>NC_141219.1:21423888-22116388 GCF_054856515.1 Filicampus tigris | reverse complement strand
CTATTAATCAGAGGTGGCTACGTCAGTAAATTTCGTTGGTCTGTCATCTGTCATTCGCCAGCGGCCAGGCCACCCGTCTGTCATCGTAAGTCCGTCATTATTTCAGGCCGGCCCAGTCCGTCAGTCCTCACAAAGTCACTATATTTATTACATGCTGGCACAGCAGAAGCGGACACACAGCCAAATTAAGTGAAAAAAAAACCTAAAAAACGGATACACACATACACAGCGTGGTGAAATAAAAACAATAAGGGACAATGGGACGACCTAAAAATGGAACAGGCACCACAGCCAATACAACCATAGATCACCAGATTGACCAGAGACGTTCAAACTTTTTTTCCCTGTTGGAGGAAGGGGAGCATCTCCTCTACTCCGCTTGAAGCAACCCCGGTGTAGCCACCTCTGTGAACAAAGACACATGAGACACGCATCTCGTGTTTCCGTTACTTGTCAGTGAAACGGAAGTTCATCATTGACAAATTGACGGACCATGCGTCGGTACTGACGGACTGCCACCACTGGGGTTATCGGCGGTTCGGGTGATGGATGAAAAATCGCTTCCGTGTTTCTAAGTTTCCATCATGTGCCATATGTCATCTTCCAAACCGCTTATCCTGTACATGGTCGCGGGGAGGTGCTGGAGCCTATCCCAGCTGACGATGGGCGAAAGGCGGACTACACCCTGAAATGGTCGCCAGCCAGTCGCAAGGCACACACACAGACACTGAGCGGGAACCGATCCCACGCTGCCCGCACACAACTCAGGCGTGTGTACCACTACACCATCAGTGACCCTAAGTTTCCATCATTCGCCAGGAAAATGGGAGTCTGTCAGTGACGGACTGACGGACTTTCCTACAATACTCACGGAACGCCTACCTCTGCTATTAACTCTGAGGGTCCTATTTTGGTATGCAGTTGCCCATGCGCTTGGTTGTGGGTATGTAAACTTATGAGCACAATTGTAGACTACCTTGTGCACAGAGAAAGCAAAAGCCAGATGTGTTTTTCATTCTTCCCATCGGGGTGTAGTTGGCACATTGTGTGCTTACTAATATGATGGCCTGTGTTAATTGTTTGATACCAAAATACAATTTTTACAAAGGTTTGAAAAGTCAAGCTAGGCTTATTTACGTTTGCAAGAAAAATACGATGTTTTGCCGTTTTGGTGAAAGGTTCTCTTATTTGTGTGAAGAGTTTTGCAAAAATAACCAACAGTTACAAAAAATATGCTGCCATCAGAGAATAAACTGTACTCGTTTAAACCATTAGTATACCACCAACAATGACCATAAAACACCAGCATTTCAAATGTTAACCAATAATAATCAAACACTGCTGTACCATAAAAGAAATACTGAACAGTAAACAGTCTACAGCTAAGGATGAAGATACGCAATGTACTGTAGCTCTACGTGCATGTCAACAACTGTGATGATAATAATAATGAATTAATGTATCAGTACATTCCTGTGTAAAACAATGAATATTTGACTGCACAGCACAGCAGAGAAGCTACACTAATTGTGTCGGCATTAGATCTACTTAGTGAAGATTCGATGGCGTTAATAATGTTATATCAACAGAGACAACTTCCACAGCTGGCAATGATCATCCACCGATCGATTTTCTATATTCATGCTTTTATCGTACCTGTCACAAAATGCCGGAAGTGAACTTACTACTAACAAACCTAAGGTTAAAATTACAAACTACAAAAGTTCCCAGCAAACGAGTAAACTAACCTGCTCTTTGTAACACAACTTGATGCTTCTTGAATGTAGCGTCCAGTCGTTGACGTTCATTCTCCTCTTTTGTTCGAGCAAGGTCCTCCTCGTACTCTTCTTTCACACTTTTTGCACACATATTCACACCTTACACTTACTTTATGTCTCTTGACGGCTCTTTGTTAGCAGCTAACTAAGCAATCAGGAGAAACTTCGAAGTTCACCGTGACCAGTTTATCCGGAAAGGAAAAATTCATCCCAGTGACTTGCTGCAGTAAAAAGGTCGTATTTGCTGGTGTATGTTGAGTAATCGGCACACCAAAAAACATTCAATGAAAAATGGACTGAACGCCAGATGCTAAACGCCGTCTTGCTAACTTTGATTTGCACTTCCGGCACAAAAGACGCAGTTATTACGGTCTAGTATATTACTGCCTCCTCAGGTGAGGAGGTGTTATTACACACCATAGCCTCTAGTGACACAAACACACAACATTGTACTGTATTTAAGTAGATTTTTCAGGTTGAGGTTTTATTCCTAAAAAGTATATTCAATCTTTTGGTTACCCACTGTAACATTATGCATAGTTTGAACATTAACTATAGAAAAATACGAAACTGTACCGACATAAATATATTATTACAACATTTGTTGCATATAAAAGTAACATTGTACAAATTACCGAATAAATGTTTGAGAACAAATATTTCTAAGTGATAAAATGTATTTTATTTAAAAGTACAACAAATACTGTGCCATTCTCTCATGCGTCACAAGAGGAAGCCCGTATACCACACTTTGAGAATCATTGAATTAGCTATTCATTAACTTCACTAGCATCGCTGGTGTGCTGGAGCCTATCCCAACTGTCTTTGGGCGAGATGGGGGTGTGGGGGGTTACACCCCGAACTGGTCCTCAGCCAATCGCAGACGGCATCAGTACTGTACATTATTTTTATCTGCACTTAAAGTACAGGAGTTGAATAAGCACTTTCACCAGAGTATATTTTGGACTTTAGTTGAAGTACAGAAAGTGAGTACTTTTGCTACCTTTGCACAACAGTATGTTCTTTAACAGTGTACGAATGGGTGCCATTCTAGTTTAATTATAATATTGGAACATGTGTTTCCATTGTCTGAGAAGCCACAAATATGGTCTTTAATTAACATATGAAAGACTGGATATGTTTGGCAATATTTTATTCAAACGGTTCATTTGACAACAACTATGGACTGCACAGTATATGATATTTTAACCATGAATGAGTAGCACCATTGGTTCCCTGAAAGGTGCTATAATTATTTATGAATACTGTCCACAGCAAATCCAGCAGTGCATCTCGTTTGCAATTGGGCATCAACAGTGTTTGCTACAAGAGAAAGTCAACATTCCTTCAGTTTATTTAAAGTCCTGCAGCTTCCTTCACTGCTGCTTTTCTTTACCGACACACTTGTGTTTCTTCACCTGGTACTTGTAAGAGAATCTTTGACCACACACACTGCAATTGAACACTTTCTCTCCAGTGTGTGTTCGCATGTGCCTCGCCAGTGCTGCAGGATGACCAAAACATTTGGTGCAAACTGAGCAGGTAAAGGGTTTCTCACCAGTGTGGGTTCTCATGTGTTGGACCAACGTTGAACGAACATTAAAACTTGTATTGCAAAACGAGCAAAAAAAAGCTTTTTCCCCAGTGTGTGTTCTTGTATGCGTTCTCATAGTTGCCTTCTGAGAAAATGTTTTACCACAGATTGAGCATGAAAAGGGTTTCTCACCCGTGTGCGTTCTCGTGTGTTTCGTCAAAGTGGAATAATCACTAAAGCATTTGTGGCACACCGAGCAGGAAAAAGGTTTTTCTCCAGTGTGTGTTCTTGTGTGTGTTATCATTGATGTCTTCTGAGAGAATCTTTTCCCACAAACTGAACACATGAAAGGCTTTTCTCCTGTGTGAATCATCATGTGTCGTCTCAGATTTGCATTGTTGCTAAAAGTTTTGTCACAATGAAGACATGCCAAACCTTTGTTGTCAGTATGACTCATCATATCACCTTTACAGTGTTCGTCAGGATCCGTGTCTGGAGAGTGTGACGTGTTGTCACTATTTGACAGTGGAGCTAAGAGGCTGCCCGCCTGTGATCCTCCACAGTGGTCTCCATCGCCTTCATCATCTTCACTCTTCACAATGACACAGTTAAAGGGCAGCTGGGTGACATCAGACTCCTCCTCTCGAAATTGCTCTTCCTCCTGACCGATGCTGTGTTCGTCTTCTTCCTCTTTAATGTAGGGGGACTCTGGCTCCTCGTTCTCCGTCCTGGAGCTCCACTCCTGCTGCTCTTCATCACTGACATCTGCAGGCAACACGAAGACAAGTGCATGTATTTTGGAAAGGTCAAGCTTTACTACGTCATGTTACAATATTATGATCTTGAAGCGTAATGAGGGATTTCATATTTTAAGAAGGGATTTCTAAACAATCACATTATTCTCATAACATTAACCAGTTTTCACTTGAAAAGACTCCTTCAAAGAGTATTGTAACACTGTAACACTTTTCTTCATTATGGCAGGCCAGAGTTAAGTGATGATTGATTGCAATACAGTCCGGCCCAAAGCTAGTGCTTTGGAGTAGGAACTACTATATTGTGTTTGTTTCTTTTATTGCATAAGTAAGTATGCACCTTTTTAAATGATACGACAATGCTATTGCAATTATTATGCGAGCCAACAAATTGACATTTTATGCCGAGTATATATATATAATTTTTTTTTTTTTTTTCCATCATAACATTTCGTGAACGTTTCATTCCCACAACATGTGTGAACACATTGTAGGTATGTATCTTTAACTCAACTCATTGCTGCATGCAAAGTGCTGCTGTACGTGGAGTAAAAATCCTTCATACAACAATTGGTCTTATCATTATTAGTAGATCTTGGGCGTGGGGGCAAAATGTCCCTTGTTAGAATTCCCTGGACCCAAAAGGTTTGAGAATTAAAACGATTGTGGGAGGAGATGAACAAACCTGCTCTGTGCGTTTCATCTTGATGCTCAAAAACAGCGTCCACTAATTGACGTTGACGTTCGTTTTCCTCTTTTGATCGACAAATTTCTTCCTCGTACTCCGCTATCATTCTTTCCAAACTGTCACACAATAAACAACCAATCAATCCCAACACGTAACGCACACGCTGGATCTCCGCTTGGGGATAACAGGCTAACTTCCGCGTCTCTTTGTTAGAAGCTAGCGGGCTAAACAAGCAGGTGAAGCGTTAGTGCACCGACACTGTTTAATCAGTGCAAGACATAAATATGTACAGATGACGTAATCTTAATGGCAATATTACGGATTTAATTGCACCGTCTCGTTTAGACGCTTTCTGCAGTTCCTTATTGGCCGACTCTTTGTATTTCCTGCAGAGTTGGTCCATTCTAGTGCTTTACTGCCTCCTTTGGTGTGGAAGCGTCATTATACTGTAGAAGCGGGAACTTGTTTTTTGACATATACGTACGGTACATGTCAAGTTGAAGTACTGTATGTGACATATACAGTACTTGCCGTCTATTTGGAATCGGGGCCTTCAGTGGAGATTTACCCGACTTAAGCCACCTCTTGATATTATCAGGTTGCATTTATAGAACATACCAATACTAAAAACGCGATATATACTGTATAACAACACACACAACTATGCTTTTGGCATCATTTGGAGCAGTTCACAATCAATCATTATTTAATAAAATGACACAAACTCAACAATTTCAATAAAATGCATCACTGTAAATGTTGATTATTACATGTATTCAAATAGTTACAGATGTATTTTGCTAGGCAAATTTAGCATGCTATGACCAAGTGCTGACATTGTTGTGGGCCCCCTGAGGGAAGTTTGAAATCTGATTGATAAAAGCAACTGTCCCATTTGCTAACATAGTTTCAATTACATGGGGCAGGAACCAGTACAGTCTGAAAGCAGATTATATCGACATGGCAGCACACAGGCCAAAACAAACAAAACACTCTGACATCCACATACCTGTGCTGGAAGTAGTAGACCAAATTAAACCATATGCAATGTAGCAAATAAATGTCATGGCAAAAGTACTACAATTTAGGTTTGAAATGTTGGCCAGTTCTTCTGATAGTGTTTAGGGCAGCAGAGAAGGCCTTACTGGTCGTGACTGCTCAACACTGGGTCATATGATATAATAATGATATGATATGATATTTTTGATCTGTTCAAATGTTCATCAACATATTGCTTTGATTGTGACCTGTATACAACTTGCTTTTGGTTTGCCAAACACTTGTTGGCTTTTCAACAAGGGCCTCTACTTCTGAATCATTATTGAGCCAAGCCACATACTCTAGTCTACATAATAAAATCCATCTTATTTATATTGCGCTCTCACAACAGCTATGAAAAATCGTGGGACATACCACCATACAAAAATGTCACAAAAGGTGGATGCTCACATTTGTGGTCTGTAATTTTGCCATACTGGAACAAACCTTAACGTTGATGCCAGAGAAAGCAGGGTGGTAAACTCTCAAAATAATGCAGATAAGGGTCTTGATCACTATTGGTAGTGGCAGAACCTAATATAGTAATTGCAAGCTGCTCAACAAAAATCACGGTAAAATTATTTCAAGTACAGTGGTACCTTGATTGACAAGTGCCGAGTCGATATGAGCCATTGCTTGTTTTTTTTTTTTTTCTTTCTTTCTTTATATTGTGATCCAAAATGTGAATTACAAAAAGAGAGTTGCTGATGCATTTTCAGACCAATAGTCAAACACACAAATCCAAAATGCAAACATTTGCAAGGAGCATTGAGCAGAGGTTAATGCTGAATTAACTGCATGGTAAATGGCCCAATGCAAGCTTTAAATACAAAGATACTACTGTGTGTGTGCGTGAGCCTTTCAGCTTAATTGCACTTTCTAAAACCAGTTTATTTCTTTACAATCTACAGTCTTTTATACTGTTTTATGGTGTTAATATTTATATTTCCCAATACAGTACTATTTTTCATTATTAAAAACATCTTTAAAACACATGGTGGTGGCAAGAATGGATAATGACATTTAAATTCATTGCGACGGGGAAGATTATTTAATATATGTGAATAAATTAATTTATGAGCTTGGTCACAGAATGAATTAAATTTGCAAGTCAAGTTACCACTGTATTGAAAAGGATGATGATAACTTTGTTCAAATACTTAAGAGCTCCTAAAAATGGATGTACATTGCCTAAAATGGCTGACATTTCATGCATCGTATCCGTATTTCCAATTTTCACAGTGAAACTTTTCAAGCAATGCAGAACATCATTTTAATCACATCTTGATTGATTTATTTCAAATCCATTGTGGTATAAATGCATCATAGAAACTTGAAGTAAGAATGCTTTTGAACATCAGGTTTAGCTGGGCAGTTTTTTAGGGGTCCTGGATAGCAATTTTGGGATCACACATACCCTTTCCATCTACAACAATTTTCTGAGCTTGTCCCAATGTCACATTTTCTTGCTCCTCATGTGCCGCTGCTCTTCTCTGGAGCACACTTGTGCTTCTTAACCTTATACTTGTCATTAAATCTTTTATCACACACGCTGCAACTAAATGGCTTCTCGCCAGTGTGTGATCTTACATGTCTTTGTAAAGCGCCGCTTTGAGAGAAACTTTGACTGCAAATTGCGCAAATGAATGGTTTCTCTCCAGTGTGCGTTCTCATGTGTTGAACCAATGTCTTGTGAATTGAAAAACGTCTGTTGCAGACCGAGCAGGAAAAAGGTTTCTCCCCAGTGTGTGTTCTCATGTGCCTCGCCAATCCTGCAGGATGACCAAAACCTTTTTCACACACTGAACAGGTAAAAGGTTTCTCACCAGTGTGCGTTCTCATATGGTGAACCAATGTTGAACGAACATTAAAACTTGAGTTGCAGATGGAGCAGAAAAAAGATTTTTCTCCAGTATGTGTTCGTGCATGTGTTTGCATCGCCACCTTCTGAGAGAATGTTTTACCGCAGATTGAGCATGAAAAGGGTTTCTCACCGGTGTGTGTTCTCATGTGTTTCGCCAATGTTGAATAATCACTAAAGCATCTGCTGCACACTGAGCAGCAAAAAGGTTTTTCTCCAGTGTGTTTTCTTGTGTGTGTTATCATAGATCCCTTCTGAAAGAATCTTTTCCCACAAACTGAGCACATAAAAGGTTTTTCTCCTGTATGAATTATCATGTGTCTTCTGAGATTCCTCTTGTTGGTAAAAGTTTTGTCACATTGAGGACATGTCAAGTGTGTTTTGTCATTGTGACATGTCATATCACCTTTAGAATGTTGATCATCATCAGTGACAGGAGAGTGTGAGGTTATGCCGTCACAATCTAAGAGTGCAACTAAGCCTCCTGCTTGGGATCCTCCGCAGTGGTTCCCATCAACTTCGTAATCATCGTGATCATCATCATCATCATCATCATCATCATGATCTTCACACTTCACATGAATAACAGTGAATGGAAACTTTCCAATGTCATTCTCCTCCACACCTTGAAGCTGCTCTTCCTCCTGAGTGATACTGAGTTCCTCCTCTTCCTCTTTAATGCCTGGGGGTTGTGGCTCCTTCTCTTCCCCTTTCATATAGGCGGGCTTGGGTTCCTCCTGCTCCACCCTGGAGCTCCACGGCTTCTGCTCCGGTTGAAGATTTTCACTGATGTCTGCAGGAGACAAGATGAAAAACACACATGTTTGAAAAAGTCAAACTTTGCTCAGTCAAGTTATTTTTATGGAAAAAGCCTGACAATACAGTAATACCCGGCCGGCACAATCATGGTTCACAATTCACAAACCTTTTCGCATTTTTTACCTATGGAACCTATCACCAGCTCTTGTCTGAAAAACTCACTTATTCATGGTTTTGCTGTGCTTTCTAAAACGTTCTAACAAGTGACATGATGCGGCCAAATCGCTGTATCAATAGCAAAGTAGCACAGTTGGGTGTGAAGTCCACTGAAGTGATACATTTCTACAGCAGGGGATTCCTGTATCACACTCACTTAGCTCTGTATTGACATCTTGGTCAAAAGTCAAGTCAAGTCAAATGTATTTATATAGCCCTTAATCACAAAAAAAGTCTCAAAGGGCTTCACATGCCCATAGCTGACAACATATTAAAGACACCCCTTTATCTTAACCCCCAGGAGGGCAAGGAAAAACTAAAAAACTAAAAAACATCTGGGGAAAATGAGAAACCTTGAGAAGGTACCACAGAAATCATCATGCAGCTTATTCCAGACCTTCAGACCGCACAGTAACTACAACTTTTAATGTATTTCATTGGACTTATTTTGTATTAAGAGTATTTCTGCACGTCTGCTTTGCCTTTTTCTAGTTATCGTTGTGGACACTTCTGAAATTGCAAATTTTCCTCGTGAATGAATAAAATCTATAAATATTAACAGTATATAACTGGACGATTAGGACGGTTGCAGACAATCACGATGAATCCCACCGAGCCGCCTCCAAATATTATGTAGTTAGTTCATTCGTCCACTCATCTATGTCTTAATACTTTATTAATACGTGTCTTGTCTAAAACGTGTCTTCTAATTCCGGGGATCAGGCAGTGAGATGTACTTTTTGGTTGGACACGAGCTGGTCGGGTAGTGTCAAGTGATTGTGAGAGGAAAAATTTAACAAACCTGCCCTGTGTGCTTCGACTTGTTTCTTGAAAACAACGTCCAGTATTTGACGTTGTCGCTCGTTTTCCTCTTTTGTTCGACCAAGTCCCTCCTCGTACTCTGCTGTCGTTCTCGCGCACATTTTCCCCCCACCAGTTCACGCTCACACTCGATTTCCGTTTAGCGACGTGTTGCTAACAAACGCGTCTCTCTTTTTTCGCATCTATCGGACAAAGATAAATACTTAGCAGGCACATCAGAACGGACTGATACGAAGATCAAATTATGTTTAATCGATTACATGACGGAAATATAAAACGGATTACGAGTTAACAAATAATAAAGGCGATACACTGATTTAATTACATTGTCCTGTCGAATTATTTTACTTAACTGATTTTCCATTTCCGGTAAACATGACACAGTTTGTACATTCTATTGCAATACTGCCTCCTTTGGCATGGATGTCTCATTTCACTAAAAACTTTCTGGTATTGTTGTGCCATTTTCAGGAACTGGAGGATGTCCCCGGCTCCCTCGCGTCATATAGTTTTAATGTACAGTATAATGTTTCGTTGTGCTCCTTGAATAATTTCTTCAATTTGTTCCATGGAAATCCAATGATGTAATGCCACGCTTGTACCTGAGGGAGGCGGTAATGTAATGCAATCGCCATTTTTACTGTGCCGGAAGTAAAACAGAAAAAAGAAAAGAAAACACATTAGCCAGCCAGTCTGGATAAGCCCTCGTCCTTGCGTTCATTACAACAGATTTTGCTCTTTATGTAGTTAATATTTCTTTTATACAACATAGTAAACACAATTAGTTATTAATGTTCTGATAAACCTTCCTCGGTGCACGTTGAAGCTTCTCAAGGTATCTTAGCTTGTTAGCTGCGAAGTTAGCAACATTTCGCTCAGCAGCGGTCAAGTGTAAGTGTAAAGGGTTATGATTATCGTGTGAAAATGTGTAAAGTCGAAATGCTGAGAGCGTTGCTGAATCAGCGATTAAGTGCAGCCGTTGAAGAAGTATTTGTAGTGTTTGAAAGAACGATAGCTGAGTATGAGGAGGAACTTTGTCGAACGAAAGAGGAGAACGAGCGACAACGTCAACTCCTAGATGCTGTTTTCAAGAAACCTCGACATGTACCAGGTTTGCTCATTTCTTCCACTCACATGTTTGGCAACAGTTTGAGTTAGAAGCGCCACGCTGAACGATCTGTGCATTCTTGTGAAAGACATTGCATTAATTTATACAATATTACCCTCACCGCACGCTTGAAACACATTTAAACTTATTCAAACACATTTTAAAAGTTTCCTTTGAGCCTTTTCTTACTCTCGCTCACACAGCCCTCCAAATAATATGCTTGCTTCAAACTGTTTTTATTTTTACTCCAAGTTGAAGTTTACTGTATGTCTGTTTACATATTGTGTTAAACCTGGCCATATAATTTTGAAAATCTACGATATGACTATAATGTACTGTGTATATATATATATATATATATATATATATATATATATATATATATATATATATATAGTAATTATAAACTGTCCAAAACTGCTACTTTAACACAGATCACACAACAATATTTACAGGTTAATATTTTCACTGTTTTCTGCACCAACATCTATTTCAGGATATTAGTTGGGGGCCTTCTCTGCTTCTTCTTATTGCTTATAATGAATTAATAAACACTGCACCTCTCCCAGTAGACCTCAGCGCTGCCTGGCATGTTGCGCCACAACAGGTTACAACACTGAAGGCCCACAACTCTAATTTTGGACTTGCCCGTGTACTGTAAAATCCCATTAAAAATCAATCGCCTAAAAGTCTGCATTATAGTGGTAGCAAAAACGATGAATCAGTATCTAACTGTGGTTCACTTTATTCATATTTAGTGGTTGCACAAAAATAATGTGAATTGATTGAGCAGTTTGACTTTACCAAACCATGTGTGTGTTTGTCTTGTGCAGATGTCAGTGAAGACAATCTTAATCATGAGCAGCAGGAGCGAAGCTCTGGGGTGGAGCAGGAGGAGCCAGAGCCACCCTACATTAAAGTGGAAGAGGATGGAGAGCACCTTCAAGGGCTGGATTTCTCAGTGTATCGTGTCATTGTGAAGAGTGAAGATGATGAGGACAAAGGTCAGCGTGAGGAGAACAGAGTCGCAGAGGCTGCAAGCAGCAGCTCAAGAAGTCGTCACAAGACAACAAAAGGTGATGGAGGATCACAAGCAGACAGCCGCTTAGCGCCCCTTTCAGATAGTGGCGACACATTGTCTGACACTGATGATGAACACTCTAAAGGTGATGTGACAGGACACACTGATGACAAACATGTGAAATGTACTCAGTGTGACAAAACGTTTGGAAACAAGAGGAATCTGAAACGCCACATGAGATGTCACACAGGAGAGAAACCTTTCCTGTGCTCCGATTGTGGCAAAAGATTCTCTCGGAAGGATTATTTAATAACACACACAAGAAAGCACACGGGAGAAAAACCTTTTTCCTGCTCAGTCTGCAACTCAAGTTTTACTTTTCAGTCGGCATTATTTCAACACATGGAAACGCACTTTGGAGAGAAACCGCAATGTCCTCAATGTGACAAAACCTTTGGCAACAAGAGAAATCTGATAAGACACATGAGGCGTCACACGGGAGAAAAACCGTGCATCTGCTCATTCTGTGGTGAAAGATTCTCCCTGAAGAGAAGTTTGATCAGACACATCAGAACACACATTGGTGAAAAAACCTTCTCCTGCTCCATCTGCAACACAAGTTTCTGCTATCAGTCCGGTTTGAGTAAGCACATGAAGAAACACACCAGCGAGAGTGTTGCACTCAAGTGTGTGTGATTTGCAGCCCTCTCATTTAGAACAACATCGACGTGGTGATGTATAAAGACAAAAGTAACAGCTATGGAAAGCAGTTGGAGCATGTATTCAATATTCTTGTTTTCCAGTTTAAGGTGCATGTACAAGTACGGACTTTGTCACTAGTAAGACAAAGTAGTGCACTAGTAGAACAAGCCATGTTTTTCTACTACGGGGCAACATTTTGCACACTAGTAGAAGACTTGCCATTCTAGTAGGACGCGTACTATCATGTTACTAGTGAGGCAAAACTATGCACACATTTACATCTGCACTGCCAGCGCTACTAGTGAAGTGCTTGATTTTAACAAGTAGAATTTGATCATGTCATTAGTATGATGCCTTTGCCAACTAGTGCACAGTTTTGCCTCACTAGTAACATGTTGTCCTGTAGAGAGCTATATAGTAGTGGAAAAAAAGTGTGACTAGTAAGACACATTTTACTAGGGCGCTGAATTGTCTTACTAGTGAGGGCAAAGAGCATACACGTACATGCACCTTATCCTGGATATCAAGGATAGCAAAAAATGCTCAAATGACTTTCCATAGACAGCAGCGCGTGTGTACATGTACACACAAACTGGTGCATGTGAGTATAAGCCACAGGCTGTGTATTTGTATTGTATTTGTGGACTGCTGTTATATGTTGTGATGCGCTAAACCAGTGTTATAGTCCTGGAGATAGACAGTAGTGTTCTGTTCATGATTCATATATTCTCATGCTTTATGTGTGTATTTTGATGCACTCATCAGTATATCTAACTCACCATCTACTGCGATGACATTGTTCAATAAAGATTTAAAATATTGTCCAAATATGTGCTTGGAACTAATCCTTTTTTTGGCAATACTATATTATGCAACAATTTCAGGGAGACAAATAATAAACAGAAGATGCAACGCCAAATGGGAAAATTAGACTTGAAAATGATTAAACTCATTAACTTCCAGTACCACCACACTCTGGTGGAGAGTATGAATATTTTTGTACTGTATTTAAGAAGATTATCAAGTATCTGGACTGTACTTGAGTATTATTTTTCTGACTACTTTCACACCCTATATTTGAAAACGTATCTGTACTTACGACTTCCTAAAGAAGTCAATCCAAACATATTTTTTTCTAGACTATGTTCTATGCAGGCTTGCCTGTTTTCTCAAGCTGAGCTATTGGTCGTCATCTGAGCCCCGAGCGACTTTGATGTCATCTTCAGTCGACAGAAGTGAAAAAATGACTGCCCCCTGAGTTAGCCAAAAACAAATGGATTTCTCATATTCCACAACCACAATATTTATCAGAATGCCATGTTTAGACTAGTGGGCTTGCATAGAACATATTCTGGGAAAAAATAAGTTTGGGTTGACTTGACCCCTTTAAATTGTCAAAAAATAGACATGTCACCCTTTCTATAATCCGTGGATGACCACACAATATATCAAAGGCATAGAGAGGGGCTAAATCAACCACGGTTGAGATCTTGACTTGGCTGGGATCTTGACGACTCTTAAGGTGGAAAAAACAGAGACAGCAGCAACATGGAGAAACTTGAACAAGGGAGCATTAATGACGATGGCAACAGATTCAGAGAAGCAAGATATTACCCACCCCATCCATGGCCTTGTTGAAGAGACTTGTTTGTTGTGGGCTCCAAGAGTTATTTTGTCGTCTAATCTGAAAAAAATCCATCCATCCATTATCTGTACCGCTTATCCTCACAAGGGTCGCGGGGCATGCTGGAGCCTATCCCAGCTGTCTTCGGGCAGTAGGCGGGGGACACCCTGAATCGGTTGCCAGCCAATCGCAGGGCACACAGAGACAAACATCCGCACTCACAATCACACCTAGGGGCAATTTAGAGTGTCCAATCAACTTACCATGCATGTTTTTGGAATGTGGGAGGAAACCGGAGTGCCCGGAGAAAACCCACGCAGGCACGGGGAGAACATGCAAACTCCACACAGGGAGCCCGGAGCTGGGATCGAACCCGCGACCTCTGAACTGTGAGGCTGACGTGCTAACCAGTCGACCACCGTGCCGCCTATTCTGAAAAAAATAAAAATAAAAATATGCACACAGTGCAAGTAAAGTGTATTTACCCTGTGTTTATCAGTCGCCTATTTAGAACCCCCATCCACCCCTCGCCCCCTATATATATATATATATATATGTAACTATATATGAAACTTAACTATGAAAAAATGCGATTAACTATGATTAAAATGTAATCGCTTGACAGCACTAATGTGTATATATATATACTGTATATATATATATATGTATAATATATATGTTATATATATATATATATATTACATATATATATATTATATATATACTTTGTTTATATATATATATATATATAGTATAAAAAAAAAGTTTGGGTTGACTTTCTCTTCAATTGAAAAAACAAGCATTGGATTCAACTCACGCAAACAGCCCCTCAGCCCTTTTCAAACACACACATACACTCACACGCGCGTCTTTCAGCTGTTACTAAAAGCATGCTACTGAACACCAATTGATTGGCTAACCTTGTCTTGAAAATATATATGACAAACACAACGCTGCATTTTAAGGGCAAGCAAGGAAAGTCTATCTAATCTAAGCAGTCTATGTAACCATACTATGTATCTGTATGTATGTACAGTATTTATGTATATGCTGCAGGTACGTATGATATCATCTAAATATTAGCTGGATATGTGCATTTGTGTGTTGAACTTGTTGGTTCAATCTTGCAATTAGACGTACTTAGCCGATTCTGACTTTGGGTCATGAGACGCATCGCGTCAGTTCTATGTATGGCTAGGCCGAATGAGCCAGCAGGGCCGGCCCGGGCAGGATCACAGACCCCGTGAAGGGCGACTGCTGCCACCGCGGTGTCCCGCGGCCGCCGCAACTGTGGAGATCTGTGGGGAGGGACTGGCCAGAGACGCCGCCGCCGCCGCTGCCCACGCTTGCCGGCCGGGATGAAGCGAGCCGAAGAGCTGAGCGCGAGTGGGGGCGAGCTAACGTGCTATTGCTACGCAGCTTCGGCGGCGCACCATGCGCGCACTTTTTTTTTTTAATCGGTCGTACTTTGTTGGTAGCTCTTCCGCGCGGCTAACTAGGAATCGAAACTTAGCACCGACATTCTAAAATCTGAACGGTTCCGGGACAACCGGAATGATGGAACCGATTCCACTCGATTCGTTTTCGGTGTCCAACCCTAAGACACAGCCGTGCATGTGTCAGCCGAGCACTTCATCCTTATCGTCAATATTTTGAAGCAGATGTAACTCCTCCTCTACTCTAAAGCTTTTTTTTTTCTCAAGATACTGTACATCTATAGATCATGGTGACCAGCAGCCTTTATCAATGCAGCTGGTGGTTGCTATGGAAACCTTAATCACGCGACCCAAAATAATTGACGGCGTCAAAAGGGGGTTGGATTAACTTCGAAAATAACGCGCTAAATTGACAGCCCTAATATAGATATACAAACACACACGTATATATATTATATATATATATATATATATATATATATATATATATACAGCATATACATATATACAGTATATACATATATATATAGTATATACATATATATATATACACAGTATACACATATATATATACACATATACACAGTATAATATACTGTATATATAGTATATGTGTACATATACACACACACGCCATTATACATTATATTATATAGATTTATATTTTCCATACAGATAGTAGATATTCCAAAATACAGTTGATATAATAATAATGACAGAAATGTGCGGATAGGGGAAAAAAAGTTTATACTTCTTCCTACTCCTTTTCGAGCATGTACATGATTATGCATAAGCAGCCAATTTTTTGCCCAACGTTATATTTGTGTGGAATCTTTCAATTGTTTTTATGTAAGCACTAGTCTTTATATATTATACATTTAAAAATAATGTTATATCACACCATATACAGTTCAAATGGTAACAAATATCCAGTAGAATTCTGTTAATTTGAAACAGTGCACATTTATCACATTCTCTACATCAACTTGAACAATTGGTTAGCACATCAATCTCACAGTTGTGGTATCGGACTTCAACTCGGTGGTCTGGCCTTCTTGTGTGGAGTTTTTAATGTTCTCCTGCTGCTTGCATGGGTTTTCTCAGGGTACTCCATCTTCTTCCCACATTCCAAAAACACGTTTCTTCAGTTAATTGAAGACACTAAAATTGTCCGGAGGCAAGAATCTGAATGGTTGTTTTTGTGTAGGCGGCCTGCTGTTGGCAACTAGTTCAGCGTGTATCCTCCTTCTTGCATTGTCAGGTGGGAGAGGCTCTTCTCTGTGTTCTATTCCATGTCATGTCATGTCATCTTCCAAACCGCTTATCCTATATAGGGTCGCGGGGAGTTGCTGGAGCCTATCCCAGCCGTCAACGGGCGAAGGCAGACTACACCCCGAACTGGTCGCCAGCCAGTCGCAGGGCACACATAGACACTGTCACTGAGCGGGAATCGATCCCACGCTGCCCGCACACAACTCAGGCGTGTGTACCACTACACTATCAGCGGACTGTCCCGTGTTCTATTCCAGTATACTTAAATTAATGACCAAACAATGTAATTCTTGTAAGAGAATAATTGCTCGACCTTGAGGTCCAACATGTATGCGGTAAGGACAACCTTGAAGGGAGAGTGTCTCTCTGCTTTCGGCAGGTAAGGACAAAATGCATTGAACTTTATCGTTGTTTAAAAACAATGTCATTAAGGCTCACATCCGTTTATACAGCTTTACCACAAATAGCCAAAGCTTGTTCGCAATTTATGGCAGCTTCATTTATCGCCATTCTTCTCACCAGCACACTTATGTTTCTTAACCTGATACTTATCATAGAATCTTTTGTCACACACACCACAACTGAATGGTTTCTCACCAGTGTGCATTCTTGTGTGTCTTGTCAAAGTTCGTCTCTGAGAGAATTTTTGACCGCACACTAAGCAGGAGAAAGGTTTCTCGCCGGGGTGTGTTCTCATGTGATGAACCAATCCAGCATGAGCCATGAAACGTAAATTGCAGACAGTGCAAGCAAAAGAATTTTCTTCAATGTGTGTTCTTGTGTGGCTTGTCAAGGTGCGTTTTTGAGAGAATCTTTGACCACAAACTGAGCAGGAAAAGGGTTTCTCCCCAGTGTGCGTTCTCATGTGTTTAACTAATCCTGAACGAACTCCAAAACTTGAGTTGCAGACTGTGCAAGTAAAAGGTTTTTCACCAGTGTGTGTTCTTGTGTGTGTTATTAAACTTCCTTTCATAGAGAATTTTTTACTACAAACTGAGCACGCAAAAGGTTTTTCCCCAGTATGTGTTCTTTTATGTGTTATTAAATTTGAAGAAGTACTGAAACTTAAGCTGCAAACTGAGCAGACAAAAGGTTTTTCTCCAGTGTGGGTTCTTGTGTGCGTTGTTAAACTTCCCTTTACCGAGAAGCTTTTGCCACAAACTGGGCAGACAAAAGGTTTTTCTCCAGTGTGGATTCTGGTGTGTGCTATTAAATTTGAAGAATTACAGAAACTCAAGTTACAGACTGAGCAGACAAAAGGCTTCTCTCCAGCGTGCGTTCTTGTGTGCTTGATTAAACTTCCCTTTATAGAGAATTGTTTACCACAAACTGAGCAGGAAAAAGGTTTCTCTCCAGTGTGGATTCTCATGTGTATGTTCAAATGTCCCTTATGGGAAAATCTTTTACCACAATCAGAGCAACTGAATGTTTTCTCTCCTGTGTGAATCATCATGTGTTTTTTCAGAGTCCACTTGGTAAGAAAGATTTTGTCACATTGAGAGCACTTCAAGTCTTTGTTATCAGTGTGACATGTCATATCACCTTTAGAGTGTTCATCATTATCAGTGTCAGCATAGTTTGACACTGTGTCATCACTATCTGTTACTGGCGCTAAAAGGCTGTCTGCTTGTGACCCACCACAATGGTCTCCATTACCTTCTCCTTCATCATCACCTTCAATCTTCACAATGATAAAGGGCAACTTAGTGAGATCCGCTTCTTCCTCTTCTGCTTTAATGTTAAGGGGCTCTGGCTCCTCTTCTTCTTTGGCATGTTGGGGCTCTGGCTTCTCCTGCTCCACCCTGGAATTCCACTCCTGCTGCTCAAGATGAAGACATTTACTGATGTCTGCAGGAAGACAAAAGGACAAACACACATGGTTGGAAAAGTCAAGTTTTGAGTCAAGTCACTGTTTTGAATTTAAATGTGTGCGTTGAAATTTCACCATTGTGGAACGAATAAAAGTTACCTTATCTTATTATTATTGTTTATATGTGTTTATACATTCGGGACACCAAAGAATTGCTGTGTTATTCATTGTACCACAAGTAAAAAACAAAACAGAGACAGCAAATAGGACTCCCAGAGTTTCCCATAACCATGAGGAGACATCATCAAATTCACTTCACTTGACAATTTTCTGGTTTTAATAATGTACAATCGGGTAACTT
Organism: Filicampus tigris; assembly: GCF_054856515.1. Lineage (NCBI taxonomy): Eukaryota > Metazoa > Chordata > Actinopteri > Syngnathiformes > Syngnathidae > Filicampus > Filicampus tigris. The sequence continues at coordinate 22,097,603 of NC_141219.1, read as the reverse complement.
AATGTCAGAGGTTATGAAAAATCACAACTGACAATCACAACATATTCTTAACACCTCTACGACGGTACCAGTGACTTCTATATTATACTTGGGCTACAATAAATTTACTTTTCTTACTATTGTTATTACTAATCAAATGAGAGTGGTCAAAACCTGGTATTTGTGGTTCATCTCGAAGTTTCTTGAAAACAGCGTGGACCAGTTGACGTTGTTGCTCGTTCTCCTCTTTTGTCCGACAAAGTTCCTCTTCTTTCACGCGTTTTGTACACATTTCCTCACAGTAATCACGACACTTCACACTTTGACTTGATCTTTGCGTAGCGATGTCTTGATAACAGACACGTCTTTTTGTTTGCAGCCAGGAAGCTAAGCTAAGCTAAAGTAGGCCGAGAAAGTGTCGACGTGCACCGAGACGGATTCATCAGCACAAGAAGTTTTAATCAATGCGGTTTGAATTCTGTAAAGTAGTGGTGCGTCGAGGCACCAGGCCGTTGAGCACTACTTCATGTACACTTATGTTTTTGACGCGCGTTTAGTTCAGCCGAAACGTACACGGAAGTACAGTTGCGTCTGTCATGGTACGGCAAGGCCATTGGGACAAACGTGCTTAGGTAACATTCCTTTCATTTTCTTATAAAATGACACGGGAGTATGGGGTCATTAACTTACTTTTGGCATAGATTACTCCTGAATAACCTTTAAGAAAGGAAAGGAGAAACATTACCCACAGTCCCTTAGGGGTCTTGAACCCTTTTTCTCGAGGGCCGGCGTCCTGCCAGTTTTCCATCTCTCAATGCTGCAACACACACTTGATTCAAATGATCAGGATCGTTATCCAGTTTCTGCAGACATTGCTGGTTATCTGATCTTTTGATTGTGTGTATTACAGCAGGGAGAGATGGAAAACAGGCAATACACCGGCCCTCAAGGAACAGGATTGTAGACCCTGCCTTATGGTAACAGGCCAACATACAAACCTGGCCTACGTATTTACCTTTGAATCCATGGGTTTTCCTAAAATGTCTGTGATAAACTCAGATTTTACGCACAAACAAGCAATGGTCTCTATGCACACAGCACTTCCACGTTTGGGTTATAGAGGTGTGATAACCTCCAGTCACAGGTTAATGCATAGCGATAAGTTGACAATGACATTAAAGCAAGCGTTAATGACATTAGTTGCAAAAGGCGTCGAAGTATCAGGAGAGATTCCGCCGCCTCTTCCTGCCTGCTGCTGTCAGACTGTTTAACAAGAACAGTGGGTAGTCTGTGCAAATGTGTATATACATACTGCGTGTATTTACATAGGTTTGCTGCTAATGTTATTACATTAGCGGCTACATTATGCCGCCGTCTCTGTGTGACCTATACCTTTGCTACTGTAACACAATAAATTGTGAGACTAATAAACGCTATCTTTATCTTTATCTTTATCTTAACGTCAGATATGTCCCAGTAGCTTCAATTCAACGTACACCGGAAACTAGTACACCGCCGATCTTTCCACTGGGAATGTGTAATGTGTTGTCGTACATAGATACTGTAACTTCAGACCCATTGTGAAATACATATAAACATGTCATTGGGACAGAATGAGTTAGTATATTGTGGCTATTGAGCTGTTTGACACATATGGCCCATTGGTTGGCGCTGGATAAGCACCAGTCTCACCCAGTGCCCGTCCACTGAGTTTGATCGGAGGGAATGACAAAATTATTTCATGACGAACAGAGGACAAGAGTGAAGAAATGTAATACATAAATAGTGAACAAATTGATGGATCATGGATTTTTAAAGGGCATGCTCACCCACCGTTGCGTATTCTGTTATAGTAAGTAGTTTGTCCAAGTGGAGCTTCCGTACAATTTCCGCCGCAGCTCTATGTGTATTGTTTATCTAACTAAACCCGCTTAGGTAAAAATAAAGAAAACTCCTCTTGAATTATAACTAAACGCAGGGACGCCTCCACACAGTCACTACTTAACCAGACTTAAAACGTCATGAGTTAAGTCTTAATGTTTGGATAAACTTGTCTGGGTGCACATTGAAACGTTTTCAGCTAGCTTAGCACAGTTTGCTAGCTACGAACAAAGAGACTCATTTGTTAGCAGCATACGTGTTTTCTTGTCGTGGGAAAATGTGTGACAAAATTGAAAAAGAAGAGTATAAGGGGGAACTTTCTCGGACTAAAGAGAACAAGCGACGACGTCAACTACTGGACGCTATTTTCAAGAAGCCTCGAGTTGTGTCCCAGAGAGCAGGTTGGTTTACGCTTTACTTACACTTCTTTACTAACTACTTCCCAAATAATTACTAAGGCACACGTGCAAGTTATGAATAAGTTCCAGGAAACAGCGTGCAGTGGACCTCCAGATCATGTCCTTATCGCATCGGCCGTTCGAGGACCATATTTCTATAGCCCCACGACCGCCAAAATAGGTTGACAAATGGACATCAAACCGTGGCCTTAATATGGACGTTGATATGAGGTTCTATACTCACTATATGTATATGTACGTTTGCGCATGTGCTCCTAGCAGATACCCACGCGTTATAACATACTGAAAAAACTGTTTGTGCGTCACATTTCTTGTTTTCATTTATTTATTTATTTATTAATTAGGGCTGCACGATATTGGAAAAACATGCGATATGGGTTTGTATACAGCAATATTTAGCATACCTAAAGAAATTACATTTTTAAGTAATTTAAGAAATACATTTTTTTCAGACAGCAAAATAAGCTAGCTGAATGTATTGTTAGCTAAGTGTTTGTAATTCCCACCATATAATATTCAATTATTGGATGGCGATGTGCATTTAGATTTGCTGGTCAAATTCAGACAAAAGCAGAGAAATCCATAGGAAACTTATTGCCTGTCTTTGCGATATGCATATTCATGTGCCAATATTGCGATATCAACATTTTTTCGACATATCGTGCAGCTCTAATATATATATACAGAGCTGGGCACTTGACCCTTTTGCCCGTCCGGCCGCGACCCTCCACCCTTGACCTGGGTACCCTTCCGGCCGCGACCCGCAGGCCATATTCATAAACATTATCGGCCCCCGCCCCGTTCTGCCCCCGGCGCCCCCTCCCAAAAAATAAATAAATAAACGTACATGATGCCCCCGCGGGAGAGATGCTAATGGGAGAGGTTTAGACAAGGAAGACAATTAGCTGGATAACTTACTATTCAAACCCACTGTGGACACGCTTCAAACGCGCCACTTACTCACGTACTTACCCAGCTACGTGTACTAACTTCCATTGCGAGCCTTGGGGTTGGTTTTGTCGTATTGTGTAATTATTTGGGTCCAACAGACGAAAAGTATGCAAGCATTCAACAAGTTACTTATTTTCCACACTTCCCCGCCTTCAAAATAAAAGCATGCCAGCAAACCACTACACAGCAATTTTGCTACAGCGTATTTCCGGAAGTAGGAAAGTGCATGATGTGCCATACTTGAGTGCTGCGCGCAGCTTGAATATACTCCCGGACACAAGTTGTTTTGAAAGAAGCCTAAAAAGAAGCCTTTCACCGAGTAAGCTGAGATGAAATTTGGCCACCTCACGAGCTCGTCACATGCATGAGGGCTTTTTATATATATATATATATATATATATATATATATATATATATATATATATATATATATATATATATGCAGTTCAGAGGTCGTGGGTTCGATCCCGGCTCCGGCCTCCCTGTGTGGAGTTTGCATGTTCTCCCCGTGCCTGCGTGGGTTTCCTCCGGGTACTCCGGTTTCCTCCCACATTCCAAAAAACATGCATGGTAAGTTGATTGGACTCTCTAAATTGCCCCTAGGTGTGATTGTGAGTGCGGATGTTTGTCTCTGTGTGCCCTGCGATTGGCTGGCAACCAATTCAGGGTGTCCCCCGCCTACTGCCCAAAGACAGCTGGGATAGGCTCCAGCACGCCCCGCGACCCTTGTGAGGATAAGCGGTACAGATAATGGATGGATGGATATATATATACCTATATGTATATATATATATATATTATATTATATGTACCTATATATATACCTATATATATGCAGTATATATATATATATATATATATATATATATATATATATATATATATATACCTATATATATACAGTATATATAGAGATATAGATATAAATTTATATAGATATATATATATCATCTGCATGCTTAGCCACAGAGGCAGTAATAGGTAAAAAAATAAAAAATAAGATAAGACAAAAAAAATTAAAGTAGTCAAAGTAAAAATCAAAATGCTAACAATACAAATCAAAAAGACAAAAACGTTCGAAATTTGCGCCGGTGGAAAAGGACCCTCTCCCAAATACCACACGTCTAGTGCGGAGCAAAATCAAGAGAAAAAAGTTATTAAATCAGGAATATATTAATTAATTCAACCAAAAGTATCTTCCAGTAAAACTGTCAAATTTGACTTTGCAAAATTTCTTCAGACAAGTCAATTTACGGTAGCTAAGCTTATTCCACTTAAAAGTCCTTGTAATAGTGTACTGTACATCTAACCACATACACATGTAGAATTATGGCGTTTCTTGTTTTAAATTAAATTTACTCATAACCCGAAATACAATCTCAATAATAAATTACATAGCTGTATTAAAATTTGTAAGGAAATAAATTCTTTAAGTAGCGAAATGTTGTTATTAAAAAAAACAGCCCGATAAGAAAGAATATCTTGGCAGACAAAGAACAAGCAGATTTGACATACCGGATTTAATCTTGGTTAAATTTGAGTTTATGCCGTCTGTGTTGGCTGTGGGGACGAAGATGCGGGCTGAACTTGTTCCCAATTGCACAGCTGTTAAGTTGGCGATTTCCTGATTTACGGCCGCTTCTTCCACCTCTCTGAAGTCTGTTGATTTCCTTCTCAAGTGAAATCTTGGTTGCTTCTTTGCAGAGTTGAACCTCTTGAAAGGAAATGCCAAGTTCTGGCCAACCTTTCTCTTTCTATGCCTTTTGTACTCATCTATTTGCAAAAGATGTACTTTCCTGAAACTTTCCATTAAGTCGATGAAAATATTCTTAGAATCATCCCGACGCAAGTGTGACAGTAATTTCTTTTTATGTTGTTACCAGTCGCTGTTAGTCTACATTGATGGTGTTGTGGTGATACAAGCTTCTGCTTACTGTGCAGACTGTGCAGGTTTGATTCCTGGCCAGCGGTGTCAGTTATTGCTGCAGAATATCCTGTTCTAGTGTCCTATGCACACACTTAACAACAACCTTGGATTAGAACGGGGCACGTTTCTTCATGATCAACAAGGATGATAACATTCCTTTTTGAATATACTGTGTATGAGTATACTACATTATTATACTGTATATGTGGCATTGCTTTTGCATAGTGTGCATAATGACTACTTTTACTATGCCAAGCTGATGGCTGACTTTGCCATACTCCCCCAGGGCTTGCTCTTACAGTAGGTCTGCGCTATTTAGGAGGATTCCTACACTATTTTGGAAGGAATATCCTGCATATTTGACGAGTACAATTGATAAGACATCAATTCTTTACCATCTTTAAAATGGCTGATTTTGTACTTCCTATTCCAAAGAACACATGATTCCTAATCCTCACAATTATACATGTTCCTGTTCAACATTGCCCAAAAAAAATCTGCAAAGGTTGAATCAAGGCAACTGGACTATTCTTGTTTGTTGAGGGCATTTCACCTTTAATCCAAAAGGCTTCTTTACTTCAAAGTTTTAAGTTTGCAGTCCCTCTATTTATGCCTCGGCGATCCTCGTGTGGTTAATTAAATGAGCGTTCACTTATTTTGTGGCAAAATCAGCTCATTGGGCCTACTCTTTAGGTTGAATGAGGCGATTTCGGGGAGGGGGAGAGATGTCAACACATTGTTATAAGCAGGCAATAGTTGATGTGTAGATGGCTTCTTTTACACCTCTTTCAAAATGAAACGTCTTCAACCAACAAGAACAGTCCAGTTGCCTTGATTCAACCTTTGCGGATTACCAGGACCTGGATGAGTGACAATCTACACAGACATGCCGAAACAAATAATACACAACATCAGAACGACAGCATGAGACTGGACTTTACCAAACTGTTTGTTTGTCTTCATGTTTCCTCTAGATGTCAGTGACTGTCTTTGTCCAGAGCAGCAAGAGCCAGAGTGCCCTCACGTTAAAGAGGAAGAGGAGGAGAGAGCGCGGTCGTACATTACAGAGGAGACGCAGTCAGAACTTTCCCACATTAAAGAGGAGGAACGAGAGACTGATATCACCAATTATCCATTGACTGATGTCATTGTCAAGAGTGAAGATGATGATGGAAGCGAAGGTAATGGTGACGACTGTGGAGGATCACAAGCAGACAGCCTTTTACCTCCACTGTCAGACAGTGACGACCAAACGGACACTGATGACGAGGAGCTCCCAAAAGGTGACAGGACATGTGACACTGACAACAAACCCTGGAAATGTTCTCACTGTGAGAAAACATTTGATGCCAAGTACACTTTGAAAGTACACATGAGAATACATACTGGGGAGAAGCCTTTTGCCTGCTCAGTTTGTGGTAAAACTTTCACTCAGAGGGGGCATCTGGGTACACATGCAAGAAAACACACTGGGGAAAAACCTTTTGTCTGCTCATTTTGTGGTAAACGATTCTCTGGAAAGGGAAACTTAAGAACACATACACGAACACACACTGTGGAAAAACCTTTTGGTTGTTCAGTGTGCGGTAAACGATTCACTATAAAAGGAAACCTAAGAACACACACAAGAACTCACACCGGGGAGAAACCTTTTGCCTGCACAGTTTGTGGGAAAAGATTCTCTCAAAAGCCAAATTTGGTGACACACGCAAGAACTCACACTGGGGAAAAACCTTTTGCATGCTTAGTTTGTGGGACAACCTTCTCTACAAAGGACGGTTTAATCAGGCACACAAAAACACACACCGGAGATAAACCTTTTCCCTGCTCTGTTTGTGGCAAAAGATTCTCTCAAAAGCCAAATTTGGCTGCACACGTAAGAACACATAGTGGAGAGAAACATTTTCCTCAGTTTCTGGAAACAGATTAAAGATGAAGACTAATAATAGGCCGATATCAATTATTGGTCGTCAAGGAAGCCGATGACCAATATTTGTAGCTGGTATTTATTTGCGGTAAAAAGGAAAACATTGGCGTTAAAAAATTTTAACAATACAAATTCCCACACTTTAAATGCCTTCCAGATCTTTTATTAAACAGCTTTTTAGACTTGCTTCAAAATAGACATCTTTGTTTTAAAATCCAACTAAAATTGGAGGGAGCTTGCAGGCTCAGCAGCATGTCTGATAAAGTTTAATGAAAATTGCTCCCTATCGCTTTCTACGGTAAATACATTTTACAAAATTTCAATATCATTTCAACATAATTGAAATTTTAATCTTTCTCTTAGCACTCATTATAATCATCTTTTTTTTCAAGTTCAAAAACAAAAAAAGTGCATCTTCAACACAGCTACTGATCAGTAGGTCACCAGTGTGAGGTGCCAGATGAGAACCTGTCATCTCAAAATAACCCAGTTTTTGATTGATTACTTATTAACCATCGCATTAAAAAAAAAAAAGGCTGAGGCGGACCGCTGCCAAAATGCCAAATATCAGCCCCAATAATCAGACCGGTCAATAATTGCTCAATCACTAATGAAGACATTTAATAGGGCAAACATACTCATACCTGGTTGACCGAGTGGTTAGCACATCCGCCGCACAGCTCTGAGGTTGTGAGTTTGAATCTGTGCTCTGGCCTTCCTGTGTAGAGTTTGCATGTTCTCTCCATGCTTGCGTGGGTTTTTTCTGGGCACTCCAGATTCCTTCCACATTCCAAACATGCTTCTTAAAGGGGAAACCCAAACATTTTATTTCAAAAATATGTTCTATACAGGCCCACTAGTTGAAATTAGGCATTCTGATAAATATTGCATTTGTGAAATGAGAGTTAATCCACCCATTTTTAGTCATCTCTGGGGGCGGCCATTTTGTCACTTCTGTCGACTGAAAATCACAGTTGCCCAAGGCTCAGGTAACGACCAATCAAAGCTCACCTGTTTTCTGATGCTGAGCCATGATTGGTCGTTATAAGAGCCCTGAGCGTCTGTGATGTCATTTTCAGTCGACAGAAGTGACATAATGGCCGCACCCTGAGATGGCTAAAAATGGGTGGATTTTGCTGCTTAATTCATATTCCACAAACACAATATTAATCAGAATGCTGTGTTTCAACTAGTGGGCCTGCATAGAACGGATTCTTGAAAAAAATATGTTTGGGTTGACTTCCCCTTTAAGTTAATTAAGGTCTCCATATTGTCCTTAGGTGCGAATGTGTGTGAATGGTTGTTTGCATGTGCCCTGCAATTGTCCATGGTGTACACAGCCTCTTGCCCAAAGTCATCAGTCAGGAATACCTGCAACACTAGTGAGGATAAGCAGTACAGTATAGAAAATTGTTGAATGGATGAAAGAATACACAGGGCAGAAACAGTTTTCACTCAGTTTGTGGTAAAAGATTGTCAAGTAAGGATCAGACCAAGAGACACGAGTGAAGCTCCAAATAGACTCTGATGGAACTTTGGCTCTTTGTAATATGATGGAAAAGTGTATATGTGATCTGAAATAAAATACAAGTCTTCAAACAGTGACCGTGTTCAGTATCTTTCTATCTATTTCTGTGTTTGTCACAGCATTATATGATTCTTGAGTTATTACATTTGTGGTCTGAAGTTTACATCCACTCAACTTGGGTATGAGTGTCAACTGAAATACAGATTTGGTGGGCTTCCTGCTGTGCAATGCTTCCTGTTGCACCTCCGCCAGTACCTTTTGTGCACGGGGGTTTTCAGCACACTAATTCCAGTGAGCGCCATCCGAGCCACCTCAGTGGGCCAAGACGGGTCTGTAAATGTATTTCACTGAAATAAATTGGTTCTCTGAAGTGGCGGTAAGAGGCCCTGCTTGACTCTTCCAACTACTTCTTTATGTTTGAGCTTACCAAGCACCAGATCAACACCTTTCTGAGGCTTTCCACCGTCTGCCAGTTGTATTTGGGAGCCTGCCGCTCAAACTATGGGATCAATTAATTCCTCAGTTTCAGAACCATCAATGGACAGGGTCCCATTGCAATGCCCACCTGGAGCTTTGTCAATACATTATGGGCAGTTCACAACTGGAGGTCAGTGAAGATGAACTCACGATGGTCTAAAGCAGCCCAGTACATGTTCACTTTTAGTGGGGCACCAGGTCTTTGATATTTAATCCAACGGAATAATTTGCCAATTGATTTATTGTTAAGAATGGAAAAAAAGAAAAGAATAGTAACATTAAAAATCATGAACATGTAACTTTTTAACTTTATCAAATAACATATTTTCGTAAATTGATTATAATTAATTTCAATAGCAATAATATATTTGAAAAATTAGGTACTGGAAAAAAAACAAGAGGGTTTTAAAAATTGATATTTGTTTCCCACCTTGTTAAATTATTACTGATAATTATTGTGAGAAATCCATAACATGTTCAGTGTCTTCATATTGATAAATGTAATTAATTGCTAATAATAACCAGGGTTCTAAATTAACTTTTTTGATCACCGGTCATTGTGAATGGTGACATTCTAAAGTTACCAGCCAAAAAGAAGTTCCACGAGTCATTGTTTTTTTTTTTTTAACTTTAGCTCGACTGTTTTTACTACCTCCATCACACTCTTTCTGTTCGTTTCTAGCACCGCTTTCACTCCAGACCAGACCTGGGCAAAGTACAGCCCAGGTGCTACAACACCGGCCCACCCATAGTTTCCCGGAAGTCGGAGCTTGGGAATGACATGCCGAGTTACCATGGGTCCAAATAAATATTATTCATGGGACCACAACAATATTACTTATAGATGTAAATCCTTATTTTATCCACTATATCAAATCACTATTTTTCAACCTGTGTGTTGTTTAATTTGAATGGATCATTTTTGATACACCAACATATTGTTTAGAAATATGGTGATGTTATTTCTGTTTGTGAATAGAATATTGTTGTAAATTCTATTTCTGTTGGTGTTCTTATATTGTACAGATGTTTGGCTGGTATACTACCTGACTTTACATTTATTACCTATAGATCCTACAAAAACTGAAATTGTTAAATTTTGTTTCTCTTCAAAGTGCAATAATAACTATAATGTATGAGGACTATTTCAGAAACAAGCTACCTCTGTTTCATTTTTTTAAATAGAATAATCTTGTCAATAATCATGACTGGACATGGAACCTGTCTGTTAAATATTTCATTCACAACAAAGTGCAAGAAGTCAAATAAAAAAAAAAAACTTCACAGACCCATGCAAAGTTTTTTTAAAACATTTATTTATTTATGTATTTATTTATTTATTTGTTTATTTGCAGCGGTTCAAAAAAGATATTGTCATTGATTGCTCTTTTTGTGATGGATCTTCTGAAGTTAGAATTCATTTGTTTTGGGATTGTTTATTTTCTCTAAAATTATGGAAGGATATATCAAATTGTATTTTGTTATTATGTAACCACAGCTTCCCTTTGTTTTGAAAATACATTGTTTGGCTTTTTATGTTTGTTTGTGAACATAAAAAAAAACATTATTAATAATGTTATTTTGGTTCTAAATGCCACAGCATATATGAGAAATCTAAATTTATTTATAAATTTAATTTTGATTGTATTTTACACATTAATGACAAACACAAAAACTTTGACTTTATGTGCTCTTCATAATACATTTTGGCAATAAGTTTACTTTCGTCCATTTATGTTCGTCACTCCCTGCCTATTGTGTTCTGAGCTTCTAAAGCAGGGGTGTCCAGCTCGGTCCTCAAGGGCCGCTTTCCTGCCCGTTTTCCATTTCTCATTGCTGCATCATACCTGATTTAAATGATCAGCTCATCAGCAAGCTCTAAAGAAGCTTGATAATGATCATGATCTTTGAAACAGGTGCGTTGCAGCTGGGATAGATAGAAAACAGGCATGACACCGGCCCTTGAGGACCGAATTTGGACACCCTTGTTCTAAAGAGAGAGAGAATAAAAAAGGAACATACCATAAACGTACGCATGTGATTTGTCCAAAGGGATTTGCCGTACAGCTCGGCTACAGACTCAGACCTGAGACCTACACTACTTACTCGTGTGTGAAATGTGCTTCCGTGTTCTGTGTACGGTTTGGGTACACAGATTTTTTTGGGTGACGAATAATTACTGAACGTATTAAAGCCACGACACAGCACATCCACAATTTTACTGGAGTAATACATAATGCGTGACATTTTCGTATCTGGATCAACTCGTCTCGATGGAGGTTGAAGCTTTTCTAACTAGCTTAGCTTAGCTTGCTAGCCTCTGTTAACACACATCGCCAAACAGAAGAAAACATATCATTCGTGTTATTATCGTGTGAAAATGTGTACAAAAAGTGTGAAAGAAGAGTACGAGGATGAACTTTCTGAAACAAAAGAGGAGCGTGAGCGACAATGTCAAGTATTGGACGCCCTTTTCCAGAAACCTGAAGCTGTCTTACATAGAGCAGGTTTGTTCCCAGGTTTCTCATTTGTTTAATAATTACTTTCTGATATTCCAAAATGATCTGTGCTTGTTGACTTTGCAATTGAAAATGATGGCAAACAACAATATGAATGGCTCCAGCCAGGTAAGATTTGGAACTCACTTCCTTGTCGCACTAGAAGCCGTGACCGCAGTGGGCTGCCAATTTGCAAAGCGCACAACTCCTAATGAGCAGGACAACCTGTGTGACTATTGCTAAGAAAATTGCTCAAAATCTGTTTAAAATTAATTAAAAAGTGGTTAAAATGTGTTTAAAACGGCAAAGAAATCAATAAAGTAGACAAACCGCCATGTGCTGCCATACTTAAATCTTTAAATACGATATGAATCTTGGAAATCATTTATTTTTGATATAACATTAACACCAGATAATTTATATACTATGTTGATTTGATGATTTCCCAGCTTGCTGTATAATGAATACCACATCAGGTATTTGTCATGCTGAAAATTTCTGATTTTGTTCTTCCAATTACTGAACTACTCAAGCACATTTGAAAGCAAAGCATAAATGTGATTCTCAAACCTCAGAACTAATCATTTTGCTGGTAAAAAAATGCCTAAAATATTTATTAACAGTAATACACGTAATTTATGTCACAACCTGATATTTATTTTTTTCAAACCTTGTCTTCTTGTGTCTTGCAGACATTAGTGAAGAATATTTTTGTCCTGAGCAGCAGCAGCAGTCACAACCTCCTTACATTAAGGAGCAAGAGGAGGGAGGCCCCCTCTACATTAACAACAAAGAAGAGAATGATATCACCCAGTTTCCATTGACTGGTGTCCCTTTGAAGACAGAAGATGATGATGACAAAAGTCAAAGTGAGGAGAACATAGTGGCTGAGCCTCCAAGCATTAGCTCAAGTCAACACAATGCAACAGTAGGTGATGGAGACACCCTCGGAGAATCACAAGCAGACGCCCTCATAGCTCCTCTATCGGACAGTGACGTTACAGATGATGATGACGATTATGATGATGAACACTTGAAAGGTGGTATAGCAGGTCACGGGTCGTCCTCCAAAAACATGAAATGTTCTCAGTGTAACAAAACCTTTTTCAACAAATCATCGTTGAAAAGACACATAAGAACGCACACCGGAGAGAAACCTTTTTCCTGCTCAGTGTGTGGTCTTAAGGTAACTCAAAAGAGTAGTTTAACAGATCACATGAGAACACACACTGGAGAGAAACCTTTTGCCTGCCCAGTCTGCAACTTAAGTTTTGGGAGTCGTTCCTATTTAAGAACACACACACGATTGCACACTGGGGAGAAACCTTTTTCTTGTTCAGTTTGTGGAAAAAGATTCTCTCTAAGGGGAGATTTAAGAATACATACAAGAACACACACTGGGGAGAGACCTTTTGTCTGTTCAATTTGTGGTAAAAGATTCACCCGGAGAGGACATTTGAACGCACACACAAGAACACACACAAGGGAGAAACCTTTTTCCTGCTCAGTTTGTGGTCAAAGGTTTTCTGAAAAGGGAAGCCTGGTAAAACACACAAGAACCCATACTGGAGAAAAACCTTTTGCCTGCTCAGTTTGTAATCAAAGATTCACTGAAAAGGGAAACTTAAGAACACACATGCGAACACACACCGGAGAAAAACCTTTCTCCTGCTCAGTTTGTGGTAAAAGATTCTCTGAAAAGGGAAACTTAAAAACACACACACAAACACACACGAAGAAGAAACCTTTTACCGGTTCGGTCTGCAACATAAGTTCGGTATTGGAAGACCTTCATCCTGAGAAGCAGGAGCCGGAGTCCTCCCACATTAAAGGGGAAGAGGAGGAGGATGATATCACCAGGTTGCCATTAAGTGGTGTCATTTGTCAAGTGTGAAGATGATGATGATAATGTGACAATGTTTTCAATGGACCAGTTTCATGCAAAGAAATGGTTTGACAGACAGGTATAAAACAAAATTAATGATTAAATACATACTTTAAATACCGCAAATACAACTCACCCCTACGTTAACGTATTTCTTGTAAGTAGTGAGACCCCTGCTCTTATTTGTCTTCAATGAGCCAGTCCCATCTTGAAATATTTGTGTTACTTACTGTATGTTATGTCTACGTGGTAATTTGGTTTTGGTCCTGCTTCACAAGGGCAGGATGTGAGAAACCAAAGCAGGTAACAATGCTTTTTTTGGCAATCTGTGGATATTCTTCTTATTTTAATCATGTATTTGTTGTTCATTGATACTAACCTCAATTCTGCTGTCAGTTTGGTCTGTCTAAACAGGTTCTAATTTGAAATATATCATATGGTATATCTCCTAGAATTTTCAGCGTGGTGCAATCTAGATCTAATAGTGGGTACGTGATGTTTTAAAATATATCAGTGCAAAAAAGAGCTTGATCACAACAATTGCTTCCCTGACACATAGAAAGACAAAGACCCTCAATGAAGCACAAGCCCAAGTGTCTCACTAAATGCAGACACATTCAGTTTAGTGCAACAAGGCAATATTCAGTGTTGACAGTTGGTAATGTTGTTTGTCTTCTTTTTAATTATTGAATAGATTTTTTAAGAGATTTTGGATTTTTTTTGCAGTCCCTGCTTTTATCTGAAATCAAGTTAATACTTTATTTTTTAAGCAGATCTGTACTATGATCCCAGAGGAGACTTTATGTTAAAGTGGAAGTCAACCCCCCAATTTTTTTTTTAAGAATATGTCTATGCAGGCCCACTAGTTGAAACAAGGCATTCTGATAAATATTGTGTTTGTGGAATAAGAATTAATCCACCCATTTTTAGCCATCTCTGGGGGTGGCCATTTTGTCACTTCTCTTGACTGAAAATGACATTCCTGATGCTCTGGACTCAGATAACGACCAATCATGGCTCAGCTTCGGAAAACAGGTGAGCTGTGATTGGGCGTTAGCCCAGTCCGAGCATCTGTGATGTAATTTTCAGTTGACAGAAGTGACAAAATGGCTGCCCCCAGAAATTCCTAAAAACGGGTGGATTTTCTGCTTAACTCATATTCCACAAACGCAACATTAATCAATTCCATGTTTCAACTAGTCGGCCTGCATTGAACATATTCTTGAAAAAAAAAAGTGTTTGGGTTGACTTCGGCTTTATTTTATTTATTTTTTAATGTACACAATCTCTATGGCATATAGTATTTTGTGTGTGATTTATTGCTTTTGCCTGCTATATGATTGGTATTTTGTTGTCGTAATGTAAAGTGCTTTATTACAGCTGTAGCTGTTGTGAAATGCGCTATATTAATAAAGTTGTATAGCATTGTCATGTCATGTCATGTCATCTTCCAAACCGCTTATCCTATATAGGGTCGCGGGGAGTTGCTGGAGCCTATCCCAGCCGTCAATGGGCGAAGGCAGACTACACCCCGAACTGGTCGCCAGCCAGTCGCAGGGCACACATAGACACTGTCACTGAGCGGGAATCGATCCCACGCTGCCCGCACACAACTCAGGCGTGTGTACCACTATACTACGGTGTATAGCATTGTATTATATATATATTTTTTTCTTTTTATTGTTGAAGGTATATATTTTTTATTTCCCAATAGTCCCAGAGATACCACCACAAATGGACTTCCAATGTTTAATAAATCAGACACTGATTCACAACACTTTGCTTTAAGTTGTTGTTTTTTCATCGGAAAATACTTTGCCCAGGTTAGTGGGTACCTGGCTAAAAACCTATTTCACAGGGGGTACATTATTGAATAAAGATTGAGAACCACTGATCTGGATGTTACATTGAGCAAAATGTTAACACGAAGTACTGAAGTTGCAACTTTAAATAGCTGTTTGATTAATAGATTCCATTATGAATCTCAAATGTTGAGTATGTGGCTCACAATTTGCATGAATATACAAAGTATA
Organism: Filicampus tigris; assembly: GCF_054856515.1. Classification (NCBI taxonomy): domain Eukaryota; kingdom Metazoa; phylum Chordata; class Actinopteri; order Syngnathiformes; family Syngnathidae; genus Filicampus; species Filicampus tigris. The sequence goes on along the minus strand of NC_141219.1, from coordinate 22,082,098 downwards.
TACAAAGAATATACAAAGCAAGCTAACAATAGTAATTTTTATGTTGTCTATCAGTGTTATCATTGTTATATTTCTTAATGACAAAATTGCTTATCCATTTGAATCATTCATACATTTGGATTTCCGGGTACTCGACCATAATTACAATGATTTTACTGTCGATTCGCATGTTCGAGATTGTCCAAGTGTGCTAGCCGTACAACTTCAGCCCCAGATCTACTCCCGTGTACTGTTTGGCTAACCAAAAGCGCTTATAATATAGCTATACCGTTTTAGTCCTTATCGTACTGAAGCCTCGACACAGTACGTCCCATCACTACTTTGCGGGACTAAAACATGATTAAATCCTCGTTACTCATTAAACATGCCTCGGAGCACTTTGCCGTTTCTCCGCTTAGCTTGTCTTGTCTTAGCTTAGTTTAGCTTAGCTTATCTTGCTAACCACTAACATAGAGACTCGTTTGTTTTCAGAACATCGCTAAGCAGAGATCAAGTAGGAGTTTTAAGTCTTGTGATTATCGTGCGAAGATGTGTGATAAAAGGATCAAAGAAGACTACGAGGAGGACATTTGTGGAACTAAAGAAAACCAGCGTCAATTTGACGCTCTTTTAAAGATGTCTCGAATTGTGTTGCACAGAAAAGGTTTGTCTACGTCTGACTCTGACTTTACTTTATTGGATAAAAAAACATTCATGTCTAACCTATTCGTATCTTTATTGTAAAAGCTGAGCGTACGTTAATTGACACAATTCAACCACCTTAACAGAAAACTTAAAAAACATTCAAAAGTAGAGAAATAAAAGTAGGTTTCTAAAATTACTAAAAGATCAAATGTTTTAAAATTGCTTAGAGGACCTTAATCAAAGGTATGGTGGAAAAAAACAAAGTTTATAACCTGAATTTAAAAGCTTTTACACTCTGGGCTGACTTCCTTCTGTTGGCATTGTATTCCATTTGTGTGCTACATAACAGCTAAATGCAGCTTCACCATGTTTACTTTGAACTCTGTGCTCCACTAATTGACCCAAGTCAAAAGTAAAACTAATTCATTTTTATACGTTGTGTTTGTCTTCTTGTGTATTACAGACATCAGTGAAGAATGCCTTTGTCCTGAGCAGCAGCCACAGCCTCCACACATAAAGAAGGAAGAGGAGGAAGGGCCCCTCTACATTAACAACAAAGAGGAGAATGATATCACCCAGTTTCCATTGACTGGTTTCCCTTTGAAGAGAGAAGATGATTACGACAAAGGTCAAAGTGAGGAGAACCTAGTGGCTGAACCTCCAAGCAGCAGCTCAAGTCAACACATGACAACAGTGGGTGATGGAGACATCCTTGGAAAATCACAAGCAGACGCCTTCTTAGCGCCACTATCAGACAGTGATGTTACAGATGATGATGACGATTATGATGATGAACACTCGAAAGGTGATATGAAAGGTCACAGGTCCTCCAAAAACGTGAAATGTTCTCAGTGTAACAAAACGTTTTTCAACAAATCATCATTGAAAAGACACATAAGAACACACACCGGAGAGAAACCTTTCTTCTGCTCGGTGTGTGGTATTAATGTAACTCAAAAAAGTAGTTTAACAGATCACATGAGAACACACACTGGAGAGAAACCTTTTACCTGCCCAGTCTGCAACTTAAGTTTTGGTACTCGTTCATGTTTAAGAACACACTCACGATTACACACTGGAGAGAAACCTTTTGCGTGCCCAGTTTGCAACTTAAGTTTTGGTAGTCGTTCTTATTTAAGAGCACACACAAGAACACACACTGGGGAGAAACCTTTTGTCTGCACAATTTGTGGGAAAAGATTCACCCGGAAGGGAAATTTGAATGCTCACAGAAGAACACACTCTGGAGATAAACCTTTTTCCTGCTCTGTGTGTGGCCTTAAGGTAGCTCAAAAGAGTAGTTTAACATATCACATGAGAACACACACTGGAGAAAAACCGTTTGCCTGCCCAGTCTGCAACTTAAGTTTTGGGAGTCGTTCATATTTAAAAATACACACACGATTACACACCGGGGAGAAACCTTTTTCTTGTTCAGTTTGTGGTAAACGATTCCCTCGAAAGGGGGATTTAAGAACACACAAAAGAACACACACTGGGGAGAGACCTTTTGTCTGCTCAATTTGTCGGAAAAGGTTCAACAGGAAGGGACATTTGAACACACACACAAGAACACACACTGGGGAGAAACCTTTTGACTGCTCAGTTTGTGGTCAAAGGTTCTCTGAAAAGGGAACACTGAAAAAACACTCAAGAACCCATACTGGAGAGAAACCTTATAGCTGCTCAGTTTGTGGTAAAGGATTCTCTGAAAAGGGCAACTTAAGAACACACTCACAACCACACACGAGGGACAAACCTTTTACCGGTTCAGTCTGTGACATTAGTTCAGAATTGGAAGACCTTGATTAGTTCAGAATTGGAAGACCTCGGTCCCGAGAAGCAACAGCCAGAGTCCCCCCGCATTAAAGGGGAAGAGCAGGAGGATTATATCACCAGGTTGCCATTAACAGGTGTCATTGTGAAGTGTGGAAATGATGATTACATTATATGACAATGTTTTCAGTGTAACAAAACTTTTGGTGCCAAGACAGACAGACAGAGAAACATTTCAGCTACTCAGAGTGTGGAAAAAGATTCACTTGGAAGAGACATTTAATCAAGCACACAAGAACACACACCAGGGTGAAACCTTTGTGTTTTTAAAGGCAGTTAAGGCATTTATTTTGGCAACTATTGTCGTTCATTGCTGTAATTGTTTTGATTTGTTTTTTTGTTTCATTTTTATTGAGTGTGATTTGATTGATTTGTTTTTTCTTTCAACTGGAAAATGTAATGTATCTATTGGAACTTTTTATTTAAGTATGCAATGAATATTTTAAGTGAAGCGCTTTGTGAGTCATCACAATGAGAAGTGCTGTATAAATAAAAGTGACTTACCTTTGTCTGTTCAGACTGCAACTTTAGTTCATAAAAAATATGCTATTAACCACATCATTGACAAGAACAGAACTTGGTAAAACAGCTTTTCATCATATGCTCCCAATGTTTGGAATGAAGTTCAAGCTACCTTAAATCTAGAGTCACTCCCACCAAACAGTGCTTTAAAAAAATATTTTAAAATTAACCCTGAAGGACCAATGCAACTGGTTTTAACCTGATACCTTTTATCTATACCTGATATCTCTGTTTTAGCTTGCCCGTATAATTTCTACCGCTGTGCGTGTGTCAGTTGTAGTGTGAATGTGCGTGTGTGTGTGCGTGTGTGGGGGGGGTTCTTGTGCCTTGTTTATTCTGCAATTTTCTAATTTTACGGTGATGTCGAATAACGGCAGTCATTTTTTTGCGCTCTTCTGTCCAGCCAGCCATTATGTTCATAAAGAAGATGTGAACAATGAGCGAAGTTGATTTGGTTCTTGAGGAATAGCTTCAATCTTCACCGTTTGCCCGCATTTGTCACTTCCCGTTCTTGTCCAGTGTACTGATTCCCTAGCATCTAGGCCCTAACAGGCAATCACAGTGATCATTTGTCCCGACAGCGTCCGACCCGATTTTGCATGTTGAATCGGCCGAACACGATCCCATTCCCCAGGCGCCCCAACAACGACTTTATGGCGTTGCGCGTTACACTAAACAGATGGCGTGTGCCAACATTCCGAAGGCCGACATTAGATTGGTGTGTAGAGTCCTTAAAGTATGCGCACTAAAATCTTGCAATCCGATCACATCTTGTACCCACAACTGCATTCAAAACACGTTGAGGAACTACGTCAGCTAATTTTGTCTCCTTCAAGTATCCGTAGCAGAAAGATGGCGGTGAACCATGGCAGCCTCCTGTAGGGCCCGATGTAATACAATTAGCAATTGCTTCACCAACAATTATATTGAAAAATACGTTGATGTGATCGAACATATATTTTTGGCATATTATTGAAATTGATAGTGTTTCTTTGAAATAATGAACACTGAAAAATCAACAAATATGTACCGACTTTAATCACAGCTGCCTTGATTTTATTATAGGTCAATAGTAATGTGCGTTCCCGTCTGTCCAATACACATCGTCCTAATAAGAACGTTTCTCGTCCTAACGAGAAAACTTTCTCATTAGGTTGAATTTTCTCGTTTTTCCCCATATCAGATTAGGGGATAGTTAAATTTATAGTTTTGATGTTTTGTTTTTCTTTCAGCGCTATCATATTTATTTAACGATAAAATTGCTCGCCCATTTTGCTTCATTAATTTGGCTCTACAGTCACGACGTTTAATGGAGGGGTGTCCAACCTCGGTCCTCTCCTGTCCTACATGTTTTAGACGTGTCCCTCCTGCAACATAGCTGATTCAAATGATCAGGATCGTTTTCATTCAGTCTCCTTCGCAGCTTGCTGATGAGCTGATCATTTGAATCTGGTGTGTTGCAGGAGGGACACATCTAAAACAGACAGGACAGCGGCCCCTGATGACCAGAGCTGGACATAAATGGGTTACTGTTATTTACATTCACTTAAGGTTTTACTGTCGAGTCTCATGTTTGAGTTTGTCCAAGTGTGCTTGCCGTACGTAAGTCCAGCCGCAATTCTATTCCCATGTACGGTTTGGCTAACCAAAGGCGCTACAGCTCTACCGATTTAGCCGAGCGTATTGAGGCCTACACACAGTACACTCCTTAACTACTTTACGGGACTAAAACTTAATTCAGTCATAGTTTCACGGTAATCTTTTCTCGGCGCACTTTGACGTTTCTCCGGTTAGCTTAGCTTATTTTAGCTTGCTAGCCACTAACAAAGAGGCTAATTTATTTTCACTACATCGCTAAGAAGAGATCAAGTGGGAGCGTTAAGTGTTGTGATTATCATGTGAAAATGTGTGATAAAAAGGTGAAAGAAGACTACGAGGAGGACGTTTGTGGAACTGAACAGGAGAACGAGCAACAACGTCAACAACTGGACGCTGTTTTCGAGAAGTCTCGAATTGTTTTGCATAGAGCAGGTTTGTCCACGTCTGACTCCAACTCGTTAACTCCTTTATTGAACAACAACACAAATATCAATTTGTAACCCACGCGTAGCTTTATTGTCAAATCTATACTGGTTACGAGTGCAAGGACACTGGGCAGCTGGGGCCTTGAGGGTTGACGAAGGATTCTGGGGGGGATGTGTCAGCAGAGGGTGTGACTCGCCTGTCAAATATTACAGGGGAGTCACGCCTTCAGTGAAGTGTCACGCACCATCACAGGAGTCTTCAATCCTGTTCCTCGAGGGCCGGTGTCCTGCTTGTTTTCCATCTCTCCCTGCTACAGATAGTCACCAAAGGTCTGCAGAAGCTAGATAATGATCCTGATTATTTGAATCAGGTGTGTGTTGCAGCAGGGACAGATGGAAAACAGGCAGGACACCGGCCCTCGGGGAACAGGATTGAAGACCCCTGCACCATCAGGTGACACTGTGAAGAAGGTCAGGTAAATAAAAGCCTAAAAAAAAACCTGTCTGAGATAAAAGAACCAACGAGTTTATTTATAAGTCAGAAACAGAATGAACTTTATTCAGTTATTGGCTTGTTGCCTACCCTCCTCAAGCCAGCTTCATTCTTCTCAACAAGAATCAATAAAACAGGCAACGTTGAATCTGGCAACAGACCATAAAATACAAGATTTGTAAGCGAGAGAATAAGAAAAACAGCTTACCCCATACTAATATATTTTTAAAGTGCAGCAGAAATGTAATTTAATGCACTCACTTTATCATTTGGCCGAGTATTAATATCTCCATCCAATTCATGTGGCATAAATATCACACTCATTATTGTTATTATACACTTGACAGTTAACATCACTCAGAACAGAATCATTCTATATAATGCTTTATCCCTTTCAGATATTTTTTGACCTGCAAAGGCTGGAATTATTTTAATATTAAGAACAACTCTCACCTCTCTACAAAGGTCAATGGCATTATATATTTTTAAACTCTTAGCCATACAATCAGCCCATATAGCCTTCTCATTTTTACAAATGAACCCAATAGTATTAGGCCTGGGTCGATATAACATTTTTATCAGGGCTTTCATTGAGGGAAAAACATAAGTACCGGTACTCCCCTTATTCGACTGTTGCCAGATAAATAGGGTTTGTAAGGTTTTCCTTGCTGTGGTTCACCTTTCGCCCCCAGGAGTTTTTGTAGCTTTTCCCTTCCACCCTGATTCCATCACAGAGAAAATATGGTAGCCATGTAGTATAAACAATAGGGAAGATTTCAGTAAGAAAACTGAAAAAAATCACAAATAGATTTTTTTCTGAAAAAATCTGAGATCTTATTTTTCGGCCATATCATCCCTCCCTAAGTAATGTACTTGTATCTTGCATTTGTTTGCTTTTTGTGCTTGGCCAACCTACTGTAGCCCAAGTCCTATCAACTTCATAAGCTGCAGAATCATATCCTGCCCTCTATTTATTCCAGATAGGTCTGGCAACCTTGTTTTTACAACTCTCACACTCTATGTATAATTAAGACCATATGGTCTTTACTATGTGGAGACAAGTGTGTCCTGGTTTGCGCAACAAGCAATAACACATCCATTGTTTACCATCTTTAAAATTGTTGATTTTGTACTTGCATTCCTGAGCTGCTGAAGCGCCTTTGAAAGGAACATTTATATCATTGTGAAACCACATAATTGTACATTTTCTTTGGTTGATAATCTTTGCCAAAAACTTACAGTATTAACAGTAATGCACAACAGTCATAACATGAGACTTTTCCAAACCATGTGTGTGTGTATCTTTTTTGTATTTTGCAGTTGTCAGTGAAGAATGTTTTCATCCTGAGCATCAGGAGTCCGCGTTCGCTCACATTAAAGAGGAAGAGGAGGAGGAAGAGCTCCTGCACATCCAAGAAGGCGAGGCAGAGCCTCTTCATCTTAAAGAGGAGGAGGAGGAGGCAGAGCCCTTTCACATTAAAGAGGAAGAGGATGATGATATGACTAAGTTGCAATTGACCGTAGTACTTTTGAAGAGTGAAGATGAAGGTCAAAGTGAGGAGAACTGGGGGGCTGGGCCTCTAAGCAGCAGCTCAAGTGAACACATGACAACCGAAGGTGATGTAGACCACTGTGGACAATCACAAGATGACAGCCTTCTAGCTCCACTTTTAGAACGCGACAAAATTGTGTCACGCTCTTCTGACGTTGAAGATGATGAACACTCTTTAACAACCCATATTAGAACACACACAGGAGAGAAGCCGTTTGCCTGCTCAGTTTGTGGTCAAAGATTTGCCTGGAAGGGACATTTGAACTCTCACACACGAACGCACACTGGGGAGAAGCCTTTTGCTTGTTCAGAGTGTGGCCAAAGATTTTCGGAAAAGGGAAACTTAAGAAAACACTCAAAAACCCACACTGGAGAAAAACCTTTTGCCTGCTCAGTTTGCGGTCAAAGATTCTCCGAAAACGGAAATTTAAGAAAACACATTAAAACCCACACAGGAGAGAAACCCTTTGCCTGCTTAGTTTGTGGTCAAAGATTCTCCGAAAGGGGAAACTTAAGAACACACACAAGAACACACACTGGAGAGAAGCCATTTACCTGTTCAGTTTGTGGTCAAAGATTTGCAAGGAAGGGACATTTAAATGCACACACAAGAACACATACTGGGGAGAAACCTTTTGCTTGTTTAGTTTGTGGTCAAAGATTCTCTGTAAAGGGAAACTTGAATACACACATGAGAACACACACTGGGGAGAAACCTTTTTCTTGTTCAGTTTGTAACAAAAGATTCACAGAGAAAGGACATTTGAAGACACATGCAAGAACACATACTGGGGAGAAACCGTTTGCCTGCCTAGTTTGTGGCAAAATATTCTCTCGTAAGGCATCTTTAATCATACACACAAGAACGCACACTGAAGAGAAAACATTTTGATATTTTTTTAAGTAGTTAAGAACACTTTGTGTTTCCTTTATTAACTGCAAAATGTCATTCAGACCCATACGACGCATGAATGCATTTTAACTTTGTAAAGCACGTTGTCAGTGCTCTCTGTGAGAAGTGTTATATATAGTGCTGCAGAATAAAATTTACTTGCTTACATTTACCTGTTCTGTCTGTAACTTTAATTCTTCATCCCAAGTAGCAAAAGAAAACACAAAAGGTAAAATTGTTGGGAAACCCTTCAGTTCCATGGTGTGTGCGTGTGTGTGTGTGTGTGTGGGGGGGGGGGGGGTGTGTGATACAATAACTATCAGGTCACTGTAAGAAACAAGCGTTTTGCTGAGAAGTGCAGCAATTAATTGTATAACATAAATAAAAGCAGGTATGTGTCCTGAATAAAATACAAGTTTTCAAACAGTGATGGTGTTTAGTATCTATTATAAAAGCCTAAATGGAGTAAAGCTAAATAGGTATCGTTTTCAAATAATTTTAAGATTATTATGTTATTTTTTTCTTTAAGTATCAACACAGTTCTTTGACTTACAAGTTAGGATTTAAAGTGTTTAACTTAGTTTGACGCTCAAAATCAGAACTTCTCACCCTTTTTCATGCCACAGACATGACACCTTTTTTTTTTTAAATAAAAAAGCGACAGTCTTGCAACAACGTTCATAAGGGAACAATCACTGAAAACACCATATAATTCGTTTTTGTGGGCCTCATTCATGTAAATGATTAATTTGTATTTAATACTATGGTATGTAATAAACAAATCTAGTATGACGTATATGCTTGTGTTAAAACCGTTGAGGTGTTTTGTTTTGAAAGAATGGGATTTTGTGTTAATGAACGAATTTATAAAATGCATTAAACAGTATTTTTCTCACTGTATTACCTTGGATATACGGACCTCTGTCCATCCCTTGCTCAATTATTGTTTTAATTTATTTTGTACCTATTACACTCATAATACACTAAATTGCCCAGTGTTCGGTGTAAGGTGATGCTGCACTTATAAATAAAACCAGCGTGTTTCCCGAGAACAACATCAAAACGTTTTTCTTTATTTCTTTCTTTTCAGATTTTTATGGGGTCATAATTCCAAACCAGAATTGAAGAATAACAAAAAGACATGGAGTTTGGAATTAAATACGCTTCTGAGTAAGTCTTCCTAGTAATGATTTATTTGACTACATACGGGTATGATAATGCGTCATATCTGAGTTTGTCCAAGTGGCTCTGCCGTACAACGTCAACTTCAGCTCGACTACATTGCTCGACGAACGAAGTAGCATTCTTTCCCGGTTAGTACTGAATGTAGGAAAACTTCAACACGGTACGTACGTTGTATCACTATTTGCTGGGGTTGAACATTAGTTACATCTTCGTGTCTGGATAAACTCATCTCGGTACAGTTTGAAGTTCAGGCTAGCTAAATTGGTATTATTTTAGCTTGCTAGCAGCAAACAAAGCTACGCGTTTGTTCGCGACACATCGCGAAGAAGCGATCAAGTTTGAATATAAAGTGATATGATGGTCCCCAAAAAGTGGGAAAGAAAAGTACGAGGATGAACTTTGTGAAACAAAAGAGGAGCGCGAGCGACATCGTCAACTACTGGACGCCGTTTTCGAGCAACCTCGAGTGGTGTTTTACAGAGCAGGTTTGTTCACTTTCTATGCTGCATTCGTGGAAGGTGGCAAGTCTGAGTTGTCCCACTCGGTCCCAGTTCCTACCTCAAAGCGTTCGAGACAAACGTAAACAACAAAGATGGCTGATTCCTATAAATTCTTTGTTGTTCTGGTTCACCGCAACCATTGGCGTCTCTGGCATGAAAAATTGAGTGGGGGACAACAGTGATCACTTTACATCCACAAACAGCAAAGCCTACACAATAAATTGTAATTCAATTCAAGACCACAATCAATTTTTATTCCATAGCCTTACTAAGGAAGACTATGAATAAAACCTTTGAATGGTTAAAAATAAAAATGCTACTCAACAGTGTTGCTCATTTCTTGAATAGAAAAGGTTGCACGTCGATCTTTCATCTGGGAATACAGTTTGCCAATGCCCAATAATTCATGAATGAGTTCATTTTCAATGAACAACATAGCCAGTGCATTTGATCTCTGCTGCCCCATTGTTTCTTGTCTTGATCCTCTTTGGTGTTTCTCTCAGACTCATCTGTGGTCATTGGGGCGGCATGGCTCAGTGGTAGAGTGGTCGTTTCCAAACCCAGAGGTCGTGGGTTCGATCCCTGGCCATTGTGCCCATGTCGAAGTATCTTTGAGCAAGATACTGAACCCCCAGTTGCTCCTAATGCTGCGTCATCAGTAGGTAGATAAGGTACAGTGTGAAGCGCTTTGAGTACCAGAGTTAGAAAAGCACAATATAAGTGGCAGTCCATTTACCATTGATGCTGCGATGATAATTGTGAGTAGTGACAGTTTCGAATAAGGCATCCTATAGGTTGGTGTCACAAACCAACTGCGGCAGAGACAGTGTTACCAGCATCCAACTCTGAGTGACTGTACGGCCCCAAACGATTATATTATTATATCAGGCAAGGCATACTTAGGCCATTTTAGAAGGATCTTTTGGCTTGCCTGAAGTGTTTTCACATCTTTTGTGTGTCCTTGTTGCTCAAACAAAATCGTTCTGCTGTAGCTCGTAGGGTGAGCACTGTGCAGTGTGCATAGTCAGAGCATGTGCATGTGTGTGGTTCTTACATCCACTCTGACTGCCCCAAAGAAACAAAACTTGCACAATATACAATTAATCTATTACTTCTCCATTTGACAAGATATTTATAGTGGATGTCAGCTCTCTCTATGCAAATATACTGTATGTTAGTCAAACCTCACTCATCAGAATCCTTCAAGAGAGGTGCTGGCTCTTAGGTTGGTTGCCTACTGGGCTTTGAGCCTCGCGGTTAGCATATTCGGCTGTCAGCCCGTATGACGGTTAAGAGTTGTTCAAAGCTCACGTGAGGGCTGGACAGCGCAGGATTGCCACTGTTATAGCAGTAATTTTTTCCCCCCTATTGTGCAATTTAACAGATTTTTTGCACTGCACTCAGAATGAACATTTGTTAAGTTCAACATGCGGGAACTGTACAATGTCACTGGTGCTGCCATATTGATTTGGGAAATTACATTGCCAGCTGTGGGGGTTATCTGCCTGTTTTGATAAGAATCACAGACATACATTTGCATTAATGTATCACTGACATTATTTACATTTACATTTAATATAACATTATTAATACCAGGAAATATACACTATGTGTACTGTAGGTCTGTTGGTGTGCAGTGCAATGAATAACACATACTATATTATATATCTTCCTGAAAATCTGTATTGTATCTTGTATTTCCAGTTACTCAACTGCTGAAGCACCTTTGAATGAAACAATGTGATTTTTCAACGTCATAACTACGCATGTTCCTGATGAACACTGCAAAAACATGGGTAAACAATAATACACTACATCAAAGTCACAAAACGAAACGTGACCAATCCGAGCGTGTTTGTCTTTTTGTGTCTTACAGAAGTCAGTGAAGAGTATGTTGGTCCTGAGCAGCAGATGCCAGAGCACTCTCGCATTAAAAAAGAAGAAGAGGAGGAGGAAGGTCCCACTGTCATTAAGGTGGAGGAGCCAGAGCTTCCCTACATTAAAGAGGAAGAGGAGGATAATACCACTAAGTTGCTAGTGGCATTTGTCCCTTTGAAGACGGAATCTGATGAAAACAAAGTTCAAAGTGAGGAGAACAGAGGAGCTGAGCCACAGAGCAGCAGCTCAATACAATACATGACAACAGAAAGTCGTAGAGGCCACTGTGGAGGATCACGGGCAGACAGCCTTTTAGCCCCACTATCACATAGTGACAAGATAACGTCACACTCTCCTGACACTGATGGTGACAATGATGATGATGAACACTCTAAAGGTGATACAACATCTTGCACTGTCAGCAAATACTGGAAATGTTCTCAGTGTGACAAAGCCTTTGTCTCCAAGTCTCTCTTGAAAAGGCATATGACGATCCACACTGGAGAGAAACCCTTTAGCTGCTCAGTTTGTGGTAAAACATTCACTCAAAAAGCTAATTTGACAACACACTCAAGAACGCACACAGGAGAAAAACCTTTTTCCTGTACTGTGTGTGGTCTAAGAGTAACTTATAAGAGTAGTTTACCGGCTCACATGAGAACCCACACTGGAGAAAAGCCTTTTGTCTGCACAGTCTGTGGTAAAAGCTTTTCAGGAAGGGAAAGTTTAGTAAAACACACAAGAACACACACTGGAGAGAAACCTTTTGCCTGCTCGATTTGTGGTCAAAGATTTTCTGTTAAGGGAAGCTTAAGATCACACATGAGAACCCACACTGGAGAGAAATTATTTGCTTGCTCAATTTGCGGTCAAAATTTCACTTGGAAGGTACAGTTGAACACGCACAGGCAAACACACACTGGGGAAAAACCTTTTGTTTGCTCGGTTTGTGGTCAAAGATTCTCTGCAAAGGGAGGTTTAATCAGACACACAAGAACACACACTGGGGAAAAACCTTTTGCTTGCTCAAATTGTGGTAAAACATTTTCTGTGAAGGGAGATTTTGTAAGACACACAAAAACACACACTGGGGAGAAACCTTTTACCTGTGCAGTTTGTGGCAAAGGCTTTGCTCAAAGGGGGAGGTTAACAGAACACACAAGAACACACACTGGAGAGAAACCTTTTGCCTGTTCAGTATGTGGCGAAACCTTCTCTGCAAATGGGCTTTTGATAAGGCATACAAGAACACACACTGGTGAGAAACCGTTTGCCTGCTCAGTTTGTGGTAAAACATTCTCTTTAAATGGACGTTTAATAAGGCACACAAGAACACACACTGGGGAGAAACCTTTTGTCTGCACAGTTTGTGGTAAAAGCTTCACAGAAAGGGATACATTAAAAAGGCACAGAAGAACACACACTGGAGAGAAACCTTTTACTGATTCATTCTGCAACTTTAGTATAGGATTGGATAATCTTCATCCTGATCAGCATGAGTGCAGCTCCGGGGTGGAGCAGCAGGAGCCAGAAGCTCCCCGCAATAAAGAGAAAGAGGGGTTAGAGCTGAGTCACATTAAAGAGGAAGAAAAGGAGGACGATATCATTGAGTTGTCATTGACTGACGTCATTGTGAAGAGTGAAGATGATGAAGATGACTGTCAAAGTGAGCAGAACTAATGGGCCGGGGCCTCCACGCAGCAGCTCAAGTCAATGCAGCATTTGACAACAGAAGTAGATGGTCACTGTGGAGGATCACAAGCACATAGCCTCTTCATTATCATATAGATTAAGAGGAAACAATTTCAAAAAACATGTTTCTTGGCAGGCAAAATCCATTTCTGAACCGCTCTTAATTTCAAGAAGTTTTCAAGATGTTGGGCAGTTTTGTTACCCCTTACATGGCACACTTCCCTTTCCTCTTGAGGTTCTTGTTGCGCAATTTTGTGAGCCATCTCCACAGATAACTGCAAGCGGTGTAAATGCAAACGTTCTTCGCTTGCATCTGCACTCTCTGTTGGTGACATCTGAGGGACAATCTTATAATTAAATCTAAGATTACTTTATAAGGCAATATATTGCGGGTACACGTTTGATTAAAACATAGAAATATCTATTTAATATGCCACAACTGAAGCAACATGTTGATCCTCATCTGAGCATGTAGTATGGTACTAGTATCTAGGATATGCCAGGCTGTGTAATAATGTTTTTTCTGTCACTAGCGGAAAATGTTAAGCAGGCAGAGGAAAGGGGGGGGCGGGTGACACAACGTCTTAAGCTTTTGAAAACATCATTTCACAATGGTACGGACGATTTCAACGCAACAAGATACATAATTTGGGGTGTCAATACACCATCTGTGGACACCCGTACGATGAGAGCCGCGCATGCGCGGAAGGTCGGCCATGTCTGATTACTAACTACGGCAAATACACTAGCACAAAACACGTAGTGACACCTCAGCAATTGGTACGCATTCGTACATTTATTTCACTGACATGCAATACTTTTATATCGTATTGCCCCAGTAGAAAAGTGTTTTAAGCTTTTATTTTACGTGCAACTAACCACAGTAGGCTACTATGCATCTATCTATCTAGCTATCTATCGATCTATCTCAATCTTTGTGGGGGAGAGGCACATTCATTGCGATCCCAAAGAACTTTTTTGTAAACATGTCAAAATGACCGAAACTTCCAGGGCACCGGGAAAAAGAAAGGAGGGAAGAAAAAGTTGCTTAAGTTGTTGCTCCTTTTGTTTTGTCCAATTATATGGTGCAAAAAGAAGAAGGCAAGAAAACAAAAGTTCCGAATCTCAAAACATTGTCCATGGCAGATTTAATGTAAACATTCTTCACTTTTACATATGTAATTGGATTTGGTCATAGTTATGTTATTCTAATTAGTACCTTTACTTGCATTTTTTTTAAGACAGTCGTATGGCTCACTTTATTTTGTCTTGACCTTGGAACTGATACTGTGTTCATTGTGTGGAACTTAGTTTGCACTGCGCAGTGTCTGATCATAATCTGCAAATAAAGTCGCAGTCTGGAAGCATTTCACCTGTTGATTGAGCGCGGGAACATTACAAGATCTTTGACTTAACCCCAGACAAAAAAATGATTTATTACAAATTAAATTGCTCATGTATGTAATAAGGCTGTTGGCCTTTTGGTTTGTCCAATCACAAAACTACATCTTGATCTGTACTGGGCTACGCCAAGAAGCCATCCTCAGATGAGATGTGTTGCAAGGACGACTTCAATTCACGAAGCACATCAAGAGCAAGTAATAGTGCAGATGCAAATGCCTCGTCAAAGATGAATGCATGATTGAGCACGCGTTGGTGTGTAATCCATTTCTCAGACCAGAATTGACATTTGCAAAACAGGAAGTGCATTTTTCAAAACAATTCGTACAAATAGTAAAACATCACGATGCCCTTGCTAAAGCTATTTTCTTCTCAAGAGTAATATTTGTACCACTGAGCATGACAATGCCATCAGAACAAGAGGTCTTTTTGCCATTGTGTCAAATTGCTTCATCATATTGTCACTGCAACTCTTTACACTGGAGGGATGTTCTAATGTAAATTGCGGCTAAAGTTTTGATGACCATTATGTCACGATTGGCAAAGAAGACCCAAAAGCAAGGGGGCCAAAACAGAGTGAAATCAAAAGTATTTAATTCAAAGAAAACAAAAAGGTACCGCGATAATACTAAAGACTTGGCGGGACCAGTCAAGCGACGTCCCCGAGGCCAGACAGGAGGTAATGGCAACCGCAGGACACGCGCCGCCGCAACAGGAACGGCAACAGCTGGAGGACACTCTGCACCGGTGCCAGGTGGGAATCAAGCACTGTGCAAAATCCTTTAACTTTTGCAGCCATACTGTTAATGTTCAATGTCAGGCCCCGAAGAGCGTCTCTCATAGCTGTTATGCATGGACACCATTTTCCGGCCCAGGCTTTCTCCTGGAAAACACAGAGCCTGTTGTGATGCCTCTCCTGCTGGATGCATTCGGGTTCGGTTCATTCTGTCACGATTGGCAAGGAAGAAGGCAGGAGGCCAAAACTGATTTTTAAATTAAGTATTTAATTTAAACAAAACAAAAATGCCAACAGGTACTATGACAATACTAAAGACCAAAGTAACAAGGATCAAAATAAACAAACACTAGGAAAGATGACTTGGACTTGACAACTGACAATGAACTGACAAGGGCTGAAAGAAAGCAGGGAACCAAACACAGACAAATTGACGAGAAGAGGAACACCTGGACAAGACACAAAGGGTTGGAGGGAGCTGATTGGCTAACTATGGGGACTGGGATGACAAGCACAGGTGGACTCAATAACCCAACGAGACGGACAGACAAAGGAACACAAGGAGAACATGGAAAACAACAAACCAAGAACGATCATGACACATTACACTAAATTGTAAGTTACATCTTTGTGTATGTATGTGGAAGATTGATTGCAAAAGACTGGGCAAGATTCACATTTCACTTTTACTGTTTACGCTGTAATATGTTGACAAAACATCTCGTTATGATATCGAAAGGAAAAATAGAACAAAGAAAACACTAATAAAAAAATAGATAAAAAAATGTCAGCATGGGAAAATCTCCATTGGGAAAATTGCACATTCAACACTGTAGGATTTACAATGCAGTCTTCCACAAATTACCATCCACATCCCAACAATTATCCTCACTTGCTATGAGCTACTTCAGAAAACCGTTTGATTATTGGTTAAGCTAATGCTTCACACATGTACCTTCCATAGAAAAAGTCAAGATTTGCCTGGGAAGGTAGTGTAACGGAAATGTATAGAAACATGATTGATCGATTACGACAACTTACTCAGCCATTTTGCATGTAAAGACTTGAACAAACTATGTTATGGAGTGTGAAACAATTCAACAGAAACTCATTAGAATCAATTTTGATCAACAGGACATAAGCGATTGATAACAACAGAAAATTGTACATAATCATTTGTGTGGAAGTAGCAAAGCATTTGCAACTTACTCAGAGAAATGAGAACCTGCTTTTTGGATGTGCACAAGTGACACGATAAGAAAATTGAAGAAGTACTTTTGGTAAAAGTACCAAAGCAAGTAAGAAAAACTCTAATGGAGGGGAAGCAAACAGTCACAACAGCTTGTTAAACACAAGAGCCGCACTTGATTTGACATTTGTATGTGGGGCATCCACACTTGCAAGAAAATTAAAAAGGGCACCAGTGGTGGCTAGTGACCATGAGCCAATCTTCACAAGAATTGGTTTGAAAGCAGATAAGAGAAACAAAAATGTATTTCAACATACTAAATGGGATGCCTTCCAACTTATTATCTCTGACAGATTTAAGATTTTAGGGCAAGAAAAAGACAAACAGTGGCACCTTGATCAAAGAATTTAGTCATTTGGTTGGTTTTATTTATTGCCTTGGGTTGAGGGCCATGTGAGTGCGCAAGCCTCAGGTATGCCACCACATGAGTGAGGTAGGGGAAAAGATGGAGCAAAAAAGATAGTGTAATGCCCTTGTATGTGGGCAAGGAGAGCCACAGTCACAATGCACTTTTGAGCTGTTTATTGAATGGGACAAACAGTCAAACATACAAAATACAGAATAAGAAACATTCACAAGGAGTATGAGGCAGACATTCACACTCAACTAACTACATAGTAAACGGACTGCAGTTCCTGATGTTACTCTCAACGCCGCCCCTTGAAGGCACACATCAACAGACAAATACTCAGTGTGTATATGTGAGGCTTTTGGCTTAACAATTTACAAAAATATTTTAATTTCTTCTGCATTGTCTTCTATGACATTTTTATATTCTCATTTTAATATTTTACAACACAGTGATTTTGTTTTATTCGAAAGCATGTAACATTTTTTGTCGATGTTTTTGAGGGGTCCTGAACGGACTGAGGGCATTTGAATTCATTTCAATGTGGGAATTTGATTTGATTTTTAAAGTACCATTCATTGAGTTGCGATCTTGTTCATGGAATGAATTAAACTTTTAAGTCAAGGTATCATTGTTTAAAAGCCAAAATCACAACATTTTACATTAAATGCAAGTTAAAACAATAAAAAATAAAATTATATCAAATACAATTTTTAAAAAAAAGTTCAAAACAACTTAGTGAAATGGACCGGAATGCCTGAGAAAGAACTTTTTTTTTTTTGGTGCTTTCAAAGAGAACACTTGCAGGGTTTATCAGTGAGATATGTATATATTCTTTAGATTGTTCATCATCATCAATGTGAGGGGAGTGTGACATTGTGTCGTCACTACGTGATAGTGGAGCTAAGAGGCTGCCTGCTTCTGATTCTAGCACGGTGGTCTCCAACACCTTTTGTTGTCATGTGTTGACTTGAGTTGCTGCAGAGAGGCTCAGCTTCTCTCTTCTCTTCACTTTGTCATCATCATCTTCACTCTTCACAGTGACAACAGTCAATGGAAACTGGGTGATATCCTCCTCTTCTTCTTCCTCTTTAATTTTGGAGGTCTCTGGCGGCAACTCTTCCTTTTTAATGTTGGGGGTCAACTCCTTCTGCTCAGGGCAAAGATCTTTCACTCCTGAACTTAAATTGCAGACTGAACCGGTATCGGGTTTCTCTCCTGTGTGTGTCCTCGTGTGTCTTGTTAAATGTACCTTCTGAGTGAAAATTTTACCACAAATTGAACAGGCAAAAGGTTTCTCCCCGGTGTGCGTCCTTGTGTGGCTTATTAAACTTCCCTTTACAGAGAAGCTCTTACCACAAACCGTGCAGGTAAAAGGTTTCTCACCTGTGTGTGTCCTTATGTGTGTTCTTAAAGTCGCCTTCACAGAAAATTTCTGGTCACAAACTGTACAGGCAAAAGGTTTCTCACCTGTGTGTGTTCGTGTATGAATTCTTAAATTTCCCTTTGCAGAGAATTTTTGACCACACACTGAGCAGGCGTAAGGTTTCTCCCCAGTGTGTGTTCTTATGTGTGCATTCAAAAGTCCCTTCCAAGCGAATCTTTGACCACAAACTGAGCAAGCGAAAGGTGTCTCACCAGTGTGCGTTCTTGTGTGAGTTCTTAAGTTTCCCTTTTCAGAGAATCGTTGACCACAAAATGAGCAGGAAAAAGGTTTCTCCCCAGTGTGCGTTCTTGTGTGACTTATTAAACTGGCCTTTTCGGTAAAGCTTTTACCACAGATAGAACAGGTAAAAGGTTTCTCTCCTGTGTGTGTTCTTGTGTGTTTTATCAAATTTCCCTTTTCAGAGAATTTTTGACCACAAAATGAACATGCAAAAGGTTTCTCCCCAGTGTGTGTTCTCATGTGAGTTGTTAAACTACACTTTTGATTTACTATAAGACCACATACTGAGCATGAGAAAGGCTTCTCCCCAGTGTGTGTTCTCATGTGTCTTTTCAATGATGACTTGTTGAAAAACGTTTTGTCACACTGAGAACATTCCCGGTGTTTGTTGTCAGGGTGACCTGTCATATCATCTTTAGAGTGTCCATCATCATCATCATCAGTGTCAGGAGAGTGTGATGATACGTCATCACTATCCGAGAGTGGAGCTAAGAGGCTCCCTGATTGATTGTGTGATCCTCCACAGATGCCTCCATCACCTTCTGTTGTCATGTGTTGACTTGAGCTGCTGCTCGGAGGCTCAGCTCCTCTCTTCCCCTCACTTTGACGATCGTCTTCCTCATCTTCACTCTTTAGAAAGACACCAGTCAATGGCAGCTTGGTGATATCAGTTTCCAACTCTTCCTCTTTAATGTGCTGGTGCTCTGGCTCCTCTTCCTCTTTGAAGTTTGGGCGCTCGGGCTCCTGCTGGTGAGGATGAAGACATTCTTTCCTGACGTCTGCAAGACATAAGAAGATAAACACTGTGAATTTGTTGTGTATTAATGTTTATCAGGGTCATTCTTATTAATGTTTGAGAATCACTCTCATTTATGTGCCTTTCAAAGGCGCTTGAGCAGTTTGGTAATAAAACAAAAATCTAAATCAGCACTTTTCAGGATGATGTGTTATTCTTTGTACAACAATCAATTAAAAAGCAACTAATCAATCGTAAAATTAAATGACAGCTATTTTGATAACAAATTCGTCATTTATAGCCATTGTTTAACTTAGTCTAAATCATCTGATTTCAGCCTCTCAAAAGTAAATATTCTGATTTCTGTAGTCCTCCATGAAAGCAGACTGATCATCTTTTGTTTACTCGAGATTTGCAAAAAAAAAGCTTTTACTTTGGAAAACAATGACGAACATTTTCGCCTGCCATGTAACAGACCAAACCAGGAAGCGAATCATAATCAATTCTTCAAAAAAATGAACAGTCAATTTCATATATGAAAACAATTATTTGCAGCCGTAGCATGAATAAGCTGTAACTGACATGTTCAACCTGACCCAAACCCAGAAGTGCATCTCAAACCCGTAGCTCTTCGTAATAATCGGTACCCAAGAAGTACTCATCTCTCAGTTTTAAAATCATTGGTGAGTACATCACTGCCTCTCCTGTGATATGAATTAATTGTTAGTTATTTGGTTTTGTTTAGCCAATAAACAATACCAAATTAACAAGAATAATTAGTGTATAAACAGTAATAGGAAAGAAAAATATTTAGCAAAAAACTTCAATGCAAAATACATTTTCATCTGATTATTCAATTACCGGTAGCTCAATCAGTTTTTCTGTCCATTCATTTTCCTGCTACTGAATTCAAATTGCTGGTGGGATCAGAGGCACACCACAGAGTAAATGGAGGTCATCATCAGTGGGAAGAGCACCCGCAACACCAACTTGAGCCAATATGGATGACTTAACACTTGTCAACAACAGTCCTCTGCACCAAAAGACTCAAGGAGAAACTCCATCAAAAGGATGAAGTTTAAGCCTTGCAAGTGCACAACTATTATATGTCCACCCTAAAAGGCAAAGTCACAGACCAGACATCTGATGTGATGTCACTGCAACAACACCTGTGACAAAAGATTCAGAAAAACCAGTGAAGGGTTAGGGAAGGTGGTATGATGCAAAGCTCAAAGACACCAAGCAGTTTGAACACCTAAAAAGAAAGGATGTTATAACCCGAGACGCCAAACCGTATCATCATCTCTCAGGAACATTCTATTTTGTCAGGAACATTTTAGTCTCTGTCGAAGCAAACACACGCCACCAGAAATACTCTGAACAACACTACAATATTTTACTTATGCTTTTTATTATGTTTTCTTTTGAATAGTTCTGAGCACAAAAATATTGGAAAATTATTTGGTTTCAGTTTTGATTTATTCAGTATGATGCACTATTATGCTAAGTACAGAATAATGCAGAGACATTGTTAATGACAGAATGAGATACAGTATGACAAGAAATATCAGGCTGTTTGGTCCTTTCAGCAAAGCTAAATTGATTTAAAAAAAATGTAAAATAAGATATAATGTAATTTTGAGAACATTTATTATGCAGATCTCAGGTCAAAATCAAAACTCAACACTCTGACGTTTAAACAAACAAACAAATACAATTACTGTTGTAAAATATAACACTAATCTCAATATTTAGCCAGGCAGGCGGTTTGGACCATCTGGAAGACCCTGAAGAAAAAACTCAGCTGGCATGATGTTAGGCATGATGTTAGATACGTTTTATTATGGTGACCACAGCGTATGAAACCAATGTCATGGTGTCAGTTGTTCATCCATTTTTTAAAAGGCGTATATTATACTTATGTTATGATGAAGGAAAATAAAATAAATTTAAAAAATAGGTTTACATACCCCTAGAGTATGTAACATACCCCTAGAGTATGTAAACCTATGAGCAAAACTATATGTTGTGTCAGCAAATATCTGACACCATAAAGTGCTTCTGTTTACACACAAATAGTTAGAATGTTATTTTTCCGTCATTTTTGTAGTCACGGCACAAGTCATGGTCTGCACAGAGCGTTCACAAAATCAAGAGGGACCGCACTGTTCAAAGGCAACAGTCAGGAAAAGGGTACAAAATAATTTCACTAACTCAAATATTTTTTTTTGTGTGTAAAAGTCTTTACACATTGATTTGAGGAGATAATTGAATGTCTGAGTACTACTTCACACGAATTCAGGCCCAGTCGTATGAACAACTTCAAAGTTTGCAATAAAACTACATGGGACCTGGATTATACATGAATACTGTTTTAAAAAGAGGTTGCTAAACAAGCGTATAAAAGTGAACAAACCTGCTCTGTGCAACACAGCTTGAGGCTGGTTGAAAACGCTGTCCAGTAGTTGACGTTGTGGATCGTATTCTTTTGTCCAAGAAAGTTCCTCCTCAAACTCTTCTTTTACGGTTTTTGCACACATTTCCCGACGATATTCTCAACAATTCACACACACTTGATTTGTTCTTAGCACAAGATGTGTTGCGTTCAAACGCGTCTCTTTGTTAGCGGCTAGCAAGCTAAGCTAACCTAAATCAAGAAGCTTCAAGTTCATCAACGTGCACCAAAACGAGTTTACCCGAACACCAACATTTAATGGAATGTTTTATTCCAGTAAGCCAATGATATGACGATCTGCGTCGAACTTTCGGTACGTTCTGTAATATTTCGGGAACAATTATTTCGTGACGGTTGTGCGGCTAACCACAACGAACACGGAAGTGCATCTGCAGCGGAGGTTATACGACAACGTCACTTGGACAAACTTCGTGTCAGGGTCATGGTCGGGTTTTAGGGCACACAATACACACGCAAAATAATTATGCTAAAAGTAGTCTGTTACATGCCTGATATGTGTGTACAAAACGATAACGTTTCGCTAACTTTGCTTTTACTTCTAGCAGACAATACAAGCCTCTCTCGTTGGAAAGGTCGATGATTACGTGACAGTTCACTTTACACAACAGTAGTCCGCGGTACTACGAAATGATTGACAATTTATCTTTGTTCTTTTTATCCTTATTGGGCAAGTGTGTCAAAATACACAAGGAATTTGTCTCCAGTAGCTGCAGATGGATGCTCTTGTTGAAAACCCTACTTTGAAACAGCAGCTCTTGTTTACAATCCTACTATGAAACTTACGGAGCCCCTAAAGTGAGGGGGGAAAGAAGTATTTTTCTCAAACTAACGAGAAACTTTCTCATCCTAATGTTTCTCATTGGGATAAGAAAGTTTTTCATTAGGACGAGAAAGTAGTATTTGCATAGTATGACATTTCGGTTTGTGTTTCTTTGTGAAAATGACACGGCAGGACCTAGTTAGGTTATTTTCATCTGGGACTTTATTAGGACATTGCTGCTTTACTTGCAAGTCTCGTTCTAACGAGAATGTTTCCTCATTTGGATGAGAAACTTTCTCATCCTAATGAGAAATTTTTTTAATACCCGCGAGCGCTAGCTTGTTTACCTGCAACTAAAGCAGCAATAAAGTCCCAGGTGAAAATATAACCTAACTAGGTCCTGCACTGTCATTTTCACACAGAAACACAAACCGAAATATCATTGTAGTGTTTCCCATTCACGCATACCACTTTCTCATCCTGATGAGAAACTTTCTCATTAAGACGAGAAAGTTTTCTTGTTAGGATGATAACGTTTCTCAATAGGATGAGAAAGTTTATCATTAAGATTCCCCCCCAACCATGTCACTTTAGGGGCTCCGTAGAAACCCTAACATTAAAAAAAAAAAATGTAGTTATTAAACAAATAAGAGTGAGACGTAAACAGGCCTGACCTGTGTAACATACTTGAAGCTTCTTGAAAACAGCTTTCAGTAGCTGACGCTGTCGTGGTTCTCTTTTGTCCAAAGAGCTCCTTCTCATAGTGCTCTTTCACTTTTTCTACACAAGTTCACATAGCAAGCCAAGCAAAGCTAACTGGAGAAGCTTCAAAGTGCTCTGAGACCGGTTTATCCAGACACAAAAGTGTATTTACCTTTTTCAAACCATGCATGTACTGTGTCAGTGAGTATAGTACCACTAATTCAGGGAAGAATTGTTTGCATATGATTTTACAAAGATGCCACCAGTGCATTTTCTTTTCACTTTTATAAAGAAATCAGTAAAACAATAAAACACATGCAAGGATAAAACAATTTCAACAAAGTGAAATCATTCCACTACAACTCGTGATTAAAAAAAAAAAAACATGCATAGGATAACAAACCACAATCAACATTAAATACTTTTTTTTTTTTTCAAGGAAATCAAACAGCGTGAACAAACAAGTACAACAAGGAGCGTGTAGGCTCCTTAACAGATTCAGCGGAGGAAGACCTTCAGACCAATCACAGATTCCAGCAGCTGATGAGCTGCAGCCTCTCGAGCTCTCTCCAGTGTGGTTGTGGCAGTGGCTCCTGGCAAGATCGTAACCTGCCCTGGGAAGACTCCCAGCCCAGGCATACTCACCTTATAGGTTAAGTGGAGGAACCCGTCAGGTCTAGCACAGTTGCAGTAGAACTCAAATTGTGGCAGACCAATTCCACTCAGAGCGCAACACTTGTGAAGGAAAGTCATTGGAGAAGCTGACAATGCTGCAGACAAGAGATGCTGATGGGAGGCTGATTTAGGGGCAATGGGTCCTCCCACAGCTCTGCAGAAATCGGCGGATTTGAACAAAGGGCGTTGTGGAGCAGGGCGAGGCTGGGTGAAAATCTGTGAGATGTTCGCCATGTGCTGTGGAAGATTTTGGGTTGAAGCCTGGAGGCATTTGGATTTCGGAGGAAGTTGAAACTCATCTTTCACCTTCATTGGATACTGCCACTGGACTGAGATGCGTACGCCAAAGCACTTCAGAAATGCTAGTGACAAAAACATGCACATTAGTAAGTTATATTGAACAAAGTGTGAATCGAAAAAAATAGATGTGTTCAAATGATTCATTCTTAGCAGTGCTGGAAGGGGGAGAAAACTGAGGATGATTCTACCGTTACTGACAGGCTTGGTAAATAGTGCATTTTGCTGCATTGAAGTAGTGAACCAAAAATAGTTTTCCACAGAGCCCCAAATCATTATGAAAAGGTTTAATGTCTCTAGTACACTACATTTAAGTTACATTTAGAAAGACATGGGAACAAAAGTACTAAAAGGATTAAAAAAAAAAAATCTTAAATGATGACATTTTTGTAAAGTGTCACCTCAGTTGTCCATCCATTTTCTCAACCGCTTATCTTCACGAGTGTCGTAGGGGTGTGCTGGAGTCTATCCGGCCTGTCTTTGGGCAGTTGGCGGGGTACACCATGAACTGGTTGCCAGCCAATGGCAGGGCACACATAGACGAACAACTATTCACACTCACAGGGACAATTTAGGATGCTCAATCGGAGTACCCCGGAGAAAACCCACGGACAGGGAGATCGAGATCATGCAAACTCCACACAGGAAGGCTGGAGCCCGGAATCGAACCCTGCACCTCTGTGCTGTGAGGCCGTAGCGCTAACCTCATCTCAGTAGTGTCTTTGTCAATATTATGTTCTGATGTTTGCAATTTCTTTCAAGTCCAAATGAATGACAATGAATACAAACCTAATTACAATGAAGATGGGATGTTGTGTAAAATGTCAAAACAAATGACAATGATTTGAAAATCCTTTTCAGGCGATATCCGATTGAATACAAGAAAATATATTTACTGTTCAAACTGATGAACATGATTATTTCTGGCAAACATTCTCTCATTTTGAATTTGATGTCTGCAACACGTTCTAAAAAAGCCGGGACCGCGCAACAAACGACTGGTAAAGCTGAGGGAAAACTCAGAAAACCTGTGTGGAATGTTCCACTGGTGAACAGGTTAACTGGAAAAAGGTGAGCAATGTGGCTGGGTATAAAAGGAGGATCCCCGGTGGAATGTGCTTCTGTATCAACAAGGAATTGTGCACTGATGTTAGGGAGCTCAATACACATTGCAGCACGGATTTGGAGTGAAAACTGGGCTAAAACACACAAAACACAGGAGCTGGAGTTGGTCATTTTCGGTAGTGTCTTTGCAGCAGCCGTTTCCAGATGCCGTCTGAGAAAGAGAAGCGGCGAATATTACTTACAGATTTCAGGCTGCTTGACTGGCATTAAGCAGTGTTCATGTCCTGTGTTGCGAATTTGAATACTGAGGCTGGGGGACATCCGCAGCTGCAGCTCTTAAAGAAGCGTGGTCCAGGTTGCGCAATGTCCAATGTCTCCTGTCTTTTACGACGGTTTTCACTTATTACACGTGGCCGTTTAGGCTACTTGTGAGGAAATATGGTAGGCATTGCATTTGATTTGAACTGTCGTTTGTAGCCGGACACACGACGAGAGCACAGCCGGGGGTCTTCGGGCAGAAGGACTCTTGCAACCGCATCCTCCCACTGTCTGTTTCTTTACTTCCTTTCCTAAGCAAAGCTTAGCTCACTTTTTTTTATTATTCCTCTTTGATTGAAAATGACATCCAAAAGCCGGGAAGTGTCGCAATTTGACTTTTTGTGATGAGAGTAGAAGTTTGCATTTGTTTTGTTTTCCTCAGCAGAGAGCAGCACCAATTCGACGTCATTACCCAGAATGTATTACGACAATGGCAGCGTCGTCTGCATATGCAGGCGTCAATGCATAGTGACGTGGTTGTATACACACTTTAAAATGGCAGCGTCTTACCAGAGCTCGTCTGCGACGCGAGAATTTGTTTTAAAGTACTGGTGACTTTTTTTTTTTTTTTTTTTTTTAATCAAGATGCTGCTTTTGAAAAAGGTGTTAAAACAATCGTGAATACCGTGCGAAATAGATGAATGAACTCCATCTTAATAGCTCACGTGATGTTTACATCGATCACCCCGTGTTACAGGGCTGCTCTGATTCACGGGGTGGAGCAAGAAAACGGACGGTCGGAATAGATCATGTCACATGTAAACAGGTGACCAGAGAGCTTAATTTGGAATGGATTCCAAATGACAAAAAAAGTCTCCATGTAAACCTGGCTAATGAGGCTTAAAAAGTCCTTTGTCAATGGTTTGGTCACACATGAACATTAAAATCCCCCATGAGGAGGATATTGAGTGTTGTTAAAAGCAAAGGTAACACAGGGGTCAACTTGCCCCCGCCCCATCTTTTTTGGAACTTGTTGCAGGTATCAAATAAACTAAAATAATACAAATAAAGTTAATCAGTTTGAACCAGGGGTCTGGATAGCAGAAACCACATTATTTGTAATAAACATTAAGAAAATATACATATTTTTATATTGCATCCTGATATGATAGAGTTCTGTTTCATATTCAGGTTGACTGTATGCCATGTGAGGAAATGAAGGAACTGAAATTGACTAAATGAAACTGGCATTTTTTTGTTTTCATTACAATTAATGAAAGTGAATATTCTTCAGCTTCATGGTTTTACAATTCCGGTGCAGGCACATTTCTTTCAGAAAAAGTAAAAAAAAAATATTAGGGAAAAACTTAAGCCTACCTTTGATATTTTAGTTGAAAATAATTTATAATTGTTTTTTCCTTCAGAATGCTAAAGAATTTGATGTTTTGCCTTGTTAAACCTGGAAATTAGTCCATCATTTGTTTGTAGTTTACAAATGAATACACCATTACGCTCATAGACATATGAACCATATGTTTAAGGAAACTATGAGAATATAATGTTAACTTCAACCTAATCACATTTTTGTTTTGTTGTTCTGAGTGTGTCTTAACTGAATGAAAACCTGCTCAAATGAGTCTTATAATGAGAAAGGTTGCTGAATCCATGCAAACTTCTGACCACAACTCTGTCTACTGTATATGCAGTTGCAGGAGTTGACTCACCTTCCACCAGTACCCTCTTTGCCATAGAAGCCGCATGGTGAGTTGAGAAGACAACTACAGCTGACACTCCTTCTACTTCAGGTCCAGACTTCAGAGAAAGGCTCTCGACCCCTTCTACCATTTCACGGAGTACCTGTTAGTTAGAATAAATGGTAGAAAAGATTAGTAGGTTTGATCAAAAGCACAGTATACATACGTATGCTAGTTGAACATTTCCTTGTTAAACATGCTGTTTCATTCATGAAATCCTCGAATGAGCTAAAATATGGACTACAGCAGGTAGTGTGAAAGATTGTTGCGCTTTCACTTACATTATGGGCCAATCAAATTAACACATTACTGTCAAGTGCTTGATCGATTTTAAATTTGTTTAACAACATTGATATGCTCTGTTAAAAAAAAAAGGTCAAGTTAAAGACTCTGTAAACTGAATTCAGAGATTTGTAACTAAATACATTGAAGACGATTGCTGAAAATGTGCAAAGACTGAAAACAATGTAGTCTTCCTGATTTTTGAATGGCTAAAACGACAAACAGCAAACTTTCCCTTAAGTGTCACTGTTAAGTGGACCTGGGACGTACTGGTTCCAAAATTTGGCTGGAATTTACGATGGAAAGGCCCCAAGTGTGTGCCTACCATGTGGCAAGGCACCAAATACTAACCACTGAGCGTGACAGTGATTTTAGGTCTCATTATTTTGATAGTATTAACAACTGGTTGATTTTTGTCAAAACACTACCGCTTTTGTCCACATGGCGCCGCCATAATCAACCAAAACTGACATGACACAGTGTTTCTTTAATATTACATTCAGTTGTATAGAGGTAGGCAGATAGCGGGAGGCTGTGTGTCTGTGAACTGCTAATCTGGCAGGTGATGGCTGCACTTACAAAAGAGAGGTGGCTAATTGTAGGCCGTTAAGTTGTTCATTTTAAACCACACAGCCTTTTGGCTGTCCTCTGGACTTTGGAAGATTTGTGTTAGTGGTATTTGATGGACAGTTAGTTGATTGTGGCGTCGTTTCAGCGCATTCAACGGACACGTCCACAGTGTCAAAGTGTTGCGTGATTTTTCACAATTTTGAAGCCACATTTTATAGACTTGGTGATATTTTGAATTGAATTTGGTAGGGTTTTTAAACAATAGTTTTCTAAAAGGTGTGTCAAGTCACTGATAGTATAGTGGTACACTCGCCCGAGTTGTGTGCGGGCAGCGTGGGTTCGGTTCCCACTCAGTGACGGTGTCTGTGTGTGTGTGCCCTGCTACTGAGGGTTGCGTCAGGAAGGGCATCCGGCGTAAAACACTTGCCAAATCGAAGATGCGAATCAAGCTTGCAATTGATTCGCTTTGGCGACCCCTGAAGGGAAACAACAACGACTTCTAAGGGGTGTGTTAATTTACAAGACATTTTTACTTTACCTTTACCGGAACATAAGTGCTTTCTTCTTTTCATCGGTATTTACATTTTGTAAACTTAAAACCTACAATCCAACCATGTTGTTGCGACTTTGGGCTTTTTCCAAACAGGGGTCCCGATTGAAAAGGGGCGTTAAAAGTAATTTTTTGTCATGGGCCATTTTGAAGATGGCCGTTATGGTAGTGAGACCATAACAATGTTTTATCGTCTCATCATATTACATACACAACAAATTGATGGAAAACTAGTTTTGAAATCAGAAGTCAAGGATAATACCTCAAGTCGTTCAAGTACAAAATCGCAACATTATTACTTATTACATATGACAATTTGAAATTTTGCAACAGATTTTAGCAAGAATCATGGAAGTTGACGACTTGCTTTCACGGGCCGCATAAAATGATGCAGTGCGCCGTATCTGACACCTGTGCCATAGAAAGTAACTTGCATGATTTGTTTGGCACAGTTTTTTCACAGGATGCCCTTCCTGACACAACCCACTTGGGACCAGCAGTTGTTAGTATTGAGGCAATGGCTGAGAATCAAACCCATACCGTCTACACAAAAGCTATGTCCCACTACACTACCAGTGCCAAAAATCCAGCCATGTACAGTAGGTATCGTTAGTAAGACTGCAGTACCTGAAGAAGCTTGTCGTGCTTGGTGGTGGCTGGTAAACATGTGAGGTAGATGCGCCTCTTCTCTGTGCTTAGGCATACAATTATATGCACACCTGGCTCAAGCATGTGACCATGTAGCCGGCGTATAGCACTTTTAGCTACATCTGCGGAGCCATATTTGGCATAAGCAAATCCACGGGTTTGCCCGCTGAAGTTCATCATGAGTCGAAACTCCCACAGTGGCCCCACGGAGCTGAAGAGGGGAATCAGCGAGTCCTCGTAGACATCTCGTGGGATGCGGTTGATGAAAACCTCACAGTTTAATCCAGGACTCTGGCCATCCCACACTTTTAAAGCAATGGAGAGAAAGACAAAGTCGGTAATGATTGAATTCACTAAAAGGTCTGAGTGCTTGACATGTGCCTGGACAATCAAAATCAAACAAACATCAGTCAGTATGACTTGTGATTTGTAAAATGCCAAAGGGAAAATGTTTTTGGACGACTGACCGGTTTGGTATTTGTCAATTAAAAGAGAAACATTTACGTTACGATAAGAAGGCCTTTATTGATTCCACAGTGGGGAAATTTTCAGTGTTATAGCAGCAAAGATATAGGTAACACAGGGACGGCGGCATAATGTAGCCATTCGTGTATAACATTAACGGCAAACATTCGGGATCAAACCTATGTAAATATACGTAGTAACATGTGTATGTACACATGTATATACACACCAACATACATCTACACGTTAGACGTGGGTGATTCTGAATCCCGTTTTCAGAGGGTTAATGATTGGGGTTTCCATTAATTGCTGTTAACATTATTTTGTTGTCAATTGATTTAATGAATAGATTTTGAACTGGACTACCTGATCAAGATCTAAGAGCTTTGATGAAAGACTTACTTTTATTTTTTTGAGAAAGTTAGATTATGTATACTGGTAGATAGATACAGCAGAGTGAGTGGAACCAATTTGTTCCCTTGGAGGAAACAAACCTCTCGGATTCTTTAAATGTGTGATATTGTGGGTTTGTGTATTAGGTATATTAAAAAGTTCAGTGCTGGTGTTTTTCAAAGTTTAGGTGTCATCAAAAGACGATGCTAACTCTGTGGTAAGCCTCAGGTCGTCATTGTAAATGAGAAATGGTTGTCAAATGACCTACCTTGTTAAATAAAAGTTGAATTGCATTTCAATAAATTTCAATTGTTTTTCAATAAGACGCCTGCGGGGACTGTGATTGGATAAGGAGGCAAAACCAGAAGACGTCACGTCACTTTGCTATGACAACATAAATCTAGAATGTTTGTTTGAGCCTAATATTTTATGTATGTGTATTTATTTGCATATAAACCTTTACGGTTGTGGTTTCCTGTTAAATCTTGGTGAAATTATTTTTATTCAAGACTGTCTCGCGCTTCATGATCTTATTCGATCACGGCACAACAAATAGGGTCGCTTCCACTGACTATATATGGAAACGCTTCGCGCTCCCTGTACAGTAGGTGGCAGTATGCAAGAAAGAGCTGTGATCTGCCCATGAATGAAGAAGAAGAAGATTTGCAATCAGCAGTTGGCGTGCGATACTTGGACTGGATTTTATTTACCCTTAGCCACAATGTGGAGCTGGACTCTGGTTAAGGTAAGACATTTTAAAATTTAAATCAAAACTTTTTGGCATTGTAGGAGTTAAAACGGCTGCAGGCAGCCACGGACTAACTGACGAATTACGTGACGGACTGACTGACGGACTCACGATTACAGGTTGGTTCAGCTTGAAAAAAAAATGAAGGACTGACAAATGAAGGACGGGTACCTAGGCCGTTGACGGATGACAAATTGTGGACCGGCAAAATTTTGTAAAATGCCCAACTCTGGAAAGTAGTATGTAAAGAGAGGTCATTTTTCTAACAAAATTTTGTGCCCAACTTGAATTGTTCGTAAACAGGGACGCTCCTAACTCGAGGGTCCACTGTATATGTTTGTCATTATTTCATTATTGGTTATCTTTATGTTTTCATAACCCCAGTTTGCTGAACCTGCACCATAGAATGCAACAATAAAGGATTGCTATACTATCTTATAGTATTTTCCAATCCACTCTCTGTGTGAAATACTCTGTTCTAGTTGTGGTTGATTTTGTGGTCTTTAAACAAATTTGAGTTGAGCACCTCATAAAGCTGTGCACGTCGATGTACACACGGACCTGCTTGCACTGTAAAATTGCAAATGGCTCATTAAATCAGTCATTCCAGCAGACAAAGAGTATATTGTGCTGTCATTGTTATTGCTATGTGTTAGCCTAGCGACAAGAAGTTGTCGCACGGTCATACCCCAAACGCGGAAAAGACGCGTGTATAGCAGGGCTGTGCAAAATTCAGAATTTCAAAATTTAATTCTATTCAATGGATGAATTAGAATCGACTCCACTCCACAGGTCTTTTTACTGAATTTGAATAACCGGAATTGGAATTGAATTCACTGCGTTTCAGAGAAACTCATTCTCATTACATATCAGTGAGAATAGGACAATCAAGTTCACGAGTGTGCCGCAAACAAAATGTCCAAAATGTTTGGGCAGCCATTTTAGAGACTCAGATAAAGCACGGTATTCTGGGAAATTAAGTGCTGTTCGACCATCATATTAAACAATTTCATTGTTTTTACAATTTCAATGATCTGTTTTATCTGAGTAGGCTTTTAATGTCAATAAAAACAAACAATTATGACACTTTACTATAGTTAAGTATTGTGTACCTGAAGTCAGTAAATAATTGTAAGAAATTCATATTGTAAATACACTTTAATTCCGCATAATAGATTTCATTGAATTTCAATTCTACTTTCTCACCTCAATTCAAATTCAAATTCAAGAATTGAACTACAATTTAGAGATCATTCTCAATTCAATTTGGCATTTCCTACAGCCGTAATGCAGAGTCCATTCTCACCCTCAGGTGGTCCTCCATATTTCCTCTGGCCATTAACTTGAGTGACCTTTGTATTGGTTGTTTTAAGCCATGTTTCCAGGGCCTGCAAACGCTCAACATTCAGCACCTAAGAAGAAACCAAAAAGAAACTCCACAGTGAAAATTAACCACTTGATGCCTGAATTTAATTCCAATTATTTAACCAAAAAGTGTGTTTTTGCTTTCATGTAGATGCTAAATTGAGTGTTAATTTGGGGTTTAGTGCAAAAAAATGCATATAAATTTAGGCATGATCAAAATATGTTCAAAATGGTTTAGGGGGTTTATAACTACAGAAGTGTCCATGCCCCCCAGTTGATTGAGTTCGTGTTCAGTTAAAAAAAACAGTACGGATGCAACAAAAATCGCTTTTCTTCTATTACTGAATGGTCACTAAAACGGTTTGCGCGGTTTAACGCCGTAATGTGTTTCAATTATATCATATCACCACTGTTTTACATTGCAGGCCATTCGAGTTCTTCGTATTTAAACACGTTGTCAACACGCAAGTGTTAAATCAACTCTCTGAAAGAGTCCACAATGGCGCAATATGCAATTAAATAATAAACGAGCTGAAGTTCGGTAAACGGAAAACACGCCAAAAGTTTGTAAATGTTAAACTCTACTAAGCATACAGCATACTTACAGGACACTTCACAAAGCACACTTCACAAACAAGTAGCAAGCGTATTTGTTTTCATAGGCCTAAACAATTGCCACGCGCGTCCACTTATGACCAACTGGTTTGCACTCAAGTAAATAAATACAATTACCCAGGTACCCGGGGGGGAAACAGCCTCCAAAACACACACAAGAACACGGCTGTAGTAAAAGGACAACTTTGTTGTTGTTTGGCTTTTTTTTGTACCTGCATCGGGTTGTCCATTCTTTACAGTACTTGATGTCCAGCTGATTGCTACGTCTGCCAGGCCTCAGGTCGTGTTATAAAGCCAACCTCCACCCGTTAAAGTGGGGTCAAGATAAATACCTCCCCAAAAAGCGACTTGCAGATCTCGCTGCATTATGGAAAAGAGCCTACCAATCTGTATTCAAAAATAGCGGAAAGCAACGAAGAAAGCCGTTATTTGGACCATTTCAACCGCTTTAAGTTTGATGCGTTTTATTTAATCATTTTCAAACATGTATAAAGTCTGTGTCGTTTGCTACTCAGTACACTTGACCGCCCTCTGCTAACTCCGACACTCCAGGTAAGCTTAGTCACAGTTGGCTGGATGTGTGGCATGCCGCAATAATATTGAACATCAACACAATGCGAAAACGTTACTTGATTTAAAAAGTGACAATGACAAGAAAACGATTTCTGTTGGGCTGATCCCATGTTATTTCTCTCCATTAGTTTCGCTGCCAGCTAGCTAGATTACATGTGTACTGAAATTCCTTCCTACCCGTCAAGACGTCTTAATGCCCAGCACCCATGCGCACAACGCCGCTAAGTGTTTTCGTGAGAATTTTATAACTTTTAGCCCTACTTGTCGTACATTCGGTTAAAAGGGTGTATACTTACTATTTTCGTTTTATTGAGACTTATTTGACTTGTTCATTGTTTTCCCCGTATTTTATACGTTTTTTTATCATTTCAAATTGTGTACGCCGTATAACAATTTTTGTTATACGAGAAAAAAATAAAAACTCGTTTTTTGTTAAACCGATCTCGTCTTGCCCATTTCGGCTCTAATCCGGAGTGGACTTGCACATTTATTTGGATTGAATGGCCACAGTTTTTCAACCGATAACTCGCCGTGGAACGTAACAGCCGAAACGGTACGTTCCAATGCGGCCACACTCGGCTGTGCAGTCAGCCTCCTCGCTGGAAGCTGCAAGCAATGTCGGACAACGCACACGACTGCTTGGGAGGCAACCCCGTGACATGAAGACACAGGCTCATGATCACCTCCACACGCTGCGTGGACAGTAAGGAGCTAATGTTGTTGTGCTAACGCCTTTTGTTTTAACGGCCTGAAGCTAGTTGTTGCTATTAGCCGTCCCGTTATCCTACCTTTAGCCGGGGAGGGAAGGGTGGGGATATAAAGCTCCAATCTGCCTGCCCTGCTGCTCACTGCAGGCCGCCGTCTCCCTCCTGGGTGTTGACACGAGTTTAGCGTCGCTAAATGTCAGAAATATAAACTAGTCGGGGTTCGTGTGCGCATTCATGCTCTTGTCCGCTTCAGCCTGTGTAAGTGGAGAAGCGATCGCCACGGTATTTTTGATTTTGTGGAGGTGATCATGATGAGATCACGTTTTATGTTAATAAATCCAAACTATTGTGCAGAACACTTTTATACTTTCACAGGTTGTGTGGACAACAGTAGTAATGTGCATTTGCATTTTGGTGGCGATCGGTCGCCGTTTTAGACAACAGAACTGACAAAGCGAGCAATATTAAGACGCTTGGCTCCCTCCCTGACTGGACAGCTCAGACCGAAAACAAAACATAAGCCACGCCCAAAAAGGGGCGGGGAAATTTGTCTTAAACCTAATTAAAAAAAAGTCCTAAATCACTACAGAGTCTTTTGAGGTAGCCTTACACATGTCAAACTTACTCATGTCATTTTTACATGCAACCCTATAATGTAAATGCCAATGTTAAACTCAAGTCCAAGTGTCACTTTAAGGGATTTTGTTTAAGTTCTACCTACCAGTCTGCATCGAAACAAAACAAGCTGAAAGCGCACAGTAGTATTTCGGCTGTCAAATCAGCCTTCTGTCAGACGTTTTGCAAAGGGTAGGACATTTTGGCAGAGCAGGCTATGTCAAATAGTCCAGGCTTCGGTAGGAAGTTTTGACGGGGTAGGACAATTTGGCAGAATTTAGCCTCTGTCTATTCTCTTACAATTTACAATTTTAGTCCATATCTTACGTTCGTCTGGAACTTACTTTTTCTTTCGGGAAATTGTGAAGAATGAACGGAACTTTACAACCGCATTTCTTCTTTCTGTCTTTAGATATTGGAGCTTCGCAGTAGTGTTTGTTCCGCTATGTTCAAACCTCTAAATTCTATTAGAGCAGTTTAACATGGCAAAGTTCACCTGTGGTTTTGTCACTTAAGGCTCAACGCCTTTTAAACAATGCCTGCAAGCTTTAAGGTGCACAGTTAGGGACACATTTTTGTATTAGCATACAAAATTTCAATGGGTGCTCGTTTGTTTGGTAGCCATTTTTTAAACTTGATTCTCACATTCTAAAAACAGTTGGGTTAAAAATACCACAATTTTGGGTAAAAAATGGACCGTTCCACTAATTGGGTCAATTTGACCCACCTTTTTTCGTTGTTTTGTACAAATCAGCCCAATATGTGGGGTCGTTTTATATAAAACTACCCATTTTTTGCAAAAACAACCCAGAAAGTTGGGTCGAATTGATCCAAGTGGTGGATTGTTCCATTAATGTGAAAATTAAAAATGTTTCCAAAATTGGACATAAGTGTTTTTCACAGGACAGCGACGTTATGCATAACGTACGTTGAATGTGAAAAACTGTGAAGAACCATCAAAACGTTTTTAATTTTCTTCATGTGGCTAATGCCTATGAGAAATAGAAGCTTAATTGTGCAAATCCTAGCAACAGATTGTTGGTTCAGTGTAGTACTAGTAAACAAACACGAATCAGTGTAATCAAGTCTTTTGTTATCAAGAACTGCTCCAAATAGAACAGACACTCGGCAAAATGTGTATATTTAAACTAAATTAATCAAGAAATTACACATTGATTAGAACTATTTAATTTGAGGTCCTCCTGCGTCCTTGACGTCTTGGTGCACGGACTCCTTTATTCATATGTCGCCATCGAGGAGCAACAGGACTTCCTCGTAGGATACATAAAACGTTCCTTCGTTTAAACTAACCCGTGGATGTTTTTTATTTAGTTCCTCGATGCTCAGTGGCGGCGTGAGGACAACTTCCGGGCCGCGTCAATTTTGAGGCGCGATTAGCTAGGAACGCTCCAATGCATATACAGAGATGTGAGCCTTCAAAATACGTAGGCTGTATAACACACGAAGTTTGTCCAAGTGGTGTTGCCGTCCTATTACTTCCGCTGCGTTGCTTTTCTCAAAACCACAGTAATGTCACTAAATAATTCTTCCCGATTTGGTACTGAATGTACTGTAGCCTCGACACAGTACGTCCATCGCTACTTTATCGCACTAAAACGTCATTAACTGAAATCTTTGTCCTCTCGTAAACTCGTCTCACTGCACGTTGCAGCTTCTCGACCTATCTTAGTTTAGTTTAGCTAACAGAATGCGTTTGTAATGTTCTCATCGCTAAGCAGAGATAAAGTGTTGTGACTTTAGCGTGAAAAAGAGTGATAGAAGCGCCCGAGGAGGACTTTTTTGCAACATTGGCCACCGGTCGCTGTCTTCAAGCAGCCTCGCCTTGTGTTACACGGGGCAGGTAAGTACACTTCCTCTCAAAATAATCCTGTGTTTAATTTTACATTGAATCCTGAGTCCTTACTACGGCATCATCCGATTTAACATTAACATCCAATAATCTGTATGTTGTGGAAATGATGGATCGTAGCCAACATTTCACACGGTTTTGATCAGAAAGAGTTGTATGTGGGTTAGGGTGAATTCAAATTTGATACCTGCCTTCAGTGGTCTTTTCACGATAATGAATATTCCACTCGACATTATCCCTCAGGGTTTGTTTCCTTTGAATTTCTCAAAAATTGGCCACATGATCAAAATGTAACATTTTTACTCAGCTAGCCGGCTTGTTTGAAAAGACACGTGTGAGGTTTTTGCCTTTAGCCTCTTGCATGTACACTAGTGTTATGTGAGGGATCATCATCACATTTTACTTAAAT
Source organism: Filicampus tigris (assembly GCF_054856515.1). NCBI lineage: Eukaryota > Metazoa > Chordata > Actinopteri > Syngnathiformes > Syngnathidae > Filicampus > Filicampus tigris. The sequence continues at coordinate 22,044,966 of NC_141219.1, read as the reverse complement.
TGTCTGAAGGTTTTTATTTACAAATACCATATATCTTTGTTCATCTAGCAACTCCAGCGATGTAGCATGACAGGAAGAACAATTAAATGTTCTTCCATTAGCTGGCGGAATCCACAATAAACTCGTGTGTCTACAAGGTTAGATGTTAGAATAAGTCATGACTTCCTGCGAGTATATCGGCTTTGTTTTCAATCAAACAGGCCCAGAGTTTTCTCATAACATGTGTGCTCTGGATCAATGATTATTGGGAAACACTGCTGTTCGTCACCTGGTGTCTGCGGTTGATCTTGTTTGTGTACGCCGACTGTTGATAATCTTTTCAAGAGCACTGTGTGAGATGTCACTTTAAGAGTCCGAGGACTGGGCAATTCCAGTCCTCGAAGGCCGGTATACTGCATGTTTTTTTATTTCTTCTTGCTCCAACATACCTGATTCAAATGATCATATAACTTGCAAAGTCTGCAGAAGTTGGATAACGATCCTGATCATTTGACTCAGGTGGGTTGCAGCAGGGTGACATAAAACATGCAGGATACCGGCCCTTGAGGACCGGAATTGCCCACCCCTGCTGAAGAAGGTAGTATGGCGCCGATACGCGCGACTTCAGAACTAACAGTGAGCCATTTGTTAACACGGCTTTAGTTTTCCTAGAGCAGTTTATTTGAACCAGGGCTCTAGGCTGCGCCCAAATTTCAGCATCTGGCGACTGAAAAAATTATAGGTTGTACACATCCAACTAGCCGAAGTCTCCTCGACTCTAAAAACAGTATTATAAATATTGATACTTACAGTAAACATTTTCAGGAGCACACGCACCGCGAGCTGGGTCCCATTCACCTGAATTAGAGCTGCAACCAAGGCTCCCTCGGTGGTCAATGACCCAGAAGCCGTAACACCACCTCGGGGGCCGCCTGCTTCGGGCTGGAGAGTGATAACGAGCGAGCTGTGCCTTTTCCTTTTTAACTGTACTTTTCCCTCCATGGCTGGATACTATAATCATGTGGACTTAATCAACATTCGTTTACAGGACAAATTGATGAGTTCTAGCATCTCTTCACTGCACTTTCAACATCCCGGATGAGATGGCAACACCAGGGGGACCCTTATGGATTGTTGTCGGGTCTGGCGGAGGGAACGAAAACAAAAGCAGAGCAGCCAAACTGAGCTCAGGCTAAGATAATCGCTAATAGAGAGGATTAGTGATTCACAAAATGGATGCATGGATTATAGCAAACACTATGACACATCACTTTTTCCTACTATACTTGTTGGATTACAAACGTCCATGGCTCTGTGAAGTGCAGTTGCAAGGTCACTGCTAACTAATTAATTTGGTGAGTGATTTATTGTTTGAAGTCTTACTATTAAGTATATATAAAACACTAGTGGGTGTGATAACAAAACACGGCCGACTTTATTAGTAGTTACTGATGCGCATCAGAGCTTTTGAGATTGCTCATTGCCTCATTGTCTGAAGTGACAAGTGTTAGAAAGTAGCAAAACATGCGACTGCAAGTTGTTGCTGACCACTTTTTTATATCAACCTCTGATCTCGCTACATTAGTAGGAAGCGGGTTTGAAATATTTCATTCTTTTAAACTGCAACAGAGATTTTGTAATGTACAAAAAAGTTAGTGTATCGGTTTGGAGATGCAGGAAGTTATCGGTTATCAATATTGGTGGGAATTTTTTTTTATTTTGCATTCCTAGTTTATGTTATATTTGAAGCATTCATACAGTGTGTACATGTGTGTTTGTGGTCGTGTTCTGCAGACGTTAGTGAAGATCATCGGCCTGAGCAAGAATTGTGCTCCAAGATGGAGCAGCGGTCGCAGGAGCCCAAACCCATGAAAGAGGAAGAGGAGCTAGAGCCCTTACACATTAAAGTGGAAGAGGAGCTGGAGTCCCCACACATTAAAGAAGAAGAACAGGAGGATGATATCACCACATTTATATTGACTGGTGACATTGTAAAGACTGAAGAAGGTAATGGTGACTACTATGAAGGATCCCAATTAGACAGCCACTTCGCTCCAGTCTCAGATGGTGACAATGTAACATCACACTCTTCTGATGATGATGATGAAGATGATGATGATGAGGAGGACGATGCTCAACACACTCTTGGTGATATAGCATGTCACACTGACAACAAACGTGTGAAATGTTCTCAGTGTGACAAAACATTTTTCAACAAGTCATCCTTGAAAATGCATACAAGAACGCACACAGGTGAAAAACCGTTTACCTGCTCAGTTTGTGGTAAAGGATTCACCCAGAAGGGACAGTTAATAGCGCATACGAGAACACACACTGGTGAGAAACCTTTTTCCTGCTCAGTTTGTGAAAAAAGATTCTCTAGAAAGGGAGACTTAAGAACACACAAAAGAACACACACTGGGGAGAAACCTTTTGTCTGCTCCGTTTGTGGCAAAAGCTTCTCTAAAAAGACAAATTTAACAACTCACAAAAGAACACACACTGGGGAGAAACCTTTTGCCTGCTCAGTATGCGGTCTTAGATTCACGCAGAAGACCAATTTAAAAACACACACCAAATCACATGCTGGACAAAAACCTTTTGCTTGTTTAGTTTGTGAAAAAACATTCTATACAAAGACAAATTTAACAACACACACAAGAATACATGCTGCAGAGAAGCCTTTTGCTTGCTCAATTTGTGATAAGAGATTCTGTTCAAAGACCAATTTAGCAGCTCACACAAGAACGCATACAGGAGAGAAACCTTTTGCCTGCTCAGTTTGCGATAAAAGATTCTCTCGAAAGACTCATTTAGCAGCACACACAAGAACACACACTGGAGAAAAACCTTTTGCCTGTTCAGTGTGCAGCATAAGTTTCGGTGTGCGTTCAACATTGGTTCAACACATGAGAACACACACTGGGGAGAAAACCTTTGCCTGTTCATTTTGCGGGAAACGGTTCACACGTAAGGAAAAATTGAACATACACGAGAGAACACACACTGTAGAAAACCCCTTGTCATGCACAATTTGCGGTGAAAGATTTACTGAAAAGACTAGTTTAGCAACACACTTACGTACACATGCTAGAGAGAAACCTTTTACCTGCTCAGTTTGTGGCAAATCATTCACACGTAAGGAAAAATTGAACTTACACATAAGAACACATACAGGAATAAAACCTTTTGCCTGCTCAGTTTGCAGTAAAACATTCACACGGAAGGAAAAATTGAATATGCACACAAGAACACACACTGGAGAAAAACCTTTTGCTTGCTTAGTTTGTGGTAAAAGATTCTCTAAAAAGACAAGTTTAGCAACACACACACGAACACACAGTGGTGAGAAACCATTCAGTTGCGGTGTTTGTGATTTAAGATTGAATGAAACGTGTCAGTGTGCTGGTGAGATAAGCAGCAGCAATGAAGCTGCAGAAGAAACTGGGGCTGTGTAGGGCATTGCTGACTCATTTCTTATACTCCCTAATCACTGTATGGGGATTTTTATACAGTGGGATGTATAGTGTGGGTGGCTCATTTGTCAAATGTTTTGATAGCGTGTTCACTGACCCCCGCCCCACTCTCTTTCCTCTTTTCAATATGAGCATTATGCAACTGAATCACTGCAGGAAACACATTAGTATGCAGTTAAGATTTTTGTTGTTCTGCCAAGCAAAGTTTTCAAAACGTGTGTTGTATAAACTTGCTTTGTAACAAAAACGTTTTTTTGTATTTATGTACATTTCAGTCCATACTTTTTATTCGTTGTATTTATTTGCACAAGTTACAGTTGGATTAAGCTTGCTTTAGTCAATTAATCATGCCAACACATGAGGTGCAAGGATGATGTCGTGAAAGGTAACTGTTAGCTATTCACATGACCAACGTTGAATAAAGGGAGTGTTGCAACATACGCTCCAAATAAGTATAAGTTTGTGAGTTATTGTCTGACAAAGAGTGACTTCAGACACCCTGCACTTCAGACACTGCGGTGGTGGCAGATATAATTTAATTTGAGTGTGTGCCCCCCAGGCATTTGGAACTGTTTTCTCTTTCTAGCGAGATCTGCAAGCTGGCTATCGGCACTCGCATGTTGGGAGGACTGATTCATGTGATGGTGTAAACCAGGGCTTGTCAACGTTAAATATTCAAAGAGCCATTTCAGCAATCTACCAAGGAAAAAACACACTGGGAGCCACAAAAGCCTTTGACAACTTAAGTGAGAACTGCATGTATGTGTGTGTGTGTGTTTTTATTTTATTTATTTTTATTACCTGTGTTAATAAAAACTACAGTGTATTCGCATTTGTGAAATCAATTAACTGCTACAGGGAGCACAAAATGTGGTGCTATATTTCTGCATGGACACATTGCCAAACACAACCTGCTAACCAAACCTGCAGCTCTGCTTACCTTGTCCAAAGTCAATACTGGCTACTTACGTAACAGCCGTTTCGTCTAATTTCTCAATTTCTCTTTCGACCTCCAGTTCGGTTCAGTCTTCTGCCTACCACTAGAGAGAGCCCGTGACTTGTTTTTGAGAATCGCCGGTATAGGTTCAGCAACAAAGCGAAGAGCACACAGCCTTGCGAGAACCACTCGAAGTGTGTCGGATGTCAGAGAAGATGTCGACACAGTAGTACACAACTGTACATGATCAAGAGTTAATAGCCTAGATTTCTTGACCTCCTAATGTGTTTGAGGCCATTTGAAATTGCAGCAATTCCAACATTTGACTGGTACTCTATACTGTATATATGTTTGTGTATCTCTGTATCCTGTGGGTGAGGAAATCCAGCAGCCACAAAATTGAGCTAGTGGTCCAGGTCAAAGGAGGAAGAGAGTTTGTTGGCCAGGATGTGAGGCTGACGCTGTTGAATGCCGGGGACAAGTCGGCTAACAAGAGACTGACTGAGGCATTCCAAATGTATGTTTTGGGATCAGTATTAGTATTTGTACCAGAACTACCACACTTCTGGACACTATACAACAGGGGTCTCAAACTCCGATCCTCGAGGGCCACGTTCCTGCATGTTTTAGCAGTTTCCCACCTGCAACACACCGGATTCAAATGATCGGGATCGTTATCAGGCACCTGCAGAAATTCTTGATTGGACTGAACATTGGAACTTACTTACTTATACTGTATAATAGGCCTGTATGTAAAAACAATGTCATCAATAAAATTTGCTCAACTCCTGAAAAACTCTTTAGTGATTTAAGTTTTTTTTTGTGTGACGAATTTTAGCACAAGTTGCAACTTGTAATGCCTCGAAATCAGGAGGAGACTGCTTGATTGACTCATCTGACAGACTACATCAGTGAAGTAAGGAGGCAAGCGTTGTAATATTGTTTCCTGGCTTGGTTTGTCACATCCTGTTGTTACTGAGTGTCTGAAAACAGTAACCAATTGCCACCAAAATTCATATGTACATTCCTACTCTTTTCCACTTGAATCTGTGAAAATATAAAAGCAATCAGCGAAATATTTTGGATTTTATTGACATTAAATGTGAGAAAAAAACATCTTTACCCTAAAGAAAATCAAAAATATGATGATCGTTTTTATATTTTTAAAGGTTGAAGAGGACAAGAGTATGAATGTGTAAATTAATTTTGGTGGTGATTGGTCACAGTTTTTAGACATTTAGGGACGCTAAAGTTTTGTTAGGCTCCAATGGCAGACAGATTGGCAGCACTATGTGGCCAACACCACACCTGTCGAGGTCGCAATTAGAGTTTGGTCGTTAACCAGATGAGGTTAGAAGGACAAAATCAGCTCCATGTCGCGGACGGTCACCGTCCAGGCAGCCAAGGAGCTCATGTCGCGTTCGCCAAGGAGGCTAACCCCCAGACGAGTGTGGCCGTTTAGAGCACCTCATTTTTGGATAGGCGGTGGAGGGAAAAAAAGTAAGTCAAGCTAACCCTTATAGATTTAAATTTAATACAGTATATAACGACCTATGAAATATTCATTTTACGAAAAGCTTCTCGCTAAACATTGTGTTCATATCTTGGAGTCTTATCAAAGAAAGCAAACCTAGCATGAGAGAAAATGCATGTAAGTTGCACATTTCCTCATTCTCTTATAAGTCAGTTATGGAGAGTGTAATATGTGATATTGTCAGATATTGAAGTGGGCATAAGTACAGATATCCCCATAAATTTTGGTGCCGATTGATCGCTGTCTTTGGAAATTATTAGCAGCGTATGTATAATGATTTTGAATAGATGAATATTGTCTGTTTCCTCCCGTGACTCCCACCAAGATGTGGAGAGAGGGAGGCAGGCGTGGCTGTATTGCTGACAAGACAGGGAGATTTTTAGAGTAGTTAGTTATTTACTGATTTCTCCAAAACAAATTGATAAAATTGAAAATACAAGCTAATATAATTTTCCTAATTAAAAAAACACCAGGCGGCTGGTGGTCGACTGAGGCATTCCAAATGTATGTTTTCTGGTAAAACCGCCTCACAGTTCCTGCGTGGAGTTTGTGTGTTCTCCCTGTGCCTGTGTGGTTTTTTTTCCTGGTACTCAGATTTCCTCTCATATTCCAAAAAACATGCATGGTAAGTTAATTGAACACTCTAAATTGCCCCTAGGTGTGATTGTGAGCGTGTATGTTTGTTTGTCTCTGTGTACCCTGCGATTGGCTGGCCACCAGTTCAGGGTGTACCCTGCATACTATCCGAAGACAGTTGTTCCACCACGCCCGCGACCCTTGTGAGGATAAGCGGATTGGATAATGGATGGAAGTGAAAAAAAAACATAAATTGATCTTTTTAGTGAAAAATCGACCAGCTCCACCAGATGATCCCTTTATGACTATACATTTGTGATACTGGACTAATGCTGCAGTAGCTTGTTTGCTGTAGTGCTGGAGATGCTTCAACTACTTGTGTATTTTAACATGACCAATAAAGATTATTCTGATGTGATCATTTTGCAGTACCTACAGTTCGCTACTGCAGAGTGAATCTCTGTAAACTGTAAGCCATTTAGTCTCGTGCAGTACCTTCCGCCCAAGTGAAGATCTGCATGTAAACTGTCATGTGAACAGTTTGTAGTACAACACGACGGATTTAAACCCTGTAAACTGTCATGTAATAATCGACTGTCAGTGTTTACAGCTCTCCTGTAGGTCAAACGGAAGTGACGACTCGGCACCCGCGGTATAGCACTAATGCGGTCTTGTCTGCTGGAAGTAAAAGCAAAGCTAACGAGACGGCGTTTGGTCCGTTTTGTTGGCATCACAACCGTGTTTGTTCTTATGTACGTATTTCAGCCATGTAACTCTAACAGACTCATTTTCCTCATTTTGATAATAGTTAGCTTGCTAGCTGCGAGCAAAGAGACGCTCATTTGGTGCCATTTGAGCCGTATTTCGTTTTTGAAAGCCCCAGATACATTTAAAATAGAACGTTTGTTTGTGAAGACTCACGGTTTGTGTGTTTTCTTAACGCAATTATTGATATGTCGTTTTGTGACCGTGGCAGGAGGTTTGTCCAAGTGAAGTTACCGTACTACGTTCGCTCCAGATTCACTTCCGCGTACGTTGTGGCTAGCTGCTCGCGCTTCATGAAATAAATCTCCTCGAGTTATTACTTAATTTACTTAAACATCAACGTAGAACGACATCACTGCTTTTCTGGAATAAAATATTTTCCATTAAATCTCCGTGTTCGGTAAAAACCTGTCCCGGTGTACGTTGTCTAAGCTTCTTGACGAAGCCTGCCTTATATTAGCTTAGTTTGCTAGTCGCTAACAAAGAGACGCGTTTGATAGCTACGCCTCTAGGCACAAATCAAGTGTGAGTGTAAATTGTTCCGATTATCGTCGGAAAATGAATGCAAAAGCTGTAAAAGAAGAGGACGTAGAGGAACTTTGTTGGACAAAAGAAGAAAACGAGCCACAACGTCAACTACTGGGCGGCGTTTTCAACAAGCCTCAAGATGTGTTATACAAAGCAGGTTTGTTGACTTCTTACTCTCACTTGTTGTTTTAATCACTTAGTCATAAGTCTGCATGTTACTGTGGCAAAAATTAAGCAAGTCAAGTCAATTGTATGGTGGGTGAGCGTCGCCAGGCTGCGTCGGGAGCACCAAGGCCGGTCAATTTTAAAGCCCTTAAAATAGATTTTCAGGTATCTGTGTTTTGCTTGAGTATTTAGAATATTTTCTGGCGACATTTTACATTTGAAACAGATATGTGGACTCTCTGCTCCTTACTTTGTCAAACTGAAACCTGCATTCACAATTTAACTTATGCGTTTCAAGTTGCGGTATGCATGTTCGAAAGCAAGTTGACATTACTGTATTGTTTTGCATTTTTTTATGCAACATCTGTTGACTTAAATGCATGAAATGGCTAGGTTGCAACAAATAGTTTCGTTTTGGGGTCAAGAGTTGAAATAATTACCGTTATGTTTCCTTCAATGATAAAAGCTAATCTGTGGTCTATTTATCATGCCTGTCATTCGTTATGCATAATTTGATCTTGTTAAATATGTCAAATGGTTTTCAATCATATTAGTTGATGAATTGATGGAATGATTGGTATAATACTTGATGTAAAGATATTTGATAGTTTATCCCGAGTTTTAAGTGTACTTTTGGCGTCTACGATCTCCAGCTGACAGGAGCCAGGTTACACGGTGCTCCCTCACACGTTTGCATCAAAATAAGTGTGTGTGTGGGAGACAATTGTTTTAATTAAACTTCATAAAACCAGTTTATTTCTTTACGCCCTCTTATATTTATTTTTTACAATACCATGGTTTTTCTGTTTAGTTAAAAAGTTCAAGCAAAAAGTGTGTTTTTTTCCAGCAGCTGCATTGGATTAATTTCAATGAATTTTAATGGAGAATTTGATAGATTTAAATTACCATTGACTTAGCTAAACCATGTGTCTTTGTGTTCTTGTGTCCTGCAGACATCAGTGAAAAATATCTTCCTTCTGAGCAACAGGACCCAGAATCCCATTACAAAAAGGAGGAAGAGAATATAGAGCCTCTCCATATTAAGGAGGAAGAGGAGCCACTGTACATCAAAGAGGAAGTGGTGGAAAAGGAGTCCTTCACAAAGTTGCCATTCATTTTCGCACCTTTAAAGAGTGAAGATGATGAAGACGAAGGTCACAGTGAGGGGGACGGAAGGTTTTACCCTTCAAGCAGCAGCTCAAGTCAATACATGACAACAGAAGATGAAGGATACCACATTGGAGAAGCACGAGTAGACAGCCTCTTCGCGCCACTATCAGACAGTGATGACATGGTGTCTAACACTCCTGATACTGATGGTGAGCAACAGTCTGAAGATGATATGACATGTCAAACTGATAACAAACCCTGGGAATGTTCTCGATGTGACAAAACGTTTTCCAACAAGTCTTCATTGGAAATACACATGAGAACACACACCGGTGAGAAGCCTTTTGCCTGCTCAGACTGCAACTTAACTTTCAGTGCTCGGTCAGGATTAATTCAACACACAAAAACACACGCTGGGGAGAATTCTTTTGAATGTTCAATTTGTGGTAAGGACTTCCTTTTAAAGGAAAGTTTAATAAGGCACACAAGAACACACACTGGAGAAAAACCTTTTGCCTGCTCAGTTTGCGGTCAAAAATTCTCTCAAAGGGGCAACTTAGGAACACACATGAGAACACACATTGGGAAGAATTCTTTTTTCTGCTCAGTTTGTGGTAAGGATTTCTCTTTAAAGGAAAGTTTAATAAGGCACACAAGAACACACACTGGAGAGAAACCTTTTGCCTGTTCAGTTTGTGGCCGAAGATTCTCTCTTCGGGGTAACTTAAGAACACACACACGAACACACACTGATGAGAATTCTTTTGTCTGTTTATTTTGTGGTAAAAGCTTCTCTTTAAAGGAGAGTTTAACAAGGCACACAAGAACACACACTGGAGAAAAACCCTTTGTCTGCACAGTTTGTGGTCAAAGATTCTCTCAAAGGGGAAACTTGAGAACACATACAAAAACACACTCTGAGGAGAATTGTTTTGTCTGCCCAGTTTGTGGTAAGGGCTTCTCTTTAAAGGAAAGTTTAATAAGGCACACAAGAACACACACCGGAGAGAAACCCTTTGCCTGTTCAATTTGTGGTCAAAAATTCGCTCAAAGGGGAAACTTAGGAACACACATAAGAAAACATACCGGAAAGAAACCATTCATTTGCAATCTACGTGCTGAAAGTTTTACTGGTGAGAAAAGTAGCGATCAATGAAGCTTTAAATAGACAGCGAACAAACAGACTCTTTGTGGTCTAATCCTGAATAAAATGATGCGGTGGATTTGATGACGATGATGTAAAAACATTGTGCCAATAAATCCACACATGACAGAAGAACCATGTGTCATGTACTGTATCCCCAGCAGATATTGAAATTTGACTTATTGCACTTGTGGTCAGAGGTTTATTCAATGAATCTCCTATTCCCTTTGGTCATTTCTTTTTCCGAGGTGGGATAATTACAGTCCGCTCCATAGTCAATTAATTTGTTTTTGTCGTATACTGAAGACATTTGAGTTTCAATTTCGTCGAAGCAAAAATTCAGAATTCCACCTTTTATTTCTCAGCATTTACATCTAGCTGTGTTGATGAATTCAAAACAGAGCAGCTTTTGTTTGAAGCCACCCATTTTTCAAGTGAGCAAAAGCATTGGAAAGATATGATGAAATGAACTTAAAGTGAAGAAGATTTGATATTTGGTGACAGAATGCTCACTTTCAATAACTGAACCCGACTGCACCAGACTGTTTGCATTCTTCATTTGAAACGCTTTTCTAGGCCTTTACTGCAACCTCTTTCAGTTCTTGTTTGTTTCTGGGGGTTTCGCCCAATGAGCTCGGTCCAGAAGCAGCCATGCAAGCCCAAGCCATGACATGACATGACATGACCTCCACCATTCTTCTCAGATGACCTTTTCATTGGTGTTTTGGTTCATAAGCAGATGCTTTTTTTTCTCCATACTTTCACCTTTCCATCACTTTGCTTGCGGTTCATCTTGGTCTCATCACCCCATAAAAATTTGTTCCACAGCTTTTGTGGCTCATCTCTGTAGTTCTTTGCAAATCTAATCTGGCCTTCCTATTGTTTTTGCTAATGAGTGGTTTGCATCTTGTGGTATGGCCTGTCTATTTCTTCTCTCAAAGTCATCTTGGACTCAGTGCGGTACAAGAGGATGATGGCTATACTGTCATCAATGCTGGAGAACCCGGCCCACCCCCTCCAGGGCACTCCTACAGCACTCCACAGCTCCTTCAGCGACAGACTGTTACACCCTTGCTGTGCAAACTAGAGATTCCGCCGCTCCTTCTTGCCTGCTGCTGTCAGACTGTTTAACAAGTACATCGGGTAGTCTCTATAATCTGGCGGACATTAGTGCAATTGTGCAGTCCTGCACCTGATCTTACATTGTGCAATACTCAACATTCCCCACTACTGTAGTTTTACTCTTATCCAATGCTGTTCCTTATATTTCACTGCAGCACTGTCATTTAAAGTATTTTTTTTCCTCTGTACTATGTACAGGCTAAATGAGTATTTCTTCATACTTTATATGTGTATATACACATGGTTACTGCGTATACATGCATAGGTTTGATTCTGAATGTTTGCTGTCAATGTTATACATTAACGGCTACATTATGCCGCCGTCTCTGTGTGACCTATATCTTTGCTGCTGTAACGATGAACATTTCCCCATTGTGGGATCAATAAAGGCCTTCTTATTCTTCTTCTTATCTTCAAACAGTGGATAGGGATACCTTCACTCTGTCCTGTGGAAGTTGGCAGTGATGTCACTGACTGTCGTCTTTAGGTATTTCTTCATAGCTCTCACAATCTTTCTATCATCAACTGCTGTTGATACCCTTGACCGACCTGTTTAATGTCTCTTGTTCAGTACAGCAGTACGTTCTTTCTTTTTCTTCAGGACATTCAAATTGTTTTATTGGTTATGCCCAATGTTTGTGCAATAGCTCTGATAGATTTTCTCTCTTCTCTTTGCTTCAAAATGGTTTGGTTTCTCCCATAGACAGCTCTCTGGTCTTCATGTTTTTTTAAAAGCAAATGCAGTTTTCACAGATGAAATCCAAAGCCAAAAACAAACACTATCTAATGCTTGAGCACTTAATAGAAAAAGCAACACGTGACCAACTATTAGACACACCCATGAGTCACATGTTCCAATATTTTTGCTCACCTGAAAAGTGTGTGGCTTCAAACAAAAGGTGCTCTGTCCTGATTTATCCAACACATCTACTTGTACGTTGAAATAAAGGCTGGAATTACGAACTTTTGTTAGATATTCATCTTTTGATATGAAACGCAAATGTCTTCAGTATACAACAAAAACAAAAGAATTGAGCTTGCCATTCCAATACCTTTGAAGGGGATTGTACATACATCTTCAATGTCTTTCTGAAAGAAGAACTGCCTGCGCATGTTTCATTTAGGATTTGGATTTTCTTTCATCCACACAGGGTCAATATCAGATTAAAAACTGCAAATGTTGTAGGTAACCATCTGTGTTGCAAATTATATTCGTGTGTGTGTTTTTGCATGTGCGTGTGAGAGAATGGAGGAGTGAGACACATCAAATTTGTGTCCGTATGTTGTCACTATATGAAGTTTATTTCATTTAAAGTACTTGAATTATTTGAAAACAATTAAATTGTACATGCAATAGTTGATCAAATAAATGTAGTAAGCATAACTCAATGTAAGAGTAAAAGTCTAGTTTCTTCTTAACAAAACATTCACGTAAAAGTAAACAGTATGTTGCATTAAAGAGGATGTCAACTCAAACATTTACTTTACAATAATATCTTTTATGCGGCCTCACTGGTCTAAACACACCGTTCTGACTAATATTGCATTTGTGGAATATGAATTAAGCAGCAAAATCCACCCATTTTTATCAATCTAGGGGGTGGCCTTTTTGCCACTTGCATTCGACTAAAAATGACATCACAGTTGCTCAGGTAAACGACCAATCATGACCAAACTGACCAAACTTAGAAAACAGGTGAGCTGCGATTGGTCCTTACCAATCTCGCCAAGATGAATAAGAACGGGTGGATTTGTTATTTAATTGATATTAGCAATATTAGTCAGAATGCCGTTTTTAGACTAGTGGGGCAGGATAGACCATCCATCCATCCATTATCTGCACCGCTTATCCTCACAAGGGTCGCGGGGTGTGCTGGAGCCTATCCCAGCTGTCTTTGGGCAGTAGGCGGGGGACACCCTGAATTGGTTGCCAGCCAATCGCAGGGCACACAGAGACAAACATCCACACTCACAATCACACCTAGGGGCAATTTAGAGTGTCCAATCAACTTACCATGCATGTTTTTGGAATGTGGGAGGAAACCGGAGTACCCGGAGAAAACCCACGCAGGCACGGGGAGAACATGCAAACTACACACAGGGAGGCCGGGGCCGGGATCGAACCCACGGCCTCTGAACTGTGAGGCGGATGTGCTAACCAGTCGACCACCGTGCCGCAGGATAGACCATATTAATGTAATTTTTTTTTTGTTGACTTCCTTTTTAAAACTACTTTGACAATTACAATTTAGCCAAAATGTTACTTGTATGTGTAACCAGGTATATTCAATTGGTTACTACCCAGCCGTGGCCAGTATACGACTGAATTGTGGAAGAGCCTCAGCAGCCTATTGCAGATGTCAAATGATCATAATTTGTTGTTGATGTCTACCTCGAGGGACCGGCAGAAATCCACTCCCTCCAATTCCTTCCCGGTTGATGACTGGGCTAGGGGCCTTCTGTTCTTCATGTAGTCCACCACCAACCAATTTCTTGGCCTTGGTGATTAGTGATCGTCAAGAGGTTGCCGATGCACCATGAAACAAAACTCTCATTCAGCCCTCTGTCCTCCTCCAGTTTGTTATTGTCACTGATGTATCTGACAATAAAGGAATTGTTGGTAACTTTCTGGAGATGACAGGAACCAGCAATGAACCAGAAGTCTGAGATGAAGAGCGTGAAGAGGAGCAGAACAGTTCCGTGGGGTACTCCAGCGCTGCTTGTCACCACCTCCGAGACACAGCCGTTCACCCTGACATTTTGTGGCCGACCAGTGAAGTAGTTCAGGATCCAGGCTGTTGTTTCGGGGTCCAGTTGTGTAAACCTTTGCTTGTTCTTCAGGAGGCAGCGCTGGATATTGTGAAGGAATTGCAGTCAAAGCAAATCACTCTAACAGTGCTACCCTCCCTCTCCCGGTGTGATAGCGATAATCATGGCAACTTCCACAAGCATTGTACTGTTACAGAGCAGTCTGGTGAGTAGTGTACTCAGCAGCCTTCCCAATGCCTTCATGACATGCCATAGGTCTGTAGTCATTGGGAATTCTTGGACGTCCTTTCCTCTGTACTTACCATGGAATTTTTCAGGATACATACTGAATGTTTTTTCCCCTCACCAGTGTGACTTCTTGTTTTGATAAGTTGTGATTTGGAGAGAATCTTGCTCCACCTTCACTCAGGATGAAGATCTTCCAATCCTGAACTAAAGTTGCAGACTGAACACTAAAATGAGGACAGTAAATAAGTCAATTTTATTCATATAGCGCTTCCGGCGGGGAGGACTCACAAAGTGCTTTGCATGGTTAACATTCAGTCATACATACAGAAAATACAGAATCACATTTTACAGCTAATGGAAGTTATGAGAAAAAACACAAATCAAACAAATCAAAATTAATGCAAAAAAATAAATATTAGTAGGATGCCTGCTTGAAAAAAGTTTTTAACTGCTTTTTAAAATGAAAACGTCAACGTTGCTGGTCAATCATGGAGGGCGTTACTGAGATCAGATATAGTATTTTGTAATTTTTTTTTTAGTTTAGTAATAGAGGTTGTTTTTAGGTAGTTTAAATTGACAGGGATTTTTAAGTAAGTCTGGAGGTGCACGGCTGCCTTCAGCTAACGGTAGTGGGAAATTGGTTTCTCCTCTGGTTAGTGAGGCTGACTTTTGTTCTTAGGCCTGCCCATTTGTACATGAGCATTCTTGTATGCCGCTGAGTGCAGTGTCCGCCTAATTTGCTGTGATATTAGCATGACCTATTACTCTTTTATTTTACCCAGTGCAGCATTTACCTTGTGTGTGAATTTAGTGTGCCTTAATGCAGAATTGCTTTCCCTAGCACAGTGTTCGTAGGCTAGTGGCAGAACAGCGTCACCAGTCCCTTCCTCGAGGGGAGCCCGAACCTAACACAGCCTGTAGGCCCGGACACCACCGACTTACCGGATTCAACCCCGCCGCCTTGTTTTTTTTTCCGCAAGCTATTGCAGCCCAGGTCAGAGTCCCCTTTTTGTTTCTTTTAGGTTTGCCTGTGCATGCCGTTAAATAAAACGTTGTTTACAAAAAAAATCCATTCCATGTCACCGTGCTGTGTCTCAAGAGTACCACATATTTACCTGCCTCGTTACATATACAGTATAATTTTTGACCCTGTGTGGATGAGGGAAAAATCGAAAATCAAAATGAGTTGCAACAATTCTGTTTTTAAAGGTCATTGAATATGTACATTGTAAAGTTAGGCCAGCTATAATAAATCACCATGCATAACATTCAAGACAAATGTATGTAAACTTCTGACCAGGAGTGTAATTACTCAAGAATCTCAAGATACTATGACAAAAATAAAATATACAAGAAAGCTATCCCGAGCACTATCACACCTTGAAGACTTGTATTTCATTCAAGATCACATTTTTACACAGATTTTTACATCTTACTTCCTTAACAATATATTTAAATCTTTATGTACTCTTACTTTTCTCATCAGCACATTCATGTCTCATGGATTCTCATCGTGTATTCTTGTGTGTGCTGTCAAAGTGCGTCTTTGGGAGAATCTTTTATCACAAATTGAGCAGGCAAAAGGTTTCTCACCGGTGTGGGTTCTCATGTGTTGAACTAATCCCGTACTATCAATGAAAGTTAAATTGCAGACTGAACAGGAAAAAGGTTTCTCTCCAGTGTGCGTCCTTGCATGTGCTTCTAAATTTCCCTTCTGGGTGAACCTTTTACCACAAACTGAACAAGCAAAAGGTTTCTCACCAGTGTGGGTTCTTGAGTGTGTTATTAAATGTGCCTTTAGAGAGAAGCTTTTGCCACAAACTGAACAGGCAAATGGTTTCTCTCCAGTGTGTGTTCTTATGTGCCTCATTAAGCTTCTCCGTATGGAGAAGCTTTTATCGCAAACTGAGCAGGCAAACGGCTTCTCCCCAGTGTGGATTCTTGTGTGGGTTCCCAAATATACTTTCTGAGTGAATCTTTTACCACAAACTGAGCAGGCAAAAGGTTTATCTACAATGTGAGTTCTTCTGTGTCTTCTTAAGTTTCGCTTTTCAGAGAATTCTTGACCACAATCTGAGCAGGCAAAAGGCTTCTCTCCAGTGTGTGTTCTTGTGTGTGTTCTTAAATGTGCCTTCAGAGAGAAGCTTTTGCCACAAACTGAGCAGACAAAAGGTTTTTCTCCAGTGTGAGTTCTTGTGTGCCTTATTAAGCTGACTTTCACCGAGAAGCTTTTACCACAAACTGAGCAGATAAAAGGTTTCTCTCCAGTGTGTGTTCTCATATGATTTGTCAAAAGAATCTTTCGAGTATATATCACGCCGCACACTGAGCAGGCAAAAGGTTTCTCCCCAGTGTGTGTTCTCGCGTGCGTTACCAAATGTCCCTTCTGAGTAAACGTTTTACCACAAACTGAGCAGGCAAAAGGTTTCTCGCCAGTGTGTATTCTCAAGTGTTCTTTCAAACCCGACTTTGAAGAAAATGTTTTCCCACACTGTGAACATTTCCAGCGTTTGTTGCCAGTGTGACATGTCATATCACCTTTTGAGCGTTCATCATCAACATCAGTGTCAGAAGAGTGTGTTGTAACGCCATCACTGTCTGATAGTGGAGGTAAGAGGTCTGCTTGGGATGCTTTATGATGGTCTCCATCACCTTCTATTTCATCATCTTCACTCTTGACAATGACAGTCAAGGGAAACTCAGTGATGGCAGCCTCGTGCACTTCCTCTTTAATGTGAGAGGGTTCTGGCTCCTCCTGCTCAGGATGAACATATTTTTCATTGATGTCTGCAAGATACAAGAGGACAAACACACATTTTGGTAAAGTCAGGTCTCATATCGTGAGTCTAATGTGTATTTTTGTTCATGCCGTCTGTTGGCATTATTTATCGGGAACATTTAGTAATTATGAGGTTCCAGAATCACATTTATGTTCCTTTCAAAGGAGCTTGAGCAGTTCAGATATCGAAAGTAGAAGATCAGGTATTTGCAAGATGACAAATAGTTGTGTTGTTCACTGTAACCTGTCAAGCAATGTAAGATTTCAACTCCAAAACAGTGCAACAATCTCCCTTGAATAGACCTTAGGGGAAGCCTCAGTGGAGTACGGTAATAGCCTGCAAATTTGCAGGTCACTATTCACTATTTGTGGTGTATTACTGGAAAGCAGGGGTGTCCAAACGCAAAGGAGGACAGATTTGGTGAGGTAAAAATATGTGCGGGCCGCCATTTCGCTTCAAGTTGCTTAAATTTTTCACAGGGTTCGTTACCAGTCACCTTATCGTAGTTTGTATGTTTTGTCTGGGAGTGACTCTTGATAGTGAATTTCTTGTAAACAGCCACAGTCTCTTGGCGAACTCGGCAGACACAGTTGTTTTGTATTTCAGTAAAAAAAAAAAAGCCAATTTCCACAACGGCTCTCTGTCGCTCTCTCTTCTTTTTCTTCACTACAGTCTGTATTTTAGAAATGGGCTGGAAAGGGCCACACAAAGTCATGCAGCAAGGTGTTCAATGACACCTAACATGACTTGGAGTGTGGTGTGTTTGGAGAGAGAGCGTGCACGGACCGTACTTCCGACAGTACCCAAGAAGGCAGCCACAGGTCTGCTGCCATGGTGGTGGAATATAAAACAGCTTTTTTTAATGTGTATTTTGTACTGTAATCAACACTACTGACAGTCATATTTAATTTTATGCCAGAGACTGCAGGCTAGTAGAAATTTGAACACGGGACGCATTTGGCCCCTGGGCTGGACTTTGGACTTTAGTTTTAAGTGGTAGCTTTTAAAAGGCCGAGATACACCAATCCGACGTCAGACGTCGGTAAGCGTTGGGGCGTCTGATTGATGTAGCGAACATCGTCGTAACATCGGACCTCGTCAGGAAGTGTATGCGTTGTGAGTTGAGACATTTGGTCACTCTGATCAAATCAGCGCTCGGAGCACCAACGGGCAGTAACAAATGCGGATAAACAGTGAGCACACCTTTGCTGCCTTAATCTTCTTTCAAGTACAAGAGCGAGGGTTGACAATTTAAGTATTTCACGATACCGTGTCAAGAACGTGAGGGTTTACTTCAGCTGGGAGTTCATTGTTTGCGAAAAATATAGCTGAATGCATTTATAATCCGCCCCCGGCCAATAGCTTTCCGGTTGGCTTTTTCTAACCATGAGGAATAGTGACCACTGCCGCCGATGGTATGGAGGAATAGTGACCACAGCCGCCGATGGTATGGAGGAATATTACATCTGAGGCATGCACAGAAGGTACTTTAATGGCCAGCGTCGTTGTCCGTCGTTGCGGTGTATTTTTCCAGCCGGCCCGACGCCACAGGGGGTAAGCGTCGGTCACAGTTGGCCAACGTCGGATTGGTCTATCCAGGCCTTAAGTCAGTCAAAAACAGGAGACTAACAATGAAAACTTGGATTCAGGTCAGCTTTGTGATGATGCTTGACCCCAGTTTCCTCAAGCATCCTGGCCAATTGGAAGGATAACTGAAACTCTGAAAAATCGCCAAACCTTTATGCCACCATTCTTGATTCCTTGTCGGAATACGTCTACATAGGGGTGGGCAATAGGGGCTACCAAAAAATAAAAAATAATCTTAGTATTTTTTCAAAAAACTAACAATAATTTGACGATAATCTACACCCCCAAAAAATGCTGAAAATCTGCACTTGCTTCACAGAACAATTACGGATAGACTGAACAACTGCTTTTGTTTATATTTTAAATTGCATATATCTTCTGACACACATTGTACAATGATATTCAGCAGAAATATTGAACAAATAAGAAATTCAACTTATGTCCAGGCTATTTGTGAATATTTATGTCACTTAAATGTCTCCTATTACTCCCTAATGACAGATATCATCACATTTTGAGCTGCACTAAGTAGTGCTCGACCACTGCCAACTACTACAGCAATCAGAATGAAAAAAGGCATCTTTGATATATGGCAGTTTCTGCCACATACGTCACCCTGGACTATGCAATTTGTGGACATTCCTTAACACAGAGGGTAAGAGAAATGCAGCTGTTAGCGGCGTTTTTGCAAATCGCCGCTGTCCTGTGAGAAACATTTATGTCCAATTTTGGAAACATTTTTAATTTTCACATTAATGCGATGCCTGTAACACAGAAACACCATTCACGTAAATAAAAATAAAACATGGAAAAAAATGGACATACAGTAAGTGTTTTTCACAAGACAGCGACAATATACGTTTGAAGTGGCAACAAATGCAGCTGCGATGCTTTGACAGATAGTTTCCGAAATATATCGAGGACTATATACTGTATATCGTCCACCCCTACCTCATCGGGTCAAGTAGAGGTGAAGTGCTGCTTCAAAGGAAAAGGACAGCACTTTTGAACAAAGGAAAAGGACAGCACTGTTTCAAATGACTCCACTTTTTCTTACCAACGTCATCACACGATCGCGAGTATAGTACTGATGACGTTGAGTCTCCAGCATGCTTTCTTTACTTTTTGTCTTTTTCCCCACACACATTTCTGCATTTTATAATGTTGTAGATGTAGATGAGTCCAATCGTAATCAGCTCTTACTAGTCTTAATACCGCTAATCAGTGGAATTTTGCTTATCTGGAGGCTAAGTGTGGAGAAAAAGAAAAGACATTCTACAAGAAAACTTACGGCAATTTTGCAATCAACATATGCCAATTTTAGTTTTAATCAACATAAAAATGTAACTCAACAGTATTTTTTTCAAATTGTTCCCCAGTGTTGTCATATCTTTGGCACTCATTGCTACATTCACCAACTGACCAATGTAGAAAATAAAATAGGGAATTGAGTGCAACACGTTTCCTGTGACACAGTGGCTGACTGATTAGCACATCTTCCTCACAGTTCAGTGGTTGTGTGTTTGTATCTGGGCTCCCACCTTCGTGTGTGTAAATTCAGTATAATAATACTAGATTTTATATATATATATATATATATATATATATATATATATATATATATATATATATATATATATATATATATATATATATATATATATATATATATAATTATACCGAAATTATATTTTTCTCTAATGGAAAAAGACTTCCAGAATATCTTCCCAAACCATCGATTGCAGAAAGGACCGAAATCAGAACAGTCACAGTCAAAAAGAACACTTAAGTCGCACATATTTCAAAACTAAAGCTAAAACTCTCTTTTGTTTTTAGAAACAGGTCGACCTGTTTTTTCACTTCAGGTTAGAAGCCATTTTATCTCCACCACTTTCGTCGCTTTACTGGATTATGGGGATTTAGTCTGCAAGCATGGACTTGAACTGTACCTTAGAAAGCTGAATAATGTGAAAAGGTTTGCTTTTATGCTTTGTTTCCAGATGTGGCAATCCAGTGCATCATTGCACTATTCATGCTTCTGCAAAGTGCCCATCTCTTCCCACTAGCATATTGGCACGATGGTTCTCTCTCTCTCCTGCATTAAACTCTGATTGGGCTGGTACCATCTTACTTAAAGCAGAAGTCAACCCAAACATATTTTTTTTCAAGAATATGTTGCCAGCAGGCCCACTAGTTGAAACACGGCATTCTGATTAATTTTGCGTTTGTGGAATATAAGTTAAGCAGCAAAATACACTCGTTTTTTGCCATCTCTGGGGGTGGCCATTTTGTCTTCTGTCGACTGAAAATGACATCACAGCTAACCTGTTTTCTGAATCTGAGCCATGGCTAATTTCCTGTTCACATCCACTTACCAGCTGGGGGTATCGTGAGTGGGTTGAATTGTTTGCAACCACTGAAGTGTCACCGAAAATAGCATTTAGCCTGGGGACATCATGAGAATATTTAAGAAGAGAGAAAACAACAGACTGTAAGCATTGAGGAAATGATTCACGACCCTGCGTTCAACTTTACTCCCTATATATATATATATATATATATATATATATATATATATATATATGTCACTCTTTTGGTCAACGTAGACATTTAAAACAGGTGCCTTTGTGCCTTTGCCCAAAGCAACAACTAACAATTACACACATAATAACGATTTAACTTACACCGTTGTTTAATATATTAAATTAAACAAAAGCAAAGGTATATTTTCAATAATAGCAAGTAATTACGAACAAAAGACAGTTACGAAGTGAACAAACCTGCTCTGTTGAACGCACCTTGAGGTTTCTTGAAAACAACGTCGAGTAGTTGACGTAGTGGCTCGTTCTCCTGTTTTGTTCGAAAGAAAATCTCTTTGTACTCGTCTTCCACACTTTTTGCACACATTTTCACACGATAATCACAACTCCTTCCTCTCACTTGATATCTGCTTAGCAATGAGTTGATAACAATTTGACGTCTCTTTGTTCGCAGTTAGCAGGCTAAGCTAAGTTAGCCGGTGAAGCTCCAACTTTCACCGAGACGAGCATATCCGGACACAAAGATTTAAGTGTTGGTGTTTTACTCCAGTTAAGTAGTGATGGGAGTCTTCAGTATTGCAACTAATTCGGGTAGAACTATTGAGTGAAGCGCGTTTGGTTAGCCAAAAACATACACAGAAGTAGATCTGCATTGAAACTTGTACGGCAACCCCACTTGGACAAACTACGTCTAAACGCAACTAGCACGAGTCAAACGATACAAATTCGGATACCCCCCCAAAACGGGAATTTTTAATGCATTTGTACAGGAGGACGCTATCTACGGGACGTAATTTAAAAAAGCCAAAAAAAAAGAGATGATTCCATCATTGTTTCTTAAATGGCATGTTTTAAGGCTTCAATTATTATTAATAAAATTAATGTTCTTCCATCACTCTTGGTTTTGATGGATTGATAAAAAGTTCTCCGTTTTTGTGTCACCCTGTATTTCACACCACATTTGTGCAGTGTTAGTTGTTCTAGGATCATTGTGGTAGGCTCTCGCTAATTTTTAACGATAGCAGCTATATTGGACAATACAGAAAGAAACGGACACGACTAGAAATAATCCACAAAGTCAACAATGTTTATTACAATAACAGTAATAATGTAATGTACAATTAGGTGGAATACCCAGACTCAGGTTTAAGACAGGATAGCAGTTTCCATCTGCAAATGTCAGTTCGTGGTTACTGCAAAACTAGATTAGCTCAGGAGTGGGTTCAAATGTGCGCGTCAGCTGTTGAAACTTGTGGTCATGATTCTCTGAGAGGAAGTGTCTTTTGAGAATGAGGTGGCATCCGACTGAGACTTGCACGTCAACGCTAAAGACCACAGGAACACAAAGACCCCTGAGAGAGAGCGGTATAATACAGTGGTCAATAATGAGTGTCGCCATTGAACCATAGGTTCTCAAACTGGGCTCAGGCTTGGAGGTCAACAAAATAATGTGCAATACAGTAAATTAGTGTCCTATCGCATGGGTCTTCAATCTTGCTCCTCGAGGGCCGCTGTCCTGCCTGCTTTCCATCTCTCCCTGCGAGATGAGAGAGAGAGATGGAAAACAGTGATTCAAATGAATCAGGTGTGTTGCAGCAGAGAGAGAAGGAAAACAGGGATACATACAACGTACATTTTAATCAGGTGTGTTGCAGCAGGGAATGATGGAAAACAGACAGGACAGCAGCCCTCGAGGAACAGGATTGAAGACCCCAGTCGTATCGTTATAAAAAGTGCAACCTGTATATGGGAACTGGTGCAAACATAATAAACCAATTACTCCTGGTTTTTGGGCCAATTAAAAGCTCTGATATGATCGTGACGTATCATCTCCTGAATCTACCTAAGCCCCTGCATGAAAAAAATATTTTTTATTAGAACAAGTGGATTATTACAAAAAACAAATTTCTTTCAAGACCAAACTGACTATATTTTTGAGAACATAGTCCTAGTTTTTATGAGAATAAAGGCGTCTAGAATAACCAGCAGAGCTGGGCACTTGATCCTTTTTTGCCGGTCCGTCCTCCGTCCGCGACCTGGGTAGTACCCTTCCGTCCTTGTCCCTCCGTCCTTATTCATAAAAATGATCATCCTCCAATCCCGTCCGTCCTTATTTTTTTAAGGTTCCATCCTTACGTCCGCGTACGTGCATGACACCAAGGGAGAGATGCTAACGGCAGAGGTTTATTTAAAGCTCATTCGCTGACTAACTTACGATTCAAATCTGCTTACCTTATGGACACCCACTTCTGGGTTAACGGTTTGACGAACAGCTTGCCACCACACGTTGTATGTACAGTACGTAAGGAGACGAGACGGGCAAGTCGAGAGTTGTAATGTCATTGCTTCACCTAACAGCGGTCATTGTTTATATGTTAATGCAGCAGATGTGAGAGAGGTAAGTCTCTCAACGGATTGGCGGAAAAGCCCGGTCCAGGGAGCGCTTCCATTTGTCAGCCCTTCGGGTTGCTGATTGGCTCGCTGGTTTACGCTCCACCTCTGGAGCACCGACCTGAACATCAGTCCGTAGGTGGAAACAGACGTACAAGGATCAGTCCGCGTGTGGAGAAACAAATCGCACAGGAGTAGTTTCGGTGCTGCTACATGTGTGTGCACTTGTCCCACGCATAGGCTAGCTGTCTTACACAGTGAGCAGAGCTGAACCCTCAGTTAAAGGGCCAGTACACGAAACAGCAAAAATGATTTTAAAGACTGAAGAAAGGAGGCAAAATTGACCCCGTGTGACAGAACGTGTGCAGTGCACAGCGTTCCCGACAGGGCGTTCCCAATGCAAGTAAGTACGTGCAGTTGGGTAACTAGTGGAGTGTTTGAGGCAATTTTTCTTGTTTCCCAAGAAATGTTTCTTTTCTTGTTGCCCATTTCACCGAGCAGGTAGAGATTAACTTTGGCCGCCTCGCGACCGCATCATACACATGAGGGACGATTAGTGGGACGGACTAAAATTCACCTCCGCCCTTGCTTAGTCTGTCCCTTTTTTAAAACTTGTCATCCCTTGTCTTTGTCCGTCCGGGACAGAGAGACGGACCGTTCCGCCCCCGGGACGTGATGCCCAGCTCTGATAACCAGTGTAAAAGAGTCGACTCCTGCTATTCGCAGAGGATAGGGACCGGGTCGGTCTGCAAATAGGGAAAATGCACGTATAATTGACGCCCACTGAAATGCATTGGGAAGGGTTAATACATAATATGAAACAATAAATAAAAATTGTATTTCTGAAATCCACTTGTTAAATTATGACTTCTTCACTTGTTGAACTTTAATAGCACAATATTATGACTTTAAGGAATGCATGGAAAGACTACGACTTTTTACCCCACAAAATATGTCTTTGTTATTGCAAAGATTGAAACTTTTTTCTTGACTGTCCGTCCAACCTGCAACCTTTTTCCTCCCCGAAATAAGAATTTATCGTAACAGTCCGACTTTTTTTCCACCTCAAAAACAGGAAACGTTTTAATTCCTGCGGCATTTAGGCGTTTATGTGGTATATGTTTGATTGGCGTTAGGATAAGAAGGGTTTTTTGGAAAAATGTACAAATTTCCCTGGCCCAAAATGTTTGAGAACCTCTGCATAAAAGCACCTTATTGCTGTTTTTTTTTCTTGACTGACCTTGCAGCGAGTTGAGCACAGTGAAGATGTAGATGCCCGGCACGGAGACATAGGTGGCGCTAGACAAGCCAAAAGGTAAGCCCAGCACGCAGCTGAGGCCCAGCACGGTCACGCAGTCCTTCCACAACCTGCTGGCCTTCTCCCTGCCACCCTTCGGTCCGCCGTATTTGGAGCTGCCTCCTCGCATCTTCCAAAGCTGGAAGACCACCCGGCCCAACATAAAGGAGTTGAAGAGCACCACCAGGCACGGAAAGGCCACCGTGGTGGCGTAGGTGACCGTTTGCCTATGACTGAACTTGCTGCTCATCCAGCACCTATTGGTTAGAATAAGTACCCCGAAAAACTGGTGTTACAAAACAAGAAAAAAAAAAGTAGTGCAATGCACAACATATAGCCTAAAAATAATAATCCCAGCTGATGCCTTAAAAGTAGAGTATTGATACTACCTTCGCCTACAGAATTACTGTGTTTCTTATTTTAAGATGAGATTACTCCTTTCCAAAATGTCAATCAAAAGTTATAATACCTAAAGATTCTTAAGGGAGGGGGAAGGGCTCATTTTGGCTGATTTAAGGACTTTGGCTCAATACCACCTTGGGCCCCTGCTGTTGTTTTTTTAAATTCAGCTCCCGAAGCCACTTTCACTAGATACATGAAATTTAGTAGGATGATTAACCACCTATCTTTTCTGTTTTCATTATTTCCAATGGGAAGTGTAACAGTTTAGAATGTTTTGGGATTATATGTGATTAATCAAATAGGAGACCGTAGCAGCTGCCCCCCACCACCCCCACATTATAAACATCAGTGATGAGGCTGCTGCCTTACTTACAGTTGTATTGTTGAATTGTTGTTGTCTGAGTCCCGAATTTTCAGCGTGTACTTGCCATAAACACCAGACACGCCACAAATCAGAGCTATCAGTGTGGGCACACCTGAAGGGAAAAAACGTTTTTATAACTAGTCGTCATTGTTGCTTCAAACTTGTCAACATGAACAAATAGTCACTTTCAAAAGCTCTATTCAGAACACTTTATTTCCCCTCCTGCTTAACTTAACAAATAGCAATGTAATATTCACAGCACAGTATTGATTAATACTGTTCTCTGCACATTATATTCCTGCAATGTGTTGCGTGTGTTCGAATCAATACATTTACAATAAAGTGTGTTAAGTGCAGATGTTTTAAATGTGTGTGTAAGGGATAAAACTACAAAAAAAAATGTCGTTCTTGACTGTGGATACCTATTGTGGGTTGGTCTAGATTAGAATCTATCCTCGACGATAAAAGGAGGTTCACAGTACGGTGCTTTTGGAAAACCCTGCGTTTAATGTTGTGATTCGCGCATCCCTTACCCCAGCCCACCACACTCAGTTTGAGCAGGTATCTCCTGATGTAGATGTTGAAGACGCGCACCAACAGGATGTAGAGGTGGAAACCCTCCAGGGCTGACCAGCAAACGGTGGCCAGCAGAGACCAGTGCAGCAGGAGGCCCAGAGCACCGCAGACCCAATCGGACGTCTCCTCTGCGAGCCTCCAAGCCCACAAGCAGCAGAGCAGGAAGCAGAGGTTCAGGCACAGCAGCGCCCCCGACAGGTGCATGTGCAGGCCGACGGCTCTTTCCGGCTGCCGCTTGCTGAGTGAGACAGATATTGTAATACTGTAGCTCAGTGGTGCTCAAACCGGGGTCTCCTGATCCCCACGGGTGATCCAAAAAAAAAAAAAAAGTGGGCACCAGTGCATTAGTCAACCCCCAAAAAAGAATTGCTCCTCCCTATACCTTAGCTTTGGGCCAATTAAAAGCTCCGATATGATTGTGACATATCAATAATGTGACATGCCTGCATGAATTTTTTTTTTTAAGAACAAAACGCAATTTTTCAAAAAGATTATGGTCAATATTTGATGTAGAATATAGTAATCTTACCCCTATTTGCAGTTCGCTACTCAGATGTTTATCTATATGCACATTTTTTGTGCTTTAAGATGGCTCCAAACACTGTTTAAGAGAAACATTTCAGTTGAACGACAAGCTGTGGCTGTTTGGAGCTAAGTTTAACCAGGGTTATTAGGGGAAACTAGAAGAGTCTTCATCATGTGCATATCGCTGGCGTCGGGCCAAAATCTTGTAGCAACAAAATAGTCACTTTTCAGAGACCCCAAAAATGGCAAGTTTGTTCAACCATTAACATGTCATGTCATCTTCCAAAGCGCTTATCCTATATAGGGTCGCGGTGAGTTGCTGGAGCCTATCGCAGCCGTCAATGGGCGAAGGCAGACTACACCCCGAACTGGTCGCCAGCCAGTTGCAGGGCACACATAGACACTGTCACTGAGCGGGAATTGATCCCAATTGATCCCTCAGGCGTGAGTACCACTACACTATCAGCGGACACACCATTAACATTGCATCGTGAAAAAGTGCAAGCCATTTTTAACACTTTAGATTGGTCAATAAAGTGTAAATACAACAACCATGTGTGTGGACTAACCAATAGTATAGTTAATTAAAAAAAAAAACAGGAAAATCACTCAAATGTGACTTATGATGTTTTGGCCCAACGCCAGTGATCTCCACAGATACACTTCACACTAGCGGGGTTTACTGTAAAGGCGTCTTTTTTTTCTCAGAACGGAAGGTGTAATGTAAAAAAAGCAAAGTTTGACTTTGAATTTAATATCATAATATTACAGTGGAAAATGTGTGCTACTTTTCATCCCCACAAAATGAGTTTTTCAAACTTTTTTTTCTCTTTAAAAAAAAAATGCCTTTATTTTTATAATGTTGCAATTTTTTAAATAAAAAAAAAAGGGCATTTGTTATTGTTGCATGACTTTTGTTACAGTATGTTTTATTGCCGTTAGATTACACAGGTGTCCTACAGGGAAGAAAACGAAGAGTTAAAGAACTGACCTTAGACAGGAGTAGACGATCAAGCTGATGATGGTAAAGACGACGGAGAGCGCTGACCCGACGCATGTGATCAAACTCAGGTTGAAGGCATCCTCTTCACTCAGCGAGAGATCAGGGTTCTGTTTAAGGAAAAGTTTAGGCGACATTAGATTGTCTTTGACTTTTACTAAAACAAGCACATATGGAAGACTGCAATTGTCTTAATGTTACAAAAACACGAATACTAGGTTGTCTAAAACGTTTACAAAAAAATTACCTTTGGCTGTCTTTGATGTTCACAAAAAAACATCAATCCATCCAGTTTCCGAACCGCTTATCCTCACATTTGAATTTTATTTTATGGTAATAAAAACATTGTTAAAAAAATATTAAATCCATGGAAGACAGTAATTGTCTTGAACGTTGTCAAAAACCTGGACGTTAGGTTAAGGTTGTCTTATTGTCTTTGATGTTTATCTACCCTGAATGTTAAGTTGTTTTGGATGTGTATAAGTGGGTCGTTTTTAATGTTCACAAAAACATGTAAGTTAGGTTATGTTTGATAAGACAAAAACACATGGGACTTCTCTAAGGCTGTTTTTGATGTTTACTATTAACTTTCTACTTTTTGGCAAATAGTGTTAACTGCTGCAGATGGAAATTAGCAACAAAACTATAATATACTATGCTCTCGAGTTTAATGTTTTTCATACAAGGTCCATGATGAACGAATAAATTTAACTAAAAATAAATTCATTTGTCTTTGATGTCTACAAAACATGTACATTAGGTGAGTTGGAAACTGAATTGTTTTTCTTGACCAAAATAAATGCTAGGTTGGCCTCAATGCTTTATAAAAAAAAAAAAAAAAGAAAAAAGCAAAACATGACAAGAGGGCTCTCAGGACCAATGAATGTGTAGTCCAGTTTCTGAGTGATACATTTGCTTCATGTTTCCGAAAACCTCGAAAGTTAGTCTAGTTCAAGGAATTGTGAAGAATTGTGTGTGTGTGCGTGTGTTTGCGTGCGTGCGTGTGTGCGCATGTGTGTGTGTGCGCGCACGCATGCGTGTGCATTTTTTTTTACCACAAGTACAGCAAAGAAGCTCAAGTGGTTGCAACGACAAATAAATTCACTCCCAGTGTTGCTGGTGTTACAGCCAAATGTGCTCCAGTGACCTAAAAAACATGCAAATACATCAGTGTGGGGGTGGTGCTTGAAATTGACTCTGATATTAATCAGACGCCACCGCCCACCACTTCCATCTTCCTCATTTATTTCCTCCCAGAACACACAAACCCCGTTGGCAACCTGAAACATTTGTTCAAAAAGTTAGGTGGCCTGTGGCCTGACGAAATGCACAGACAATTGATTGTTACCTTCTTGTTGTATTTGAAGGTCAACGTGACGGGTTCTGAGAGGTTCAGGAGTGGGTTTAAACCTGCCTGCACCACCAAGACAGTTCCCCCTAACACTGTGCCTGTAGGGCCAGGTGGGCCAGGAAGGAGTCTTCTCCCATGTTTTCTACTTGAGGGCTATGGAATAAAGTAAATACAGTCCAAACGTAGGCCAGCGAATAAAGTGCAAAGACAATTCCTTTCTTTGTTTTTGCTTTGCCTATGTGAGCGAAGGATGAAGGATTCATATATTTCAAATGACTACAGATTATCTGTTCAATTGCATGCGTGTGGCAAAGTACTGTAGGTCGTTAGAAATTGCTTTCATGCTTGATATTTGATTCAAGCTTGGTTGAACATTTTGGTGCTGAATGTTTTTAATAGCTTTTAACGTGAATGTGTGACAAGAGAATCCAAACATCTCATTTCCCCTTTGTCTAAAGTAGCCCAAAAATATTGGACGCTCTGTGCTGACCTTGAAATGCGTGCTGTCGAGTACGGTGACCAACACCGGCACCTTGTCCCTGGACTCAGGCGCTCTGCTTCTCTGGAGGGCTGACGAGGGGATGTGAACACCATGTTCCAGAGTCGGGCGCTCCTTACTCTGATATTCATTCAAGAAGAAATACTTCACATCAATTCCTGATTAGAGTCAGCTGTAACATACTGTACATGTCTGATCTGAGTCGATTGTAACATTTGTGCCCATGATCAAACTTGACATTAATCGACACTAACTGTCATTCCGTTTCTGATTTAAGTCGATTGTAACATTTGTGACTGAAGTTCAATATTCATGCCTGATTTAATTGATTATGACAGTGATGCCTGGCTTTAGGCATGATTGAGTTAATTGTACGACATATGCCGGATCCGACTCGACGGTCATATTCATGCCTCTGTTCAGTGTGTGACTGTCAAAACAAAATGAAAGGACACCAGATATCATCGTACCTCTTCGTAAGGGTTGACGGTCCTTAAAATGAAGACGCTCCTGCTTCGCACTCTGGGTGTGCACTTTATAATCTGCTGCTTATAACACCTTCAAACACATCAGCTCATATGACATACAGTAGTTTTATAAACTTCTATGGCATTGCTTAAATGTTGTTTTAACACAGTTTGTGATCCAAAATGGAGGGGAAGTTGTTTTAGCATATTTGACCAGACAATGGTTAACTTTAAAAACAAAAAATGCATGTAGGACAAGCAAGAATGTTTAAGTACCAGGCGAGACATCTTTTGTATCACTTCTGTGTTTCCTACTCCTACACCCTACGTCAAAGGATGAGTCACTAGTTTACTTCACTTTTATTTCATTTTATTTGTGAGAAAAAAGCAGTTTGGACAATGGATGATGGATTACTGTTCACACTTACATCTTACTGTATGATTTTTTTTTTTTTAGTCCACTATACTTTCTTCAGTCTGTTCATTCTGGTCTCTGTTATTATCTCTCTTATCTGTTAAATGTTAATTCAACTGTTTCCAAATAGTTTCCAAAGAAAATATAGCATCCTTGTTTAATTTACCTTTGGTATTGTTTTGAACTCATTCTATCCAATGACACATTTACTATATGTTATTTCACAGAGGGTCTGAAAAAGTCTGGTACTGAATGAGTTAAAGACTAATGAATGGGGGATTTAAGGATCGAATGTGCTATTTATCCATCCAGTCATTCATCATTCCATCCACTGGGAACACTGTACATTTTTAGGACACCATACACATTCATAGTATTGAACATACAGTACGTATGTTTAAATGCACTTTAAGGAGGTTACCTGGTCCAGGAAATTTGAGCCTGGCAGCCAGAAAGGACATCTTCACAGTCTGTCAGACGGGAACAAAGGTAGGCAAGGTCAGAGGCATTGAGCAGAACTATCCTACGGCAATTTGGGGGTGGGTCAACTCACACTTTTTGGTCTCTATGGGTGTGGGGCTCTGTATGGCACAGTTGGCGGGCAGCTTGGGACCGGTAGGGAGATGGTTGGACTCCAGGCAATCTTATCACCAAGGCCAAAGAAAAGTTTAGAACAGGGGTGTGCGGGCCACATAAGGCCTGCAGGACATTTCTACATTTCTAAATAATTACAAATAATACAATAAAAATCACAATTTAAAAAAAATAAACTTTTAGAATGATTTATTAAAAGTAATAAAATAGAAAACATGTAATAAATTATGTCATGTCTACATTTAATGTTTTTTTATATGATTACACATTTCAGTAATAAGTTATTACTGAAATAACCACTGAATACAATGACAAAATATAATTAAGTAACCTTGTTGCTCATTTAAGATTTATTGTAAAGTATAAAATGAAAAATATGAAATAAACAATTTATCAATTTTATCTTCTATTCTTTTGAATAGGGTAATTGTTTAACTACTATGCACATATACACATATATACATACAGTACATACATACACATATTTATAGACTATATATATATATATATATATATATATATATATATATATATATATATATATACAGTACATAGATACACATATTTATATATATATATATATATATATATATATATATATATATATATATATATATATATATATATATATATATATATATATATATATATATATATGCACACACACACTTTTCAATGTTATTAAGTAATTGGTTAATGAGTTAAATTGATTATAAACGACTTTTTAAATGACACTTACGTTATATTACATAATAATAAACTTACCGTATTCAAATAAACTTAAGATTGTACACAATTTATATACAAAAAGTACTGTAAATGTTTGAATTGACTGACCTGGCCCATCTGTCCGTTTTCCAAAACAAAACTACAACAAAAGTTGTTAGAAAAAAATTCAGAGCACCCGGGAGGATTTCGGACAAACTCACCCTCAACGGCGTTAGAGAACGCGAGCCAGAAGAGAAGGACAAGCACTTGCATCACGGGACCCCAATCTGATGCCGACATGTCCTGGTATGATTGACGTCTGTCACAAGTGTCACATTAGAAATGAAACTGTTGGCGAGGGTGGAGGGACAGGAAGTTGTATTTTTTACTCAGTTCTGCAGGAAATGTCATGCGCAAAAGAGAATTTGACAACTGCCACTTGGGTTTTACCTCAGTGGTTGTCACACGCAATCGGGTCTGCGGGTCGTATCTTAATTTGATCCCCCCGTCAAAAATAGGCACATTTGAAATTGCTTTTAACGTAATAAATAATAAACGTTAGTAATTTTTAAATGCCGTTTTATAAGAGATTCAAAAATGTTATGGAAAATGTTAATAAAACCTGCTTTACTTGACCCTATCGTCTACTAAGACGAAAAAAGTCCCAACACATTAATTCAAAAAACGTCCAGAATACATGCAGACTTTGGACTATGAGTGTAACATCAGTCAAGATAAAAAGAGGAAGTTTCCTAACACGAGGTGTTGCTCATTTCAGCAAGAAAGCCCAAAGCAAATCTCAGAGCACATCCTCTTTGTGCACGTAAACACAGACACGTCCAAATGTCAACTGACGAACCTTAGGTAGACCTACAGTATGCTATGCTATACGTTTTTTTTTTTTCATTGTAATGATAGCAGTTAGACACTAGTTGGCAGGAGTGCCTTATGTGTGTTAGGTGACTCCACGAACAAGTGTGTATGCTGGCTAGAAGTGAATGCAGTCAGAAAAATAAAAAGACATCAGCTTGCAGCATCACTGTTCCTGCGTGACTTATTGAATAACAGAAGGCGGAACATGACATTCATGTTCAGAATGATACGAAAAAATGTCTCAAGTTTGAAATGTTAAACAAAAAAAGTTATCACGGAGGTTTGTTTGGTTTTTCCCTGTGAAGCTTTCTGTTTCAGTACAAGGGCTTTTGGTGAATAGGAGAACTTCTTGCCGTGCTAAGTTTTGGGGGCGTGAGTTACTGTATGTATTTAGTGCCTATGAGAGGTTTTTGATGTGAGTTTTGTGCGAGTGTTTTGTTTAGAGGGTTTTGGGGTGTTAATAGTAAATCGACTGTACTTGTACTGGGATTTTTCGACCTTTGGTACTCAAAGCGCTTCACGCTGTACCTTAGCTACCTACGGCGCAGCATTAGGAGCAGTATTTTGCCCAATTAAGGACAGTTCGACTTAATCACAATGGGCCGGGATCGAACCCAAAACCTCTGTGTTGGGAGATGACCTCTTTGCCACTGAGCCATTTCTGAAAGAGTTTTTTTTTGTAGCGGGTGAGAGGGCTTTTTTGCGTGTGAATGTTTTCTTCAGCGCTTGCATTTTTATGCATGAGACATTTTTAGTGAGAGGACTTTTGGAGGTGTCTGTTTTTTTTCGTGTGAGTTCATTTAGCGTGTGTCATTTTTTTGTTGTTGTGAGGTTCATTGGTGTTTGTGAATATTTTTGGGTGGTGTAACCATATTGCAAGCGAGTTTTTTTGTGTGAGGTTGCTTAAACTGCATGTGAAAGGGTTTTGGGTGTATGAGGGGTTTTTAAGTGTGAGAATTTTATTTGGTGTATGTTAGAGGGTTTTTGGTGAGTGTGAGTTTTTTGTTTGAGATTTTTTTTTGTTGGTGTGAGTGTGTGAGAGGTACAGTAAATGTTGTTTGTGGCCTACATGTTTCTTGGCCCAAGAGATGACAAAATTTCTTTTCAGCCAGTGAAACACAATGACAACATTCTGGACACCTCACATTGTGATTTATTAGAAACTTCAAAGTCACAATTTTAGATTACATAACTAAGTTATACGTAGGTACAAGTCCATATTGTATTTAAGATGGCAAATGTTTTGAATGATACTATACATAATAGTAACTCCTCTATTGCACTCTATTGAAATTAAAACATAATATACAAGAATGAAGGCCCAGCTGTGACCTGGCAACAATGATTACATTTTGGACATAATAAAGATTTAATAGGAACAGTATGGTTGAGATTATCGCAGTTGTTAGTGAAGGTGTGCTCCATGATAAATCCCACATAAGTTTTTCGTGAGCATGTCTTATGCATTTTGTGGCTCCAATTTAGTATATCGTAGCCACAATGGAATCATTTTTACCATGTGTGGGGCTGTTACACAAGCCAAACTAACTGCGACAAATATGGTTCAGTCTAGCGTATTTCTTCAAGTATTGGTCTCGGCTTAGACAGACGCCGTGCTCCAATTAACCCATTAAAGCGGGGGGCCTAAAGCGCCTGGCTCAACAGCTCCCCAAAACCTAAGGTCGTCTTTGGAATTACCCTCGAAAACCTCAAGTTTTCCCAGAAATTCGCCACCTACAAAAGAATTAATATCTCAGCCCCTGTAGCAGACAGAAACATCATTCCAAAATAATTTGAGAGACATGAGACATGGGGCTTGCACACAGGCCCGAGTTTATTAATCTTTACTGTTTCAATCGAAGATGTAAAAATAAAGTGTCAGTGCAAGAGAAGCACTATTTTTAATTTCATAAAGTTGAGTGCTAATTACCATCATCTATTCTGTTACAAAGATGTTGTCAACATACAAACATATATCTTAACTATATATCACGTTTGACTGGTTCTACTAGTTCAAAGTCCACAAGCGCGTCATCTACAGTATATCAATGCCGTTACTCATTTAAGAGCTCCCGTGATCAACGGGCGACCGCCATTATGATTCTCAAGAATTCCGGAACGTCCTCTGCGGGCTTACGACACCATTCTGGTGCATTTTATTGGTTGAGAGACCGATAATTAAAAGTAATAAAAAGAAAATGACATGTGCGCTCTCTCAGCTTTAAGGGTAGAAAGACGCAACAGTGTTCGCGGCTCTAGTAGAAACGCGGTTATGCGCTCCGCTCCCGTCCTTAATGGGTTAATCGCCAGGTGTGCCTCACCCCTGACAGATGCATCCTATTTTCAGTGGTCCAATGAGGTGTATGTACTGTATATGCCCCATAGTCCCAACAGAAACTGTTTGAGGAAATAAGGGTGATTTTAAGTATTTGACTATAATTTTTAACACTAACATCATGTAGTAATTGACTTATCATCACATACAGTATATGCTTGTCTAATAAAGTGACCAACACAACCATCTGTCCTGCCACATCATCCGCCAACACACTTATGTTTCTTAAATTGACACCAACACTACTCACAAAAAAATCTGGATGGACTTTCAGGGTGAAATTTCAGGATGACCTTTACAGGTGACATAATTTGATTGTCTCTAAAATTTTGATCTCACATCCAACTGCTCAGTGTTTCAGAACTTTTGCACAACTTTCATGTTTTGATATCAGGGAGCTGAATGGCAATATTATTCAGCAAAAGATCTACTTCCATGCAAACATCTTTTCTACGTAACCACACGCTTGACTAATACTTTGTAATTCTTCCTGAATTACTACTGAACATACTGAAACTTTAACGCCTTATGTCCAACACTAACTTACTGAAGTATCGCATTATTCATTAAACCCTTGTGTGCAGAAAGAGTTGCCTGGGTACATGTGGAAGTTTCTCAAAATAGCTTCGTTCACCAACACCTGACAAAGAGCCACCTGTGTGATCAACACATTCCTAAGCAGAGGTCACGTATGAGCGTTAAGTGCTGCGATTATCGTGTGAAAATGTGTGCAAGAACGACAAAAGAGTACGTTCTGGAACAAAAGGGAAGAACGAGTGACGTCAGCTGCTGGACGCTGTTTTCAAGCAACCTCCAGTTTGTTTGGTCACTCCTTCCTCTCACTTGTTCAATAACTACTTTCCATTTTTAGCAATTACAGCAGTGCCTTGACTTCCAACCCCCCAAAATTGCTACGTCTTTAAAAAAAATAATAATGCAGTATTGTGTGGAATAATAAAGAATGTAAAGAAATGAAATGGTTTTAAGAAGTGTAATAACTTTAAGTACTACAGTAAGCCATAAAATTTACGGCTCATATGTGGAAAACCCCGAAAATTGGAGCAATCCTAAATCAAAAGACCACTGTGTAGTGAATTTTCCGGTCACTTTAAAATTTCACCCAGAAGCACCATGCATCACTTTTTGGTGAGAAGTCTACAACAGAATATTTGACTATACACACTGCAGCTCAACATTGTCTCACCAACGTGCCATTTCAGTTCAATTTTTCCTCACTGGCAGGCAAACGCATCTGCCCGGTGTGCCTCCTCATGTGCCGGACAAAAGTTGAGCGGTCGCTGAAACTGCTGTGGCAGACTGAGCAGGCAAAAGGTTTTTCTCCGGTGTGTCGTCTGGTGTGCGTCGTCATGTGTCCCTTCTGAGAAAACCTCTGGCCACACACTAAGCAGCTGAAAGGTTTCTCTCCCGTATGCGTTCTCATGTGTTTATTCAGCGTTGAACGGTCACTGAACATCGCGCTGCACACCGAGCATGCAAAAGGTTTCTCTCCGGTGTGCGTTCTTGTGTGCGTCGTCAAATTGGATTTACGAGAGAATCGTTCGCCGCACAATGAGCAGCTGAAAGGTTTTTCACCCGTGTGTCTCCTCATGTGCTTCACTAACGTCGAACTGTCGCTGAAACTCGTGCTGCAGTATGGACAAGTGAAGGGTTTTTCTCCAGTGTGCGTTCTAGTGTGTTTGATCAAATTCCCCCTCTGAGCAAACGTTTTACTGCAAACCGTGCAGACAAAAGGTTTCTCTCCCGTGTGCGTCCTCATGTGGACTTTCAATGTTTTCTTGTCATAAAGGCTTCTCCCACAAACGGAACATGTCAAGTGTTTGTTCTCCCGACGACATGTCCTATCATCTTTCGAGCGTTCGTCATCATCAGTGTCAGGAGAGTGTGAGCGTGTGTCCTCGCTCTCTGAAAGTGGAGCTAAGAGGCTTGCTGCTTGGGATCGCTTCTCACTATTATCGGCATGAAGCTGCGAGGAGTGAGGCTCGTCTTCGTCGTCTTCACTTTTCACGATGACGCGAATGATCGGGAAGTCCAGCCGCTCAAGCTGCTCACCCTCCTCATTGATGCTATGTTCATCCTCTTCCTCTTTAATGCGGGGGGGCTCTGGCTCCTGCTGCTCCACCCCGGAGCGCCGCTCCTGTTCCTCAGGAGAAACAGCATCTTCACTAACGTCTACAGGGCAGAAAATCACAAAATGGAGACAACCAATATATTAATAACAGTTGTGTGGTCATTAAAGTCGTTAGGAACGTATTCTTCGCGTTTAAATTTTTCCACATTTAGTTCATTTATAGCTTTATTCGAAAACAGGTTAAATTCATTTTTACCTAAAAATTATACACAAACAAACACTTCATGACAATTGACAACTTTAAAAAACTAACTCAAAATTTTTTTTTTTCATAAATTTGCAAAACTCTCAAAAACCTTTTTGGCTGTCATTATGGGGTGTTGTGTACATAATATTGAGGTTAATATAAAAAAAAAACTATTATTATGTTTTTAGATGCTCCTTCATCAACGCCGTGTTGCTATGAAAGTGAGATTTACACCGTTTTAATTAATTTTGTGAAAGATGCCCAGGCTTTGGGATTCTGTTTTTAACTTTAACTCAGGTAGCCATGACACCATTACCCACAATGCTTCTGTTTACATCACAGATTAACTGGATTACCACTACTGCGCATGTGCGTTGCAGAAGGCGAGACACGAGAGAGCGGCTATTGTTAACATGGCGTTGCGAATTGATTCTTTTTTTTTTTTTACATCGATGCATATTTTAAGCATTTATAAATCGATTTTATATTGATTTTCGATCATTTTTTACATCCCTAGTCATTGGCATTATTTTGTGCATATATGTTTTGTTTTTGGAGTTTCAGAAGTAAGGAATTCATAACGCAATTCAATCGGAAGAGTGACAGAATTCCACCTTGTGGACAACCTTTACCAATTTTCCGATACCTCACTAAGAACTCACTCTAACGGAGCAGCACCGGAGGCACTTGTAGTTCTCGTAGAGATGCAGCCAAACTGTTGAAAGTAATGTTACCAAAAGCTCCCATGATATCCAGGAAGACACCAATGGCAAGCATCTTTTTCGTCACGTTTCTCTCAATCCGCAACACAAATTCATGCAGAGTAGTTTTTCGTGGATGCGTTGGGGAGAATTTTGCCTGGAAGTCATTGTACTCATAGTTGTAGAGAATCATTTGCTCCAGCCACTTCAATTGAACGATGTTAGTGTAATCATTCTGTAAGACTGAGCTTCAGAGTAGCAATTCTTCCCCGGTTTTGGAAGAAAAACACCTCAGCCATTACGCCAGGCCATTGCTACGTAACTGTACCTTAGGTAGTGTACCCAAGTTAAATCCATAGTCATCATTGAATTGTTCAGTTTGCAAACTTGCTTGCAATGTTGCCCATTTTCTTTGAAGTAATGACTGTAAAGCAATGATTCACAACATCAGTGCCACCCGAAATAATCCAAATGCAAAAATTCAAATAATTATATTACAAAAAAAATATCTTGGTTCATTTGTCAGTGATGTCGCAGAAACATTAAATACTTTTCCATGATAAGAACATACTGGTTGTCCTGTTGTCATTCATACAGCTGAATATTAACTTTGTGTTCAACTAGACAGGAACAGATTTCATCAGAGTCCATTTGTGAGTAACAGAGACAAAGTCATCATTACTTCAGCATAATTTGTATGACATTTTAGTTCAGTGATACACCAAAAGATGTTTCTAAGATTATACGCTGAGTCTGGGAAACACAGCTGTAAAGAACATGCTTGAGTTCCCCTCGGCTTGTGACAATAGTGAACAGAGGTGGGGGACTTGCGTCACAGGATCTGACTTGTGTCAGACTTAAAGGGGAAGTCAACCCAAACATATTTTATTCAAGAATATGTTTGGGTTTTGACCACACCAGCCCTGATATCTTGATGATTGGCACAGATGGCATCATGGCTTTGAGTGATAGTTGTCATTTTTGCAACGCAGATTTGCGGATAAAGGGTGTCTTAAATAACACGACGTTGATTTTTGAATTAAGCCCATTGTCAACCAAGAAAGGTTTTCGCCACAGTCACATATCCCGCCCCAAACACACTGTTGCCTTGTGATTGGTCTGCACCACTCGGAGAAAGGTTAAATCACTTCCAGTATCAGAAAGAATGATTTCTTAACTCTAGTTGAGCGATTGCAGCAACTGTAAATAGCCCAGGTGATCACCATTTTTGTCAACACAAATGGACTTGGCGACTGTTTTGCCTCTGTTTTGTCACTCACTCGAGCGCTTGCCCTCTAACGTGGATGCCTAGCACACGGAGTTCAAAGATGCCGTCGCGAGAAGGACCTATTGTTGGGCATCAGCTTGGTCTCATGATGTAAAAATGAGGCCTGAATGATGAAGACAACTACACACCAGTTCTAATTGAACCGTGAAATGTATAGGTCCTTTCATGGACCCAACGCGTTGTAAATTTGATCGTTCATCTTCATGTTCAAGAACAGTAAGTTTAGCAAAAAGTACTAAAACAGTTGGACGTGCGTTCACAATTTTAGAGGTCAAATTAAGTTACTTGAGTTAAACTCAAGTTAATTAATTACTTCTAAAGGTCGGTGCATTTTTGGTCGGTCCTTCACCTGAGAGCCCAATATCTCAAACTTGAATGTTAAGACTTGAGCCACTAGCACTTGTATAACCCACCAAAGAATGAGTTAACAATGAAAGAAGAAGCAAACCTGCTGTGTCTAACACGCAAAGATGTCGTCGCTCGTTCTCCTTTTGGGCTGGAAAAAAATCCTCCTCGTACTCAGCTATCATTCTTCGCGTATTTCTTCACCAGTCAAAGTTTATTGACTACCTCAAAACGCTCTCAGCCTTCCACCGTCAACATGTTAGCCCTGCTAGCATGGGTTGCTAATAAACGCCTTCTTTGTTCGCAGCTAGCGAGCTAAACCGGTTTGGGGAGTGTCCAAGTGCACGAAGACGACGTGACTTCAAGTTGTCTGCTTTGCCATGTGATACGACAACGTAAGGAAGACTAAAGAATGGCGAAAAGGACGCCATAAAGACGATTATAAAACGGATTCTCCAGTCAAATCATTTTGCTGGTGTGTATCCGACGTGCAGAAATTACCTACGGAAACTCCTCTTGGACAAATTACACGGGCGCGATTTCCTTCTCTTCTCGAGGCCTTTCTGTTTTTCAGGTATGTCAAAACGTTTTCATTCCCTTTACTGTACAGCAGTTGAAGCAGTGCTACGTTTCTATTTTAACATTTTTCTATACACAAGTATCTGTACTTCTAGTACATAATATGTGTAGATTTGGTGAGGAATGGGCAAATGACATCCCGTGGGCCGCATGCAGCCCGACCACACTGAGTGGCCCTTTGATGATTTTTCAAATTTGAAAAAGTTTAAGAAAAAAACTTTTTCACAAACCCCCCAAAACTTCCAAAAATGCTGATAAACATTCAAGGTGGGTTTTCCACGAAACAAAATGTGACCGTGTTAGCCGACTTATTCACCCTAGCCCGAACGACAACATAATAATAACATGAGTATGATCAAAAATGTTATATCAGAAGCGTGTTTCAAAACGCTATCCCTTGGTACTAATCAATAGAGAAGTAGCTCTCAGCTTCAAAAAGGTTGGTCATCCCTGTTTATTCATTTGTTAATATGGTCCAGACATCTGTGCATAGCAATACTTGAAAGCATCTGTTCACAGACGCTAATCTAATCTGTCTTTTTTTTTTTTTTTCAAAGAAGAATAGTCTTAGTTTTCATTATTTATATATTGCAAAGCTGGTATACATATAGGCATACCCCAAATGACTTGCAGCTGTAACTGCAGAGAAAGGTGGTCCTTCCAAAATATGAACCCAGGGGGCTGAATTGCACACTGCATTTTTCAGCTTTACATTTGCCTGAAATGTTTAACTAATACATAACTCCCGTTCCAACTCACAATCATGTGCTACTTTGTGTTGGTTGATGAAATATATCCTCAAAAAACATTGAACCATGTTTGTGGTTGTAATGTGGCAAAATGAAAATGTTCAAGGGGCATGAATCCTTTTTAAAGGTACTTTTAGTGTGATGTGCACAAAACGGCAGAGATTTTATGCATATTATCTTTTTGGGTGAAAACAGTCAGAAAGTCACTTTAGTCATATCTTTGCTTTATTGCAGGTTAATTGTGGTGATGTATAAAAGCAAAATAATACAAAATTATGGATAATTATGAGCGGCCCAGGTAGCATTCTTGGTGGTCAAATGTACATTTTTCAAGCTAACCACAACCACTCAAAATTTGTAAGCATATCAGAAAGTCAACATTTTACACACTTCATTGTGTGTTGCTCCTCTCACCAGGACACTTGTGTTTCTTAATCTTGTACTTATAAGAGAATCTTTGATCACACACATTACAACGGAACGGTTTCTCGCCAGTGTGTGTTCTTGTGTGTGTTATCAAACATTCACTTCGAGAGAATCTTTTACCGCAAAACGAGCAGGCAAAAGGTTTCTCTCCGGTGTGTGTTCTGAAGTGTGATGTCAAATGTGCCTTTTGGGTGAATCTTTTACCACAAACCGAGCAGGCAAAAGGTTTCTCTCCTGTGTGAATGATCATGTGTCTTTTCAGATTTATCTTGACGCCAAAGGTTTTGTCACATTGGGAACATTTCCAGTGTTTCTTGCCAGTGTGATACGTCACATCACCTTTCGAGTGTTCTTCATCATCAGTGTCGGGCGAGTGTGGCATTATGTAGTCATTGTCTGACAGTGGCGCCAAGAAGTTTTCTGCTTGAGATCCCCCATGGCCGTCTCCATCACCTTGCCTTGTCATGTGGTGACTTGAGCTGCTGCTGCTTGGAGGCTCAGCCCATCTGTTCTGCTCAATCTGACCTTTGTCTTCATCACATTCACTCTTCACGGGGATAACCGTCAATGGCAAATTGGTGATATCATCCTCCTGCTCTTCCTCCTTA
Source organism: Filicampus tigris (assembly GCF_054856515.1). Lineage (NCBI taxonomy): Eukaryota > Metazoa > Chordata > Actinopteri > Syngnathiformes > Syngnathidae > Filicampus > Filicampus tigris. The sequence continues at coordinate 22,002,897 of NC_141219.1, read as the reverse complement.
ATATAGGGGGGCTCTGGCTCCTGCTGCTCCACCCTGGAGCTCCACTCCTGCTGCACAGGATGAAGATTTTCTTCACTGACCTCTGCAGGACACAAGAAGACAAACATACCGGTAGTATGCTTGGTAAAGCCGAACTGGAGACTCTAAGTTGCTCTGAGCTGTGAATGTTTGTTTGTACATTCCCAGCGATTGCCGACAGGATGTACCCTGCCTCTTGCTCAAAGTCAGCTGGGATAGGCTCCAGCACACCTGCGACTCAAGTGAGGATAAGCAGTACAGGAAAGGGATGGAAGTTGTCATTTTCAGGATGCCAAACAACTATTGTGGTATTCATTGTACCGCAAGCAAAAAAGAAAAGTGAGACTCCTGCGAGAAATAGCTGCTCTGTTCAGCAGCTCCGACTTCACGATTATGCTTTGAATAGTTTTTAAATAAACAGAGATGTAGGGTGTGTGTGTGGTATAGACGGTATAGTCATTATAAGGTATGAATTTGCCCAAAGGTAGAAACTTGGACCCTACCGTCCAATCGCAATAATGCATGTTGATTGATTTTTTTGTATCCCCTTCTGTGCCACTGCTCAGTGTGAAATGCCCAAATTGTACAACTGCATCACCTCACGGTTTATCGCTACAGTGAATGGTTGTTGCACACTATTTTGCGAAGCCTCCGCTACTTATGAGCTGCGGGTGGATAGTTAACATGGCTAAACATGATGCGAAGGCAAAACTTTTCTTTGCATCCGGTATCTACTTACTGTAGCGTAAGTCGCTAATCATCACCTCCCCTGCAGTGAAAAAGCTACAGTAGCATTATGGCAAAGACGAAGGGAAACAGGGAGAAAGACAGGAAGCCATGCTAATTGCTAAACTCTCAAAATGCCATACCAAAACACTGAAAAGAGTGCTTGCGTGATATAACGCACTTGTCACATAGGTCAGGCTGGAACCGAGTAACTAATTAACAAGAGTAACTAACTTTAAAAGGCAAAATATCAAGCAACTGGGGAGAAAGTAATCCAGAATAAATGTAGACAGCCACAGACACGGACGGACAGGCACTGACGAAGGACATTACTGCATAGGTCAACTGAGAGGAAGGGGCCTATATGGTTAAAAGGATATAATAGATATTTACAATATAAGAACCTTTCTGAGTCCCACATTGGAGAAATTTTGATTGTTTCAGCAGCAATGGTGGGTATAGGAAATCGAAAAACAGCATGCAACAGACATTTGTACAAGAAGTACATTGCACAAAATCGAAACCTCAAGTATTATTGTCTGTGCATTAATTATCCCATCCAATCTATCACGAACATTTTTGTTATTTTTGAGTGTTGATTGTTAATTCTGATGTTTGAGGTCTAATTAATCTCATTGAATAGACGTGCTCTCTTTACTACAGTTGAAAACAGAATCATAAAGGCTATTTAATCCATGGGCGCAGTAATTTGAATGAAATATAGAAAACTAAACTGAAGCAGCATCACTGCCAGGGACAAAAAATGGATCAATAACATCATTGTAGGAGCCGATTATGTTTGTACAGTATATAGTGGTGCACAGTGTATTTATTGTTTTTGGTTTAATTGGTTAGAAAACATATTTAAGTAGTAATTTTACCTTGCCTGGTGGGTGTTGCCCAGAAGAGAAAACTGATTTTTGACTGCTGTGAGGCAACAGGTTGTGATGCGTGTATGGCATTCAACCACTGGAAAGGTTGGAGTTTATAGATAAAAGAAGAGCAAAAGGATTGGTAATTTCAACAAAATAAATGGACCTCGTGTTAAACTGGCAAGTTTGTGTCAGACTTTCACTCATCAACACCGCTGCAATAAAGCGTGTCAATTTCAACCTTCTGGTAGGACATCTTGGTGGCTTAAAATGTTGCCTTAGCTGTTACAATCATTAAGAAGGCTGATGACACCATGAGATTTTAGGTGGCCATTTCTACTATTTGTATAGTATGAGACTATGCTTCAGCAATAAAAATTGAATATATATTGAGGCTTTTAAGACATTTTAACCAGGGGTGCCAATAATTATGGAGGGCATTGTGTGTTCGACTACCTGAACACGTCTGCAACAATCTGCACATTAATGCATTTAATAATCAGCAGCTGATGATGTATGATGCACTTTATTTAAATATTTGATGTTTTGTTATGTTATGAGTTAAACGCCAATTGTGAACTGCTCCAGATGATCTACGTGGGAGCTTCGTGCGCTGTTTTAGCGCATTTTCGTATAGATGTTTCTTTTTTCTTTTTTTAAATACGACGTGGCTTAAGGTCCAGACAAGTAGCAAATGCACGGCCCGTACCTGACCCTCACCCCCACATTTGAAATGACGACTACTGTCCCTATTAAACCATTGACGAAACAAGTAAGAATAAGAAGTAAACAAACCTGCTCTCTGGACCGCAACTTGAGGCATGAAAATAGCATCCAGCAGTTGACGTTGTCTTTCGTTTTCCTCTTTTGTCCGAGAAAGTTCCTCCTCGTACTCTGCTATTGTTCTTTCAAACACAACAACTATTTCGTCGACGGCCGCGCTAAGTCGCTGATTCAGGAATGCTCTGAGCATTTCTACCTTACACATTTTCACACGATAATAGAAACAATTTACACTCTGCTAAGCGATGTGTTGCTAGCAAAAGCGTCGCTTAAACATAGCACGCTGTCGCTTCTTTATTACGTCACCCTTACGACCTTCTCCAGGCATGACTAGACGAGTTATGCTGTATACATCAAACACGTCACTAACTTGAGAAGCTCCAACGTGCACCCAGACGTGTTTCGCATTATGTCGAGGCTTTTAGTAGTAAGATGCAGACGCGATAGAGAGGCCCTGCACTTCGCAGCGTGCTCCGTGTTGGTCTTTAATTACTTGATCAAATGGTCTGTCAAGTGGGACAACTTATGTGGAATGTGATGTAGATACCGTAGCAATATTTTTAGGTATCTGCTATTATATCAGATAGACTTTATTAACTGTAGTTAGCTTACATCGAGTATTCAAATGCTGCTTGGCTATACACTAAACGATGTTGTTCTATAAAAAAAATACAAACAAAATAAAAAAATGCGTTGTAACGTATTCCAAGAAACTCGCTAATTATTTTTCAACAAAACAGGGGACTACTGTATATGGGCCGTAGCTGAAGGCGGAAAAAAAGAGCGTCACGAAAAGCAGACACTTTTTTCGTCATTACATGGACTACAGAAGTCCCCGATCTCCTTGGACGAGATTGCTATTAAAACAGAATATTACAAGTTTAATAAACATGAATAACATGTCTGGAGTACTGACGAGACAAAATAACACAAGGAGACTGGTCGTTCCTGTCTCTCAAGTCTTAACATTTTATATACGAGAACAATGGTTCCCTGGTGCTGTCTTTTGATTTTAAAACCAGCTCGAAAGTACAGTATTTGGTTGCACTGTCATAGTGAAATGTGGTCGTGTACTGCCACCTATTGACCAAAGTGAGCTCTTTTTATTTAATCTAACCCACAGAGTGGGTTGAGCATTGGAAATAAAATACTAAGACTCTCAAACTCTTGACAAAGTAAATAAAAACACACACCACTGTGATTAGTAGGCATCACATAAAAGGCACTATCGACCTTGATATTTGTATTATACACTTTGCTGGCCACAATAATAACCACTGTCTTAAATTGGTTAAAGATCTTTGTGCATACATCTGATACTGTGACTACTAAATGTTGACTGTCAAATATTTCGAATAAAAACTTAAATTGTAATTGGTAAGAATTGTTATATGCACCAAAACGTAGGCCCGGGGGCCATTTCTGTCCCGCCACATCATTTTATGTGGACCGTGAAATGTGCATCAACCAATTGACCAACATTTCAAATCGTCATATGTAATAAATAAAAATCTTCAGATATTGTAGCATTTTTTTTTTTACCATCACCCTTTTTATGGTAACTGGAAAAACTGTTATCCTTGACTTCTGATTTTAAAAATAGTTCAATTTGTTGTGTATATGTAATGATATGATGACGAAATTAAACAAATATATATGTGATTGGCAACACTTTGAGGGAAACAGTAACTACAATGTGTTTGACACCAGTGGCCTACAAAGACAGGGTTAGTGCTAGATTAGATATGTTATTCACATGAAATGCATACAACTTTCCAGAGAATGCAGAAAATGAAGCCTGAACTTGAATTACATATGGGCATGTGCGTGTGCATGCGTGCTCTTATGGGGGCTTTATAACCTCTGCCCTCCAACTGAACCTTCTGCCATGCCTTTGCTACTTCAGGTAAAACTTTCTATAGGCGCCATTGGAATCAAAATGCAAAGTAGTCCCCAAATATTTACTTGCTTAATTGTATTAAATGAAAAGAAGTTTCAAGTACTAGTGAATAACTTCTGATTTATTCCTTTTTATATGTACACCACGCCCTTTAATGCCACACATCAACACAAAAATTGTATATACAGTAAGTAGACTTACTGTATAGAAATAAAACTAGTTTGTTTCCTTACAAACTCAAAATGCGTGTGTTTAATTTGAAAGGTTTTACATTGTGTATAGCTTTCATTGTACTTCATTGTCTTTAAGCAGGAAAGATAAGAGTGGTGTGGAAACCTGGTAGCAATGTGGCCAGGCAAGCTTGAGGTGTTTTTTCCCTCTTTTCCCACCTAATTCTTCAATTTTGTCATCCTGGAATAATGTTTGTATCGTCGCAGTGTTTTTGTTTCTCTGATAAAGATGTGGTCGAATAGATAATGATTAGAGCATCAAGTTAAATTTTAATTTAGGAACCTGCATCCACTGTTAAAATTCTCAAAAATGCATAAAATGGATACAATTTAATGTATATTATCAATATTGCCAATGTTTCTTTGTCTGACACCTCCAGAAAATCATAAAGTTACTTCAGTCACATTTTAATTGTTGTCATGTCATGTCATCTTCCAAACCGCTTATCCTATATAGGGTCGCGGGGAGTTGCTGGAGCCTATCCCAGCCGTCAATGGGCGAAGACAGACTACACCCCGAACTGGTCGCCAGCCAGTCGCAGGGCACACATAGACACTGTCACTGAGCGGGAATCGATCCCACGCTGCCCGCACACAACTCAGGCGTGTGTACCACTACACTATCAGCGGACATATTTTAATTGTTTTCTATATTATTTATTCTTATATTTATTATTTTTATTTATTCTTTCTTTAGTTTAAATTTATTGTAAAACAGACACATTAAAAAAGAGATAATTAAACATTTTATATTTAATCATCAAAATGTCCAACCAAACCATATCATTTTTGTCTCATGAAACTCCACTTACTTAATGCAAACATATAATGCAAAAAGCCACAGAGGGGCTAATGGAAATTAGCCTAGATGTTACGATAACTATAAACCTCCAAACAACTGCTACGTTAACACACACGGAGCAGCAACACATACTAGACAAACAGCATTGAACAATGCTTACAGGTATACTGTATATTACCTGTGCTCTGTGAGAACAATGACTATTACAGGAGCTTACGCGGTTGGAATGGAGACCATCTCCACCTCTTTGTCTAGCTCTTTAAATCATGCTACATCTCTTTCTGTCAACCGCAGTGCTACCCGGCATGTTGTGGCACAACATGGTACCCCAATTTCGGACTAGCTTATATACTGTAAAAACCCATTCGAAAACGATCGCTTAAAAATCTGTGATACAGTAGGGAACACTGTATGTCATACCTGCAAGGTTTATTGAAAGTACGGCAGCTTCATGTACTGCAGCTCTTCTCACCAGCACACGCGTGCTTGTCAAGCTGATACTTATACGAGAACTTTTCATCACACATACTGCAACTGAACATTTTCTCACCAGTGTGTATTTTCATGTGTCTGGTCAAAAGCGAATTTTCACGGAAGCTTTTTCCACACACCGTGCAGGAGAAAGGTTTTTCTCCAGTGTGCGTTTTCATGTGGTGAGCCAAACCGGAACTATCATAAAAACGTTTGTCACAGATTGAGCAAGAAAAAGATTTCACTCCTGTGTGTGTTCTTATGTGTGTCAGTAATGTTGAGCTCGCACCAAAACATTTATCACAGAATGAGCAAGAATAAGGTTTCTCTCCTGTGTGTGTTCGTTTGTGATTAATCATAGCTGAATAATCAGTAAAACATTTGTTGCAAGTTGGGCAAGAAAATGGCTTCTCTCCAGTGTGTGTCCTAGTGTGTGACGTCAAGTGTGTCTTGCGATTAAAACTTTTTCCACAATGCGAGCAAGTGAAAGGTTTCTCTCCTGTGTGTATTCTCATGTGTGACGTCAGGTGCACTTTCTGGGTGAATTTTTTGGCACAAACTGAGCAGCTGAAAGGTTTTTCTCCCGTGTGAATGATCATGTGTCTTTTCAGATTTGTTTTGTGACCAAAGGTTTTGTTGCACTGAAAACATTTCCATTGTCTATTGTCATTGTTACATGTCAAATCCTCTTTAGAGTGTTCATCATCATCAGTGTCAGATGTTGTGGTACCACTATCTGATAATGGGGCCAAGAGGCTTTCTGCTTGTGATCCTCCGTGGTGGTCTCCATCACCTTCTATTGTCATGAGTTGACTTGAGCTGCTGCCTGAAGGCTCCTCCGGTCTGTTCTGTTCACTTTGACCTTTGCCTTCACAATCATCTTCGCTTTTCACAAAGACACAAAACACAGGGAAGTTCACCCCTTGAAGCTGCTCTTCTTCCTTAATGAGGCGGGTCTCGGGTTCCCCCGGCTCCACAAAGGAACTCCTCTCCTGCTGCTCAGGGGGAAGATATTCTTCACTGGCATCTACAATAAAGAAGAAGAAGAACACATGTTGTTTAGAGAACTCACACACACACACACACTGTTCAGTTATATTAATATTAACACAATGCTGTCACTGCAAGACATTGATTGCAGTGGTAGTAAGAGGCACAATTGTCCAAGGATTTTATTATTAAGTGTTCATTAATCCCCCAGTAGTAGAATTACAAATCTATAATTAGTCAACTGTTTTTTTAGGCTTCACACAAAATGAAGTACCGTAGCTTTGTTGTAGTTTAGCTACCTTGGTCATTTTACTGTGCCTTAGCTAGCGACATTCCTCTGGTGGGTACCTTCAAGTGTAGCTAAGCAAAATAGACTCTTACAATACTGTACCTTAAAACCTCTCTCGATACATTTTCCAAGTGGATTGCCCATCGCTGCCCTCAAAGGTCATGTTAACTAATATGTCTGGATTTCCACAATATCTATTTTAAAATGAACTTAGCTGTTGAAATGTAAGTTACGGCAGTCTCACTTGGAAGCAATTTGCCTCATGTAACATTTTCGTTGCCAATTATCCTGTTTCGTTCATCGCTGTGCTTGCTCAAACGTCTTCTAGGGTTGCATTATTAGTTGTCCCATCCGAGGAGGCTCTTTGCCACCCGGAAAAAACATTTGACGTCATGGCAATTAGGCAAATAAAACGGGGACTGTGTGCGTGTGCGTTTCCAAATGAAACAAGTGACTAAACAAATAAGAGTAATACTTGAACAAACCTGCACTTCGTAGTACATCAAGAGGCTCGAAAGCGTCCAGTCGCTGACGTTGTCGATCGTTTTCCTTTTTGGTCCGACTAAGTTCCTCCTCGTACTCTGCTATCGTTCTTTCAAACAGCAGAAAAATTTCTTCGGCGGCCGCAGTTAGACGCTGATTCAGCAGCGCTCTTAGCATTTCTTTTTTACACATTTTTACACGATAATTACAATACTTTACACTCAGTCGATCTCTGCTTGGTAAAGTGACAATAATGTCTCTTTGTTCGCAGCCAGCAAGCTAAACTAACCGGAGAATCTTGAAAAAATGCGCTGAGATGAGATGACACATAATTTAAGTGTTAAAAAGAGACTGTTGTACGACAGAAATACGCACAAAACAGCGCACACGCAGCTGGGATGTAGCGCAGCAGAGCCTACACGCCGTCCTTGCTTTCTTCTGCTTTTACTTCCGATTGGCAAAACACATATTCAAGTGCATTACTGCCTTCTTTGGTGCAGTGGTGTCATTACACTAGGCAGACAGCAAGATGGATGGATAGATAGATAGAAGCTAGAGAAATTAAATGGTCACAGCGGCAATATTTGTGTATGTATACGTCTACTGTACCAACAAATATAAATAGCACCTTAGGGGAAGAATCTTATGAATTTATATCTAATTGGTTTGTATTAAGTCATAAAGTAGACAGTCTAATCATGTCACAGTACGATTTGTGCAAATTGTGCCAAGTGGACGTATGACAGTGTCAGTTATATACAATACCATGTAATGATATGACGATAAATTATAGCGCACCCAATGTCAGCGGTGCATGAAACTTGATATGCATAATCCATTGCACATTGAATCAACCTTCTGCCATCATGCACTGTACTTGCTTGAGCTGCTGCCCCATGTTCTCGTCACTTTGACCTTTGCCTTCATCATCTTAATTCTTCACAATGACACAAAACACCGGGAAGTCCAGCACTTGACGATTCTCTCTCTCTTGTGGGGGTTTTCCATGAACGTATGTATGAATGGACTATCAATAGGCCCCTCGCGACTGAAGCCACGGGGCAGCCATCTTACACTGCCACTGTTAATGACAACTTCTGTTATCTTTTTTTTATTTTTATTTTTATAGCTAAAACACTATTACAAGTGCATGCTTTCAGCTACGATCCCTAAACGGAGTAATGAGAGACTCTCTAAGAACAAATTTCACAGTTTGCCTCGCACATTAAGAGTACTGTAATGCTGTGAATTGTGACTGACAGAGATTAGGTTTACATTTTGCAGTGAATTTTGTCCCGATAGGTTTTGCTTTCATTTCATTATTCATGTTTCTGACAACATGATGCAGACGAATCTTTGAGTAGAACTCAGAGATCAGAGAAAATTTAAAATTGCATTATTACCTATGAAATGTGCAAATTGTCCTTCTCCCAGACTTTTTGGTACAACCCTCTGCCATAAACAATGGCATTTTCGCTTGTAGAGACAGAAAATAATGTGAAAAGGCCGTCGCGAAATTACATGTACAGAAGCCCACGAGAGTTCATTTCCATCACAAATGTGACACCCTGAACTGGTTGCCAGCCAATCGCAGGGCACACAGAGACAAACATCCGCACTCACAATCACACCTAGGGGCAATTTAGAGTGTCCAATTAACCTATCGTGCATGTTTTTGGAATGTGGGAGGAAACTGGAGTACCTGGACAAAACCCACGCAGGCACAGGGAGAACATGCAAACTCCACACAGGAAGGCCAGGGCCCTATTCAAACCCACGACCTGTGCACTGAGGAGGACGTGCGAGAACCGCTCTAGTGCATCTCCTTTTTTCCTCATTTTGAAGGGTCAAAAAACAGAAATTAAGGCTGCATTAAAAAAGATACTGACAAAGGGAATGGCAATAGCATCGTTTTATGGTACACAATGTAACATTTGGATTTTGGGTATTTGTGGTGGAGTGAAAAAGACAGGTAGGAGGCAGAAAACCACATTCACACGAATGCTAGGATTCCATATAAATGCTCACCATTTGTTCAACTTTTTCTGACTGGTTGTAGAGCACATTCAGTATCTGTTCACACATGAAGCCCCAAAAGGGAGACCAGTCAGGCATGCTCATCAAAGACCCTCCGCAATGACTTGGCTTCTAAGCGACACACAAACATCTGCTAGAACTAGAGGTCTGCAATGTAGGTTGGCGCCATGGGCAGGACCACACGGCATGACCGCCGTCACACATACGGTACGCTCAAAGATAGAACAAGTTTTTTGAGTGTTTGTATCATGTTAGATTGTCTACACCTTGGACACTACATGAACGCTGTATGAAAAATGAAGGAACGTTAATGTAAGTGCGGCAATGCTACTAGTACTACTCTACATCAGCTTCAAAAACAAAAAATGGCACTGGAAACAGGACATCCGTCACAAGAATGCTTACACATATTTAACCTTTTATTGGTAAATATCATGTGTTTATCAAACTGATACTTATGAGAGAAACTTTACAACGGACACACTGCAAAGAGTCAAGTCAATTCTGAACATCCACTGAATCTAAAAGTGCAGACTGAGCAGTCAAAGGAGTTCTGTGTGTTTTTGAGTGTCTGTTTAATTGTGCCTTCTGAACAAATCTTTTACCACACACTGAACAGGCAAAAGGTTTCTCTCCAGTGTGTGTTCTTATGTGTATTTTTAAATGTACCTTTGTAGAGAAGCTTTTATCGCACACTAAACAGGCAAAAGGTTTCTCGCCAGTGTGTATTCTTGTGTGGTTTATTAAACTTGTTCTGATCGAGAAGCTTTTACCACAAACTGAGCAAGTAAAAGGTTTTTCTCCAGTATGCGTTTTCATGTGACTTGTTAAATTAGACTTTTGAGTTAATTTAAGACCACACACTGAGCAGGAAAAGGGTTTCTCGCCAGTGTGTGTTCTTGCGTGCATTTTTAGAATTCCCTTTACAGAGAATCTTTTACCACAAACTGAGCAAGCAAAAGGTTTCTCTCCAGTGTGTGTTCTCATGTGCACTTTCAAAGCAGACTTTGAACCTAATGTTTTGTCACACTGATGACATGTAGCATATTTCGAGTGTTCATCAACATCAGTGTCAAAAGAGCGCAACGTTATGTCGTCACTCTCTAATAGTGGAGCTAAGAGGCTGTCTGCTTGTGAGCCTCCATCACCCGCTTCTCCATAATCTTCCATCTTCACAATGACACAAGGGAATGGTGACTTGGTGAGATCAGCCTCCTCCTCTACTTCTTTAAAACGAGGGGGTTTTGGCTCCTCTTCCTCTTGGAAAAGGGGGACTTTGGGCTCCTGCTGCTCCACCCTGGAGCTCCTCTGCTGCTGCTTAGGATGAAGATCTCCACTGACATCTGCAGAACACAAAGAGACACATTTAGTTTGGTAAACTTGTTGTGACTTTGTGTTGTAATATTATTTGTACATATTTTTGGTATTATCAGGAACTAAGGCTTATTGCCTTAAACTGAAATCTCCAAAAAGGAACTCCTCTTAGTAAGATTTTCCCTAAACACCATCATGAAGTCATTCACTGTTGTGGACGTTTATATATCTGTCAAGTTGAATCCAACCATTTGCTACCGCTGACGTACTTGTCAAGTACGCTTTTCAACGGGTAGGCTCATCCAGGTTGTTCAGGTTTGTAAACCACTCTAATGAAAGATCCCTGTAGGTGGCGGCATTGCATCACTTTGGATTTGAGATCAGCAAAGCTTTTGAGCAGAAGATAAAGATTAGGGAGTGAATATCAACTTGTCACATCCATTATGAGGGAGAGCAATGGCAAGACTATGGATGTCGGACAAGTTTGAGCAGCTGACAGCAGACTATGTACAGTATGTGTTGTGGCAGGTAATATAAAGGGTGTCATCATGAGTCATGACTGTGAGCAGATGAAGCAGTTCATGTAATACATGGTGAATACAAGATGAGCAACAATTTATCAACAACACATCCATTATAAAATTAATTGATAATTATTTTCATAAACAATTAAATCGCAATTTCTTTGACTTTATGCTTGGTGTGTGCCCTGACATACAGCGTGGGACCTTATATAGACATGTATGTGCCTTTCCAAATAATGTTTAATCAACTGAATTTACCACAGGTGTACTCAAATTAATTTGTAGGAACCTGTCATGATGATCAGTGGAAGAGTCATGATGCTTCCTGGGCTAAATTTTGAGCTTCATGGCAAAGGCTGGGAATACTTATGTCCATGTTTTGCTTTCTCTTTTTAAAAATGTTTTTTTAATATAATTTAAACAATTTAAGAAATATATATTTTTGCCTTATCATCATGGAGTGTTGTATGTAAATTTTGAGGGGGCAAATGAATTTATTGAATTTAAAATGAATTGATTCCATTTTGGAATGAGGCTGTAACATAACATACAATGTGGAAAAAGTGAAGTACTGTGAATACTTTTCGGATGAACTAAGCTCTCTACAGTAGTCTAAAGCATTTACTTTATTATATTTCATGAATTTTTAGAAGCATGGGCAGGCAACAATACATATGCTATTTGTCCAGTATTAAATGTCGTTTGAATTTAACTTTGAAACTGTATGCACTGAATATGCATTCATGCACTGCTCAGTTTAAAAAAAGTATTTTAAAGTTAGTTTTATCGTGCATTGCAGGTATATTGGTTGGAATTTACAGTAGATGTTTTGTGATACTGTATATTATTCATTCGCCACGAGTCTCGACAATGAAAACTGTATGACGAATGAGATTTAAAACCAGGAAAAATATAGCAGCTATTTTTAAAAGAGATTATTATTAAAAGAGAAAAATTATATAGGCAATAATTTCCAATGCACGACGTTCTTGTCAATAGTAAAACTATTTTACAGAAATTTAAATAGCCGATAATTTTGCTCCGAGATTACGCTTGTAAAATGTACAACCAGCGCAAGTGAAATGTTGCTGAGTGTAAGTGTGAAGAGGAAGAGAACAAACCTGCTCGGTGTGATTCAGCTTGAGGCTTTTTGAAAACAGAATTCAGTAATTGATGTTGTCTCTCGTTCTCCGCTTTTGTCCGACAAAGTTCCTCCTCGTACTCTGCTATCGTTCTTTCAAACACTAAAAAGACTTCTTCCACGGCCGCATTCAGTAAGGCTCTCAGCGTTTCTACTTTGCACATGATAAATGCTGGTGAGGAAAAGCGCTTCGGAAAATGAATGAGTGAATGAATGAATGAATGACACCACTTCCGCGTCTTTTTGATCGCTAAAAACGTTAATCCATACCGGAGAAGCCTCGACGTGTACCGAGATATTATAACGAATGAAGAACCAATTTTTTAAGACAGAAGCTCGCACATAATTAAGAACAAACACTGCAGTAGCTGTAATGACAGACGTCACATTTTATTTCACTTCCTGTGGACAACACACACTTCTAGTGCATTACTGCCGCCCTCAGTAGGGAGGTTTAATTACATTCCACGGTTGCCTCAGAAAACTGAGGCTAAGGAAAAAGGAGTAGACTAGACAAATGTCAATCCTGAACTGTATAGCGTTTATCCAAATATTTACGAATTCAACTACTGTAGTCGCTGTTCTGGAGAGAACCTATCCGCCGTCATTTGCTGAAAAACTCATCAAATCACTGTTTTTATTCTCAGGCCAAAGAGACTAATATTACATTTAAATCATACAAAAAAAAAAATGTCCCTGTTGAAATTAATTGTAAAGCCAATAAACGCCAGCGCCACAAAAACACATTTTTTTGTTTTTAATAAGGAAAATAGTACTTTATTGTATAAAAACATAAAAGAGAATGTAAAGAAAAGTTTTCTAAAGTGTGGTCATCAACAGCTTCTTCATCTGCCGTCTTCACAGTTCATTTAAAGTTCTGCAGCTTCATGTTTTGCTGCTGCCACCAGCACACGTGTGTTTGTCAAGCTGATACTTATATGAGAATTTTTGGCCACACACATTGCAACTGAACACTTTCTCACCAGTGTGTGTCCTTATGTGCCTTGTCAAAAGTGACTTACCACGGAATCTTTTACCGCACACTGAGCAAGAAAAAGGTTTTTCTCCAGTGTGCGTTCTCATGTGTTGAACCAAACCTGAACAATCGTAAAAGCTTTTGTCGCACAGCGAACAGGTGTATGGCTTTTCTCCAGTGTGTCTCCTTGTGTGTGTAACCATGTTCACCTTTTGAGAGAATCCTTTGCCACAAAATGAGCACATGAATGGTTTCTCTCCTGTGTGGATCATCATGTGTTCTTTCAGATTGCTCTTGCGGACAAAGGTTTTGCCACACTGATGACATGTCAATTGAGTCTCGTCAGTGTGACATGTCTTATCACCTTGAGCGTGTTCGTCACCGGTGTCAGACGTTGTGTCGCCATTATCTGACAGTGGAGCTAAGCGGCTGTCTGCTTGTGATCCTCCATCGCCTTCTGTTGTTATGTGTTGACTTGAGCTGCTGCTCGGAGGCTCCGCCAGGCTGGTCTCCTCACTTTGCCTGTCATCTTCATAATCTTCACTCTTCACAGGGACAAAAATCAACGGGAACTTCACGCCCTGAAGCTGCTCTGCCTCCTGAGCGATTCTGCAGCCCTCCTCTTCTTCTTTAATGTAAGAGGGCTCTGGCTCCTCCTGCTCCGCCCTGGAGCTCCACTTCTGCTGCTCGGGATGAAGACCTTCTTGGTTGATATCTGATGGACAGAAAAAGAAAAGGAAATGTCAGCTTATATCAATTCACTTTATTTCATTGTCTAACAGAGTTATGCCCAACGGCAGTGCCATGATATCTCATCAGGTGTTCCACTGGAAATGATCCAATTTCAATTATAGGGGAACTCAAAGCATAAAATGTCTTTGAAGTCATATATTCTATGTAGTCTCCAATACTCTCAAAACAAAACAATCTGGGCTCGCATTGCCAACGTCAAATGAACCATTCCAGAAATTAGGTGAGTCGTGGATAGGAACCGAGCCCAGCAGTGACTGGCGGAAAAAACGCAATTCATCACTCCACCTTAAAAATGTTTATATACTATGCCTATATTATATTATTATAGTCGCTATAATAATACTTTACCGCAAATTATAATTTTACAAGATTTTCATATCATTTCGTTACAAAACAAGTGAGGGGAAGGGACAAACCTGCGGTGTGTAACGTAGCTTGAGGCTTGAAAACAGAGTTCAAAAGTTGACGTTGTCGCTCGTTCTCCTCTTTTGTCCGACCAAGTTCCTGCTCGTACTCTGCTATCGTTCTTTGAAACACGACTATTATTTCGTCAACGGCTGCACTTAGTCGCTGATTGAGCAACGCTCTCAGCAGTTCGACTTTACACATTTTTACACAATAATCAACAACACGTTACACTCACGCTCGGGCTCTGCTGGCTAACTTCGTCTTCGTTTGTGGTTCGCAGCTTGCAAGCTAAAGGCTCGCTTGGGACGCTTCACGGGGTACCGAGAGGACTTTGTCCGGACGTTTACTCTGTAATACGAAAGTAATTTGTACAAAATAACGAAAAATTGACGTGGCAATGAAGGAAATAACGTAGTACATCAGAGCGCTTCGCTAACTTTTTCCTGTTCCTCGTTTTCTTCGTTGCCGTTTGATTCTTTTTATTCGTGTGTGTGTGTGTGTGTGTGTGTGTGTGTGTGTGGGTGTGTGGGTGTGTGTGTGTGTGTGTGTGTGTGTGTGTGTGTGTGTGCCAGTTCTTCTTCGTGTATGCTGGACGGGCGGTTGCAAATCGTGTTAGTAAATTGCCGCCACCTATTGAGTGAGGTGGGTAATTACATTTTTTTAGGCCAAATCAAACAGCTTACATTTTCAAATCCAACCCTTTTGCCCCCACTCGGCTCAAAAAATAGACAGTACGTCGGTGTAATTATTTGATCCTTCCATTAGGCAATATATTTCCCGTTTTCAAAGTCACTGATAGTGTAGTGGTACACACGCCTGAGTTGTGTGTGGGCAGCGTGGGATCGATTCCCGCTCAGTGACGGTGTCTGTGTGTGCCCTGCGACTGGCTGGCGACCAGTTCGGGGTGTAGTCTGCCTTCGCCCATTGACGGCTGGGATAGGCTCCAGCAACTCCCCGCGACCCTGTATAGGATAAGCGGTTTGGAAGATGACATGACATGACATTTCCCGTTTTCATGGTTTCACATAATAAAAAGAGTTTCATTTAATCCAAGCGCCATGGACTGGTTCCAAGCAAAGCAATATTCTGATTGACCGGCACTGACACAAGTAAAAGTGATTGAATAAAAATTCAATTCCCCGTTACGCTGAATGTATTTGGTGTAATTTGTGGGGGCCCCGTGCTTGTTTCTTCAAGGGGCAATGGAAGACACTCATTGCAAGTGTCCAGTAGTCAGGCCTTCTGCTTCTCCTTTAGCCCCGCCCCTCGCCCTCTGTATGCATGTGAGGTTTGGATCAGGTTTTTTCAATCTTCTATAGTTACATTCTTAAAGCCAGTCCCGAACTCCACCCCATCACCAGTTGTACGTACAGTTACTTTGTCAGTCACACCCAGTTCATGTTTCTGCTCTTGTTGCCTATTCCTAAATCCATCTGTTTCCCTCTCAGAATTCATGGTCCTGCATCCTTGGGATTCATGACAGGTGCAACAAAAGCTATACTGTATTTCAAACCCAAACTCCCACACACAAGCAAAGTCACAGAAATGAAAATGACATTTGCGCTCATTGACTGCTTCTGTTGTCACCGGCACACTTGTATTTCTTCGCTTGATATCTATACGAAAATCTTTCATCACACACACTGCAATTGTACACTTTCTCACCAGTGTGGGTTCTTGTTTGCTAAACCAATTCCGCCCGCACAGTAAAACCTTTGTTGCAGATAGAACAAGAATGGGGTTTCTCCCCAGTGTGTCTTCTCATGTTTAAGATAAGAATGCCTTTATTGATCCCACAGTGGGGAAATTTTCGTGACTTATCAAATGAATTTTCGGTGTTAATTTCTGACCACGCACAGTACAGGAAAAAGGCTTCTCTCCAGTGTGTGTTTTCATGTGATTTTTCAAATGGATCTTTTGTGTCAATTTTCCACCACATACCGTGCAGGCAAAAGGTTTCTCCCCGTGTGTGTTCTTGTGTGTCTCACCAAGTTTCCCTTTACAGAGAATCCTTCCCCACACACCAAGCAGGTAAACGGTTTCTCACTAGAGTGTTTTTTTTTCTCATGATGACGCAATGTTGAACGATCGTGAAATCTTTTGTGGCAGACTGAGCAGGAAAAGGGTTTTTCTCCAGTGTGCGTTCTGATGTGTGCTACCAAATATGCATTCTTAGAGAATATCTCATCGCAGAGTGAGCAGCAAAAGGGTTTCTCTTCAGCATGGGATTTCTTGTGTTGAATTAAGGCTGAGCGATGACTAAAACCTTTGTTGCAGGACGAGCAGGAAAACGGTCCAACATGTGTGTGATCAGTTGCTCCCTTTGAAAGAAGGTTTTCCCACAATTTGAGCAGTTGAATGGGTTCTCTCCTTTGTGCATTCTCATATGCGTTTTCAAATTTCATTTCCATCGTTTGTTGTCATGTTGTCTTTGTGATACGTTGCATCTCCCTGAGAGTCATCATCATCTTCAGTGTCAGGAGACTGTGGCCTTATGTCGCCACGCTCTGATAGTGGAGCGAAGAAGCTGTCTGCTTGTGATCCCCCACGGTGGTCTCCATCACCTTCTTTTTCATTGACTTGAGCTGCTTCCTGGAGTTTCTGGCCTCACTGCCAGAGTGAGGCTCTGGCTGTATTCGTCATCTTCTTCATTCTTCACAATGACACAAATCACTGGAAACTGGGTGAGTTCAGCCAACCTCCACCCTTCCAAGTGGCTCTCCCTCCTCTTTGATTTTAACATGGTGGGGTTCCGGCACCTCCTGCTTCACCTTGGAGGGCCACTCCTACCTCTCAGGATGAGGAACTTTCCTGGCATCTTCAGGAGGGAAAACACAGCTTGGCACTGGAGTAACAGAGAGAAATCTGGAAGCCAGGAGAATGGGGGGCGGTGATTTGACCTCAAATCGAAGGCAAGTATATTTTATTTGTCACACCATGGACAATTTATAGTCTTTGATGAACCTACCAAACATGTTTTGGGAATATGGGCCAGAGTGCAGTAAACCCAGGTGACTCGCAGCGGAGGGAGGGACGTGAGCCCTGTCGCAAACGGTGAAAAACTGCTACCAAGCGATGCCCTCAAAATGTTTAGAGTTGTTGATAGATGAATGTTTAGAGTTGTTAATAGTTTAAATGAGGGCCCAACCGATAAGGATTTTATTATTATTTTTTTTTAATGGCAAATGCAGATTCTGATATTTGGCAGAATATAACTCTGGTAATTGATTAATCAGCCGACTAATTGAAAAAAATATATAATGAATAATAATAAGAAGAATAAACATGCTTATGTCAATGAAAATATGAATTACACACAGAACATTTGACTGTTTTACAACACTTGGTCCTGTAGTATTTAACTACAACAGAGAAAGAAAATAAATTGCCAGAAAAGCAGATGATTTTGCAGGTTTTAAAAGAGCTAATATCAGCCATTAAATCGTCTGGCCGATAAATCAATCAGGCGCTAAATAATACTATAGCACACTTTACTGTGCTACAGTCAGTTCACAGTCAATATTTATCTAATAATGACAAAAAAAAAACATCCATCCAACCAATTTTCTATTTTGAAACCCTAACTTTACTTTGAAACTATAACCCAACTTTTGGGGTGGGAGCTTTCATGCAGGTGGTGCACCGTATTACAAGGCGCCATGTTGATTTTTTTTTTGTTGGGAAAATTAAAGGATTTTAAGCACACCTTATGGTCTGAAAAATACAGTAGAGTTAGGGTCTCAAAAGGAGGTTTTTAAAGTTGGGTTATAGTTTAGGGTTAGGGTTTCAAAATAGAAAATTTTAAAGATGGTTGGATGAATGCTTTTTTCCTGTTATTAGAAGTATTGAACCTGAATGAAGTTGGCCCCCAACCCCGTCAGTGACGGATAGACGGGCGGTCCGTCACATAGTCAGAATGCCCAGCTTTGCAAAACAGTCTGGCTTTACATTTTTCCTCGTCACCCCCCCCCCCCCAACACTACACATACCCCACCCCCACCCCCACCCCCACACACACCCACACACACATACACAAAACTCCCCTCGTAAGATAGAACTACACTGTAGTTCAATTTCAGTTCAACTGTAGTTCTGGTTGTCACTATTTTCCCACAAACACACACACATTTAGGACCAGTGTAACAGTATGATGAGGTGATTATAGAGTATGTTTACAGTGTATGATTTTTATTTCATCCCTTCACATTTCTTGACTGATTAAAACCGTTGGAACATGAAAATATTCAGGACATCTTGGGAGCAATTTATTACTTTATCAGTTTTCCCAAATGTTCAAAATCAAATTCTTATTTAAGGTCATATTTTCCACTTCCTCTTTCCACATGTCAAGTTTCACATTCAGAAACTCACATAATTCTACAGCCTTTCCATACAGCTTCAGCTCTTCAGCTTTCACAAGCCATTAGTACTGGAATTGCATCCTCTTGTTATGCGATAAGATTACCGTAGGTGTAAAATAAAAAGTCACATTGTTTCTTTAAGAGGGCAAATGATCAAATATTAATACATCAAAATTGGGACATAAAACGGATACGGATGTGCTAGTCGACTCTACTTCACTCTGTGAATCGACAGAAGAGGTGGACTGAGTCTGTCAGTAAAGTGTGGATTTAACAGAAGATGTCATTGAATCAGCCATTAACAGGTAACACTGAATGTTTCTGAGATTAAAACAATCAAGAAATGCTTTTTCTGACTGCAAAAATATCCTATGAAATCTGCTGTTGTGGCACCAAAGGAACACATTTGAGTATTCTTCAATCTTTTACAGACTAAGCAGAATGTTCAAGGCAGTGTTTGGACAAAAAAAACCCAAAGAAGGAAAAGCAGCTGAAGCGAGGAGGCAGAAACACCCAGGTAAGCACAAATAAATAAACGCACATCTTGCATCGTTTGCTCGTTTTGGGTCATTATCATCTAAGTAAAATGTGCTTGTAACGAGAAAGGACAAGTTATTATAATACTGAACCTGCTCACAGTTGTATTATAGGAACTTGCGCTAGCCAAGTTCTCTGGGGTGATTTAAGTAGAGCCAGTTCAGTTAGCCTCATTTCAAGTGTGTCAGAAGAAAACATCATGACCTAGTACAACACAGGGAAGAATAGACTATGATTCAAGTCGATTCAATTGGCCACTTGTGTTGCATCTACTTTAAAACAACCTTACTCTTTGTTTTGGATACCAATTTCAACGAAAATTGAGAAAATGTAAAAAGATTGATTCTGAAATAAAGCAAATGTACTGCATGTCTGTATTTCATCGGCTGCAGTTGCTGCAGTACAGATCCTATTTCAGAGGGTGCTATGATGATAGAAAAACATAAGTAGAGCTCAATCGCAGCGAAAGCATTGTCCTCGTTAATATTTAATAGCGTGACGCCCTTGGTTGCAGAGGAACTGTGTCGGTCTCATGAAAATAATACTGCGTGCTTACAGTACATTTGCACAGCCCTGATCATTGGCAAAAATGGAGGATGACAAAAGATTTAAACAATTCTTGTCCACATTCAGAATTTGAATTTTTGGGTCACATTTAATTTTATGTTGTTTACGTGCGCATAACAGAAGAATAACACTATTGCACTACTTGCAAAGCTACTCCAATATGGTATAATGGTGCCATCAGATATGAGTTTAATTCATCCTGTAATCAAACTCGTATCTCAAAACACTGGTATCTCAAATCGTCTTCCCCCTTGAAATGAATGGAAATGCAATTAATTCGCTCTAGCCCCCCGAAAAACGCATAAAATGTACTATTTCAACATGTATTCTCATAAGCAAAATTGCACTCAAACAGCATTGTTCTTGTACAAAAACACACAGTAATAACATTTGCTCGCTACTCAAACAGCAAACAGAAAATGCAAGCAGAAAACATGACTGTACCTATTGTATTGTCCATTGTTGTTCTTGTGGGGGTTGATTGGCAGACGGCAAACTAGTAAATGGCTCATTAATGCCACCAGCAGATGTCCTTCCTCTGCAAGGAAACCAATGTGAATTGATAGTTGCTGGTTGTGAAAATTTGCTGGCAAAATCTAGTGGTGGGGATCTAAATCGCACTCATATCTCAAATTATTTATTGTATCCTCCAAGTGACAGCTCATATAAAGATGTCACGAATAATTTAGAGAATGCAATTTCTGGAGAAATTGAATCTGAATGCGTAACAGGTGACATTGAAGTGAAATGTAGAATGAGAGACTTAAAGGGATGGAATATTCTTGTGAGAATTTGGGTTTTGGGGGAATGTGATATTAGTTCCGAGGTTGTACTGGAATTGCTTAATGTGGAAGGATTAGGAGCGTATCCGACTTAATTTCAGATTTGTTTTGGAGGGAGGGGAATGTGGGAATTCTGGGAATTATATAAATAGTTTGTAAGATGTCCTGAATGAGTTGAACATTTTGAAATTGGAATGATTCGAATCAATCAAGAAATGTGGAAGGAAGTAAAAAAGTAAAATATATCTTAATTTGTGAATTTAATTGTGAACATTTTTGAACTTTGGGAATGTGATAAATGGTTTCCGAGATGTAATGAATGAGCTGAATATTTTGAAGGTGGGAAATGGATAACAAAACTGAAAGGAGGAGGTAAATGTGTAAAATGTGTGAAGAAGAAAAGAAGAAGAAAAAGATAAAGATGAAAAAGAAGAAAAAAAGATGAAAAAGAAGATAAAAAGAAGATAAAAAGAAGATGAAAAAGAAGAAAATGAAGAAGAAGAAGAAGAAGAAGAAAAGAATACGGCAAAAAAACACGAAAACCTAAAAACTAAAAATCACATAAAAAGTAAAAGTTAAATAATAGAAGCTGTGGGATAATGGGGGAAATGGGAATTTTGACATATAGGAAATACAGTGGTACAGTGAAATCTGGACTAGTGAAAAATGTGGAAATTTGTGGAAAGTGGAAAACTAGTCCCCAAGATGTCGGGAATGAGCTGAACAGATTGACTTGGGGAAGACAGAGAACTTTTTTAGTTGTATGTGTCTTTTACAAATGTTTCAAAAAGTCCGAATTTTGGGAATGTAGAAAGTAATTTCGAACACATCCTGAATTTATTATATATATTTTTTAACTTGACATTTTTGGAATCAGTTCGAGAAATGTGACATTGGAATGTGGAATCATATTTTTGGGGTGCAGAATAACAGACAACTACCAACAGTTCATGTTAATGAATTGAGCATCTCAAAGCCTCTCTTTCTCCTGTGTTCTCCAGGTAGAGGGGTGCATCCTCCCAACACTCTGCAGCTGGGCTGCGATCATGCCCCACCGCACCACCACCACCACCGCCATCACTTTGACAGCGGTTACCAAGGTAGCCGTGCAAGGTCCAAGCCTCTGACCAAGGGGCTGTCCATTTCTTTACCATCCTCCCCTCTACTCCCTCGCCAAGACAACATAGTTCCATCCCATTCGTGCACCAAGTTCCCAGGTGGGTGGACTCGATTGTACAAGCACTTTGAAATAACGACAGCAACATGAGCTGTGCCGAAAGCGGAACGCTTGCTTTAATGGCTTCGCCTTGATTAGAGAGCATCTGTGCATTCGGCAGCGCCATACATGTGACAGCAAACACACATGCATGCATACAGACGGAGGACCAGAGGGCCCCAAACACGTGACAGATTGTCACTGTAAATGATTGAACATTATGACTTCAGGCAAGGACCCACAGTTAGCTGGGTCTACTTCGCAATATCACATGATTTGTCTGGAAAAGGTTCAATGTAGTGGAGATGAGAAGCTGGAGCTTTTGATTTGATTTGATGTGTCTTATGACATCGTCTTCTAAGCTTCTGATTCTATATAGAACGATGCGAAAGAAATTCCTCGTCGCGAAAAGACACTGTGTCAAAAAAACACCCTGAACTGGTCGCCAGCCAATCGCAGGGCACATATAGATGAACAACAATTCACTCTCGCACCTTCACTCCAAAGGCACCTATTCGAACAAATTCATTTGATGAAGCAATATATCTAAGATAAGATATCTAAGAGTGTCGCAGTAGTATCAATTCAATTTGAGCAAAGCTCAATTTTACATTAATGTGAACATATATAAATCAAGTCAACCACAGGCAAGTCTGAAAATTGTTTATGTTGACAGAGACATGGATTTAAACACAAAGTTTACCTTTCCAAGAGGGCTTACTGTCAATTCATGTTGACATCAGGAGAATATGATTTGCAGGGTTTTTAATGATGACATGTTCATATAGTACATTTTGTCACGCATGCATGGTTTTCAATTACACAGTAGGTGGCAGTGTCCTATCACAAAGGAGAGCCATTGAGGGAAAATGAGCCTTGATTGTTACAGTTTTTCTCAGTCACTTTGGTACATTTCTCAATTATGAGATCAGAATTAAAATTTGTAAAACAATAAGTGCATTCCTCATAACAATTTTTACCAATAGCAAAACATCATGTTTCTCCTGCAAACGTCATTTTCTTTCTCAGAATCCTTACAGTACAGTTCTCAAAACTAAATATCTGTCATTGAACATGTCCGAACCAACAGAATGTCATGTTGTCAATATAACAGTGAGGCCTACTCTGTAGAGATGTTCTGATGTAAACTGCCACTTTCGTTGTGATTATTTACCTCACTAGCAGATGGACAGACAGACAGACAGACAGACAGACAGATAGATAGATAGATAGATAGATAGATAGATAGATAGATAGATAGATAGATAGATAGATAGATAGATAGATAGATAGATAGATAGATAGATAGATAGATAGATAGATAGATAGATAGATAGATAGATAGATAGATAGATAGAAAACAAATACAAAAGCAGCATGTGTGGGATTCCAAGGAAAGAAATACATCAGTCTGAGCCAGAAGAAAAATAGACAGAGATTTTAGCTGTTACCTGTTTTGATAAATTGGCTATCTCTTGTATAGCACTTTTCCACCTTAGGTACTCAAAGCGCTTCACACTGTACCTCATTACTAATATATATCATATCATACTAATGATGCAGCATCAGCATCAGGAGCAACTGGGGGTTCAGTATTTTGCTCAAGGATGCTTTGACACAGTCACAATGGCCAGGGATCGAATCCAAAACCTTTGGGTTGTGAGACGACCACTCTACCACTGAGCCATGCCGCCCTTAGTTATATGTTTTATATATATATAGTTATAGTTATAAACAGTACAAATATTAATAACATAGCCCGATTGCCACTCAATGACCAAACAACTACAGCAAGCATTGTAATGACTGAATGAATATGTAATATCATGTTCAAAAGTTAAATACACCAGTATGGATTCAACATCCAAAGGACCTGTTGATATGCAAATAGTGACATACAGTTGTTCAAATCATATGCTAAAGTTCTACTAGTGGGGACAGAGTTTACTAGTACATGGACCTTGAACTGGATATCAAGCTTGGAATAAATGCTCAATTGGCTTTCCATATCGTTCTTCCAATTTAATCAAACACAACATGGAAAATCACTGAACTGCTCGATGTCTGTGATTACCCCAAAAGAAAAAAACAAAGTTCAACCCCCACCACCCCCGAATTTTCAAATGTGACAAATTCTCCACAAACCACTGATAAACATTCATTATACATTTTTCATGGGAATGGGGGGAAATGGAGAAAACAAATCTAGGAAAAAATGGAAAAATACAACTATATTTTTAAATGGTTTGATAAATTATATTTTCTTCATTCTTCATCTTCCAAACCGCTTATCCTATACTGGGTCGCGGGGAATTGCTGGAGCCTATCCCAGCCGTCAATGGGCGAAGGCAGACTACACCCCGAACTGGTCGCCAGCCAGTCGCAGGGCAAATTATATTTACATTAAAATAAATAAAAAAATATGTAAATTAATATTTGTAAATGTTTTGGGAAAAAAATTAAAATGATGAGAGAATATGCTAGTTCGCGGTTGCTGAACTGCAACTATGCATCGACTGTAGTTTTACGTTGTAAAATCACCATTCACCACAAGGTGGCAGACATTGCTTAATTGCGCTTACGCAGGGTCTTATACTGCCCTAGACTACAACATGAGTTGGCATAATAATTTCTAAAACGATATGCAGGCCAAACATAGTACCTCAATGATATTACTATTTTGAGTGAGTTGAATTTTGTAGGAAAAAATGCACAAAATGAGTTTTTGTACTTAACGTTTGTTTTGCTGTTCAACAGTTTTGTGCCATCCTTGAATGGTCATTTTTATGAACGAGAGCCCTTAGTACTGGGGGAAAATAATTCACAGTATGTAGTTATTTTGTTATTTGCTTCAAACCCTCTGTTGTTGGGTTCGGATAGTGGATTTTTTTATACATGCATTAAGAAATATATTATCAAAGATGAAATATATTAAAAGCACATATTTTACGCATATGCACATTATTTGTCCATATTTAAAATGGCATTTTTGTCATACATCTAGTTAGGAAGTACGTGGTCCTATGTGGCCCCCCCGAGTAGCACTGATGAAAAATATGGCCCCCTCCAGCATTTCAGTTGCCCATCCTTGCCATGTCTATTGGCACTTGTAAAAATCAGCTGTTTAACTGTGCACTAGCCTGGCCAGTGTATGCTGTGTGACTAGTGACTACATACTGTGTACACAACTCAAACACTGAACAACCCTTGGTGTGAAAAATAATTGAATCTCAGTGTTTTCATTCTGAATGATCTACAGTCAGTCCTAAGAATCTATGCTTCAGAGGAGCCTCAGATGTTGTTGCATAAATTGAGACACACCCACACATCAATAATAGTTGTGCACTGTCCCTGGCTCTGCATGTACACTCACACACACACACACACACACACGCACCCACACACACACACACACCCACGCACACCCACCCCCACACACACACACACCCACGCCCGCACACCCACCCACACACACACACACACACACACACACACCCCCACACCCACACATACACACACACACCATGCATTCACACACAATTAATATATCATAATCAGATGCCGACATTACATTAGTGAGCATAAGGTTTAGATGGCACATCATCATGTATATATTGATTCATACTCCTGGGACATGATTTAAATTCACCGCAGATCTTATCTGGAAAGGCGTAATCTCTCTCTCTCTCTCTCTCTCTCTCTCTCTCTTTCATATTCCTCCCTGGCTGCACTCTGAAAAAACACTCCCTCCCATCTCGCCTTGACTCCACTCCCACCCCTCCCCTTCCCCTTCTCCTTCTCCCCTCTGCTGTGGCCAAAGGACGGGTGAGGAAGCTGGACTATGTGGACGGCTCGCACGACTCGAGAGGACCTCTCGTCTTCGCCTTGTGCTGTGGCGAGACAGATCACAGAGGTGAGAGTGCGGCTGTGAGTGTGTTCAGCATTGTGGCTTTTTTGTACTTAATGACACGAGAAGGTATACCGCTGAGGAGAATGAATGGGATAAAGGTGAGGGATGTGAACTGAGTCTGCGTGTGCGTGTGTGTGTTCTAATAACATCTGTAAGCATCTGAATGAAGTTCTTCATTTCAGGTGAATGAGACGACTGGTGTCAGTAAAATCTTCACAGTATGTGAAGTCAATTACACACCCCTAACTTCAATGATATTATATATATATATATATATATATATATATATATATATATATATATATATATATATATATATATATATATATATATATATATATATATATATATATATATATAGATGTATATATATATATATCAGTAATGCAGACAGGTTTTCTAATTTGTGAGCGCAGGGAGCTATTGTATATGAATGATATTTTTATCAGGCATTTTCAGTCCTGGTTGCCAGGCACCTTCAGCTTCCCGTTTCCAATGGCAACTGCTAGATGGTTTGATGAATAGCTCTGGACATTCACGCTGTCCTCGTGTTACTCCGGATTGAGTCTTCGTGCTCTGCTGACTAAATGCAAAGTTTTCTTGACACCCCCAACACCCCCCGCCCACCACCACTCCCATCCTTCGTTCTCTCCCAAGCTGTGAAGTGAGAAGTGCATAGAGAAAGGCTCTAATTGGGTAGCCTTGTGAAACAAAATGCCCAGGTCTGCCTATTAAAATTGACCTTCATCCTCTCAAGGCTAGTGTTTGGGTTGAATGTGAGGGTGATTCAAAGCAGTGGCTTACAACGGTGCACAGTGAAACGGTGGGAAAGAATGAGTGCAAAACAAATGTGGTATGTGGATGCAAAGATGTGTGCGAGGCGGCGTGAGCTGTTCTTGTTATCTGAGATGTTCAGTCATCCTGTTTGTAAGCCTACTCAATATGCATGTTACTCAGGCCCGAACATGAGGTGCAAGAACACGAGAAGTCAATTGCTCAGCTGGTTTACGACACAAACGCTGAGGTTAGGATTTTGAAGAGTCTCTTTATTCTGTGAAGACGTGAGCCCCCGTGTTGTTGTGGGGTTGGAGGTCAAAGCATCGGGGAGCCTTAACTAGTGATAAATGAATGCAGCATATGTCCTGCGTCAGGCAATCTCTTAGGAAGCAAAAGCCAAGGCTCTGCATCCCTCTACTCACCGAGCTCATTAAAATTCACAAGCTGTCTTTTAACCACGAGCATCTGGAAAACTCTCTACCTCACATAACCTTGTGATGCTACCTATGGAAACCCTTTCAGTATTTATATATATCCTTGATGTCTTCAGACTATTAAGTGCGCTAGTAGAATGACTAGCGCGTACAAGAAGCACTACTGTGTTTTACTAGAAAGGTTTTTTTTGCACTACTGCCTTCCTTACTGCAGAGGTCACCAACCTTTATGAAACCGAGAGCAGCTTTTGGGCTACTGACTACAACGAAGGTCTACCAGTTTGAACCACACTTCTGAAATATCACATTTGATTGTTACTTTTAATAACATTACTTTGAGTTATTATTAATAATCAATGATATTCAAAATCAACAAAAATCATGAAAATCAATGCTACTGGGTTAACTACGTTACTCGTGAGGCAATACAGTGCATGAGTTGATAACTGCGCGCTACTAGTACAATCTATGACATATAATTCTACTAGTTAACATCTAGAACTTTACCAGTAATATTAGAAACATACAGATGTCAACTCGTGAACAATTTTGACTCACTAGTAGCATGTAGTTGGTTTATTATGCCAAAGTTCACCTACGAGTGTGCGGAAATCTCATACAGTGGTGGAAAAAAAACATAACCAGTAAGACACAGTCATTCTACTAGTGTCTTTCTAGTGAGAGCAAACAGTATACTAGTACACGGACCTTAAACTTGATATCAAGGATATCGATTAAATCCTGGAATGGCTTGCCATATTTATGCCACAAGGCAACAGTAGTTGACATACTACCAGTAGGTTCAGGAGGCTACTAGTGCATGACACATGAATACTAATTGGGCCTAGCAGTGTTACTAGTGCAGCATGGTAGTTCACTATTAAAGTTTAATTGTATACTAGTAGGCCAAAAATGGTCCACGTAGTGGAAAAAAACACTCCTAGAAAGACGCAGTCATTCTACTAGTGTGTTGAATTGTCTTACTAGACATAAAGCATTCTAGTGAATGGACCTTAAGATGGATATGAAGGACATGGAAGGAATGGCGCTACCTCACCAAGGGACTGTAAAGCTGCTGTCAGTGCATTTCTAAACAGGGGAGTTGACCTGTGGATGCGATGCAAACACTTCATGCAGGCTGCTAGCAATGCTGATGCGCAGGAATCATCACTAAGGCTGACCTACCACACCGTTAGTGGCCTGCTCAAATGTGTGTACACTGAATGTGTGTGCATGTGTGTGTGTGTGTGTGTGTGTGCATGTACCAGACCTCCACGTGGAGCCCCAGCTGGGCTCCTCCCTTTCTTCCCAGGAACTGATGACCAGACTATGCTTCTTGTTGGGAGAAGCAACGCCCGGCATAGCTAGCTCTCCTATGGAGGACAGGAGGGAAAAAAAGGTAAGGCAGCATCTTGATTTACTCTCCTTTTGTTGGCCTACAAGTATAAATAATGCTTAATTTTTGTAAGTTTTCATTTCTGGCTGAGTTCTTAAATGAAGGACCAATTCCATATATGCCGAGCACCTTATGCATACTGATCATCTTTGAATTCATTCATCCAATTACAAGAGATTTGTACATATGTGCGATATGAATTATGTTGCAATCCGTGTGAATATCATTTGTGCATGTATTCCAATACCCATCTTAAGTTCCATGTCATGTACTAGTACGTTCTTTGCCCTCACTCATAAGACCATTCATTGCACTAGTGGAACGAAGTGGCCCACTATCAGAACGGCTGCGTCTTATTAGCAATGTTTTTCCACTACTAGTGACACATTTGGCCAACTAGCACACAACCAAATCATACTAGTAAACTGCATAGCATTCTACTAGTTACCATCATGTGCTTTAGCACTCGTAGATACATGGATGTTAACACGGGCTAGGTTTTGCTTCACTAATAACAGGTAGTTGTCTCACTAGTTTGCAGAAATACCATACAGTATTGGAAAAAACTGTACTAGTAAGGCATTCTACCAGTGCATCTTAGTTGTTCTACTTTTGCGCTGAATTGCTGCTGAGGACAAAGAGCATCCTAGTACCTTCAGATGAATATCAAGGATATGGAATACATGCACAAAGGGCTTTGCATAGCATGGCTGACGTGACTGTCGTCGGTGTCCTACTCTGTGTACGAGAATTATTGAACGTGCTTGTGGCGCCATCTCTGTGCCTTGGCCCATTTAGCCAGCCTCATTTCACCACCTGAGCTCCAGATCCAGTCACTTTCACCGAGATAGCAGGGATCATATGAGGAATGTGGCTTGTCTTGGGCAGACTGGGATAGATTAGGCTCCGGTATAATAGGAAAATCAGCGAGCTGCTTCATTTCTCTTCACTCCCCTCATTGCATAAATGTTGCATCAGCGATAGAAGACCTCAACTGCATTTGATCAAACCACCAAGATACAAATATTATGAGAAAGCCTATTTTTCCCTGTGGGCAAAATGTACTAACAAAACTATACAAGCATGTTCTTTTGTGCAAATATTTCAAGGTTCACTAACCATTTGTAGGAAAATTCTCACCTATTATAGTGTATGTAATGATGCAAGCAGCACATCAATACATATCTTATTCCTCTTCTTCTTATTGTTCAACAGTAATAGCTTTGTGTTCAACTAAACGGGTCCAGATTTCACACTAGTGAGTAAATTAAGACAAGGGTTTTCATTATTTCAGTATGTATACATTGTTTGGTGGGTTCTGTGAGATTTTTCTTATGTAAAATATGTGCCTGAGATCAGTAAAGTTAAACAACAGTAGAATCCAGACCATCAACTATTGGTATTCATTGTTTCTGTGACAGTGACAATAAAGTTCTATTCTATTTTATTCCATTCTATTCTACCATTGTTTCCTTTGTTGATAGATGAAAAAAAACCAGACAATGCTACCTCATTCTTCAACTTTGGTTCCCCATTTTTAACCTATGCACAGATTACAGTAGGTCTATCATTATCATCCACTTATTCACATAACACATAACATCACCAAAATGTATCCTTTCATCTGTGTATCCATCTCTGTCAAGTTGCCTTCCATCTTGAACAGCAGTGTGTGTTGAGTGATTTTTTTTTCTTCTTTTTTTTTTTGCAAGAGATGAATGTCAACAGCGCAGGATTCATTTGAGAATCTAACCATCTGTCCTTCTGAAACAATGGGGAACATGACAGTTACAGTGAAAAAGTTAGAGTTTATGTCATTAGAAGTACTAGCAGCACAGTTGTCAACTAGTGCACAGTTTTGCCTATGCAGAGCTGGGCATTTTACTAAAGATTGAGCGTCTGTTATTGGTCATCTGTCTGGAGCATGGGTACCCTTCCATCGTCCGTCATTCGCCTTTTTTTCCGGGGGGTAAAAAATAGTACTCGTTTATAGGCCAGTCCACCTCCAGTTTTAAACGGGTGTCCGTCGGCGAGTCCGACTACACTTTCACTAGTCCCCCCTGAAAAGCTGGACGATATTTGAACAGAAACAGGGACTCACTGTGCTTTTGAAGCCTGTTCACAGCCTGTTCCCTCACTCAAATTTGTCCCCCAAGCAACAACAACTCACTATTCTCCTCCCGGCTTTCACGGCGGCCATCGAAGACTCGCCACGAAAAATAGACTAATGACGGACTGAAGACAAATGGCTAAATAAAGGGGTTTTTGTCTATCCTTAATTCGTCTATTTTAAAAATGTTCCCGTATTCGTCAAACGTCAGCAAAACGGGCGTCCGTCAGTGACAGGTAGATGGACCGGTCATTCACATAGACAGAATGCCTAGCTGCGGTAACATGTAGCTGCTTGCTAGCATGCCAAAGTTGTTCTTCTAGTGAGGACAAAGCGTATAGTACTACAAGGACCTTAAGTTGGCCAATAAGGATAGCAAATCAATGCTCAAACTGCTTCAAAAATTGTGTAGTAGTACCTCAGCAATTTCTGCACTCTTGTGGGGCAAGAGTTGCACTAGTAGTGAAACTAGTAAGTCATTTTGCTGGTGCATTTTGAAGGTTCTACATGCACCGAATTGTGTTGTATCTAGGAGTGTACTAGTACAAAGGTGTCGAATAAATGCTCATACTACTTTCCATACAATGAGGTTAAAGGCAAACACTACCACAGAGAAAATGCAGAATACTGATTGTGATTTTCCTCACCTGACCTATTCATATTTGGTGTCTCTTTTCGTCTTTAGGGCAATACTCCCGCTCTGGGAGGAAGCCCCAGCTCCACATTGACCTGCAGCACTGCCTCTCCTTGTTCTGAGAGCCCCTCATCCACTTTAAGCAGCAGTAATGTGTGCCATCCTTTGCCCCTGCCTTCCCCTTCACCACGCGGTGGCTCCAACCTCAGCCCAAGTGGGACGCTCTCCAGCCCCTCTCAATATTCTCCCGCTGGATTGGTCGCTGGGAGCAGCCTCGGCCCACCATCTCAAAGCCCCACCTCCACTCTGGAGAGCAAGGACAGTGGAATTATAGGTGAGATTTGATCAGCCTTTATGTTGACAAGATAAGACATGTACAGTGAATCCCCACTACATCACAGATTTTTAATGGGAATATACAGCAAGGCAAGTGCGAATTTAGAGTTGCCGGCACGGTGGTCGACTGGTTATCATGTCCACCTTGCAGTGCAGAGGTCGTGGGTTCAAATCCGGCCCTGGCCTTCTTGTGTGGAGTTCACATGTTCTCCCTGTGCCTGCGTGGGTTTTCGTAGCCTATACCTGTACTCACGTGTACTAGTGTTATGTTGAAGCTCGATGTAATATGTATGTGGGGGGTGTGAGGCACGCTCTTCAAAAGCGACACCTGGAAATGTTTGCATGCATATGGGAATTTTTAGCTGGCAAATGAGCATTGTATTATACTGTTAAGCATTCAGTCAATAAAGCCCATCTAGGCAGTGTATCATCACCTTTGTTGTTACTTTGCTCTTGGTCTCCAATGACGTGCTAGCACGTAGGGCGTTATCTTAGTGCTAGCTAGCTGGTACAACATAACATGGATGGATTTAAAACTTTACCAAAGTACTCCAGGAAGCTGCCATGTTTCGGCGCCATCTTTCTGTTACGGATACCTAAAACTTAGCGAAGATAGTTCCACAACATCATGACTACAACATGTGTAACAAATGCAATTTGCAATTTGCACTTACTTTGTCACTTGAGGGAACACTAGAAGTCGTTTGTGATGACATTTTGCTTACACCTCCGCTGTGGTATAGGCTTGTGAAGTGTGGTCTCTCTGTGGCACCGTAGTGCGCATTCTTCAAAATGCACGCACTTCACTCTTAGGTCGTTACATTCTATTAGTTCACTACCAAATTCTACACACTGTGTCTTTAAGGGGGCACATGAAATACATGGGGAGGGGGGCAATTATTATTAATACCATACAGACAGCACTTACTTTGCTCCATATACTTGGATCCTCGTTAATAGTCTTGAATTGAGCCCTTGGCGACAATCGCTGGCAAGTATTATCATAGACAATATTTACAATACATATTCATAAACACCTTATTGAGTACGTCGATGCCACAGCCGAATCGGATGCAGCAAAGTAAAGCTAATTGTGAAGATGCCTCGTTCACTTGGTGTTTGGAGATGTATCATCAAGTACGAACTCATTTAATTAATGTCAAACCATTGCTTTTGATTGTATTATGTCATTGTAACTAAATTTTACAAATATTATTTACTGATTTTATGGCATATACAATGGACGTATCCAATATGATGGATGCACTGACATATTGGTTCAATGGATGTCTGCAGCAGAAATTAAAAGAAAAATTGGTTTTATTTCACCAATCATCACACTGTGCGTGTGTGTGTCTGTTGTTTTTATTTTATATTTTTCTTCATTTAGCGGGGTGTCTGCTTGTGCAGAGCCTGCGTATGACATGAACGTACAAGACGCCGATTGGCTGTTGCTGATGAGGGACGGACTGGGACCACGTGTTGTGGGTCCGCCGGAAATACACACGGGAACTCCACAATGTGCGTGCGTGTAGGGAGCGGCGACCCTGCCTGCAACTGCCGTGTTGTCAAACACATAAAGTAGCCTATCCCAACTATCCACCAACTATTTTTGGTCATTTTGAACCTGTTTGAGCAATTAGATCCATCACTTTTCTTTTTTAAATATTTGGGACAATTAGTGGTACTGGTGTAACAAGTTAAAGGGCTGCGGCTGCTGAAACGGGCTGCGGCTCTCAGAGCGCCATTGATCAAAGAAAACAAAGCGGACTGTGCAGAGTGTGAGTAATGTTGTATCCTCTGTATGTGTTGCTGCTCCATGTGTGTTAAAGCAGCAGTTGCTTGAAGGATTATACTGCACTGTAGCATCCATGCAAATTTTTGGTAGCCCATCTATGGCGTTTCACATTGTACGTTAGCTTTAAGCTATATGAGTAAAATAAAACAGATGTTTTAGTTGAACATTTTAGTCTTCAAAGGTACAATGTTTAACTCTTGTTTTTTGTGTCAGTTTAACCGTATACTCCAACTAGGAGTGTGTATGTTTTAAATTTAATGAGTGGGATGGGTAAAACTATCAAATAAAGTAAAAAAAAAAAAAAGAGTGGGTCTGAAACATGTCTGCTGTGATAAGCAGGGTTTCACTGCACTCACTGAATATTATCCCAGCTGACTTGTAGCAGACCTTTTAGGTGATGCAGACAGGAGGTTAGATGAACCGTCACTTAGCTGCAAGTCCTCTTGAAATGTGTACTCCCATCCCACAGTTTCTGTGTGTCGCCTGTGCCACTTCAGCCTCAAGGCTTCAACTCCCTGCTGTCAAAACTGGGACACTGCTGTCTTTCTTGCTTATGGGTCTGATGCTCCTAAAATAGGACACTTTTTTCTCTAAATAGATTCTGTATTTATAGTTAAATACTAAAGGGCAAAGGCTGCATCAAGAATGATAAAAGCCTTCGTTTGATGACTATTATAATAGAAAAAGTTGATTTATTTCGCTCAGTACGCTGGCAGTGCAGTCTGTGTAAGTGTGTTAGTTTGTGCGGATAGGATTTTAAAACAAACTGTTTTATTCAAAAAACTATTTGGGCTATAGGGACTGGGTCATACCATGAATAGTTAAAAAACGTGACAATATTTTTTTTAATATCATTTTTTTAATAGGCTATATTGATAGTTTAAACCGTATACTGTACACCACAAACTATGATCCCCAAACAGTATAATAATTGACTTTACAGATACGTGTTGGACATGCACATGTAAATAAATACACATATAGAAAAGACTCTCTTTAACTTCCCCTAACACTCAGCTAAACTTAGCTTCTTTCAGTTGAGTTCGATCACTTCTATGTATTGGTGTCACTGATGGTGTAGTGGTACACACGCCTGAGTTGTGTGCGGGCAGCGTGGGATCGGTTCCCGCTCAGTGACGGTGTCCATGTGTGTGGCTGGCGACCAGTTCGGGGTGTAGTCTGCCTTTCGCCCATTGTCAGCTGGGAGAGGCTCCAGCACCTCCCCGCGACCATGTACAGGACAAGCGGTTTGGAAGATGACACATGACACTTCTATGTATGGATTGTTCCTAGCACCAATTACTACTTTCCTATTAGCCAGGACTTTGGTCCCATTTTGTGGCATCTGTGGGCAGTACAGAAAGAGCAAAATAATATACAAATAGGTCGCAAATAGCTGAAGATAGATTCCACAGTGAATTGGTGGAATCTCGAATAGCATACAACAAAAAGGTATGATTGTCAAGTAGCACTGGTGCCTTGACTAACAAGGGGCCCAGCTTTACTTTTTCAAGTTAAGAGCTGTCGTCATGGTTGATTTTTTGCTCTGCATGGTAAGCCAAAACCTGAGTCACTAACTTGTCAGATACATCGCCGCCCAAGCAAAGTAAAAAAAAAAGGGTCAATACACTTTCAGTCATAAACTAACTGAGGCGGTTCCTGACGATACCCCCACTAGAACACACCCCTTAAAGGCACACATTCGACACTATGTTGTTGCTGTTGTGCCTTGACTTGTCCAAACATGCAGTAATTCTACTTTATAAAAAGTTGATTTTACATTCTGTTTTCTTGTGATTTTTTTGTTTGTTTTTGTACAATATACAGTGCCAATTTTCTAACTAATTAACTTCATCACAAAAATAATTGTGTTGGTCTTGGGAGGGGGCTGGAATCGATTGGCGTTTCAATCCTTGCTTGGTCAGGGAACAAATTAAATTCTATTCGATTTTCGTTCATAAGCCTGGCCTACCTCAATGATCTTCCTGTTGTGGTTTCCAGCAACCATCACAAGTTCTTCTGAGAATGAGGAACGAAGCGTCTCGAGTTCAGATTTGACTGCGGACGAACCCCCAGGGGCAAGTGCTGTCGTCATGGGCCACACAGGCGAGGACAACCATCTTGTGCCCCCACGGAGTAATCTTACCAGCCAATGTGAGGAGTCCTCAATGAGAGCCGATATCAAGGAGCCCAGGACACCACCGCCACCTAAGAGACCCCTCCCACAGCATCACTTACACAACGCTTCCTCCTTGGTCATGCCCCGTCCAAATTCTGTGGCAGGTACATCTTATGCATTGTTATATTAGTTTTGGACGTCGCGGAAAAGGTCATCAAATTAGGAAATCTTCTTACTGATTTCCTGCATAGATGATTATCTTAACACTTACATATAGCCAGGTCAAATTTGACCTATTTTGACATTTGACTGCAATTAAAAATTCTGTCACCCTGAAATTTGATGAGATTTCTGAAAGTGACACAAAATAAATACATTCAAAGGAAGACATTTAAGCTTTTTTTAACAGCATGTTCATGAGTGATCTTAAGACAGTACAAAAAAAGAACTGTTTGTTTTCCCAACACATTTGCACAGCCTCCTGCAGAAACATGCACCTGTTGGTCTTTGGGGGAATCTCGAAACATTGAAAGAGTAGAACAGCGTAAGAATGAGCATATACTAAGCAAAAGAAAAAGAAGTGAGAGGGTGCCATGACACAGGCACTACAAGCAAATAAAAATTGACTTTCCCTTTTCATCATCCATTTAAAGACTCATAATAAATTTTTAAAAGATCTGTAGTTTATCATTTCATATACAGTACACCAGAGCTGGGCAGTCCGTCCCGGGGGCAGAACAGTCCGTCCGTCAGGGACACGGACGCCCATTTTTGGGGCGTAGGACGGGGGGGTGATACATTTGTCAAAAAGGGGCGGGCTAAGCAAGGGCTGAGGGGGATTTTAGTCCGGCCCATTAATCGGCCCTCATGCCTGTGACGTGGTCGCGAGGCAGCCAATGTTCATGTCTGCCTACACGGCGAAAGGCTTGTTTAGGCTTCTTTTATACTCCGGCGTCGGCGCGGGCGACTACTGCCGCATTGCATCATGTGACCGAAGCATTGTGCTGTGAGACATGTTGGCGACAGGTCTGCAACACATGCCGCGCACACGCGCATTCTCTCTCGTGATCGGTCCGTTATGTCACATGTTGCGATGACGTACAGTTTCCCCCTGCTCGGCCCGCCAATTTATTTGTTGCCACGGAGGAGAGGATCCACCTCGAAGCAAACCAGTTTGACGTGGGTGTTATGTCACGTATGTGTGTGTAAAGAAGCTACACACGCACGTACCACCTTCAGCGCCACCTTCCAGATCGTTTTCGCAATACAATGAAATGCATCGTCTAGTCATCTAGGTCCCTTTGTTGTAGCAGGCACGATGTACATTGTTGTCGCTGTCTTTTTGATCGTTGCTCGACAGTGAAAACGCAGACCGGAATTGGCCATAAAAGGCAGAGGAAATTCTGCCCTGCGGTGTCCTTATCAGTAGCCGTAGCGACACCCCCCGACTCGGAATGAAACAGTAACACATTTTCAAAACAATGCGTGTGGGTTGCGCGCGAGTTATAAAGGCAAACTGCGCGCAGCATTGCCGCAGTGACATGTTTGCGGATGTCGCCCGCGGGAGTATAAAGAAGCCTGAAATGGGCAAACGACAAGAATTGACTCGGAGCGCTTCAAACATGCCACTACTTACCCAACTGCGTGTACTTGTTTGTAACCCTCAAAAGTTGTTCTACCTATTCCGGAGGCCGTGCTATGGTGGGTTACAACTCAAGGTCGAGTTCAGGCACTTCTTCTAGCATCTTCACTACTAAAACAACCGACGCAGCAGGACAGGAACAAATACTTAAACAGGATGAAAATAAATATATACTCACAACACAAAATTGGAGCATGTTACAAAAATAAGAAATAGAAAATAATACATACAATCCCCAAATTAATATACAAAAATAATAATAATAAGAAGGATCACTGGCGTTTGAATGCGGGAAATTTGAAACCTGAATGCCGCAGCTGCTTCATTCGCACACATCGGAGAGGGAGAGCTTTTGCTTGGTAGAAGACGACGACTGGCAAAAAAAAAAAAAAAAAGGTTTTGACATTGCAATCAAGTGGCTGACACTCCCCTCTGTGCAGACAAAACGTGTGCAGTGCACAGGATTCGTTCCCGCCAATGGAAGTAAGTACGCGCAGTTGGGTAACTACTAGTGGCGCATTTGAAGCGTGTTCACAGCGGGTTTGAGTAGTAAATTAGCCAGCTAATGAGCTTTAAATAAACCTCTCCTGTTAGCATCTCTTCTGCAGGGCGTCATGCATGGACGCTTTTTTTGTTTTTTGTTCTTGGTGGGTGGGGGCGGACGTGAGCGTGGAACCGCTTTAAAAAGACGGCGTCGTTTGGGGGGCTGATTATTATGAATAAGGACGGAGGCATGAGGCTGCAAGGGTACCCAGGTCGCGGATGGAGGAAGTGCCCAGCTGTGCAGTACATGCCTCTGCTCAGTGAAGGTGGAAAAATACTGTACAGAACATGTACAGTAAAGTGGGGTCGCTTTGACAATGAAGGGTGGGAACTGTATTCTTGGGCCATACATTTTGTGGAAATAACACAAGTAGATAATTGTAGCTAGTGAAGGTAGCATGGTCCAACTTTTAATTTGATGATACAGGGAGTGAAAACTCCTTGCGCCATGTGTTGGCCAGACTACCAGTGAGCAGTGCAGTTGAAATGCCCTGTGAGGCTGTCATAAAAGTAAATCTCCTACCACTCCTGTCACGATGAGTGCTGGTGCACAAGGCTCTTCTTTCTCTTCTTCTTCTCCTCATTCCCTTAGATGTGTGTTCAATTGTGCTTTCCGGTGCAGGCATAAAAGAGATTCCCCAAGGAGTTGATTCACAGTAAAGCCTGCCAGTTTCTTCTGTCAGCTGGTGCTTTCATTTAGACATTCGAGATGAAATTGAGGATAAAGACAAAGTGGGCTGCACAGTACTAGCTGAGCCTGCTAATATTTACTCCACATGAAAGTTGAGAACAGAGTGTATCACTCTAAATTTAAAACAAAGCTTTCATTCTTCCCTTGTGGAAAATGCTGGAACAATCATGTATATTTGCAACACAGAAATTAGGCTGCAATATAAAAACATGCATGCATATCATACACCATGTAAAGCAGCAGCAGTAGAGCATTGGGAGAAGAAGAGTACTGAAGATGACAGCGCTCTGCTAAAGTCTTCTAGGTCAGGAATAACATTCTTGTTTCAATGACCTTATTCCACACAGTCATTTTGCCGTAATAATCCAGGAAGCACAAGGATGGACACCTTTGGAAATCTGTTTGAGCATTTATTCACTATCCTTGACATACAGTTTAAGGTCCATGTACTAGTATGTTCTTTGACCTCACTTGTAGGACAATTCAGCACACTAGTAGAACCACAAGGGAACATTTGTAAATCTGTTTGGTATTTGCACTCCTGTTGCTAAATTTGGCCTTCTAATATAATCGTAAACTACATATCTTTGATATCGAATCAATGGATATCTAGTAAATGCACAAATGGCTTTCTGTAGACACGGCTGGTAGCTATTACAGTATGATTACATTTAGGCTCCATTCCATTTAAAGAGGAAATCAACCCAAACTTTTTTTCAAACCAACATTTTTTTCAAGAATGTGTTCTATGCAGGCCCACTACTTGAAACTAGTTCTGTCAACCGCTAAGCCTTTTGGTCGTAGTTGATCGCACTTTTCATGGTTAACTCGTAGTTGATCGTGCATTTTATTTATTTATTTTTTCTTGAATTTTAATACCCTTAACACGAATAAAAGGATTGATTTTCTTATGCAAATACTTTATTATGTTTGCTCCAAAGCAGGTGTATTTCATAACAGCATGACACATGCAACGCGATCGAGAGCCGCACGGGACAATCTCAGCGGTCCACCAAAACACAATTTACATTAAAATATACCCACAACAGAATTTTAATAAACAAAATTCCTTTATTAAACACACGAGCAGCGAGTAATAATCTTTTTAGTCGATTGAGTCATTGCCAGAGCGCAATAAAAGTGACATCCGTAAAAATGACTGCTCTCGTAGTTCTAAATCCAAGCTGGTCTTGAGCAACAAGTCGCCCTCAAGAAGAAATAAATATATCTGTCAGAAAAACACCAATGTAAATGATTGAGTGTGTGCGTGTGTGCATGCGCGGACGCGTGTTGGGGTGTGTGCGTGTGTGTGCGCGTGACATGACATCACAGATGCCCCGAGGGCTCAAATAACGACCAATCATGGCTCAGTTTCAGAAAACAGGTGAGTTGTGATTGGTCTTTACCTGAGCCCTGAGCAACTTCGATGTCATTTTCAGTCAACAGAAGAGAGAAAAAAATGGCCGCCCCGAGAGATGGCTAAAAACAGGTGGATTAACTCTTATTCCACAAACACAATATTTATCAGAATGACTTGATTCATCTACTGGGCCTGCATAAAACATATTCTTGAAAAAAAAATGTTTCGGTTGACTTCCCCTTTACGTTTTCGAGTAACGACTAAACCCAGCATTGCTGACAAATGTGTTTTTGCTCAAGTTGCTTATTTGTAGCTTTTTGTTTAGTGGTGTGTTTTTTTTTTTTTGCTTGCACATTCTTCGGAATAGTTCAGAGAAATACATTGCACTGTACAAGTAAAAATAAAAATATAATGCATACAAGTACAAATAAAAGTATAGTTTGAAGACTATATTCAGTACTGTCCTTCCAGGGCCTGCTAATGCATAAGATTAGATGTGAATAAAATGTACTTGAGGGCTTTGAGTGAGACATTGTGATCGTTTTAAAGTTTAGTGAGGGAGACGTTCCAGCCCTAATTGCTCAACTTATTTTTGTAACTAGATTTGGGAGGTGACGGAGACCAACATTAGCAGTAGCCTGCAGCAAAGCACATAACCTACCCAACTATTGTGGGAACTGATTTGTGTGCAATTCTGATTAGCCATTGCTGCGATATTTCCGGCTTAATGAATGTTTGGAGAATGAAGCGCTGGTGATAAATAATGATAATGTGAACTACCGGTAATAAAAGAATGTTTTCTCCTATTGTGATTCTACATTGCTCTTTCTCCAGATGGCGCATAATTAGTGTATGAAACCCTAGGACAATTCAGTACAATGCCAGAATCACCGCCCCCCCCCCCCCCCCCCCCCCCCGGGAGGGACAAAACCAAAAGTGGGTATTACAATGCTGCTAGTAGGGTTCAGTGTAATAAGTCTGTGATACAATGTGACGATTCGGTGCACCAGTACAGTAGAAGCACTAGTGTGCACTTGTTTAACAACTTTTTCTTGCTAGTGTAGCGTGTCGTGTGTTCGGCGTTGAAAGAACACTCTCCGTCAGATAGAAAAATACTTCTGAACTTGTACTTGGGAGCGACAACCGTCGGCCCGTTTCTTCTTTTTTCCTCGTCGCTCTCCCCTCACGTCATCACTCCCCGACACATCCCCCCTTCACGCTTACTGTCCCCCCCCCAAACAACAAGGAATGTCCCCATTTACACAGGCAACAGTGAAAGCGAGAGGGCGAACAAAAAACGACCCAAAAAAAAAAAAAAGACAAATGCACCCAAGTAACAGATCATCCCAGGGACAATCACAACACATGCAGAACAAAGAGGCATAAAGCCAACAATACAGTTCAATGTTTCCTTCCTTACTTTTTTTTTTTTTTTTTAAATTGCATTTTTTTTCTATAGGCAGTTCAATCATCCAATACAGAAGAGACCCACATTCAACAACATACTTGATGCGTGCAACATACTCGATGAAATAATCAACCCCACAACATAATCCCCAAACCGGGTAGGAGGTCGTGAGACCCTGCCAAAACGAGACATCTTTGAGTCATCAATTACTAGTGCAGGAGACTCCCCCGAACCCCGTGCAGAACCACCATCCACATCCAGACCAGGTAAGCCCGCACCTGCAGGACGATCAAACATAACAGCTTCGTCCTGCAGAGCAGCGGGCAGGGCAGGAGGGAGAGATCCCCCTCCTGAACCCCCCAAAGGAAAAAACACCAGCAGATTGTAACCTCGCAATCTGTCATAGTGGACGGTCTGAAGCGGTGAGTCCCCCACAAATGGGCTACAAATCTGATAAGTAACCCCTATCTCATCTTCCCTATCCATACGCCGATTCACTACGTAAGGTCCTTGCCAATGCGGGGCCAACTTACGACGGCCTTCGGTGGGGTCATTAAGCCACACAAGGTCCCCGACCACATAAGGATCCTGTCTCAATTTAGCATCATAACCAGCTTTCGTCTTCTTGCTCGCTACAATGTTGTTGTCCTTAGCTTGGCCAAATGCAGTTTCCAGGCGTCGGAGAAGAGAATTTGCGAAGCCCACCGCGGGCCTGCTCTCAGAGCTGCCCTGCGACATTGGCCCCAGTACCACTTCCACTGGCGTCCGGGCCTCCCTGCCATGAGTGAGAAAACAAGGTGTGAACCCAGTGCTGGCGTGTACACTCGTATTGTAAGCAAAGGAAACTTGCAACAGGAAAGAGTCCCACTCCCTCTCACATGACAAAAGCGTCTTGGCCAACTGATCCGTCAGTGTTCTATTGAATCTCTCCAACATACCATCTGTTTTTGGATTGTATGGAGTGGTATGAGTTTACTTCACGCCCAACATTTGGCACAAATGTTTCGCAAAGCTTTCGCTGTCCTGATGGTGCGGCGGAAACCGCGTAGGAGTGGTGCTGCGGGTCCCCCGCTCTTGAGGAGACCACTCTCTATCGCCGAAACCTCTCAGTTGTCCCCGCTGCGGAGACCGGCCTCTTGCGCTGTCGCCCGTCCGAAAGTCCCTGGAGGTGGACCTGCAGCTAACTCCACCACAGGCCCGCGATGATCAAGGCCTCATCCAAATCAGTGGCCCCTTGTTCGTGGCACTTAGCCTGAAGACCAGCAAGGAAGCGCCTGAAAGTTTCGCCATTTTTGGCAGCCCTGTCATAGTCCGGAAACGCTTCAGCCACAAGTCTGGAAACGTCAGCCGCATACACATCCAGACTCTCATTTGGCTGGCGGGGCCGTGCAGCAACGCATGTCTGGAAATACATGAAGAACTGCTTCGGTCCAAAAGCCTCCTGGAGCTTCCCCTTAACACGTTCGTAATCACACTGGACCTCCGGCGGAAAACTGTCCCACAGCAGAGAAGCCGCGCCGTCCAACCTCGTCGGGAGGAGATTCACAAGAGCAGCTGCGTGCCTGCGCGCGGACGGCGGCCTCGAACTGCTTCACCCAGGTAGCAAAAGGCTTCTCGCCGTCCCCGCGAAACTGCGCCGGGAGCTCGACTCTCACGCCACTCACGCCACCAGTCCACGAGGCAGCGCTCCCGTAATAATCCTCCATACTGCCACGCTTCAATCCACCCACAATCGTTTAATAGTAAGACACATTCGTCTGACGAGTGTGTGCTAATTGTCTTACTGATGAAGACAAAAAGTGTAACAGTACAAGAACCTTTAAGCTAGGTAGAGATCAAGGCTATATGCCCAAATGCATTTCCAGAGGCAACTTTAATCGCTGTAAATGAGGCACATTGTTAAATGTCTTTAAAGGTGCTCTATGAATGCAGCCCATCGAGTGATTGGACTCGCTAATATTTCCACTGTCATATCCCCTAAAAAGGTTTTCACTGTGTTGGGGGTCAGCTGTGTTGATTTTATGGAGTAGCCGATTTTCTACCTTTTGAGGCAGCAGTATCAAATTCCATTCTCGGTGCCACATTGCCTGCTCGTGATTCAAGTGTTGTGCAGAGCTTGTGTTATGAGGTTTGATAGGTGCAGGGGCTGAGTTGACCTTTGAATGCGGGGAAGGATCAAAAAGAGATGGCGGGTAATCAGTCACACTGTCATCAGCAGGGGATGAAAAGGTAGGCAGCCTTGTTGTGGGTGACCAGAGCTGTTGTCAAACTGGCTGAAAACAGGATTTTTTTTTTCTCCTTCATGCTGTCTCTCTCACTCTCATTCGTGGTCCAGTCAGCAATTTGGCCAGGCGGTCTTTAGCCAGCAATCTTTCTCATCCCACGCCACACCTCCTTCACACTGTTTCTCCTGTTCACACTTTGTACTCAAGATGTTCTCTCCATCCTCCATTCTTCTACTGGCTACGTGATCATCTGCATTTCCATTCTTTTAATGTCGTTGTTGATAGATGATTATGAAAGTACTTGTAAAGTATCTTCAGTATTTGCAAAAGTGTAGTCTCTGTTACTGTACATGAACAAGTGTATGAGGCAAGGAACCAGAAACACACAGGCACTCGAACAAAAGAAATGCAGCATAAATAATAAAGTAAAGCCACATTTATCACAGGGATGCGCTCCAGACCCACCCGTGATAGGTGAAATTCCGCGATATCGAGATATAAAACACATTTTAAAATACATTTAAACTGATTACAACACACTTTTTAAAAGCGCTAGTTCTTACATTCATGCTGTCAAGAAAT
The DNA here is from genome assembly GCF_054856515.1 of Filicampus tigris. Taxonomy (NCBI): domain Eukaryota; kingdom Metazoa; phylum Chordata; class Actinopteri; order Syngnathiformes; family Syngnathidae; genus Filicampus; species Filicampus tigris. Next base: position 21,958,752 of record NC_141219.1, on the reverse strand, counting down.
GAGAGCTGATCGTTGAGGAAATGAAAATAAGAGATGTCCACCCAGATCTGAAAATAGGACTCCAAATGTGCTTGCTTCAAGCTCTTTATTTATTACTCTCAGTTAAAGTTTACTGTAAAAGTGGCACATTAAACAAAAGAGAGTAAAGCTTTGTAAATGTAATCACTAAAATGTTCAAACAAGTCATTTTGTCGAACAAAAGTCTGCTACCTTACTGTGAACAGCAATATGGACAGCAATAGATGGGACAATGAAAATTTGTATGGATGTTCCAGTAATTATAAACCTTGATACAACTGCTACTTGAACACAGCAACACATTTAAAAAGGGCATACAATATTACTCGCGTATGTTCTCTCTCGACTAATGCTGTTGGGACAACAGTCCAATCGTAGAGAGCTCAGTGCTGTTCTGCATGTTGTGGCACAACATGGTACTACACTGATGGCGCTCAATTCCAAATTCAGACTTGCCTGTGTACTGTAAGACTAGGGTGACCATATGTCCCGATTTACGCAGGACTGCCCCGCATTTTAATGATTTTTGATGCGTCCCGCAAATTGACTCGCTGTCCCGCGTGCCTGATCGGCAGGTACCAATTTTCAAACGTGCGTCTAAAATCTTGTTTTTTGTTAAACGTCTGTGTGAGGAGAGCAGACAACACACAGTGGAGGCTATTATGGGGGCGGGTCTCGGGCTGTGTGTGTGGGGGGGGGGGGGGGGGGGGCGGAGGGGTGTAGGGGATGGTGTGTGTGACTGACTGTGTGCGGGACTGTGAGAAGCAGGCGTATGCTGTCAATCAAACAGCCTGGCGCACATCCAGACAATAGTTGTTTTTAAACATACGCCTACCAAATACAAGCATTTTAGCAACGCGTTCCAGTAATTTGTGATGAATTAATGAAAATAGAGGACTCTAAGGAAAGTAAGAAGACTGCAAAGAAAATGAAATGTAGTTACAGTGAAAGACAAGTCAGCTAAAGCTTTCTGTGAACTTTGTGGCTGCTGTTGCTGTTATGGAGAAAACTGAAAGACTTGAGTTGTGATGGGCATAACCTTAAGTGTTTCATCAGTGCTTTTTGCTTCTGGAAGTGCATGGTGCTGCTATGGTGGACACGTTTGTTTACAACTGAATTGATTGTAGTTACAGTATTGTTATCTCCTGACTAGTTTTGATATACTTCTTGTTTTATTTTCGTTTAATGCTGTGGCTGTTTAATTTGAAAAGAATTTGAATTGCAGTAGTTGTAGTAGCACCCTTGTGAGGAGAAGCGGTACAGATAATGGATGGATGGATAGTTGTAGTAGCCTGTCTTTGTTTGGATTGTCTTTGTTACTGTAGTAAATTGTTACTGTACTTCATGCTCTGCATGTTGACTTGAGATTTGACAAGGTTTTATTGTGTGAGTGTGACTATTGTTAAAGTGCATCTACCTCAAGATATGATGAGACTGACTAATTTCAGACTTTATTCCGAGCTCCTATTGCACAGGCCCACCCAGATTGACAGACCGCCCACACAGTGAGATTCATGAAAAAAAAGATATACTTTTACATTTTTTGTAAATTATGAAATTATTTTAGAATTTGTGTTTCGTAGTTTTTTTTATTGTATTGAATATTAAGAATGGCATAATTGTGGTTGTCTAAGGGGGTTCTGAACTTCATATTATTAATTTTATTTGAATATAAAAATATACGATGTGTCGGGATAGGAGGATTGTGCTCATTGAGAGAAATATTCAGGCCCACCCTGATTTTTCCAGGCCCACCCATCAGCCACATTCTGGCTCCACCCCTGTTCTATTGATATTAATGTCTCAGAGATGTACCTTTTTACTAGCAGTTTGTGTTATATTTTTGTAACTGCAGATAATTTCAACTGCAATTGTGTGTTCTGGCTTTTTATTTGTAGATCTATAATTGTTATTGTGTTACGGTTTATTATCGGTGTATTATATGTTACTGAACAGTTGACAAGCTGCGTCATATGCATTTTTGGTGTCCGCCGCGAGCGTCAGCTGTGTCCCACATTGTCCCCCGCAAGCACACTCCCTGTCCCACATCTGGTGAGCTTGGATCTGGTCACTCTATGTAAGACCCCAGAAAGAGCAATCACTGAAGAATCTGCAATATAGAACAATGAACCAGATATTCATCCAAACATTTGACCAATTTGATGATCTGTTATGACAAAGGCTATGGGACATTGTGGACTTACTGGCATATGCTGGCTGCAATTTTTCAGCCTGAAACCAAAATTGCTAAAAGCTTTAAGCCTACAAGATCTCAGAGATGTGCTACATCTTCCTTTCTTCCTCAGAGATTAATGGAGGCTGCGTCACACGTGGAATGTCCATGATTACAGTCAGGCCAGGTCATCATCTGGCCAGTGGCCGCGCTTGTTTCATGCTTCGCCTGTTTGATTGGTCTAGCCGTGTAATCTATGCAATGCGGTACAACCTAAGCTGTTTTTTGTAAATACATTTTTTTAACCAGACTGAAAATGAATTGGATTTGCTCAAAATATTGCAATAAGCCAGCCCAACCTTTGCTCAGAACAATTTGGGGAGGAATTGCCAATATGTTCAATGCGTTGCACTGCATCAATAGATAGATAGATAGATAGATAGATAGATAGATAGATAGATAGATAGATAGATAGATAGATAGATAGATAGATAGATACTGTCTTCCTAATAGAACTAGCAGAATGCTGACAGTATAATTTAGCGGAAGACTGCAAAGACTGTCTTAAATACTGCGGAGATAAAGCACGGCTGACCTGTAAACTCAGTTGTATGAGTGGGTGGATGGCAAAGGTGGGTGTGGGAGTAAACAACTCCCTGCTTTTCTTCTGCACTACATGTTCTTTATTCACTTTCTTTTATTTCACTATTCGATGGCGAAAACAATGCAGCTCTTTGCTACAACGTGGTCAGTGTATATCCTGTAGAAAAGTGTACATTTACTGCCACCTCAAAATAACTCAACACCTGGCCATGTCTAAACTACTGGCAACAAACGTGAGTGCATGTCCAAGTGAAAATGTTCACATGGGGCTCAATTAGCCATTTTCCCTTCCCCGCTGTCATGTGACTCATTAGTATAAGAAGGTCTCAGGCGTGAAGGCGGAGCAGGTGTGTTAAATTTGGTTTTCTCACCCTCACCATCTCTCACACTGGTCACTGGCAGTTCAACACGGGACCTCATTGCAAAGGACATTCTGTTTAACGATTGCCCAGGGTTGAAAATTGCCATGAAAAGATGTAATAAAGATACTTGAGGAGTGTACTCATTTTTGTGAGATTGTGTATGTCTTCAAGTATTACAGTTGTAACGAAAATTTTGACCAACTTGTGTGTCAAATCAAGACAACAAGTCCTGATGATGTTTCTCGCCTCTTCCTCACTCCTGACTTGGCAAGGTCACCGAATATTTATCATGGAGCGGCAAAACAGATTATTCCTCACGTTTCCATGGAAACAATAATGAAGTCAAGCCATGAATTTTACACGTGTGAGCTTTTGCATTTGCACAGTTTGTGCATTTCCTTGCCCTTCTCATTATGATTCTCTTGACAGCAACATGTTCCACTAGACTGGAGGATCTGAGTTATCTGGAGAACCAACAGGTTGGCGGGCACAGGGCCTCCGTCCGTAAGCTAAACATACCTGGACGCACAAATGAGGACTCCAAAGGTATTTTATTTGTTACGCTTGCAATATATTGTTAGTGCATTCTTACTATGTCATCTCCAGTCTAGAAGCACAAATACTTTGTTCCTGTACTTAAAGAGGAATTCAACGCAAACATTTTTTTCAAGAATTTGTTCTATGCAAGACCACTAGTTGAAACAAAGCATTCTGATAAATATTGCGTTTGTGGAATAAGAGTTAATCCACTCGTTTTTAGCCATCTCCGGGGGTGGCCATTTTGTCTTCTGGCGACTGAAAATGACATCACAACTGCTCACAACGACCAATCATGGCTCAGATTCAGAAAACAGGTCAGTCGTGATTGGCGCAGGTGAGATGCTGATTGATTGACATCTTGCGGAACAAAACAGGGGCAGCAGCGACATAGAGGAACGTGAACCAGAGAGCTGTAATGACAATGACGCAACAGATTTGGAAACGCAAGAAATTCCTTGTCCATTACTCGACTAATCAGTAGAGCACATTAAAACATGTATATGCCTTTACCAAAGATGCCAGCTCAACCGCTTGGTAGACTGTGTTTTTAAATGAATGATTTAACATTTATAAGGCTCACTGCACACAAATGAACGCAAATGAAGTGGACCATTGCGAAAAAGGTGTAGTTGCCGATTCAATGCTTGTCTACTGGCGCACACGCATTGCAATGGAAAAACTGCAGCTCCGGATCAGGATTTTGGGCTCCACATATTATACGGTACTCTATTTTTTTCAACACATAAACATGGCACAATTGTCAAGGAAATAGTGGATGGTGGCCAATGAGGAAATGGCGACACTAAAGAACATGTTGATATTTTGAGGGCCCATTCACTTGCTGCACCTGAGCAGAGACTCTCTGTACTTTACTTTCAAGCCTCAGGTATCCATATGTAACCATAAATGCAGCCTGATTCTACAGCCTGAAACATATTTTTCTTAGATGATTTTTCACCGTTGATCCATTAACATCTGTGACATTGCGATGCTATACACCAGCTTTCAAATTTTGAAACGTAGCAAAGCCTGCGACTGGTTGCCATCGTCGGCCACTCATGGAAAATAGTGGCAGAACACACTGTGACAGCTCAGTCTGTTTGGGCCGTGCCGCTCGATGTATAAATGTAGTTTTTCAATTAGTGTTTTAGCGTTTTTCATTTGTTGAAATCAGTCGTTTTGACAGCATCAAAACCTGAGTCAACGCTAGGAAGCGAATCAAAATGGGCATTATATACGTATAACTGACAGTCAAAATTCTGTCTTTCTGCACTTTTTACTTTTATTCAAATACAGGAGATTAATCGGTACTTCTACTTTTACCAGTATTTTTCTTAAACACAAGTATCTATGCCTTTGCTGTAGTACAGCATTTGAGTACTTTTGCCCCCTCTGCTCATCTCCTACTTTCTCCAGGGAGATTAGCCCATTTCAAACAAGCCGACATCATGCTGAAACCGCTGCTGTTCGAAGTCCCCGGCACCACAGCTGAAACATCTTTCGTGGGCCGGGATTGGCTCTTCACGCGTCTGGATGAGGTCTTGAGGAAAACCAGCAACTGCGAGGGAAGAGGGGCCGTCATCGTGGGCAATGCTGGCTCGGGCAAAACTGCTGTTATGTGGCGCTTGGTGGCACTCAGCTGTCACGGCATGCACACGCAACACGGAGCGCTCAGCATCCCTCACAGCCCGAGCTCCTCGCCCAAAAGTAAGGTTCACATCATTGCTTAACAAAACATGAATCAAACAGACAGTGGATGTGGTACAGTCAAGGTGTCCAAGATGCACTTAACTTCCGCTGTAACGCGGTTCATCTTTCTCATCCCCGCAGTATTGCAGATTTTTAAGCAATGTTTTTTTTTTTACATGTTTTTACAATATAAAGGCAAGTCCATATTTAGAGTTGTGCGCCTTAACAGTAGTACCACATTGTGCCACAACATGGCAGGCAGCACTGAGGCCTCCTGGAAAACATGCAGCGTAATTAACATCAAGAAGAAGAGGTAGTAGTACCCGGTAACATTGTTGTTCCCACAGGACCAAAGATGTGAAATGCAAGTACAGAAATTAAAAATCCTGCCACAGTCTGGCTTTAGAGTCAGGTGCTTCTTGCACGCAAATGAGCCCCTGAGTAGAAGTGCCTGAGGCGAAAGCCAAACTGGCAGGGTTTTTACTTTCCGGACCTGTAATTGCACAGAGTGGAGAGGAAATTATGTGTGTTAGTATTGTGTGCTTAGTTTGTGTGTTGCTGTGTGTGTGTGTTAAAGTCGAAATTGTTCTCTGCGAATTTCCATTAGCCTCATTATAGCTTTTCGCATTTAATGTTAACATTAAACCAACAGACTTTTGTTAGATGAAATTATACGGCCCCCCCCACCCCAAGAAGGAAGGTTAATAATTGCCTATAGATACCACAAGATGGCAGAGGAGCACTACTTTTGTACAAACGCAACTGCTCAACTCTCCTCAGCATTTTCCCTTGGCCCCAAGATTGCGCAAAAGTAATCGTTTGATTGATTTGGCCAGAGCACAAAAACAGCAAAGTTTGACTGAATTTTTCATGATTAGTTTTTCACTAAATAATGGATAGATTCCCCAAAAAGTCTGCAAATTGGTGATTTATTATTATAGTACATCCATCTATCCAGACGGTTTCTGACAGTTTGTGCGGAAATTCTTTGGTTATGCAAAGCGATTGTTTAGGCAGCTGTCCGAGTGGCTGGTCTCAGATGATCTTGGAGGTGAACCCGCTGGGTGTGGAGGTCCTGGGATGGTGTGGTTATACATGGTCTGCGGTTGCAAGGATGGTTGGATGTACTGCCAAATTCTCTGAAGCGCCTTTGGAGATGGCTTATGGTAGAGAAATGAACATTTAATACACGAGCAATAGCTCTGGTTGACATTCTTGCTGTCAGCTTGCCAGTCGCCAATCTCCCTCAAATCTTGCGGCATCTGTGGCATTGTGCTGTATGATAAAACTGCACCTTTCAGAGTGGCCTTTTATTGTGGGAAGTCTAAGGCACCCCTGTGCACTAATAATGGTGTCTAATATGGCACACCTGCGAAGTGGGATGGATTATCTAGGCAAAGTGCTCACTATTACAGATTTACACAGGTTTGTGAACAATATTTGAGAGAAATGGTGATATTGTGTATTTGGAAAAAGTTTTAGACCTTTAACTTAATCTCATAAAATATGGGAGCAAAAAAGTGTTATGTTTGTATTTTTGCTGAGTATATGTACAGTATGTATGTATATTATATATATAATATAATATATATATATATATATACATATATATATATAGTATTAAAAAGATTCTGAATCGATTCAAAGGTATTAATAATCAATATTGAAATAATCTAAAGAAAAAATTTAAAGAATGCGCAAGTGATTAAATGTGTTTGTACGTCAGATGTCTGTGCTAGGCTAAGATAATATATACATACATATATATATATGTATATATATGTATATATATATATATACATATATATATATTGTCCTTATTTCCCCCTGATACAAGTGTTTAAGGCAGGGAGGGGTCTGTAATCCTGTCCCTCGAGGGCTGCTGTCCTGCCTGTTTTCCATCTCTCTCTGCTGCAACACACCTGATTCAAATGATCAGATAATCAGCACGGTCTGCAGAAGCTGGATAAGGATCCTGAGTTTTTGGATCAGGTATGTTGCAGCAGGGAGAGATGGTAAACATGCAGGAAAGCAGCCCTCGAGGACCGGAGTTTGATACCCCCGGTTTAACAAGAAAACTTTTAGTAATGTAAAATCCTACACTTTCAGACTGTATTATTTTACAGTGGTCTAGAATTGCACATCATGTTGCCTTTATAAGTAAGGTGACCAAAATTTTACAAAACACATTTCTATGATAAAGTGCTGATGAATACAACCACAAATATTAACAACTGCTAAACTAACACTAAACAAAACCGAGTATGAGTCTACAGTATTTCATGTTGCTCTTCTATTGGATCTTGTCAGCGTGGGCAGGTGGTAACTAATGTTGTCGCCTGTGCTTTGCTGTGGTGCTCATTTTAGTGTTTAAAATCAAATATGACGAACAAAGCCTTTTTAAAACATCATCTTGTGTCCGTTTTTCTCATAGCACAAAAGATATACAGTCCCGTTTGGATGATTTGTGGTGCAAATGCATAACAACTACAGCGGTTTTCATTTTTCAGCATCACTGCATTATTCATGGATACCTGCACTATACATACAGTATGTTGTCATTTTTATTTCTATCCAACATGGCTGCAGTCTTAATGGCATGTCGGGAGGAGGCATGGCCATGTTGCAACTATCGCTCTGTGTTGTTTTAGGTGGTTGGACTGCACATTTCTCACACTTGCTTAAATATGTACTAATTAACTGCATTAGTGTGCAACGCTGTTTAAAGCATTTATTCGGGATCCTTGATATCCATCTTAAGGTGCATGTACAGTACCTTGAAAGGCACAAAAAAATAATGAAAATGAAAAATCAAATTAATAAAAATACTTCTATAAAATACTAAAAATATATCTATACCTACAAATAAATAATGAAAAATAAATGATGAAAATGAGATATAAAAAAATACTTCAAATTATAAGGAAATCTGTTTTTAGATGAGCAGGATAAAGTACATATAGGCAGCAAAGGTTAATAAATACAAATACTTCATATTCGAAAGGAAAACTATAGAACACGCATAAAAGGCAACAGGCCACATAAGCCTCCTGTATTGTTGATTGTTGGGGTGCAGCTGCATCTTCTTTCTGTGCGATGGTTGATCATGTCTGCAAAGGCATGGGGACAACAGTCAACACGGTCTCACGCACATACCAAGCAAGTTCACCTGAAGTTCACGGTCAAACCTCGACAGGTGTTGAGAATGTGTCAGAGGTACGATAGCCTCCAGGTACAACGAGGGCCATTCAACAAGCACATTAAAATGCTGCTGTGAGCAGATAAGACATCCTTGGGGCCCATTATTAAGATTAGAGTCTTAATTTATAGTAAATTGGGCATAAAAGAAATACCAAACATGGCCAATTAATCACATGGCCTAGTACTCTCTTTGTACTCACAAGTGAGACAATTCAGCGCACTAGTCGGATGAATGTGTCTTTGTGATGTTTTTCCCATTACTGCTCTCTTCCATTACTGTACAGAGATCTCAAATGCAGGTGCGGAAAGTAAAAAGCCTGCCACAGTTTGGCTTTAGCCACAGGTGCTTCTACTCAACCAGCAGCCCCCTCAAGGGGCCCGCCCCACTATTTGAGAAGGATTGTACTAGGAACACACGCTTGTCAATTGGTGCACAGTTTTGCTTCACCAGTGGACTAGTAGTGGACAAAATGTTAATAGTAAGTAAATATTGCTTTTTTTGTCCTCTAAACTATGCACTTGTTGACAAATGCATGGTACTAGTACTACTAGTGACATTACAAAATTCTACCAGTTAATATACAGTGAGTGCCTCACTGCTTGTACTAGTAGCATGCAGATATCCATTAGTACACAGTTTTGTTTCACTAGTAACATGTAGTTGTCCTACTAGTGTGCAGTAATGTCATACAGTAGTGGAAAAGGGTAGTGGGGAAAAAAGATCACGTTACTGAGAACATAGTCATTATACTACTGTGCCTAATTGCCTTACTGCTGAGGACAAAGAGCATACTAGTACATGGATCTTAAGATGAATGGAAATTAAATCCAATAAATGCTAAAACAGCTGTATAATTGTTTATCTTTCCTCCCAACGTTATGTATCTGCACTTACGCTTAAGACACCTTCTAATATATAAATAATATTATAAATGGCACTTTGTGCTCTATTCAGGTGGGGAAAGGCAGCGAAAAGCCGCCTCCAAACAAGCCACTGATTCGCAAATCAACCAGAGTGCTGTTGCAGCAGCGGCTGATAGCACAGCTCAGCGGAAAGAGCTTGCCAGATGCCTCGCGAACAAGGTACCTTTCAACACCACACGAGTGCTTGTAGTCTCAATCTTGTGAGAGAATATCTCACATTTCAGTCTCTTTCTCCAACCTTACATCACCACAGTATGGATTTCACAAGGAATGAGCTGCACATGCTGGTGGAATAAGAGAGTTAGCGAGTTAGAGCTATAAATTACCTTGGATAATTTTTCCGTATCAGAAAGATGTTTACATTATGTGTGTATGGACATACATGCTGTGTTTCATACGGGGGGGAGTGGGTGTCTGGGGGCGGCGGGTGTTAACTAAAGTAAAAATACTTTGTCATTGTACTTTAAGTGGGAGTTTGCAGTTGCTGTTGCATCTCACAGTTGACATTGAAGCTCCTACATTTACCAACATGGCCTCAATAACAGTAACCATCGTAAGACTGCTTGTGATGGAGGATGTCCAACCAGAAGTTATCATTTGTTGATACCAGGCTGAATTTCACAAAGCAACAGCAAACAAATGAAAGGTTTTGTAGTAGTAGTCAGTAGCAGTACTACTAGTAGACAGTCATTTGCTAGACAGTCATTGACATCTATTCTTTTTTCTGTTAACTGGTCTATGGCATTTCACATTATGTTATCAAGGTAGCGGACTTTCGTTCGACTAAAATACTGTATATGGTTTGAACATGTTGGTGTTAAAACAGTGTTGAATTCTCCTTTGTTTTAGGTTTTCCAGTAAACACCAACTGAGAGCATGATAAGCATCTTCTTTGGAAAACCATGTGTGCGAGTCTTCTTTTCATTTACTCAAAGTGATGTTGTACAATAGTCTCCCATTTCTTGACAGCAAGAGAGTGAGAAGACGTGTTTTCTTTAAAAGTGTTTTTGATAGTGTGTTTTAACAAGTTAATTCACCTATTGGGGGTTCAGGTGTTCACTCTTTGTCAAGGTGATCATCCACATCTTAAACCTCTTTGTTTGACAGGTGGTCGCTTACCATTTCTGCCAGGCTGACAACACATACACCTGCCTGGTCCCAGAATTTGTTCATAGTGTCGCCGCCCTACTGGCCAGATCACCACAGCTCACCCCTTACAGGGAGCTGCTGATCCAGGAACCTCACCTCCAGAATATGCTGAGCCTGCGCTCCTGTGTCCAAGACCCCATAGCTGCCTTCCGAAAGGGCGTGCTGGAACCCATGACCTGCTTGCGCAAGGGTAACAAAGTCTACACGCAACACGTTCACTCCTATAAAGAAACTGACACTTGAAGACAAGATCACTATTGAAATATAAAAATCATTAAAGTATAAAGTTGTCTCATTTTTTAAATCATTTTTGAGCAGGAAAGCCTCTGCTTCCTTTACCTTGCAATCTCTTCTATCAAAAGTCAACCCGGTATATTGTGGGGTCCACCCTCAATAGGTGAAAATCTGCCTCATAGAGACCACATAAAAACATGTTTTCATCGTTTTATTCCCAAATGCTCTAAAGCATTAAAATGTCTCAAATACACTTAAAAACGGTATTGCTTGGGCCTGTTCTCACTCTCTTGTTGTCAAGAAATGGGAGACGAAATAAGAGGTAAAACATGCTTGCCTCAAGTGCTTTTTTCGTCACTACCAGTTGAAGATTAATGGAAAACTGAGGACAAAAGAGAATTAAATATTGTGTATTTAAACATCCAAAATTTCAACCAAACAATATAATTTCATCTAAGAAAAGTCTGCTATCTTAATCCTAACCTATACTGTGAAATTTCATAGACGGGCTCATGGAAATTAGCATAAATATTATGGCAATTATAAACACTATTTAACACACACTGAACCTTCAAATAACAACTACTTAAATACACACAGCAATAACACATACAGTGCCCTGCGACTGGCTGGCGACCAGTTCGGGGTGTAGTCTGCCTTCGCCCATTGACGGCTGGGATAGGCTCCAGCAACTCCCCGCGACCCTGTATAGGATAAGCGGTTTGGAAGATGACATGACAATAACACATACAGATCATACAACAAAAGATCATTCATATTTACATGTTCAACCAAACCATATAATTTGTCAAATGACAGTCTGCTATCTTATTGCTAACATATAATGTGAAACGCTACTAATAACAAAAATTTGCAGTATACATAGCGTAAAAAAATAATAAATCTGAGTTATAGCGATGGGGCGGCACGGTGGTCCACTGGTTAGCACGTCCGCCTCACAGTTCAGAGGTCGTGGGTTCGATCCCGGCTCCGGCTTCCCTGTGTGGCGTTTGCGTGTTCTCCCCATGCCTGCGTGGGTTTTCTCCGGGTACTCCGGTTTCCTCCCACATTCCAAAAACATGCATGGTAAGTAGATTGGACTCTCTAAACACCCTAGGTGTGATTGTGAGTGCGGATGTTTGTCTCTGTGTGCCCTGCGATTGGCTGGCAACCAATTCAGGGTGTCCAACGCCTACTGCCAGAAGACAGCTGGGATAGTCTCCAGCACGCCCCGCGACTCTTGTGAGGATAAGAGGTATCGATAATGGATGGATGGATATAGTGATGGCGATATAGACCCATGAAGTCCCAGGAAAGTGAGAAAGCAATGCTCTGTCATTTGCCCGAGGAAAGAAGAAGTGTTATTTTTGCCCTGGTGTCTCATCAGGATCCCAACGGATTTCAAGGTCACTCAATGCGCTGAGGCAGAGGTGGTGGAATGCTTAGGCCATATTAGCTTGCTCACTGTCTTATGATACAGCCAGTCAAGCGAGATTGATGTGTTTATATGGCCCAGCCCTCTGTTGTGTCTCCTCCATCTCTATTAAGCAAGTTGTGGAAAAAAATGAAGAGCCCTTGTGCCTCTTGAGAGCATGTGAGTTCTCACCCACTTGCATTGCTGCATTGACAGCTTCGATTATACAAAACAAGATGGATTTCCTGTTTAGTGAGAATAAACAATCCAGCCTTTTTCAGCAGAAGGTAATCAATAGCACCAGTTTCATAGCATAGACTTTGAACCAGTACTTGGCTATTATGAAGTTCATAGAATATGGGTCATTCCAGAATTGAAGGACAATTTTGAAAACCAGACCATACAGTATATTTTGTAGATACGGGTAACAAATCATCATATTATTTGATTCATCCAGCTCAACCATTAACGGAAAGCTTTGTTTTAATAAGATTTTATTCATGAGATATGTTTTTCTGTGTTTGGCTCAACTCTGTTAAAGTTACTCAGGCACCAACTAAACATATCTCCCCAAAAAAGTCCTTTCCAATTAGATGGAGAAAGTAGAATTTTACTTAAAAAGTAATTTACTTAAATTTTCAGAAACATTGTTGCAAATCAATGCTAATCTGAGATTAGCTCTAAAGTACATGCTAGCTCTGTTAGTTCCTGTGCTAACTGGTCAAGAACAAACTTAGCTACAGAGCTGGGCATTCCGTCCCAGACGGACGCCCATTTTGTGGACGGTCCGACAGAGGACAAAAAATCTGTTAAAAAGGGTGCACAAAGCAAGGACGGAGGTAGGTTTTCGTCCGTGCCTCTAATCGTCCCTAACCGGGTCAAGTCCCGGCTGACGTTTTTGTTGTGTTCTAAAAAAAAAAAAAAAAAGACTTCCTTGCTATGCCTGCACAACACTGGAGTGCTCTTTTTCAAGTGCGTTCTCTCCCTGCATTATTGTTCTCACAGGTAAAGGCCCAATCCCAATACCCACACTTGCTTGCACCCTACAGTCTTCACTGAAGTGCACACGTAGTCGAAGGTTGTTTGATTGTTTAATTTGCTGTTTAAAATTATATTAAAATTTCAGTAAAGTAGTAGTAGAGTAAAACTCGGGCTTCAGTCTTCAGTCGATAGGAGCTATAGCTCCATTATTTGGACTATTTGCGGCTCCTGCATGATATGCAGCGCATGCACAGAAGATAGCCAAGTACGGCAGCTAAATTAAGGCAAAATACGTAGGTAACCGGTGAATGGTGACTTTAAGCCATCGAATCAAATTACACATATACATATGTGTACTTTGTAATAATCAGATATTTACACTTGAAGATACATTTTTTGTGCACAGGTACAGGAATTCCACCAAATGTCGTCAGTTTCCCGCTATTTTGGTCAAATTCGCAATGAATTGTGGGTAGTATGCTTCGGGCGTAGGGGCCATGGATGCGGGCTCAGCAGAAGTGCGGAACAAGGGCGCAAAGGGGACGGGGCGACAGAGCACTTCGAGGGGCACTAGGGTGCAAGTGTAGGTATTGGGATTGGGCCATAGTCTGCCCTCTTGTGGACGCCCATTTCACTGATGAGGGAAAAAAAAAACCACTTAAAGCTATGACCCTAAAGTGGAAGACGTTCGTTCTCCTCCTGCCTTATTTTGCAATATTTTTTTTAATTCCGAAATAATGCAATAAAAAGTGAAAATGTGTTATTACGCAATCTTAAATATTCTCGTGATGTCCCCTGGCTTGCTCCAGTTCGCGTCATCTCCATCATCTTCACCATTACATGCACACAGCGGTTGCTGGCAGCTAAAAAGCTGTCTTAGTTAAACAGTTGTAAACATTTCAATCCACTCACGATACAAAAAAAATTACAAATTGAAGAGAGGACTTACCTTAGGTCTACCCAGGGTCAGAACAATTAGCTTGATGACCTCATTCCTGCATGAGTCATATAGGATGTAGATGGCCAAAACGGTTGTAGTGACAGGGTTGCATGTATGCTGAGAGGCACAATTCCACATCATAATTACCACCATTTAAGATAAAATGAAACGTTTTAAGGATTACTCGGGAGACATATGCACAAAATCATGCAAAGAAAACAAAGCCAATTTGAAACGTATTTTATCATGAATATTTTCTCTGTAAATTGGTCATCGAGAGGCCCGCTTAAGAGCTACATGGTGTTTTACATACTTTTCAGGAATACTTTTGTTAGTTACAATTTGTCTCAGAACAACTATAATTTACACAAGTGCACGGTCAGTATTTTTATCTCTAACATCCCATCTTTGTTTTTTTTCTCTGTTCAATAGAGAAATGTGCGGTATCGGTCCAATTTATTTGCCTTTTCATGTGTGCTCAGAGCGGAGGCTGGCTGAAGAAGACTACATCATCTTGGTCGACAGTCTCAATGAGGCCGAGTTTCATAAACCAGACTACGGGGACACCATCGCCACCTTCATCACAAAGATCGTCTCCAAATTCCCCATCTGGCTCAAGCTGGTGGTCACAGTGAGGACGGGCCTCTTGGTGAGTCCATTCACAGGGGAAACACCATATAATGCAAATCAGCCCACAAAGGACATGCACTCCTGCCAAAAAGTTCAGGATATCGGGCTTTCTGGTGAAATTCAAGGACTGTTCGTCTATGTGCCCTGCAATTGACTGGCGACCAGTGCAGAGTGAAAGCTTCCTCCACCCAAATTAGGTACTGTATATCTGCCACTTGAAACCAAACTAACAGAAGCATTCCCATTGCATTCTTCACACAATTATCTCCCTACACTCTCCTTGGTTAGATGTTTGACATACAGTCTTACTGCTATGGTATAGATAGACGTTGTGGCTTTTGGCACGTGGTGCCTTTGCTCAATCCGCTCGCTAATCCCAACAAATAGGAGCTGCATCTGTCAAAAGCCGAAGCCAAAAACTCCAAATGCTGTATGGATTACACAGTGAATGCACGTCAATGCCACGCGGAGTCAGTTGCGAGTCGAGAGCTTGTCAAGCAGCCAGTCGGTTATATAATTGAATTAGTGATTTGGAATGCAAATGCATTTGGAGGCCACGTTGGCCATGATGCAAGTCAGAGGGCATTGGATACTGAAGCATAAAGATAGAAGACACAAACCCACCTTCCCTGTCATTCTCAGACCCTGTTGGAGCATTCGCGGTATCTATTCATCCATATAACATTTTGCTCATTGTTTTGAAATGTAGAGGGTGGTGCACTTGCTATCTGGCCTTCAGTGAGGATTTACCCAACTTAATCCCCCCCTTAATACCACCGCTGTCGCGTCGCAACTCGTAGAAACCATCAGTACAATCCAGAAAAGCATATAATAGTACACAACTGTGCCACGTACAGCATATGGAGAAGTTCATATTCAGCGTTCACCTAATACGACAAAAACTATTTGTGGCTAGGGACCAAGTCTGAATAGTAAAAAAAACAAACAAAGGAACACAAGTAAGTGACACCCCCAACAAATTGTTGAAAATTGTCTCACCAGAGATGTGTCACTTCAACATGCTGTAGTTTCATTGAACCAATACAGACTTTTAAATCTCTCTGTGAGATCAGCACACAGAAAGACCGAATAGACAAGTTTTTTTTTTTTTTTTTACAAATAATGGTGGATTAAAAAAAAAACGTCGGTGAAACAGTCATTTGCGAGTTGTGACACTGTATTCAACATTCACTGCCATTGACATTTATATATCGCTGATGTCTGGCCAAAACCTCATATGTCACAATTTGGTAAATTTATTTATTTTCCCACAAAATCTATATTATTGGTCAGTCCACATGTGTGGGTATTGTTTTTACAAATTATTGACCAATCTAAAGTGTTGAAAATGGCTTGCTCCCTTTGACGATGCAATGTTAATGGTTGAACAACCATGCAGTTTTTGGGGTCTCCTGAAAAGTGATGATTTTGGAGGTACAAGGATTCCGCCTGATGCCAGCGATATGTCAAAGATCTTCATCATCATCTTAACTGGGAGGGCTGGCAGTGAATCTGTTGTGTGTTGATTGTTACAGGTGTGTTTTGCTCGTTGAAGTTGGCTGTAACACATTTTGCTTTGACCAGCCAATCAGGATGGGGAAATGCTGACATTATTGAGGGCCAGCTAGGATTAAATTCTGATTGTCCCATTGCTAAATGAAGTTACATGGGCCAGCACTCTTGATTCTGCACACCCGGCTGGGCAGATTAGATTGACGTGGCAACAAGTGATAGGACAAAAAAAAAAAAAATCTGTCATCCATATTTACCACAAGCAGCGCAGCTAAGCGAAATGCTACCAAACGAGAGTAGTGTATTTGGAAGAAATGAATACAATTTAATGGAACACGTGTTCGAATTTATGTTGTAAATGTAGGCCAGTGCTTCTTTGTTGCAGAGAAGACCTTGCTGGCACCGACCACCAGTTTTGAAAGTGTGAATTCCACAAGTTAATTGCTTCTGTTTATTGTTGTTATTATTGAGGACCGGCATGCAATTAATGCTTGTCCTGATTCGTAGCTGGTTCTTGCCAATGTCGAGCAGTTGAGGATGGCAAGAGAGGAGACGATGAGAATGTGCTTATCTGAGAGAAGAAGCCTGTGAGCCGTGCTGCTGCTGCTGCTTGAGTCATTGTCACACTATTTACTGTCCTCTATCCCATGGCTCTGCGTGACTCAGACACATCTGAGCAACGGGTCCTGATTTAAGTGCTTTTTCTTTACATTCTGAATTCCTGTGTGACAGGTGTCTCAATTCATAGATGTAGATAATAACACCTAAAATGTGCAATTCCTACAGAAATTGCATGTGAATGCCGAAGAGCTGACACCGAACTTAAAAGTTGTGGAATTAATTGAATTGTTGAACGTGACACCTGAAGGTGGAAGGGTTTGTATCGGTCACGTAATGTGGAAGCTCAACTCAACTCACTTCACTACAAGTAGCAGTTTTCAGATAGTGAACAATTCTTCAGGAGTGATGTATTGCCATTCACTGCTGAGGTTTATTGGGAACTTAAACATATAATAAAGCGAATTAGACTGTGTTATTTTCAACGATCACGTGACTTCATCTCATGCGAAAGCCGACCAGCTAAATGCTGAATCACAATTCAAAAGTGCATTGACAGGCTAAAAAAATTAGCATGGATGTTGCGGGAATAACCACTGAAGCAACACATTTTTTAACACAAGCAGCGCAGCAACACATGTAGACAAACTATATAGCAAAACTCACAGACATATATTCGTTATCTTCCGTAGTAAACGACTGTTACTGCAGCTTACTGAGTCATGGAGTGAAACGCTTTTTCATGTATTATGTATGTCTGCAATATTACACTGCCCCCTGGTGGCCAAGGTGCACACACCAGACAGCACAATGTGGAGCCGGAATGGATTTATGGCATTCCCGTTTCTTTCAATGGGAAAAGATGATTTGAGATAACATTTTTTAATTACGATTGTAGTCAAGGAACCCAATTAACTTGTAAGTCAAGGCACCATTGTATGTAAAATGTAAAACTGGAACATATATCTTCATTTGGAAAATGTATTGTGAAAAGTGTGGAATCTTGTGAGTGTGGGAATTATTGGAATGTGGAAAATAGTTCCCAAGATGTTCTGAATGAGCTGAACAGTTTGAATATGGAATGGAAACGATGGGGATTTATTTTGTTATCATATGATATAAATAAATAAGCATATGATATCAAATAGGAAAAAGTAATAATGCGTATGCTGTCATGACTCTTGCAGGAAATAACCACCCTGCTCCCGTTCTCCGGCATCTCGCTGGACATCCTGCCCGACAGCAGCGACCTGGGAGCTGACCTGAGCGACTACATCCATCACCGGGTGAGCGGCAGCGCCCAAATCGCCGCCAGCGTCACCACGGCCACAGGCTCCGCGCCCGACCCGCTGCTCCTCAGCAAGTTCAGCAGTCACCTGACCACGCGCAGCAATGGCTCCATCCTCTACCTCCAGCTGACTCTGGATCTGTTCCACAAAGGGCATCTGACACTGAAAGGGGGAAACTACCTGGTTGTGCCCGTGTCATTATCAGAGGTCAGCCGGTCAATAGTTCTCAGTGTGTGTGCTGTTCAAAGAGGCTGTTCAGGCTTTTACTTGGTTTGATGGAGAGGTCCTTTTCTGTGATTGGCTTCTTTAGGCCAGTGTGAGAGGGTCTTTAGTGCGAGTGAAAGGTTGTGTGAGGTTTTTTTGTGGCGAATGTGAGTGTTTTTTGTGGGAGAGTTTTTGGTTTTAGGATTTTACTCCTTGTGAGAGATTTTTGGTGAGTTTGACATTATTTTGGTGGTAGTGAACTTTTTTTGATAGTGTGCTGTTATTTATGTGAGAGGGTTTTTTGGGGGGTGAGTGTGAGGGGTTTTCTGTTGTATGTGAGATAGTTTTTGTGTGAGTGAGAGGTTTTTGGTGTGAGAGTTTTTCATTGAGTGTGAGAGGTTGTTAGTGAGTGTGAGGGGATGTTTTTTGTTGTTATGAAGTTTTGTGTGAGTGAGGAGTTTTGGTGGGAGTGAGACCTGTTTGGATGCAAGTTTTTAGGGTGTGAATGAGAATTTTTTATGAGCCTGAGGTTGTTTGATTGTGTAGGAAGTTTTTTTTTTTTTTCGGAGCGTGAGTTCTTTTTGGTGTGAGTAAGAGTTTTTGGTCTGAGAGTTTTTGGGTGGCCGTAGGTTATTTTGTAGTGTGTGAGAGTTTTTTGGTTAATGTGAGATGTTTTATTAAGTGTGAGAGTTTCTAGGTGAATGTGAGAGGTTTTTGTTGTGTAGGATTTTTTTGTGTACTGTGTGTCATTTTGTTTTAGGTGTTAGATGAGTTTGAGAGTTTTTTGTGTGAATGGGTTTTTTGTAAAAGTGAGTGTCTCTTTGTGTGAGTGAGTTTTTTTTGGTGACTGAAGGTTTTTATGGTCAATGGAGTGCACTTATAGCACTTTAGCTACACTACATGGTGCCCAAAGGGCTTTACAAAGCCCCAAATTCACCCAGTCAAGCACACATTTTGCCTGTGACTTTTTTTCTGAGGGGGTTGTTGATTTGGTGACTCAGATTTTTTTTCCCTTTTTTAATGTGAGTGAGAGGTTTTTATGTGTGAAGGTTTTTGTGGGTGAAAGTCTTTTGTAAGTTTGACAGGTATTTTGGTGTGTGTTCATTTTCCCCCCAAAGGTTTGAGTAAAAGAAAAGTATGCTATGCTACAATACATTTCCCCTTTGCTCAAAGTTTTCATTGGAAATTTCATCAAGGTAAAATTCACTTGTTTTGTTGAACCAAGTCGTCAGCAAAAGTGTTAACAGCATACTGTTGAACGTGTGCCAGAAAACAAATTCCTGAGAAGAAAAGACTAGACAATTCCACAATGTTCTCAAAAAAGTTTATTAGCAGAATTAAAGAACACATTTGTTGATGAACGAGGCCCAATGTTGACAAAAACAAAAAGAACCGCAAAGCAACACGGGGGGCTGCCATTGTTCCAAAACACAAAGTTGTCAAATCTGTAATGAAGGATGGAAGATTTAGAGAGGGCACGGAAATAGCTCCCAGCCAATGACTGCCGCTTTTTGATCTTGTGTAATCAACACTATAAAGGAGAGCAGCAGATGAGCAAGGCCTGAAAGCAGGACCACTTTATGACTGCCTGAATGCTTTGCATGCCTGCCATGCTAAATGTACAATTTCTTTGTTTTGTTGTTATCATTATTGAGTATATGCAGAAGAACTTATTCTGCATCCCCTGAAATATTTTTCTTATTATTATTATTACAACACAATTTTTTGCTTTACTTCTTCCACATTTCTCCACCAAAAATCTATTTTCACATTCAATTCTTCCTTTTCACATATTTCCCATATTTTACATGAAGAGGATCCCATTGAAATGAATGGAGACATGTTCCGAATTTAATGCATACTTCTGTATTTCACAACGTATTCAATCAAGTTAGGACATATTGCGTGGTGGGAATAATTTTTCACAGGCCCCAAATTCCCACATTTCCATTCCCAAATTTTTGCATATTGACCGTCCCCATTTCTTGACCAGTTCAAACTGTTCGCACTTCAAAATGTTCAACGCATTCATGACATGTACAGAAATATTTTTCACTTTCTCACAATTTCAAAACAAAATTCCCAAATCCAAACCATTACAACTTCAAATTGTTCACCTCATTCAAGATATATTAGGACAAATTTAGCACATTTGCCAAGATCTCAAAGTTTCAAAAACAAAATTAAAAAATGAAAAGATATTGAATAAACCATTTCACAGCATTTCATTGGCACCTCAGCTCTTCAGCATTCACACGCAATTTCTACAGAAATTGCACTCTAGTTTTATTGTTAGGATGTCGAACCTCTATGTCATCAGGAGTAATTTTCCGATGTGAACCTGTGTTAGGTGTACCTGCTGATGTGCCGCGTGAGCTTCCCAGACAAAGACGTCTTTGAGCGAGTGCTCCCGGTGCTAAATGTGGCCCTGGCGTCGCTGCACCCGCTGACGGATGAGCAAATGTTCCGGGCACTCAATGCGGGCAGTGTGAGGGGGGAGCTGGAGTGGAAGGACTTTCAGAGGAGATTAGACAGCCTGACTGGATTCATGGTGAGACTCGGAGCTCGTTCTGAGCAAAATCAGCCATCTATTTCTGCCCAAAATATTGATTATTGATCATTCATACACCTACTATAAATACTATAAGCTTGTTGCAGCAGTGTTGCACTACTAGAGCGATTGGGGTAGGGTTACATAACATTCCATGTGCTAAAGTATTGAGTGGGATATCACCTCAAACTACTATAAGTTACCAAACCAGTACTGTTAAAGTGTCATCTGGTTTATTATTTTTGGTTTCAAAAAACTGAAACCGCAATGTGCAAGAATGACTTGGAATGCAAGAACAACACAAAAACCTTAACCTTATAAAATAATTGACTATAATCTCCCCTCTTTTTTAAAATATATATATATTTTTTTAGATTTTTCCGCCCATTTTTCCTCCACAAAACGTATATTGAATGTTTATCAGGATTTTTTTGAGGGCTTGTTTTGTTTTAAATCCTAACCCCCCACCATTTTAATGGGCATCGCAGATTTATACAACCAGTCGACTGAGCAGTATAACATAATTTAAAATGTACCACAACAAAGTATAAAGTAAAGTTATCCAAATAAGTTAACAATAAAATGAAATTGATCAAAGACTAATGATGTAACTGAAAATAGGAGCTGAAACGAGGTGACAATAATAGTTTATACCTCAAATATAAAGTTGAATAAATAGGTCTTATCGTACAGTGCCGCCATATTGGATGTGGCAAAGTGGAAGTATGATTGAAGATCTGTCATTTGTTGCTTTGAGATGTAACAGCTGTTTAACGGTCAGTCAAATCTCATGGGATCGTCATTGAGCAATTACTTTATTTTGATTTAAAAGATTCACACTTTCTTCAACAAACATATTAGTGTGTATATTTAGGGAACACAGAGGCACCAACTGCAACAAATACTATGTTCTATCTGATGTTTAGAAATGTTGACTCCTTTCGTTTATGATATTCACTAGGTAAGCACCAGGCGCCTGTTACTGACATGACCAGGAAGGGCAATTAGGGGCAAATCCGCCTTTTGGAAAGTCGACTAATTAAAGTTCAAAAGTTGTTGTGTCTTGCACGTGCCGGCAGGTGAGACGCAGAGATGGCACGCGCATGCTGTGCCATCCCTCCTTCAGAGAGTGGCTCGTTTGGCGGGCAGACGGAGAAAGCACCGACTTCCTCTGTGACCCAAGGTCAGACTGAACACCAAAATACAGTGAACCCACGTTTATTGAGGGGGAGACATTTCAGAAAAATTTGAAATATAGAGAGACCATATAAAAAGCTTTAGCCCTCCCACTTGGATTAAACACATTTAAACGTATTAAACACAATTGGACTAGTTAAAACACCCTTTTAAAAAGTATTTCTTGGTGGCTGCTATTACTGTCAAGTAATGGTCAAGTAATGGGAAACGTATAACATCACTTTGAGGAAATGAACAGAAGACTCTTGATCACACGGTTTTCCAGATAAGACTCAAAGTGTGTGTGCTTCAAGCTGTTTGATTCGTCACTCCAGTTGAGGTTTACCACAAAACTGACACATAAGAGAAAAGGGAATTTGACATTTTAAAGTACATTTAAGCACCAAAATGTCCAACCAAAACAGAAAATGTTGCCTTATGAAAATCTGCTAGCTTAATGCTAACATATAATGCAAAACCTGATAGAGAGGCTAATGTAAATTTGCATGGATGTAATTACGAACCTTCAAACGACTGCTACTTTAATACAGATAGAGTAGCAACAGATACAAACAGGGAATACGATATTACTCACAGATAATTCACTTTGCTCTGTGGGAAGGGAGACCATTATAGTTGGGACCTTCTCTGCCTCTTCTCTTTGCTCTTAATTACGCTTCCTCTGTATCTAATAAAGCTCAGTGCTACCTGGCACGCTTTGGCACAACGTGGTTACACTAATGGCACGAAACTCTAAATTCGGGCTTGCCTGTATACTGTAAACACCCATAAAAAGCGATTGCGTGAAAACCTGCAATATAGCAAGCCCACGGACAATCAACTGTGATGTAGCGATGGTTCACTGAAGTCTCATAAAAACAGTGTGATGTGACCAAAAATATCCTGTCAACAAAGGAAGTTTTTCTGATGGAATGCATGTCTGCAGGAGCGGCCATGCTCTCCTGGCGTTCATGTTCTCCAGACAGGAGGGCAAGTTGAACCGTCAGCAGACCATGGAACTGGGACACCACATCCTCAAGGCTCACATATTCAAGGTGAACAAGTCTGTGAACTCACTCCCTCTTGAGCTTCTTCTGAACTCAGCCAAGGCAAAAAGCCTGTATCGTGTAGGCCAGTGTTTCCCATCCTCCGTTGAGCCAAGGCACACAATTTACATGAGGAAATTCTCAATGTCACAACAATATTGAAATAGTGATGATCAATTTACTTACTCATTATTGTGAAATCTGGGCCTGCTTCATTGAATGCAAAGTCGATTGTATGAATGACAACAGGTGGATACATGGGCTAATTGTACAATTGCTGTGCCGGTCACCATACGTCACCACCATAGATAGATGAACCAATTGTGCTGTACATTATTTGTTGTAACCTAAATTAAATGGAGTCTTCCTTATCTATTTGGTATTTTTACAGTTACACATGTAACATACATCCTTAACAAGTGCAGAACATAAGACACACACTTCAAGGGAATTTTGAAATGTGAGGCTTTTATACCACACCACCATTCAAAATCCGCACCCCACAATATTGGATTTCTCTCTTTGCCTTTTGTTTATACAGGGTCTGAGTAAGAAAACTGGGGTGTCCTCCACTGTCCTGCAGGCCATGTGGGTGAACTGCAGCACAGACAGCCTATCTGCTGCACTCGCATCCCTAAGGAACTTGTACACACCTAATATCAAGGTGACATTTGACATACATAAGGCTGCAAATTTCATGGTATTTTCAACAAGAAAAATAGGAATAAACTAGGAAACTACAAAATTGGATGTAAGCTCTTAATAGGGAACTTGAATAGAGTATATTAGGATCCAGCCAATGGATTTTTTGACGGGGGATGCCAATTCCACTATTTGGCAGTGTAAAATTCCGACAGCCGATTAATGTCTCAAAATATATCATGAACAAAAGAAACTTTAACGCTTACATTAACAAAGATATGAATTACACCTGAAACATTTGACTGTTTTGCAATACTTTGTCCTTTAGTATTTGTTTCACTTTACAACAGAAATCTTTTCCTTTTCCTTTCCCTGTTTGTTTGAATGATCTTTGTCTTACGCTGAAATGTGTTAACGTGGAAAGAAAAATCGGCTAATTTTTGTCGATTTGAAAAGAGCTCATATCAACCGATTAATCGGGTTAAGAAGACACACTTAATATGCGATAGTAGGTTAGTTCTGGTCCCAGTGCCTTGGGTGTGACACCTGTGTCGTACGGCATCCCATTAATTTCAGTTGGTGCAAACACCTCAGTGTTAGCCAATACTCGATAACACACAAGCTTGAGGAATGAGAATCTATCACCTCTCTAGAGAGAGTTCAACAAAATGAGAACATGATGACCATCACAAAGGGAGGTCTATTACTCGAAATGTATTCCATTTTAGAATAAGGCTGCAACACAAAATGATGCACTGTAAATCCTCCTTCTACGTCATGTAGGTCAGCCGCCTGCTGATGCTTGGAGGCGCCAATGTGAGCTGGTATACTGAGGTGGTGGGACACGCCCCCATTCTGGCCGTCCACGCTCACTTGGGACACGTGGAGATGGTGGGCCTGCTTCTGGAAATGGGCGCGGCCGTAGACGTGAGCACGGACAGCGGTGTGACGCCTCTGTGCCTGGCGGCAGCTGCCGGGCACGCGGCCGTCGTCAGCCTGCTCTGCAAGAAAGGAGCCAAGGTCCGTAGCTTACGTGTGTGTGTGTGTGTATTCTATTCTATATTCTTTCTTACTAGTAAAATAATTCAGCTTTTTTTCTGCAACTAGTACCACTTTTTGCCCACTCGTACGACTTTAAGCTGGCTATCCTTACTGTCGGATAAAAGCCATTTACTAGTGAAGTAAAACTACTATTTTGGTGCAGCGAGTAAGGTCCAGGAAGCTGCTAGTGCATGACACATGCCCACTAG
This sequence comes from Filicampus tigris, assembly GCF_054856515.1. Lineage (NCBI taxonomy): Eukaryota > Metazoa > Chordata > Actinopteri > Syngnathiformes > Syngnathidae > Filicampus > Filicampus tigris. The sequence continues at coordinate 21,933,666 of NC_141219.1, read as the reverse complement.
TTGGGCCTAGTATTGATACTAGTGCAGCATAGTATCTTACTAGTAAGATTTAACTGCATTCTATTAGGCTCCAAGTGGCATTAGTAGCAGAAAAATTTTTACCTGTTGGACATGATAATTCTACTATATCGCACTAGTTGTTCTATGAGTGTGCTGAATTGTCTTACTAGTACCAGTAACATTTTTGTGCGACTGCCTTCCACTACTTTGTGACATTTCTATACACATTTATTCGATAGCTTTTATATCCAGCTTGGGCGCACTAGTGCACTGGATTGTTTTACTATTAGGGACAGCGGATTGTTTTACTCGTGAGTACAAAGAGCATAGCCCACCACCTACATTAGGCATGCTTACACCGATTATGACCTTGGTGCGGTGGTGTGGTACCAGGCTGACAGTCGGAACCAGATTTAGAGGCAGAACGGCAAGATTGAAGACTTGACACTAGCAACCTGATTCTTTGGTTGTGGAGTTGTTTTATCAGATTTGAAATGCAATCTCCTTTAATATTTCTTCATGACATGTTGTGCTGAGTAGAAGAATAGCCTTTTTGAATCTGGAACGTTCAGTTCCAGTTCCACTCGATTCTCGATGCCCAACCCTACTAGTGGTACTACTACTACTAGTGACGTTATAAAATTGTACTGGTTAAAATGTAGCGCTTCGTTAGCAGTACCAGTACTAGAAGTACAACCAGATGTCAACTAGTGCGCATTTTTTGCTGACTAGTAATTTCTAAAACTATTAATGCAATGTCCTCCTCGTATGCCAAAGTTGCCCTACAAGTGTGCAGACACGGCATACAGTTGTGGGGAAATATTTTTACAAGTAAGACAGTCATCCTACTAGTGTTCTGAATTGTCTTACCGTTGAGGGCAGAGCGTGTACTAGTCCATGGACTTTTAAGCTGGATATCAAGGATATGGACTAAATGCTCAAAGGGCCACAGGCGATTGGCCGGCTGGCCTGCCCTGTTGCGGCATCTATTCTGGGAGACAGATGACAACAGCAGGCCTCATATCTAGGCCAGCGTTTTGGAAGCGATGGCCAGGACCGGCGCAAATCCCTCTGTGTGCTCCTCTATTTGCCAGGTGGGCCAGGCTGATAAGAATGGCCAGTGTGCGCTGCTCCATGGTGCGCTAAAGGGCCACACGGAGATCATCAGCATCCTACTGGCACAGGATTGGGGACCCGAAAACGCCGTCGATCCACAGCAGCACCACGCGACCACTGGGAAAAAGCAGGCTGCGCAGCAGGCGGTCACAGCCGCAGCCAGCGTAGGACACACACAGGTACATGACACTAATGACAACGACACTTTTTTTGACAGCATTTCCCAACTTAAACCCTCATTTCAAAGCACCGCTGTGTGTGTGCGTGTGCGTGTGTATAGACGTTTGCCATCGGAATCGCTGACGGAAGCCCGTTTAAAATCAGGAGCGGACCAGCCTATAGGCGGGTGCTATTTTTTCCCCCCCTCGAAAATAAGGCGAATGACGCACGACGGAATGGTACCCACGCTGCAGACGGATGACAAATAACGACGCTCAATTTTTAGTAAAATGCCCAACTCTGGTATATATGGGGCGATATGACTGAAATGTATATCACAATATAAGTGTTTCATAAAATTATTAGTCGAACTCACGCTGTATCTCCACACAGCAGTTGGGTAACTAGTGGCGACTTTGAAGTGTTCTGAGGCAATTTTTGTCATTTGCCCATTTCGCCGAGTAGGTTGAGATGAACTTTGGCCGCCTCGTGACCACGTCACACGCATCAGGGACGATTAGTGGGCCGGACTAAAATCCACCTCCGCCCTTGCTTAGCCCGACCCTTTTTTAAAACATGTCGCACCTCGTCCTCCGTCCCAAAAATGGGCTTCCATCCGGGAGAGAGAGACGGACTGTTCTGCCTCCGGGACTGGCTGCCCAGCTCTGATGGTCACTATGCTCCAAAGCTACGATGCTTAAAAGCTATGATAGAAATCACACGCCAAATGTATTTTTGAGGTAATGAAAAAGTCAAATAAAACTCAATAAAAACGAAAACATTACTCACCGCTTTTAACCGAATGTACGACAGGTAGGACAAAATAAAAATTGCCACGAAAACACTTATTGGCTTTGTGCGCATGGATTGGTCATTGGTAGGACGTTTCGATGGGTATGAATGAATTTCAGAACACCGGTTAGCTGCATGCTCAGGTTAAACCAAGTTTCTTTGAGGGAAAAAAAAAACCCCAGTAATGAATATAGTCATTTCCGGCCAGTTGTAATTCCAATGTCCGTTTTATGTACTAGAGATCTTGCGTTGGATAAATAAAGACTCACTCGCGCTGGTTTAACCATGGCTGTAACCATGGACGGCGCCGTAACCATGCACGTCACCATCTTGGTAATTTTTCTGCCTGTCACTATTTGGTGCTGGCATGGATAGATGAGGAATAAAAAAGGGTAATTTTCTGACCGAATCAGTGAAATTGGTTGCAGAAGTGGTTGGGAATCACTGATGTGGAGCACAGTGTCTATCCTTGCTTTTGTTAAGATGATTTTTCCCTCTGTGTACAACAAAACTAGGAGACTTGAATTGTGGGTTTTTTTTTCTGCAGGTGGTGAAGAGCCTGCTGGACTTGGAAGATGAACAGCTGGCAGTGCAGATGGACGCTCACGATTCTCTTTGGGGCGAAACGGGTGTGTTTCTTCCATCACTCACATCCTTTGAGCATTCTCGCGTCCTTCTGTGTGCTACTTTCTTCCATTTGACCCACCTGGCAAAGAGTTAGTTGTGTGCTATACAAGAACCTTTCCACTTTACATCATTATTATGTGCCTACCTATGGTTCCACTGTTTCTAACTGTTGATTCAGTTGTTTTGGTGTGAAAAAGCATCACATATACCAGTAGGAACGTGCTGTCCTGCCATATTTGCGGCACATCTTAGTCAATTGTAACACACTTTGCCCATCATTGCAAATGCAAGCGCAGTTTAGGTCCATTTCCTGAAAGCATGGCAGAGGTCTGTGTTATCTGTGCTTGCAGCTCCATTAGAGTGTAATTCTATTACACTGTACTCTCCAGTGCCACACTGATGAGATAGAAACCTTGTTTGCATGAAGTAGCCTCTCAAATGTTCACATTTGCATGACCATTACGGTAATCTTTATTGAGCTTGAAAAATGTTGGCAGGGCCATGATAGAGGCGCACGCATTCACTTTCAGCCAATTTGAACGGTCACTTATAGAGCCCTCAGTGGTCAGACTCCTTCATAGTTTGGTGTCATTTTATTCTCCTGTTAGGTGACTGTGGTCTACTGACTGCCTTCTAGTTTACTGGCCCTCACAAAAGATGAAAAACTCAAAGGTAATCAGGCCTTGCAGTCTGTTGCTTCAACAAATTGTGGACTGCGCAATTGTGGCTCATGCCCTCCCATTTGAGATAAGACCAGCCTCTTCTGTATACAGTAGACCTTTTTAGGCTGGACAAATCGGTCAAGCAATGCGAAAGGAGGCGGCAAATGTAAAATATCTCTGAATTTAGGAATTTTATTGTGAACATTTTTAAAAGCACCAGTTCAGTTCCAGTTAGATGTGTTTGTTTTACCGTATTTTCCGTACTAGAAATTGCTACTTTTTTCCTAGGTTTTGAACCATGCGGTTTATATAAAAGTGCGGCTATTCTGTGGATTTTTCTTCCACCGCTAGGGGCGGTCTAACTGGAATTAAAATACAATACAATAGCCATTGACAGGATGTGGCTGGAGGTGGAGGAGTTCAACAGGCAAGGAGGCTATGCACTAGGTTATGAATTCCGTGGTATGTTTCAAGTCGAGCTGACAAACTGGAGTGTCAGCGGGCAGTGAAATCAAGATTAGTACTGTTTATTTCCTCTTGGTTCTGTTCCGATTTATCAGCAAAGTTGCTGTTATTTAAAAAAATATATATGTTTTCGTTTTTTTCATTCTAAATATTTTGACGTACATTTTCCAAATCCAACTTAACGCAAAAATTCGGGTTACATCGCCAGCGTAGGAAAGGAACTCGTTCGCAAATCGAGGACTTCCTGTAGTTTCTAATTTGCATTTAAAGGGTGATGAAGTTGCTGCATCTGGAAGAGAATATTCACCTGTAACATTGCAGAAGTCCTGATTGAAAATGGTTACATTTTCTCTGCAAGGCTAAGTATGATAAATTGCCTCTTCCTTTAGCTTCTTCTTATCCCTCCATGATGAATTCTTGTCCACCTTATTGCAGCATTCTCTCTTTTCAGTGCTGAGTGCAGCAGCAGGCAGGGGGAGGGTGGAGGTGTGCATGCTCCTTTTGGACCGAGGAGCGGGGCTGGAGGTGCCAAACCGCCGAGGGATGGTCCCCCTTCTAAGCGCGGCCAAACACGGACACACGCAGGTGATAAGACACACTGAGCGCAACTGCATTCATCGACTTGGTTTTCTGATGGACAATTTATATAATCATAGATTCATTTCTGTACATTAGATTTACATAAGTAAAAGTCTCACGTCACTGGCGTCACGTCACTCTATCTCCAAAACCATCATTTTTCAGGAGACCAGAAACAACCCAACATGCTTGCTGAGCCATAAATCTTGCATTGTCAAAGAGAGAAAGCGATTTTTGACACTTTAGATTGGTCAATAATTTATAAAAAAAATAACTGATGTAGGTGGGGACTCACCAATAGTATAGATAAAAAGGAAATTGACCAAATTTGGACATATCAGGTTTCGGCCCAACGCCAGTCATATATGACGTGCTTCATACTGACTAAAACTGACTAGACCAGGGGTGCTCAAACTACAGCCAACCTTCACATTTGGCCCAGCTTCCTGAACAATATCAGGGGCGCATTAAGATTTTTTTTTTTCAGTCTGGCAACGGGATCGAGCCTAATACGCGCATAGAATGTGACATTCTATTCCAATTGAAGCTTGCGAGCCATGGCCAAGGCTGCCTCGGCAGTCACCCAGCCCGTTGGTCGTGGTTCCGCTGCGGCTTCAGGGAGCGATCGGAACTCTTGGACGCCGGAGTGTGATGACGAACGAGCTGTGCATTATCCTTTTTAACTGTAATATTACCTTCGCTGCTGGATACTATAATCGAGTGGATTTAATTGACATTGTATTGCATACAGTACAAATAGAATACAACTTTATTTATATAGCGCATTTCATAACAGCTACAGCTGTAACAAAGCACTTTACATTACAATAACAAAGTAGCAATAATATAACAAGTGAAAGCAATCATTTAAAACACAAATTACTACATACAGTAGACACCGGAAAACAGCAGAAAAGTGTCAGTCTCATGTTGGATCAAAAGCCAAATAATAGAAATGTGTCTTCAAAAGGGTTTTAAAAACGGACACAGTGGGGGCTTGCCTAACATTTAATGGAAGGTCAATCCAAAGGGAAGGACCAGCAACAGAGAAGGCTCGATTCCCTCTGAGATTTCGCTTAGTCCTCGGCACCTCAAGTAGCGCCTGGTCCACAGAACTGAGGCTCCGGGAAGGTGCGTTGACTTGCTGGTCCAATTTAAGATCACTGTCCATTTTGAAACCCAAGTTTGAGACTGTTGGCTTTAGATATGAAGCCAGGGGTCCCAGGTCAACAGGGCGGGATGTAGAAGAGCCACTTGGACCAAACACCATAACTTCAGTTTTCTTTTTGGTGAAATTGAAGAAATGTAGTGACATCCAGGCTTTGGTGTCCTTTAGACAGGACAAAAGTGGTCTTAAGGAGAAAGCATCTTTTTTGCTCAACGGGACATAGATTTGACAGTCATCCGCATAGCAGTGGAAGGAGATATCGTGTTTTCGAAGGATAGAACACGGGGCCAACAGCAGTGGCCCCAAAATAGAACCTTGTGGAACACCATACGATAGAGGGGCGGAGCGGGACTCAAAGGAACCTAGGCTAACAGAAAAAGTCCTGCCAGCAAAATGGGCTATGCGGCTAGACTAAGGTAAATGCAAACCACTCAAACTCCGCTGCCGGGGCAGCTCGCTCCCTCCAACGCCAGATCTGAAACACACAACTGGTGATCTGGAGCAACAACGAGCGGAAAATCGCTAAGTTCAGAACTGTTGCCTTTGTTAATCACGGAAACCGGGCTACACGCTCAGATTCCCCATGCTTCAGTGCAACTGTACTTCAGGCTACAAAGTGAAGTTTCATCGGCAGATTATGATGTCCTAATGCGCTGACTACAACTAACAACAACTTTATTGCACGCCTGCGGCCCTGGTGAGGAGAAGTGGTTCATAAAATGGATGGATGGATAGCAAACGCTACGACACTGCGCTGTGCCGTTATTGTCATAATTCATACTTGTTGGAATACAAACGGCCATGGCTCGTTGAAGCGCAGCGATATGGTAAGTGATATTTTTAATCATCTGTTTTAGTTGTTCATGGAAAATGTTTTCACATCAAAATGACCATTAGCACTAAAATGATAGGGGGCCTGCATTTATTTTAAAATGTGTGTGTGCGCATAGCTCAGTGTTACTTCGTCAAATGTGCATGCATTGTTGAACGGTCACTGCTAAGTAAATAATTCTGTGAGTGATTTATTCTTTGAAGAATTAATATTAAATACTTACATACAGTAAAACACGCGCAGTCCTGTAATGTTTCTGACAAAATAGGGAAGTGAAGATAAATTGTTCAAGAAGGAAGGAAGAAAGGAAGGAAATAAAAGACAATTTTACTCTGCCACTACAGATAGGACTGTATGTGGTGTATGTGGTAATACGTGTTGATTGTTGTTAAAAAAATATACAGTGCCTGAGTCTTTTTTATTTAATGCAATTTTTATGTATTCATTTATCCAATATATTTTGTTGTTCTACATTTGAATGCAAAAGTTCCATATCCTTGAGAATTGAAACATAATTGCACTTTAAAAGGATATACAGTACACTTATTATTTTTGCTCTAACGTCATCAGTATATCGGCGACGTTTAAAAACAACAACAAACAAAGGATCCTATCTTTTATTGTGATACTTTCTGGGTGACTCATCTGCAAGTTTTTTTTGTGATAAATAATTACGTTTAGGCACCCCTGCGATTGTCACACTCTTTCTGTCCCAATCATCAAAGAAGGAAACAGTGATGTGGCTGTCAGAGGAAAAAGTTTGAGGACCCCTGGATTAGACTGTTGAGTATGTTTGTGGTTAGGTGGATGGCTCAGTAAAAGTATTCCGTTGGCATCATTATGGTGCCAAGGAACTATGTATGTTGACGTGGGTTGAGGAGCTTCATTTAGACAAACGTAGTGCATTGCCAGCATCTTGTTGCCAAGGAACTATGTTGAAGTGAGACAGTTATTGCCTTTGGATGCCATAGGCAATTCTCTTTTGGGGGGTATCAATTACTCACACATTATCACTATTCATGGCAGAGCCTAACATTCTTCATGAGGGAAAACATTACAACAATATAGCCCGCAACGAAAATGGGTTTGACACCACAGAGATAGGGCACAGTTAATGTTTAGTGAAGTTAATGGGGTGTGACTTACAAATGTATACAAAAAGAAGCTCAGAGCAGTGTTGTTTGAACAAGCACCGCATTCGCTGATTTTGCTTCACGGTTGTTGATCCTTCTTCATAGAACATTAAATCACCTTTAAGCTTATTCAGGTCTCTTGGATTTTATTCAAGCAAATCCAACACCAATATTTTAGGTGGCAGAGTTGCTGCTGAAACACGACGCGGACGTGAGCGTGTGCGACAAGCAGGGCCGTACGCCGCTCATGTTGGCTGCCTCGGAGGGCCACGGCAGCACTGTGGAGATGCTGCTGTCCAAGGGTAAGCGACTTTATTGGGCACAAATTCTACAAATTGTGTTTCTGTGCTAATATACACTCAACCAAAATATAAACGCAACACTTTTGTTTTTGCTCCCATTATTTATGAGATCAAATGTCTAAAAGTTTGTCCACATACACAATACCGCCGTTTCTCTCTAATATTGTTCACAAACCAGTCTAAATCTGTGATAGTGAGCACTTCTCCTTCGCCGAGATACTCCAGCCCACCTCACAGGTGTGCCAAATCAAGGTGCTGATTAGACACAATGATTAGTGCACAGGTGTGCCTTAGACTGCCCACGATAAAAGGTCAGTCTGAAAGGTGCAGTTTTGTTTTATTGGGGGCGGGGGGGGAACTCAGAAAACCACATCTGCCGGGATTCGTCCGTGAAGAGAACACCTCTCCTATGTGCCAGACGCCATCGAATGTGAGCATTTGCCCACTCAAGTTGGTTACGACGAACTGGAGCTCTTGGAGGTGAACATGCTGGATGTGGAGGTCCTAGGCTGGTGTGGTTACACGTGGTCTGCGGTTGTGAGGCTGGTTGGATGTACTGCCAAATTCTCTGAAACGCCTTTGGAGGCGGCTTATGGTAGAGAAATGAACATTCAATACACGAGCAATAGCTCTTGTTGACATTCCTGCTGTCAGCATGCCAGTCGCAATCTCCCTCAAATCTTGCAACATCTGTGGCATTGCACTGTGAGATAAAATTGCACCTTTCAGAGTGGCCAATATTTGAGAGGAATGGTGTTATTGTGTATGCGGAAAAAGTTTTAGACCTTTGAGTTCATCTCATAAAAAATGGGAGCAAAAACAAAAGTGTTACACTTATATTTTTGCTGAGTGTATCTATGCCAGTCAGGTAGAGTGACGGGCACAACAATTACATGCTCTTCCACTTGATGGCAAGGTACAATTAAAAACTCATTCACTGCCAAAGATAAATGTATTTGTCTTTTCACAGTCACAGCCACTCAATCCCAGGAAATTATTTATATTTTTTTCAAATTTTTTCAACCGTTAGGATAAAAGAGGGTCTGAAAATGTCTGGCAGTGAATGAGTTAAGTTGCGACGTAGCGGGCTTGCTAGTTGAACTGCGAAACAGCAATCAAAAGTGCACTATAACCTCTAAAGGTCTCAAACTCTTCCCTGTTTCAGTACTTTTTGTGCAACTTCTTGAAGGAGCTGAAATGAAATAATTCAAAAGAGGAGTTTGGTCCATGACAATTTCCATGGAAGTTCACTGCTATGCATTTCTGTGACCCTTCCAGTCTTATTTGAAACGTTGGTTCTCTGTCTCATGTAATTAGGCGCCTCGGTGTCTGCTGCGGATCAGGAAGGTCTGACTGCAACGGGCTGGGCCTGCATGAGGGGCCACAGAAGTGTGCTGCAGCCTCTGACGGATGCCGGTGCAGACCTGAACCAAGCAGACAGACAAGGACGCACTCCTCTCGACCTCGCCGCCCTTAACGGAGATGCTGATACAGTGGGTGCCGTGCCGAATTCATCATATTGCACCTTTAATGCCACAGGATCACAAGTAAAAGGATATATGCCGCAAAACATCAATTTGTTGAAGTGTTGGATGAAAGCACAGTGAGGCTGTTATGATACTGTACCTTGTAGCTAAATTGTTGATCCCGGACATGTGTGTTGGAACGACAAAGAAAAAGACCTTACACCTTCGTATCCTTTAATGTGTTAATGTGGGAAAAAAAATCAGCAACCACAAAAAGGGCACATTTATGCCTATTTAAATCTATAACATGTCTTTAATAACTCGGTTTTTCCTCCTCACGGGGTTGCAAAAGACGTCAGAGGTTCAGTGTAATTTTATTTTCAATTTCTGATGATGATAAAAGGAAAGCTTTGGGTAATGTGATCAGAGTATAACTTGCATGAGTATGTTCCTCTTCATGGTTAGGTCCACTTTCTGCTAGATCACGGCGCAGTGCTAGAGAGGACTGACAGCAGCGGCAGCAGGGCTGCAGAGCGGACTCCTGGCTGCCAGAATCCGGCCCTGGTGGCCTCGCTACTCAAGAAAGGCTCCAAGACCGGTACGTACGCCAGCCTTGCATTGAATCCTACTTTCACGTAGCTTTAACTCCCTCAGCACAAGATTGCAAGCCAACATAAAATCGCAGCAGTCAGTTTTACATCCTCTACGATCTCACTTTTCACCGTTCTCCTTCTCCATCTTTCATGAAGCGCAAGGCTACAGAACGGCACCGCATGATCGATCAGGTAGGTAAATTGGTGCAAGTCAAAGTGACAAGGTGAGACCCATGAGAATTATTTGTGACCTTCTATCAGGTCACGCCACGTGGGCCATGGCTTCCACCAAACCAGACATCCTTCTCATCCTGCTGCAGAAGCTCATGGAGGAAGGAAACCTGCTCTACAAGGTACTTGAAGCTGAAAGGTTACCTCCACAAAAGGAGATTAGGTCTTCAGCCTAATGTTTGCTGAATCAATATTGATTTTTAGGTATTCAGAGATTTGGTAAGATACACACAGAAAGATCGAGGCACGGCCGTGGAGCCCTTTTCTGCAAGTTGATTGTTATTTCAGTCGTAGTCAATAATTTTTCTGCCACTCGGAAGCATTCTGGCACCTCTTGTTTCCAAACATTATGAAATGGTCTGTTCCAATCATGTTCATGTAGGATCTTCTGACAGGTACCAAAATGCCATTCAGTTTTCATCCATTTCTTTCTCTTCCTTCTAATGTGGTAAAACAGAAGGGCCGTATGAAGGAGGCCGGCCAGCGTTACCAGTACGCGCTGAGAAAACTGCCTCGGGAGGGCCAAGGAGAAGAGCTAAAAGGGCTCAAAGACCTGCGGGTGTCTCTCTATCTCAACCTATCCCGCTGCCGAAGGAAAACCAACGTGAGGCTGCATCATGCACATTTATTAGATGTAGGAAAGGATAGAAGAGGGTCAGTTGAGGTGAGGTAAATGGTTCAAAGATACACAACTCACAAAAGGTTCGGCATTTGCGGCCTTTGCTGAAATTTCAGGATGAACCCAAAATGCACTACAACCTTTACAAAGTGAACTTAATTTGGCCCTCTCTAAAATACTGAAGGAATATGTCCAACTGTTCGATGTTTCAGTACTTTATGCATAATTTGCCATTCTGTAACATGGAGCTGAACAGCAAAATTCACAACTTGTGCTTGATCCAACATTTCCATCCTGCTAAAGTGATTTTTTTGGTATGAAAACTCAGGACTTTGGCATCGCTGAGGACTTTGCAACAAAAGCTCTGGACCTGAAGCCCAGGTCCTACGAGGCCTATTATGCCAGAGCACGGGCCAAGAGGAGTAGCAGGTACATCCATACTATAGATCAAATACTGAGAATATGTACTGTTAAATAATGAACCCATGTTTATCATATGAAATATGTTTTAGGCCCACCCACAATAGGTGAAAATCTGCAACATTGAGAGACAATATAAAACACAAAACATATTTATTACAGTGGGATAAGGACAGTGTTTCTCACTCTTTATTGACCCAAGGTACAAACTTAGCAAACCGATTCACAAAAAGTTGCGAAACAGGGTCATAATGTACCTTCTGTCAGCTAGTGGATGAACATTTTATTGTTTTCCCTGTTGCTATATGTGGTTGGCATAAATAAATTAATGAAGCAGTTATTCTTTTAGGGAGAATTTTTTTTTTTTTGTCAAAATAATGGACATTGATAATTTCCAGCGAGACACCTGATGATCTCTCACGGCACACTAATGTGCCACAGCACACTGGTTCACTGAGAATCACTGAGATGGGAAACTGGCTGGCCTGCAAAAAAAAAATCTATGTATATGAAGGCAATGCATAAATGATGAAATGCATTGGGGATTTTTTTAACCCCAAAAATGATTTCCAAAAACACTGACAAATCTCCAATATGCCTTTTCCATGTAAAACGGGGGTAACTTGGGTAAATGCTCACCCCCCAAAAATGTAAAATTATTTGATCTGCAAAGAGGTGTCGTGTGGATGGCGAACCACGAATATGCGGGCTCCACTGCGTTTAAGTTTTACCACCCCCCATACACTGCAAACACATTTCAACTTATTAAAACACACAGTCCCAGTAAAAGTTTACCGTAAAACTGATGTTATATATTTTAAACACCAAAATGTTCAACCATATCATATAATCTTGTCCCATGAAAGTCCATTATCTTAATGCTAACATATAATGTAAAACCCCTCAGAAGGGCTAACAGAAATGAGCATGGATGTTACGCTAATTATAAAGCTTCAAACAACTGCTGCTTTAACACATACAGAGCTGAAACAAATATTGTACAAACAGATCATAGAACAGTACTTACAGTCACATATCTACTACTACTACTACTGTTGGCGATAACAGTATTAGTTGGGGACCTCCTCGGCCAGCTATTTTTGCTGTTAACTATGCCGCATACGTACCAGTGGACCTCAAGTGTTGACAGGCATACTGATGGCATGTAACTCTGAATTCTGATTGCCTCTATACCGTTGAGCCTGCTGGAAAATCTGCGCTATTGAGTGGGTGTGAATGATGAACCGAGGTACAGCGGCGTTATACTTATTCAAATGTCCTCTCCAGGCAATTTGCTGAGGCACTGGCAGACCTCCACGAAGCAACACGACTCTGCCCATCCAACCGGGAGATCCGTCGCCTGCTGGTTCGAGTGGAGGAGGAGTGCACGCATCATCAGAGGATATCCAGCAGCACTAACGTGTCACAGAGTTACAACAGGGACCCTCACAGCCACCACCCACACGCCCCGGAGGACAGGGCAGACGTGTGTTCGCACGGAAGTCTAGAGAGGCCAATCCCAGAAGAGCAGTCTGATCTACAACAAGAAGATGAAGAGGAAGAAGGCGAGGAGCTAAGCCTGCAATGTGGAAAAGGCTCAGAATTTTGGCCTCTGAACCCATACGCTCCAAACAGGACTCTCCCAGGAGGTGTGGCCTTTGCGTTAGCTGATCAGACGGCGTGTTTTCCTCAAGAGGAGTATATTCAGAATCCGCTCTTTATGGACCTGCCTGACCCGCTTGCTGTCCACAAGCAAGGTCAAAACCAGAGCGGCAGGACTCATCACCACTGCCACTCCCTGCAATCAGGGGCCAGAGTGGGTGGCAGGCCTCTGTCTCTCTGCGGACCCTCCAGTCCTCTGCCCGGGAGACACATCTCCACCTCCCTGAGGCCTGCACCTGTGCTGGCCCTCGACTCGGAACACTCCGGGCTCAGCCCCACCGAACACTACCATCCCATGTCCCCGAGCAGCTCCTCCCCACCGGGTCCTCTTCCAATGTACCAGCCCCGCTCGTCCAGCTTCTCCAGGGGTTCTGACAGACTCTCGGCACACTCTGTGGCTCTGGATGGCCTGGCACTTGCTCTGGGCTCAGTTGTGGAAGTCCGGAGGGAGGCTGGTGGAGCAGGAACAGCGGGCTCCAGGGGTTCTAGCTCTAGTCAGGCCTCCAGTGGGAATCAGTCAGACAACGGCAAGCAGCAGGTGCTGGACAGCCCATGTCCCCTCAAAAGCAGCGGCAGCTTCAAGTCCAAAGGCGAGATGAAGCCGCGGCCCTTCATGGGGGTCATGGATAAAGCAGTGCGAGTCCAGAGCCAACCGACCTCGGGTTTTGGCCGACAGGGGCAAGGTGGAGGGGGCGTGGAAAGTTTCAACATGTCAGTCATGGAGTTCCAGGGCTTGAACAATGAGTACAAGCGCTCTTCATTCCAGGAGCCGCTCTCTGGAAGTCACGCCGGCAGCCAGCAGAGTCGGGACTTTGGAGATCGGCTCCACCAGCGAGAGGCAAGAGCTGCTTTGTCATCCCATCTCCGTTTTCCTGATGGGAGGCACAGGCAGGCGAGTTTGACCAGAGACAACCCAACGCTGCATATGGCACCCATGAAGCCCAAACGCTCCTTTATCGAGTCCAATGTCTGAATCATTTGTCAAAGCCTAAAAGACAACACAGAAACATCCCACACAAGGTATCTACGATGCAAGCCTGTGTGTCGACTTCCGCTGCAGTGTCGCATTTGCAATCTAGAACCAAGCGGTGGTTTGCTTCTGTCTACATGTTTACAGCTAGCGCACCAGTGTGTTCAAGAAAACCACACATAGCATATAAGTGAGGTTTTTAAGTAACTAGTACATTATCTGAATGGTAGTCCTTATCGAAGAATTCGGAATATTTGTAGACAATAGGCGCCAAGATGCATCCGGGTGGCAGAATGTGAGTGACTACATGAACTGAATCGATAACAAAAACCCGTTGAGTTTAGGGTTTGCACCTCAACCTCCATTTTCAGTGAAGCCATTCGTTCATTCATTCATTTAAGTTTATTTCCACAACGTTAAATCAGAAACACATGCCGTGAGATACGAGTGACTTTGAATTGTGAACGCAGGCTTAAGATTTGAGTGGTGAATGGAGGCAGTGACTCAAGTTCATAACAAGATGCAGTATGGCAGATAAAATTATGAACAATTTTTCAGAAAAGTGGCTTCAAGCTGTTTATTGCCACTCCCAATTGAAGTTTACTGACAAAAGACAAGACAAAGAACTACACTTTGTGTATTTAAAACCACCGCATAGCATAGCCTTTCAGTGCTCTAGCTTAATGCTAACACTAAATAGCATCTATGTTGCGTTGCTTTAACCTTTTAAGCAGAGAATTGAACGCAAACAGTGCAGACTATATAACAGTATTCAGTCATATTCTTTATGCTCTGCGTAGAACGATTAATATTAGTGCCGTACTTACTGATGAGCTGAGAGAGGAGTTGACACGTCTCAGTGAACAGCATATCTGTCTGTCTTATACTGCCCCGTGCTGGCCACAGTGAGCACACCAGAGGGAGCAGCACAACGGCCATCCAATGGATGCAGTGTGACGCCAACTGTTTTATTGTTAATTCTACTTAATTATGTATTTCTTGACTGTGGTCTTTTTGTATAAAGTACAATATTAAGGAGTGGTTATTTTTCCTCGTTAAAATGGGAAGGCTGGAACGGATCAATGGCATTTTCATTCACTTCATTGGGATAAGATGATTCGCAATATGAGTGTGGTCACGGAATGAAGTAAAATCGTATCTCAAGGCTCCCCTGCATCTTGGTTTCTCAGATTTCGCCATCCGGAAGAATGATGAATTGTCCTATATCAAACATGAGAATTTTTTTTTTTTTTCTGAGAAAGTTTTGTGCATGAATCATAATAATAATGATGATAATAATAATAAACCTCAGACTAGTTACAGGATAAGACCATTATGATTGTGTCTTTTAAAAAACATTTATATTTGTATGATATACACTATATTTGCAGATGATATATTTACTTGTAAATGATTATCTGTCAACATTAAAGCCTTCTAACTACATCAGATTTATTTCATAGACAGATAAGACATGACAATGTTAGAACCTCCTTGTTAATGTTGGTTGCTTCAATATTTACTGTATATGGCATTTATTTTTGCATAGCAGACGGCTTATGAAGTGTTTATTGGTTTTATTGAACACAAGCAGTCAAGAATTATAAATACAGAATAGACTTATTACAATTATGTTCATAGTTGTCATACACACTTTTCATGCTATGAATACAGAATGTGGCCACAAATAACGTGGTAAGATAAAATAATGAAGATGACTGTAGTTCATTATTTATGCTTCTTTCACAGTACGGTCTGTGTTTCCTGGGTGTATTTGGATTAAGACAAAATAAACATTCAAATGTATACACATGAAATGAAAGCATGTCCAGCTACAGTATTTATGCTGGATCAGAAAATTGTCATCATGCAATGTGTAAGGAGAACAAATAATGGCTACACGGCTAATAAAATACAAAAGATGTTAAACAAGATGTTTCTCCAGGGGTTTTAATTTGCAATGGTGTCGAAGTGCACTGCAATAAATTGACAGCTGTTTCTAATAATTTGCGCTTTTCATGGGTAACCAGAATTACCTGATTTAAAAGATTAAGTTAGTTATTATTTACATAATACATTCCCAGTAAAAAGGGTACTGTCGGGGTCATTTTTTGTTGTCCAAGGTACAAATTTAGTGATGTCCCTGTAGGGTTCCCAATTGAACTCCGAGCTACAAACAGCGGTAGTACTGTTAACGGTTAGAAAGGGTGCACACATGGGAATAGGGACCATTTCTGTGCTATTTGTTTGCATGTTAAAGGTACAAACAAGTGCTAGGCCTATGTGAATGCCTTTCAAAAGACCCCACTGCTGTATGGAATGCAGTTTAAAATACTAAACACACAGGAAAAGTCATCTAGACCTGGGATGGGAAACTTATTGCACGTTGTGCACGAAGAACGTATTGACAAGGGTTCTAATCTATTGTTTTTGTACTTTCGTACTTTTCGTACTCTTCAGTTACCAGGATGCACTGCGGCATACAATATTGAACTGAACTCAAGGACAGACATAAATAATTATCGTCGCAATATGTAACCTATTTAAAGGGTGCAATAGGTGTTTAACCTTGAGGGTACTGCCCCCATGACAAGCCACTGGATCTTTAAAGGTACGAATTTAACACCTTTTTTTTCTGACAGTGGAGAGTTTAATTACACATCTAATATTTTACAGATTGAGAAGTTGCTCACCAGTTGCTTAGTACTTGAGTAGTTTTTCTCATTGAATACAGAAAAGTCTTAATCAAGATATTATTTGGAGCACTACTTTTTACTTCAGTTGTATTATTCTAAAGTAACAGTACTTAAAGGGGGAAATCAACCCAAGCATATTTTTTTTCAAGGATATGTTCCCAGCAGGCCCACTAGTAGAAACACAGCATTCTGATTAATATTGCGTTTGTGGAATATGAGCGTTTTTAGCCATATCAGGGAGCGGCCATTTTGTCAGCTCTGTCGACTGAAAATGACATCACAACTGCTCAGAGCTCAGGTAACGACCAATCATGGCTCAGCTTCAGGAAAATAGGTCAGCCGTGATTGGTCGAAAGATGGCTAAAAAGGGGTGGATTAACTCTTATTCCACAGACGCAATATTTATTAGAAACAATGCACTGTTTCAACTAGTGGGCTTGCACAGAACATATTCTTGAAAAAAATATATGTTTGGGTTGACTTCCGCTTTAAGCACAATTTTTGGCTACTCATTCCACCTGTAGTTTTTACCCTAACATTTGAAAAACATTCCCTGTGATTGAACGGCTGGACTGTGAAAAGACAAGTAAATTTGTCAATGGCATTGAATGAGTTAATACCACGTATGCACGTGTTATGAAAGCTACTCATGCTTTGAAAGACAATGAAAGGAGCATGTGATGATTAAGAGTGTAAAATGTCATCTTACATGGTGTTGTACTGTTAACGTTCTGTTTTTTCTGCAGCCAGCCAAACTACATGATTGTGACTGCACTAAATGAACAACCTACAACAGCATATTGAAATCTGCCCACACAGAACAACTTGACACTAATGAAATTAAGTTACTTGCGAAGAATGTGAAACATGTACATGTTCTTCTACTTGTGCACCTGAAATGATGTGGTGGCAGTGGTGACGGAGGCTGCTTAGTGGTTCGTCCGCCACCGAGCGATGGCCATCTTCAAAGTGTGATTCGGGGTGAGCAAAGTTGTCAGTAAGGGGAGGTTGGTCATGGGGCTGGAGCGGTTCTTGGTGTGGATCCACATCGTGATGGCTTCCCTCTCATATGAGTAGCCATCTAGGGGCAATTTCAAATTTCATTTAAAATACCGGTAATAACAATAAATTCCCAATAACCGCAGTTTCCAATTTTGAATAAAGTGGACACCCGCTTTTCGCGGCGAATAGGGAGTGAGCTTGACTGTGAACAGTGAAAACAAGAGGAAAAAAATGCAAATTAATGAGGGATCTGGTAAAAAAACCAAAAAAAAAACAGGGTCAAACAGGGGATGGTTAATGAAAATGTGCAAATAGGTGAATTTGTGAATGTCGTACGGTGAATAAGCGGGGGTCCAGTTTACTTTAAGATGAAGTCAACCCCAAAATTTTCTTGACAGTAATATGTTCTATGGCAGGGGTCGGCAACCCGAGGCATCAGAGCCGCCTGCAGCTCTTTCATCCTCATGCTGTGGCTCTGCGTGGCTTGGGAAAATAAACTATAAGTGTCCGATTGAAGTGTATTGTAACGTTAGCGCCCTTTTTATTATTCCAACACAACTGCCTTTTTATTATTGCAACTACAGTGCAACAACAGTTCTGTCGTAAGTACACACTAATCCTTCGTCCTTCTCGCCGTCACCCCTCCCTCCCATCCAGCGAGTCGCGTCGTAGCAAAACACAAACATCACCACAATAGAGATAATCCAATTCGTTACAGTATGATATTTGTCTCAAAAAACGTTCATCATGTCTTCTTAGTATGTCAAAGTGTTTAACTTCTTTCTTCAGACCTTGTGCAATTTTGGTGATAAGCATTCGCCTTCTTCAGAGAGGTTTGACCTTGACGACGTGTCTCAGCAGGCAGCCGGCGTAATCAGAAAGCACAGCGACACTAAAACTGCACAATATCCGAACAAAGTATTTTGTATTTTTGTTTTGTTTGTTTAGTTGTAGTTGTAAATTGTCAAATTATTGTGACCCGAAATATTAAAATAAAATTATATAGTCCCCGTCGGCCGAAAATCTTGGAAGTCCAAATGTGGTCAAATTAATTTTTCTATCATAAATCGATTCGAATGGTCCGTCCTCACTTTGTCTATAATTTTTATGCAATTCTAGCCAATTTAAAGGGGTGCAAATAGCAAATACTCAAATAAAGCACAATTTCATGGCCAGATGTGTGTGCAACACAATGACGTGTTCGAATGCAGCCTTTCCTTTTTTTTTTAAAGACAATAACGAGTGAAAATAGTAAGGTTCGCTGGATTACGTTGGCTTGTTTAATATGTATTGGTGAGATGATTAGTTGCGAATGACCTCCCTCACATCATCATCATCGTGTCATGAGGTAAGTCTCCGTTCCATTTTAATATGCACTTTAGACGCGGTTAGTTGGATCATTGTTTTATTTGCTGCATCACTCATGCCGTTAAACCTGAAAGAAGGCCGTTTGTGAAGGCGCTGTAGCCCAAATGAAGATGTATTGTGTTGCATTGTATAGTATCGGGCAGGTGTGTTTGCTGGTATGACGTTTCAAAGGCTGGGGGCACGATGAGCGCGGACTTTGAAGTACTCGGATGCCGCCGGCTTGGTTTTTATACTCTTTTGAATGTATTTTGTAGGTAGTAATATGCAGAGCTGGGCATCGGCCCTAAGTCCCCAGATTTCCATCCTGCATATTCAATCGACCCACGTGGTCCCGGCCTGTCCCTCGCCGGCGACAGCCTATCGGTGTTGAGAACGTAATCTTTACGTCACATGGAGGCGCCGCACGAGCCGCCAAATAAAGAAAAATATCAAACAAAAACAAGTGACACACGCACAGCGTTGTCATCGGTGAAATAAAAACAATATGGGGCACATGTCATTGCTGTTATTTTTTAGAGCTTAACCCATTAAGGACAGGAGCGCATAACCACGTTTCTACCACTAGAGCTGGGAGCGCTGTTTCGTCTTTCTACCCTACATTGAACATATTCTTGAAAAAAATGTTTGGGTTGACTTCCTCTTTAAGCACCACTGTAGTTGCAATATTCCCCATCTTAAATTCCCATGGAAACTTTCAAACAATTTCCTGGAAATGTTGCACCCCTTATTGTGTGTTGTGTGGAGCCATGGCTCACCGGCAGCAAGGACTGGTTCCCTCATCAACTCCCTGGTAATTGGACACAGGAACTCATCAGGAACACCTGAACAAACCAGCGCATTCTTCAGCTCCTCCACCTTCCTCAATACTTTGCTGCGCTGCCCCACTGATTCTGCACACACACCCACACACATGCACATACAATCATTATGATCTCTCATTAAATGGGGATGTGTGAAGAGGTAAAACGTGGAGTGACAGCACACAAGAAAATTGATTTCAGAATCAAAATGTGGAGCATTTGCTCCCCGCGTGTTTAGCACTTGTCAGTCCTGAGCGTCTGTGAGCGTCAACATGGAAGGCGGCACGACTGATGACTGTCTGTCCAAGTCACAGTGAAATATCAAGCAGCGACATTTATATGTGTGCTTAATAGGGATGTAACGATTCACTCAAGCACCGGTTCGATTATATTTTTGATTTTCAGTTCCCGATTCAATTATTTTCAACTTGCTACCATGCTTGTCTCCGTGCGCTAGTGTGGTGCTGCAGCCATCCACAAACGCAATACGCAATGATGTTTGGTGCAAGCGCGTCAAGTAGTTCTGCCACAAACTTTGCTAGTCGACTAATCACCAACAGTCGTCGCAAATAGTCGACTAATCCAATCATAAGTAAATCGCACCAGGCTCTTATTTGACCGTCGTTAGCTTACAGCTTGAATTCTTTAAGGTAAGCACAAAAGAATAATAAAGTCAAGATGAGAGTACATTCAACTTGTATTAAACTTGCAGCATGTATCAACATTCCTGACAAGTTTATAAATGGAGTAATTGAAATTGAAGGTGATACTGTGGCCTTATTTATTTTTTAAAATGTTTAAATGTAAATGTTATTATATAATATATACAATTGCTTTGATTGGATTTGTTAAAAATGAATAGAAAAACACACTCTCCTTCAAAGTAGCCTGTCGATGAGTTAATTTCACAATCAAAGTGTGCCATATTTTCAAAATGGATCTCTATGGGATTCTCATGTCTCATGACAACTCCACAATACAGCAATTAGGGCCACCCTCAGACTTCACAGACTCACACCTCTTTGGTGGTTGCGCACATATTTCCTGGTTACACATGGTGGGTGTGTCAGAAGCCTAGATGGGAGAATTGTCACATCTTTAAAAAAAAAAAAAGAAACATACATAAGGAACTGACTTAGAGCCAACGGGAGAATATGCCCCATATAGAATAGACAAGTTTCTTAAAAAAAAAAAAACAACAAGTGCAGGTAGGCCCCAGAGTCGTCACTCGTCTGCATGTCTTAAGTTAAAGAAAAAAAGTAAAGAGCTCCCTCATAGTTTTCTAAAGTAATAAAGTTTCCCCAAAATTCAACAGAACTGAAATGTTAAACTTTCACTTATTTTTGTTTTAATTTCAAACAAAAAGAGACGGGGAGTTTCAAGTGTTAGCAGCATCTCTTGAAGTAAAGATTTAAATAAATAGTTGACTGACGCTAACCCTGTTTTAAATTGATCTCTTATTGGCCTTCAGATCTTTAAAACAGGCCGATGCCGATATTCATCAAAATATCTGCGGCGATAATCGGCCGGGCCAAAATGGATCTATCCCTAGTTTAAATGACCTACTGGTCCATGTCAGTTTTGCCATTTGGGTCCTTGTTAGAAAACAGCAAGTTCTGCATATAGTACTGAAACAGTAAACAGCTCAGCATGTGCATTCACAAGTTTGAAGAAGGTCATTTGAATGGTTATAGAATGAGAGTGCATTTGAAGCTCATCCTGAAATATCAACAAAACCCAAGATCCTGAGTTTTTGCGAGCCGTGTTAAACTTGGAGAAGCAGCAAGTGGTTCCCACCTATGTGCAGTTCTGACAGCAATGTCTCTTTGGTGAGAGCAAGCAGCTCAATCCCATCAATGTTGTTGCTCCTGAACGTGTCCACCAATCCCTCCAGCCCTTCCTCCAACAGCCACACGGACACATCCTCCTCTGACCAATCACTGACCAGCAGCTTGGACCGACCTGCTGATGCCGATGCTGAGAGGACAAAAGCAGAGTGACACTTGAGTTCCCCCCCCCCACACTTTTTATTTAAAAGGCCAAATGTTATCTTGGAGCCCTGCCGGCTATTGATTTCAAGAGGTGCAGATTATGTAGGGGGGCCCCTTTATGGATTCATCCTGAGTGCTTTCATTGACATTCTCATTGACAAAGGATGAAAGGATAAAGGTGGAGAGTGCACATGTGCAGACAGATCAAAAGCTGACATGCACTACCCCATACACTGACTGTATAGAGACAAAAGCATCGGGGAGAAGTCTGGAGCCGGTCGGTGCCTTTATGGCCCTTGTTTGTAGACCGGGTCACAGTCATGCTGCAACAGAAAATAGCTTTTACAAATGGTCTTTTATTAAATTAGTCATTCCACGCTTATCATAGGAGAGACATTCCATACTCACCCGCTACAAGTGAAAGTCCACAATAGAGACAGACCACTTTTTTTTTTTTTCTAAATACAGTTTCACCCTTTCCACATACATTAAACGTATTAATACACACCGAAACTGATCAAAAGACCATTTCTGAAGTCTTCTTAGTGCCTGTCGTCCACTTGCTGTCAAGAAATCATAGAAGGCAGCACACAAAGACCATCGACACTTCATCTGTACATTGCAGTAATTTGCTTCAGTTCGGCGCGAAGACGGGCTCACAAAGAAGCTCTCTCCCCCCGATGGGTTAAGATGGCGCCACCGGCTGCTGCAGGGAGAGGTGGGAAATCTAGTAAAGCCCTCCGTGGCGGCGGCCACTTTCTTTTTTAATATTCAGAGCAATCGCGACGTGTTACGGTCGTAACGAGTTAGCGTTCAGGGATTTCCGTAACATTTGGCAGCTCTGCCAAATGTTCCCCGTATAAATGCCCATTTGCAGTTTTGCGTTTCATTCAATGAGTCGTGAAATACGAATTTTGACTGGCAAGCTGCAATGCGAATTCACTTATTTCGAGCCTTGATATTTGTGCATAGCACGAGTCAAAAGTTTGGAAAAACTCTCTGATTCATTGTTTTTTCATCCATCTATCTTCTGAATCGCTTTTCCTCACGAGGGTCGCAGGGGTGGTGGAGCCTATGCCAGATGTCTTCGGGCAGTAGGCGGGGTACACCCTGAACTGGTTTCCAGCCAAATGCAGGGCACACAATGACGAACAACCAGTCACACTCACAGTCATACCAAGCCTGTTTGTGGTTTGTGGGAGGAACCCGGACTACCCGGAGAAAACCCAAGCAGGCACGGGGAGAAATGCAAACTCCACACAGGGAGGCCGGACCCGGGATCGAATCCTTGACCTCTGCACTGTGAGGCCAAAGTGCTAACCAGTCGTCCAATGTGCCGCCCAGTGTTTTTTCATCATTTAAACATGTCCTGAATTGTAAATAAATACTTCATCATAATGACGAATTATTGATGGAAGCATTTGGTAAACAAAAAATGCTAATCAAAATAGAATGTTTTATAATTTAGATTCTTCTAAGTAGGCATCTTTGGCCCAGATAACAGCTTTGCACATCTTGATATTTTCTCAGTCAGCTTTATGATGTGGATGATTCTTTATGACCTGGAACGACTGTCAGTAGCACACAGCTGTAGATGATCAAGAGTTAATAGCTTGGGATTTCTTGACCTCTAAATGTGTTTGGGACCATTTGAACTTGAAGTTGTTTCCCAACTACTGTCTGGTACTCTATACTGTATATATGTTTGTGTTAGTTGTCCCTGGTGTATCAAAAGTCAAAGCTTACCTTGACGTGACATCACAGTGGCCTCTTCTGGAAGAGAGAGCATGTTTAAGGTACCGGTAAATTATTAATCACAGTATATAAGACTAAGGGTGGCGAAAATATAAACAAGATACTCTCAGCATGCTTTAAGTGTAATAATGCTAAAAAAATGAAGACATTAGACTGTTGGGGATCAATCAATACAATTTCATGGAACAAATATAAATCTTACCAGGCAATGATTTCCCAGCTGTGATGCAGCAAAGCAGGTATGAAAAAGAGAGAGAAAAGAGAAACGGTGAAAAAGGAAAAAAAATCATAATAAGGAGTTTGTGTTGCTCCAACCATGGCCACTGCATCCATCGTCCACTCTCCAGATGTTCACCGTCTTATCCATGGATCCTGTGGCAATTAGTGGTGAAGTTGGAGAGAAGGAACACGCAGTCACATACCTGCGGCAGAGGATGCTCGTCATTGGAACGTTGCTTCTGTTTGCTCCTAAGCAACAGGCAAATTAAATGTACACTTTTTGGCTGTCTTATACAATATTGATTATAGTGATGTGAACGTTAGGACTGAATTATTACCGACGTGGTCCAAAGGCAGTATCATATGAGCAATGACATTTTAAATTTGGTGTACTTTCATAAACACTGTGCAGGTGAACAGTGAAATTATATGTATGTTATTTATACATGAGAAAATACAATGCATATTTTACAACACTATGGTTTCTGCAGTAATTTTTGGAAACATTTTGTCATTTTCACATAGAGTGTGCCTCAAGAAGATGTGAGCGCATAGGCTTGATGGATATTACAGGAGAGACGTAGTAACTACAGTTCACTTATGGCTAGTTCAAAATAAGACAAATAATACAACTGGAATACAAATTTCACAATGATATGTTATCAAGTCCACTGCGTAAAATTTGCTTCTCGGAGGACCTACCGCTCATGTTGGTTCAATGTGTAAAGCAACACAGCATTTTTCTACAAATTAAAAAGAAAACAACTTGCATTAGTCAATATAATGAGAGGCACCATAATGTACGAGGTGCCAAATATGGAAAACAATAACATTTTCTTTTCACGCACTACAAAAAAACGTCAGCTATACACCAGTTAATCTGGGAGCATTCTGAACCTGAACGCCGGCAACAGGCCAAGGGAGAGAGTTATTGCACGGCAGAGCCAATCAGGTTGAAAGAGAAGAAAAATTCCTTTTGTCTCTTTGCATAGGGTTTATTTGTTTTGATAAAAGGGTTTTTGGTCAAGAAGAAAACTGTTGCCTGTGAGAGGATTTTTGGGGTGTTAGTGAGATTCTGGCATGTGAGAGTTTTTTGGGGTGGGCACGGTGGGTGAGAGTTTTTTGGTGTGTGCGAAATGTTTGAGGTCTGAGACTTTTTTAAGATGAACCTAACAGTTTTGAAGGTGTGTGTTACAGTTTTTTGGTGAGTGCCTGAGAGGTTTTGGGTGTGTTTGAGAGGTTGTTTTGGCGAGTTGGAGATAGGATTTAGGTTGTGCTTGAGAAGTTTATCCTTGTGTGAGTGCTTTGGTGTATGGTTGTTTTTGTGTAAGGTTATTCTTATGTGTGTGCGATTTTTTTATTTTGTGTGTGTGTGTGTGTGTGTGCTTGCAAGTTTTTGTCTGGTGTTTGACTTGTTTTAGTTGCGTAAGAGATGTTTTTGGGGTGAGAATGAAAATATTTTGGGGGGAGTGTGAGAGTGGTTTTTGCTGAGTATGAGAGGGAAATGTTATTTTAGCCTATATGGCACCTCATAATAATCAACTTGAACATGGACCTCACCGCATCATAGACTGTCACTGTTTTGTCCACAGAGCTGTGGGATAAAAAAAAAAAGAGAAAAAAAATGTTGAGTGACTTTCAAATGTTCATAGATAAACTGATCCATGTCTCCCTCCAGTGGTCATATTCAGAGGGATTCACAGATTCCATTATCAATGAGACTTGTCAAAATGAGAACTATTCAGTCGATACATTCATGAGATAGTTCAAAGGGGCCACAAAATGTAAAAAAAACCAAACAAATCATCTCCCTTCTTACCCTGAGGCAAGCAGTTGACCATCTGAGGAGTATGCACATGTGAGGACTGGAGCTGACTGGCCAGTCAACGTGTACAGAAGTTGCATCCTAAAGGCTACAAAAGTGAGAAAAGTCCTGATTGGTAGTACGATGGATGGGACCTTGTGCGTTTCGTTAACTCTTGTGCTGTGGTTTACCTCCAGAACTCAGCTTGTTCATGGCCCAGATCTTCACCTGACTGTCCTGTCCACATGACGCCAAGTGGAACTGCACAATTTGACTGTCTGCAAGTCAAACAACAAGAATTGGAGGCAGGGTCACTGATTGTGTTGTGGTTCACTCAGCTGACTTAAGGCTTTGGACCTTTGCTCTCTGTAGTTGCAACCTGCCAATGACAAGATACTGTATATAAAGAAATAAAATAAAAAATACTTTGTCTCTGACCGCTGAGGATGTTGGGAGCGAAGGCGCAGCAGGTGACTCCGAGGTCGTGAGCGTTCTTTTCAGCATGGAGCTGGTTCATATCCAGGTCCCACACACGGAGGTCTCCGTAGGTGGAGCCGGTGATAAACACCTGGCTACATGGGCTGAACGAGCACGCCACCATTGTTGCGTCACTCACGCAGCTGGTCCTTCAAAAACAGTAGACACTTTTACACCCCTCCCACATATTATTTATCATGAATCCACGTTTATCACGCGTGACACCAGGCCCACTATAGGTGAAAATCCATGATAAACCTTAGAAAGACATTAGTTTTACACCTCTCACATGCTTGAAACACAATTTAAGTCATCAAAGCACACGTTAACTTATTGAAACTCTGAAGTCTTCCTTAGCCACCGTTCTTACTCTCTTGCTGTCAAGAAATGAGAATTGTTTCAAGGTTTATAATCACTGTAACATGGATTATAATTTCTGTCGCCGATCTATGTCATTTCAAATTATATATTAGCATTAAGTTAGTACATTTGTTATGATATGGGATGGTTGAATATTTTGGTATTTAAATACAATGTTTTCTCTTTTGTCTTATGTGGCAGTTTTACAGTAAACTTCAACTGTGGGTGACAAATAGCTTGAACCTTTGCATCTTTGGAGAACTATGAGTCTTTTTTTTGTCATTTTCAAAGTGTTGTTAAATGATTTCATGAACTCAAGGCAAAATTCTTCTTTGCAACAACAACGTCAAAGTGCCCTCGGGCTCGCAATGCGAACGTCACTTGATGAAAATGGATTGATGAAAATGGCTAGACTCATTTTCTTAGCTCTGATTCCACAAATCAGAATACCGTGTTGAATGTACAGACATTGAATGTATTATTGCAAAGAATACTTTTGACTTGAGTTCCCTTTGAACGTGTGTGGGAGGGGTAAAACCATAAAAAATCTTATCTGATTTAGCTATGTCACGGATTTTCACCTATCGCAGGTTGGTCTGGAACGTATCCTCTGTGATAAATGGGGTTTCACAGTACTCACAAACCTTCGGAGCTGCTTGGATGGGAAATCCCAGAGAGCCAAAGACCCATCAGATGCACCAGAGACCAGATGGTTGGAGTCCGGAGAAAGCACACAGATCCTGACGGGGCTGCGACCGGGATGCTGCAGGACGGCCTCGATCTCCCCGGTGGCCATGGACCACACCAGCGTGGTGGCATCTGTAGAACACGAGGCAAGGAACTGTCCGCAGGGGCTGAAGCAACAGCAGTGGACACTGTACCCGTGTCCTTCCAGCGGCGAGAAGGCTAGCTCGGAGAAGTCCCGGGTGTTGTACACCCGCACGGTCTTGTCTCCGGAACATGTGGCTAACAGTTGTGCCGAGAACGCACACCAGTTGACGTCATCTCGGTGGTCTTGTAAAGAGCAGATCAGGGACACCATTTTGACAGATGGTCCTGCTGTACACTGCCACAAGGAATCAGCACATAAACATAACACAAAGCACATAAGTGATTTTTTTTTGTGTGTGCGCACTTTATCCATTACTATATGCATTCTTCACTATCCTTGATATCCAGCTAAAGGTCCATGCACCAGTATGCTCTTTGTCCTCACTAGGTGGACAACTTTGGCACACTAGTTAGAAAACCAACTTTACTAGTAAGGCAAAACTGTTCACTGGTTGGCAACTGCATGCTAGTATTACTACTAGTTACATTATTTACATTATAAAATTCTGCAAGCTAACATCTAGTGTTGTTGTCCCATGATGCCAAAATAGTTCTACGACGAGTGTCCAGAAATGCCATACAGTAGTGATTAACAAAAATACTGGTGATCAGTTTCTGGTGGCACATATATTTCAGCACTATATGTCAGATGGCTACGAAGCAAGATTCGCGTCTACATTACCACGTATGAGTATATAGTAAGTGTATTTGACTTTAATAACGTGGTCCAATGTTTCAGAAATGAATGTGATAGCGGAGGAAGGTAAAGACAGAAATACAGTACTGCATAGCTTGTTGCTATGATAACCGGAAGCTAACGATACACGAAAGAGAATTCATCATGTCTTTTCATGAAGCCATAATTCACGTCAATGGATCTTCGCCCAAAACGTTATGACCTCTATTTAAAAAGGAGTCAAACATTTTACCGTTTTTTTCTTTGCGCTAGTCAGCAACTCAGCACCGCTTACTTCCTGTTTACACCTTACAGTGACCTCCCAAAATGTCGTCACAAAAGTGACGTAATTCCCTTACACTTACACGTAAATTACATGTTGTGATGTACTCAATACCTGTGACTGGTAGAGGTAGTACTAAATCAACTCCTGTACTTCAGTAAAAGTACAAAAGTTATGTTTACTGTCAGCTATATACTGTATCTATTTTGCTAACTTGGCACAGTGGGGGCGTGCGTTGTGCGCAACCACTTCTCTGCACATAAAATCTAAGCTTCACTCTTGTTTACTTATTATGCATTAATTGTGCTTGTACTGAGTAGAATAATGGGACGCTTTTCTTGCCTTGCAAACGTTGTCAACACAGGGCCGCCCATGAAACGCAGAACATACACACAGGGTCTCTTTGCGCGTAAGGGGACGCACATGCTTAGCATGATGCGCATTTGCTCTACCCGGAGGCGCGCCACCTAGCACTAAATTGAATAGTGGAAGGAGAGGGGCGATGATGGCTGGCTGTAATGACGCCACTCAACATCCCTGACATAAGATGCGCTGGCCCGCAATTGCAAAGAGTGAGTTAACATGTCGTCCAAAAGACACCGCGACTCGCCGGACTGAGTAGCAT
Source organism: Filicampus tigris (assembly GCF_054856515.1). Classification (NCBI taxonomy): domain Eukaryota; kingdom Metazoa; phylum Chordata; class Actinopteri; order Syngnathiformes; family Syngnathidae; genus Filicampus; species Filicampus tigris. The sequence continues at coordinate 21,904,983 of NC_141219.1, read as the reverse complement.
TGTTTGTATTTAAAAAATGCTTCGTTATTACGTTATTGGACCGACAACTCCGAATGTGCCAATCTGGTGCTAACTTTACCGGACTGAGTCGGAGCAAGAAGACAAAAAAGGGTAAACTCGTGTTTTTCTGTAAGGTGTTGGTGCAATAAAACTGGCGCAAACCGCAACTAACGCCGCGAACCCAGCAGCCCTGATTTGTTTTTAACGCCCTCATCCATCAAACGAATAAAGAATGGTAGAATGACTAAAATGTTGGTGGTATTTATAAAATGATGTTAATGTATTGATTAAAGCAAACATATCAAGTTGCCCACCAATGTATATCCAATCAATTCCCACCAGATAGGGGTGATCACCAAACTTTTAGAAGCTGAAAACAAATTCTTGGTTACTGATAATTGCAGAGCTCTACACCAGTTCAATACAGGTTTTAAATAATCCATAATCTATACCGTTTATCCTCACAAGGGTCGCGGGGAGTGCTGGAGCCTATCCCAGCAGTCTTCGGGCAGTAGGCGGGGAACACCCTGAATTGGTTGCCAGCCAATCGCAGGGCACAGAGAGACAAACAAACATCCGCAATCACAACTCACAATCACACCTAGGGGCAATTTAGAGTGTCAAATTAAGCTACCAAGCATGTTTTTGGAATATGGGAGGAAATCGGAGTACCCGGAGAAAACCCACGCACGCACGGGGAGAACATGGTTCTCGGGATCGAACCCACGACCTCTGAACTGTGAGGCGGACGTGCTAACCAGTGGTCCAGCATGCCGCCTCTTAAATAATACCTTTGCTTAAATTACATTTAATGTTATGATTTAAATCCTGTATATTGGTTTTATGTGAAGACACTGATAAATGATTTCTCACAATTAGGAAACATATCAAAATACATTTTATTTCGGCGTATAAATCTCGGCAAATGTACACATTTTCAAATGATAATTTCGACAATATTCCTAGGAAAATCACAATGTCCAATCACCGGTAAGCTATTTTTAGGACAGGCCCGCAGGCTCCTCCTGTCGTTCTAAGAGTTACCTGCTGTCTGCAGGCACCACATAGATGACTCGATTAGTTGTTACTGTTGTACTAACAGTAACAGTAGTTTTAGTAGACTAGTATTCATATAGTCTAACCAGGGTGTCGGAACTTATTTTTGTGGTGGGCCACATGATGGCGTCCCTAGAGGGCCATTATGACTGTTAACGCATGTACTGTAAACAATCACATATACACAGCAAATTGATGCACAACTTGGGTTTTGAAATCTGAAGCCATGGAGTAACTGCTCAACTATTTTTCAATGTAGTTAAAAGGGGGGATTGGAATTAAAAATGCTTGCAATATTTCTTATCTTGGTGTTGTTAAAAGTGAAGACAATTTGCAAGAAACATGACATCGATGCGCATGATTTCCCTCCATGGGCCACATACAGTGTTGGGTGCCACATCTGGGCCCCCCATGCCTTGAATTTTGACACTTGTGGTCTATCTAGTGTTTGCTTTCTTCTTCGCAGCCACACTGTTTGCTTGTAGAAAGAAATTATGAGCAGGAAAATATTACGCAAAGAAAACCAGTTGAAGAGTTTTACGTTGAAAAACATCCTTTTAATAGGTCCGTGCCACACACTAGTGAAAAATAAAGCTCCTACAAAAGAATGATACTTTTATTCCACATTATCTTAAATAAAGTAACTTCAAGTACTTTTTGACTTGGTACAAAAAAATCTAGCTGCCTCCATCAGGCCACAACACACAGCAAGGTTCAACACAGTGGTTACAAATGGCCTTTAGGTCCTCTGGCAGATGGTGAGGAAATGTGTCACGCAAGCATTGCTCAATGCTTGTTCCTTGTTTTCTTTTCAACGGTGAGGAATGATGTCTGTGTCATTGTCCAACTTTGGAGGCCTTGTTGGATTGAAATCATAGTTTAAAAAAAATGTCATAAACACAAACAAAAAAACAACATCCCCTACATGCCCCTGTTGGAAGGGTAGGCACTACCAAGATTAAGGATACCACAGTGTTTGCAGAGGATATGTATATACTGTACAAACAATATTTATCAGGTTTTCATCACGTTCACTAAAATAGAATGCTACAATCATTCTAAGGCATAAACAATATCTTAATATTCTTAAACCATTTGTACACGTCATTTCAAACAAGACAAAATATTGACATTAATAAACAGTATATACACAAGAATCACGATTTTAGCTGTCCCTCTCTGCTGTTCCAGTGAATAAATGCAGTTTGAACAAATGGAGACAGTCCTCTGACGCCCAACGCACTGAACAGTGTAAACAGCTTTTTTTTCTTGGCTTTGTTTGATATTTGGGTGGAAAAAAAAAAATCAGAAGACAGACACATTCCTTTTTCGATTCAAAGCAGTTACGTCGAGTCTTCCTTTTCATAGAAAATGAAGTGGACCTTTGATTCATAAATAATTATTACAAAATTAAATACATTCACTATAATACGATTAAATAACAAAAAAAAAATATTTACAGGTAGTGGAAAGTATTCGAGCGCAGACACATCAGTGAGGATTCATTCAGTGCAGTGTTCTGACACAGGGAGTGGTATTGCACTACAGTACCCCATTTCTCTGGGAGTCTTTGGGGTTTTGGGTCCCTGTTGTAATAAATCCAGCGCAGTTCGTGTAACAACTCGGATTTCAAGGTGGCATCGATCTCTCCTGCTGGCAAAGCCACATTCTACTCCAAGAATGAAATTAAAACCTGGTGCCCCGATATGAAAAGTAGAATGCGTTTAATTGAGGATGAGGACAATGTTGTTGTTGTTGTTGTTTTCTTTTAACTTAGTTTGTTTGTTTCAGAAGCTCAGTCCAGCGCTTCTCAAAGAATTTCCTCATGTTATGACCAGCTCGACCAATGTCGGAATTGTCCTCATTGAACTTTTCGCAGTTGTCAAACACCAAATTGACATCAATGATGAAAGTCTCCAGGTTTTGATACCTACAATAAGACAAGCACAGAACAGTATGAGGCAAGGGGAAAACACAGAACAAATTGGGGAATTAAATTTCTGTTGAATGTTGATGCTAAACTGATATGCCGAAATTTTTAAAATGCGAGAAATACTGTACAGCGAGAAATGTCCTGGATTTTCCGAGCATTTCAATGGTTTGAATCAGTTGAAAATGCGAAGAGTGGAAGGACAAAAAAGTGGGCAGAATAAAAAAAAAAAAAAGATAAAAAAATACCTATAGTACAAAATAAGACGCGAGAATAATCTAGTTATAGGTACTGTTGAATAATGTGTAGACAATGCAGGAAAACAATTGTGCTAAGAGACGGTGGAACTCACTGGCTGCTCACAAGCTTCTCACGTATGGTGGAGAAATCCATGGGCTTTTTGATGACCTTCTTATAACCAGGGACTGACTTGAGGTTGACAGGCGTGAGGAAAGGCCAGGCGTCCTGATGTCGCTCCAGTTCAGCAAGGAGAACCCTGGTCAACACACACTTTATTACAAAGATGCTACATTTCTATGCCATTGGAGTTTCAGTTTAGGCTATGGACTCTCTGCTGGACATTTGTGTCCATCTCACTTCCTTTTTATTAAAAAACAAACACATTAGCTGTGTTAGAGCAAATTAAATATATCATAATCAATCATTTAATTTGCAGTCTGTTCTGAAAACACTTCACTAGTGAGACATTACATTTGTTTGTTGCTACTCTAAAATGAAATTACGTCCGCTTACTAGAGGTTCCCTTTAAAAATGTAAAACTCCCAAACTAAGAGCCTTCACCCAACAATTGGACAACTTTAACCAACTTGACAGTGCTGAAGCAAGACTGATCCCTAGAGGTTGACATAGGGTCCAGGAACTGCAGCTTTTAGCTTTCCATGCAGCTCTATCAATCAAACTTAAATTGAAATGAAACATATTTGAATGTATGTTTGTGTATTGTTTACTGTGTTTATCCTGATAACTTTGCATTGATGGATCTGCTTCTCCATGGTAATAGTCATTTTCCTGGTCATGTTTATGACATAACAGTGTAAATATATGTTTCAAACAAATACCCTTGTGCCTGAACGTCGGACAAGTTCAAAATGAGATTTTTCCAGCCGAAGTATAAAAACAGATGCACGATAGAAATTGTGAAACACAAATGTTTTGAAAAGGACAAATTAATAGGCTCAAATTTAACTTTAATGTTAAAAGTAAATTAAACTTTAATGTCATGAATTGAGTCTCACCTGAAATTCGAGCTATGGGGCGGATATTTTGCACTTCAAAAAACTCAACATCTTCTTACTTTTTGTAGCCTCTTCATATTTCAAGACTGATTTAATGCTTTTTTTTTTTTTTGTCGAAACCCCCTCTAAGTAATCCACATTTTTGACGTGGTGCCCCTCGACGAGCAGGTATTCCTCCCAATCGATATTAAATATCTACACTTTTACGAGTGACCCCCAGTTTCGCGACATTAGCATTAGGCTACAGGGCTGATTTAAATACAAGGTGTAACTCTTTTTTCATGTTTAGTTTGACACTAAACTTCAGCTGGGGGTAGTAATAAACAGCTGAAGCATCTTTAAAGAATTGTTCGTTGCTCTGCCAAACTTATGTCAGCTGAGTTGAGCTCACTGCTACAATTGGAAAAAAAATAAAAATGGCCGGGCTTTTATCTCGAAAACCCTATAAGTCACATCACTCATATTTCAAGGCACCAGCGTAGTGAGATTATACAAAATTGTCATTTTTAAGGTTGTTTCCAAACTGTGCATTGGGCGAACAAATTACAATTTCTAGGGTTCAAAAATATAATAAAAAGGATATTTTATAATCATAAGACTTTATGGAAGAGCAGCAGTAATAAACAAAAGAAATCTTGAAAATTCAAAGACCAAATTCGGCAAAAAAACAAGCTGAAAGTGTAGCAAAAACCGAACAAAGACTGAGGGTGTCAGGAATGAAGACTAGTAGCAATAATAAAAGTCCGTACCTGCATAAACCCAAGTCCCTGTTGTTGTCTCGAGCAGTCTTTGCTCTTTTGACACACACGGGAGTCTCCTGAGTTGCTCCCGGCAGAGCAGTTAAGCCGTCCTCACTTTTCCTATTGCGGCTGTTGTCTTTTGCGCTTTTCTTGGGCGTGCTGCCGGCGCTGGCCGGGTCGTCCTCAGACACGTCCCCGTTTCCGGCGTGCTTCCCGTTCTTCTTGGCCTCGCCGCCTTTCTTGCCTGCTCCCACGCTGGACGCTACTGGTTTGCATGGAGGTTTCTTGTTTTTGGGCGTTGGACCACTTGCCTGGATAGAGTAAGACGCAACAACTTTATCGAGATTCCGTGCCATCCGGACTGAACCACAGCACAATACAGCATGACATTTCTGCACACTAGTGGGACAACTTTGGCATTCTAGTTGGACAACTACATTTTACTAGTGAAGCAAAACTGTTGACCATTTGAGGTCTGTGCACTATAAGTATTATTAGGCGGTATATGTTAACTTGTTAATTGTTATATTATATATATATACATACATATAATATACCCAGCTTGAGGTTAGACTAGTAGGCCGAAAGTGGCATGAGCAGTGGAAACGACAAAAAGACGCAGTTTTTCTACTAGTGAGCTGAATTGTGATGCAGGTGAAGACAAAAAGATGCAGTTTTTCTACTAGTGAGCTGAATTGTGATGCAGGTGAAGACAAATACAAGGGCTGCATTAGAGAGGGCGGATGATACCTTAGTTATGCAGGCCGGGCAGTACCAGTCTCCCTCAGGGATGCTGGTAATTTTGGGTTTGTGACAGTAAGTGTGGCAGCCTTTGTCGCAGCCGTCACATAGTAGCAAGAGGTCCTCATTGTCTCCCTTCCTGCACATCTGACAGTACTGAACAACAAGTGAATTCGTGAAAAGCAAATACACACTTTTTGGATTGGTTTATGTGCTTTGTCATTGCGGTACATTATAATTGTACTCTAGTCTTTATTGGCTGCATTGCCGCTAGCAAAAAGTAGGAAAGACACATACAAATACTACATTTTTCAGGTATCTGTACTTGTACTTGTACTTGAGTACAGAATGTGAGTACTTCTGCTTACCACTTTCATGATGGAGCGCTCCCAGGCAATGGACTTCTGTAGCTGCTGGATACACATGGCTAACTGGGCGGCACTGCGCACTTCAGTCAGGGCCTTCCTCCACACCTTCATACCATGGGCCACTTCCTCCTCGCCACTGTTACCAGAGAATAAGCAATGGCAACAATGAGAAACGCCACACAAATACTTTGCATAATAAATATGGGCATATACAAGAACAGTGCAAAATATCAGTTCAATCCAGGCACCAACAAGACAGAAGCGCTCCAGCTGGACAAGCATTAACATTGTGGGAGTGTGCGACACCGGGAAGAGGTTACACTGACTTTTTCACGTCAAGGGACAATCATGCAGAAAAGAGTGAACGGGTAAAACCTGCGTAAGTGTATGCGGGAGAGTAGTAGACCAAAGCCAAAGTTACTGATGCACAACACCATGCAGATGACTGTAGAAAACACACAATGCCTTCACAGGAAATACCACTCCCCCTCGGGAAAAAAATGCACAAAATTAATGAAGAAAAGAAAAGTGACAAGCCACCATCAAACGTCTGCTGTGAAAGCATCCAAGACTGTGAGGGGCCGTCAAGGACATCGCTCAGCATTACCTCTCAAACACGTGGCTGAAACACTCTCATGACCACTACTGAAATGTATATTTCAGTATGTTATATGAGTGTATTTGTGTGAGAGAATTTCAGTGTTTCAATAGCATGAATGTACATAAGTGCTTCAGTAGTGTGTATAAAAGCCTTGTAGTTTGCTGTGAGTGAACACCTTTGTGTGTGAGAATGTTTCAGCTGTGTGTATGAGAAGTTTTGAGTGTTGTGCATAAGAGTGGGTTTTTTTATTGCGTGAGAGTGGTGTAGTAGTCTTTGTGAGCGGAAAAATATTCAGAGCGTGTGAGACTCGAGTCTCATTAGTGTGGTGAAAGTGATTGGAAAAATCAGTAGTGCGTGTGAGCGTTGCAACCGAGAGTGTTTTTCTTGTGTATGTTAGCGAATTAAAATTTTGTGTATGAGAGCATTTCGGTTGAGTATGTGTGACAACATTCCTAGTACTGTGTGTGAGGGCTTTTGAGTCGTGTGAGCCCTTGAGTGTATGAGAGCAGTTTAGTAGCCTGAGTGGGGAAAAAACTGAAGCATTTGAGAGCATCTCAGTAGTGTCGAGAGCTTCAGTAGGAGTGTGTATGGTAGCATTTTAGTAGCATGTGCACAAAAAAAATTCTGTAGTGCATGAGAGCCTTTCAATAGTACATGAAAGCTTTTCAGTAGTGTGTTTGGAGTGTTTCAGTAGTGTGAATGAGAGTATTTTAGTAATGAGCGAAAACATTTTAGCGAGTGTGAGCATTTCAGTTTCAGGTATGAGCGGGGAAAAAAATCTGTACTATGCGTGACAGCATTTCATTAGCGCATGTGAGGTATTCAGTGGTGTGTATTAGATCTTAGAATTGTATGAGTCCATTTTTTAAATGAATGTGTATGAGCGTATTTCAGTAGTGTCCATGGGAGTGTTTCACGTGTGTGTGAGGCAGTAATGAATGCCATATCCCAGACGGCCCCTCCTCCCATACCCTAAACTTTGGAATCATATGAGAAAGCACACACAGACAGGGGAGAGGGTCTTAACGTGAGAGCGGGGGGGGGGGGGGAGCTTTTCGGTTGGAGAGATGACCTACCCTTCCCTGTCAGCACTAGCGGATGGTGCGGGGGCAGGGACAGTGACCGTACCCACATTATCCAGCCTGATCTGAATGGTGGTACCTAAGGGGCTCCTCAGGTACCTTCTCTCGATGTTGCGCTCCAGATTGGCCAGACGGGTCACTGCTATGTCCAGAGGGTTGTCTGGGTGACGCATCACCCCGCCCTTCTCCCCCCGCTCCTCGGGATGATCCTTGCCGTCCTTGTCTCCCCCGTTTGACGATGAGGACGCGGGGCCCGATCTGGTGGGGGGCTTGTGCTCGTAATACACCAGATCTTCCCGCTCGGACTGAGGATCAGGATGGGTCCAGCCCTGGGGGAGGATATCACGACGCTCGCTACTGAGTATTAAAGACACCTGGTCACAGCACAAGTCACACTTTTTTCATAGTTTGGCTGGCCTGTGACTTAGTCCGGCAGTAATAATGCATTTTATTTGGAACACACTTTGTTTCAACTATCTCAAAGTGCTACAGAGTCAAAGATGTTTAAAAAGGTGCAACTTGTACAGCATCGCTGCCCTGTGAAAAACAAGTCCATTTTTTTCATTTTTTAAAAATGTTAATGTTTATGAGGTTTTATTTTTAAAAAATGACAAAAGTAGACATACGTGTTTTTTCACATGACAGTGAAGATATATTATAATTAGAGCTTGGTCTGGCACCCAAAATCCCCGTTCTCTAGGGCGCGTTCGGAAATTCACTCTCGCGCGTGCACTACTCTTGAGTGTGTTTGTGTTCGGTGAAACAGATCGCGCTCCTCTCCCATTAATTTTCAAACACAGTCAATGTTACATCCCCACGCTGAATAACCCAACGTCACACTTGAACAACGCTCTTGAGTTTCCCAACGGGCGAAGTGGCAGTGCGCGCTCAGAATATATTTCCCAACTCACCGCAAACGAAATTCGTTCACAAGGATTTGTGGGAGTCCCAGCTCTACTGTTGCTGGCCTCGGTTTTTGTCAAATAAAGCTCCCCAAAAAATGCAACTTATACTCCAGAGTGACTTATGTTTTTAAAGTCTTGATGCATTTTTTGACAAATGCGACTCCGGAGTGACTAGTCCAAAAAATATAGTAAAACACGTTAAAATGTGAAACTTGCCCTATTAAAATGTGATATTCTTCACGTTGTCAACCCTATCACCTAGAAACATGAAACTTGTCTCATGAAAACCTGATAGTTGTCATGTTTTATCGTAATGATGTGCTAAATATCACATCAAGACGTAAAACATTACAACGTGAACTTCATCCAGTTAAGTGATCTTGAACTTGTTTTTCTGGTGTGGCAGCAAACACGGTAAGTTGTCATGTTTAAACAGGTAAGCTCGACTTCCGGTTCAGGTCACTGGCGGTGTCCTTTGTGTGTCTTATCATCTGAAACTTATTATGTTGAAACATGATGCTGAGCTTTTACATTTCCATCGCTACATACCTTGACCTGCAGGCTGGCAGCTGTAACCTTCCTTTCGAGTTCCTCCACCTGCTGAAGCACGGCAATGTCCATTTCCATGGCCTGCTCCTCCACACACCAGCCTCGTACCGACTCCACGCTGACCTGGCTCTCCTCTAGCTCCCGCAGCTCGATCATGGCCACTGGATGGATGATGTCATACGCAGACGGCGATCATAAACTTCCTGTTTATTTTTACAGCACTTGTATGACTCTAGTTAGTTGTCCAAAGGTTTATAATTACCATAACATCCGTTTTCATTAGAAGTTAACTTTGAGCTAGCAGACCTTGGTTATTATATGAATTGGTTGAAAATGTTGCTATTTAAATATAGTGGTGCCTCGAGACCCGTGTACAATTCACTCAAATATCTCAAATCATCCTCACTGAAATGAATAGAATGGCCATTAAGCCATTCCAGCCTCCCAAAGCACCCACAGACCTGTGCAAATGTGTTTTTAAAATTGAACTACATAAAAACCTAAGGTAATGTCATAATTAAATATCAGGGAAAATAATTAAGATGCTCATTTTGGTGTGTGCAATTCTTGGTCACTTGGGGGCAGTATGATGGACAATCGGATATATTGTACTTGAACTCAGCTTCTCTTGGCTTTTCAGTAAAGCAGTATTATCGGTTGCTCTTGACAGAAGTTGAAGAATATATACCAAACTGCCTTCCAAAAAAGTCGGGTCACTCATATCCCAGCGCAATGTTTAATTCTCTTTTGTTGTATTTGTAATGCCCACGAATGCTTTAAGCACACTTCAGAGGGGTGTTCAATGAACTGTTTTGCAGCACTTACCATCCTTGTGTTTAATGCAGACTTGTGGGATGATCTCGATATATTTTTGCACCTGCCTCTGGAGGCCTTTCTCCCTGATACCTCGGCTGTGGAGCGCAACGACAAGCGCCCGAAGCTCCTCGATGTCAGATATACGCCACCAACCAGTTAACATGTCTGAAGGACATCAAGACAAGCTGTGTGTAAGTAAGAACATGTTTACCACGCATCACATTCAACTGCATATACTTTACAGAAAATCATTTGTTTGTATGACTGCAGTTTTTCATGCAGCAACCCCGCGAGAAAATTATTACTTATTCCAAGGATTTCCTATGGTGAGAATCCACACATAGTTATGAAGTAAGAAATGATCCAAATCAGTGTTTTCATAATTGGTCACAATCAGACAAATCCAATTTAACGCATTAAGATGCTTCAATCTCAATCAGTTTGGGTTGTTGCAATCTGTTATGTTTATGTAGGATCTTATGTTCTCTTTCCTTGGATAAAGCTGTTGATGATACTATGCTTGAATGCAGAGATGGGGACCAAAGTCATTGCAAATTGGCCAGTTGGTCATTATATGCCCTCATTGGTCTTCCCTCTTTATGAAGATGATATGATATACTGTAGTCAAGAGTGCATTCATAAGGTGACTTGTGACTTTAATTATGACTTGAGATAACCTGTGACTTGACTTCCCCAAGACAAGATGACTTGGTACTTGTACATGTGACTTGATCTCCGCCATTCATCAGATTTCACAGGTCAATGGAGGTCTTTGTTAATATTTTTATTCCGATATACCGGTAGTCATTCTTACCCTCTGGGATAGGCCGGGGTGTGTTGTGGTCAAGAGATTTTGGAATCTCCACGGCAGGAGGAGAGGGCATGGATGAACTTTTCTCAATGCGAGGTAGAGGTGATTCACTCTTACTGGACACACTAGCTGCCGTGTTGCCCTCCACAGAGTGAGCCAACATGGGACTGGGGCTGCTGCACAGAGGTAAGCCGGGACTAATCATGCCACTCGACCAGCTCCCCAAAGATACTCCTAGTAATGAAACGCCAGACTTTGCCTAAGAAAAAAAAAAAACAGGAGGATTGTGGATTAGAGCCACACACAAAGAAAGTTCAAGTAAATCCTTACATCTTCTTTTTGTCTTGATTATCACCAATCTTCACTTTTATAAATACTGATTTATGACCATACATTCCTGTTTCCAACTTTGAAACTTGCCGGACTTTTGCGACCCGATTCTTAGGCATTGCTGCCATCCAGAGGTTTGCACAGCACACAGCGCCTGTAGTGATTTTTGATGTGTCCCACCAAAGGTCGCCACGGCCTCTCAATACAGTTTATTGAACAATATTTTCGCCATGATATAATGGTATTATTTTATGCTTGCAAGTATTTTTGTGTTAAAAATATAATTACAATGTGCTTAAAAGGTTTCTGATAATAAGTTTAAATGTGTGTCGGAGATATGCTTCTGGTAAGTGAAAACACTTATTTTTTGCTCTACTTGCATGGAATCTAAATAGTTTAGTCAAGATTACACGAAAATATATTTTCAGTTCACCCAACTACATTTAAAGTGAATTCAGAGATTTGTTCCTCAATGCATTACACATGTACTATACAAGGTAAATGCTACGACATGTGTGGTATTCAATATTCAATTCCTGATTTTTTTGGGAGGCATGGCTAAAAAGCGGCCCAGTGGCTCCCTGCGGCATCAGGCATGAGTACCACCACCATCACCACTGCCACTATAAGAAGCTGGGCGCCTTTGTTCGCATCTGTGGTTATCGGGTGCACGTGTAACATGCATTTGGCCGGCAAGCAAAGCCTACATCCTGAAAATACATTTCCCCTTTTAATAATTCAAATTAGGCTGGGTTGCTAACGACGCACTTCTACACTATGTTGTGTCAAATTTTGTGTCAAAGACATTTTCACTTTACAAGCACTTTTAACTTTTAAAAGCCAAACTTCAATTTTGTAAAATGATTTATTTCAGTTTATTCCTCTAAATTCCAGTGGACATTTTGCAACCCTACTCTTTTAAGCAGCCATGTTTCCATGTGCCTGTGGCTAGCAGCCTCACCTGAAGTGCCGAGAGAGGATAGGTGAGGAGGCTGGCCGGGTGGTGCGGGCTGACCGAGGCTGACGCCGCAGAAGGAGTGAGAGGGAGCGCAGGTGACGCTGGAGGAGATCTGGGCTTGCTGGGTGTGGAGGACGCCTGGGGAGTGACATCAAGTGCCCCGGGAGGGGTCGTCGTGAGGGACGAAAGGTCGCAGGGGTTGCGAGGGAGCAAGCTGAACCAGTGTCCGCTCCTCTCAGTCAGAACCCGAAGCAGCTGGTCGTTGGGCTGGAGGGAGAGTTGTTGGGATGGAGTTGGGGAAGAGGCCGCAGGAGTGTTCCCCGGGCTTTCACGCAGGGGCGGCATGCACCGGGCGGATGGGGAGGTCGAGATCGGGCCGGGGACATTTGAAGTGTCATGACCGACAATCACTGCGGTTTTTGCCGCTGCCGGCTCGGCTGTATTGCGAGAGGGGGAGTATGACGTCGCGGTAGTTTTGGCAATAGGAGAACACGTACGGTTGGCATTCTGTCCACCGTGAGGGCTCCCTAGGTCCTCCGCCTTCAACGTTTCTCTGGGAGCGTCTGGACAAATTTGAGATACATAGCCTTGTTGTTGTTGGTAGAAGGTGGTTGGAGAGTCCTTCCTCTCTTCGTGCTCATTCTCCTCTTCCTTCTTTTGTTGCAAGCCATGGGGGAGGCCGGAATGTGAGGCGGGTTTGTCCTTCTCCAGTTCAATCTCCTGAGGTTCATCTTTGACCTTGACTTCCTCTGCTGCTCTTCTACGCCTCTGTCGCTCCTCCTCTAGTTCCTCTGGAGCTGCATGCAGATAACATTTTTTTTGTTTTTTTACACCAGTTAACAAGTTTCTGCCAGTAAAAAAACAAATCAAAAACTAGGAAAGGTTAAAAAAAAAAAAGCTAAATTATGGTTCTGAGATACAGTATCTTTGAATAATGAGATACTAAGTCATAATTATGAGGTATCGTGATATAGAACAAAACCAAGAACAAAATTTGGGCTTGGGTTATGCGTCGATGTTGCTGTGATCCGCAGGAATGTTAAAAGTGACCTTTATGTAGGTATTGTGGAATTGTATGACTAACAGTGGTAAAATAATCTGAATTGAAATAAATTTTCTAATTGTTTTGGTGTACCTAGCGTATGTATCTTTTTTTGTAACTGGTGGAAAAGAACGAAGGTACTGAGAATACACAAAAGTCTATTTTATGGTTGTTTTCCAACCTGCACATTGTGCAAAAAAATTATTTTAAAGGTTAAAAATAAAAAAATACACTACCAGTAAGACCTGAAAATGTATTTACGCAGTTAAAGAAACAAAAAAACAACTCTTGAACTCATGACAAACAATGTTTGTATGAGCATAAAAACATACAGAAAAATGACTATAAACAAGCAGAAATGGTAGTAAAATCTGCCGAGACTGTGCGAGAAGTGTCATCAGGCCAACACTGTCTCTTGGTGTACTGCAATTACCTTCTCCACTCTCCATGGCTTCAATGAAGACCCCTCCACAGTGGGGAAGTACCCAGTATCGACGGCGGTAACGATCTTGGCCGTACATCATAGAGCGCAGGGAGTGAGAGATTTCAAACAGCTTTCTTCTAGTCTGGTGATGTTGCTGCAGTTGGACAGAGCATTCACTGTTGTCTTTTGGCATAACTTCCTCAATATTTGTTTTGCAAATTAACCATGTAAGGAAACAGGACTTGAGTCATTATGTCATGTTCATGATAATTTATGTCATGTTCATGATAAATCAACCAAATCATTTCTAATTAGCAAGAAGCTGTGTCAGAGAATAGAACTTCATAACTTCATATTACATTTATCATATTAAAAACCAACATATAATTTCCATTTACCAATGAAGGCAGGAAATAAATAAAAGTAACAATACCTTAGCTAACTTCTCTATCTGCTTTTCTAGCTCCTCCACACTAGTGGCTTGGTCAACTTCATCCTGCCACAGCAGAAGACCATTCCACAGTTTTTTTCCAGTTATTGATGCATCTATAAATGTATTTTGTGTTTTTTACCTCATCATATGTTTCCACTTTTTTAACCTTCTTAAGGTCATCTTCATCCTCATCTTCATCGTCGTCAGCCGGATCGTCACTGTCATCGTCGTCGTCGTCGTCGTCGTCACTGTCACCACCAAGTTTTCTCTTGCGCTTGACAGCTGAAGACGGTGTACAGAGAGACTGGTTCTCTTCCACACCCATGCTAGCTTCCCTCTTCCCAGTGCGTTTGGCATAAATGGTTCTCAATCTGGATTGGAAAAAAGATTTTGAGGGTTATGTTGCTATAGTCACAAAACATTGTTGTGTAAAACCAAACTGATATATACATTGTGACTTACTTCTTAAGTTTGCCCTCCATGATAATTTTATCTTTCCTCATGTTTGCCATCTGATCCAGGTTCTTATCAATTTCACTGTAAGAAAGGGTGCAATAGATCCATTGGTTGATTTTGTAAACAGTACACACACTGCTCGCACAAAGTTCAATAGGCTTTCTCTAACAAGGAGCTGAAGAGCAAACTATGCAATTTATAACTGTCAAGAATGTTCACTCCTATACCTTTCTTCTTACAATCTATCTGTATCTCTGTTGCAACAAGTGGCCACTGAGCGGTTTGTCATCAGCGGTTTGCAACAGAGACATCCTTGTAAATGTTTATGGCTCAAACACCTGTTGTGAATTCTGCTGTTCAAACATTAGCCGAGGTAACATGGGGCCTTGTATTGGGATTAGACTAAAACCGAATGACCAAACAGAATGAAAATGCTCCACATAAATACCTCAATCGGAAAAAAAACGCAGAATCTGAATAGACTTTCATTCGGAATCAAAGGAGTGGGACATTCCTTTTGCCAATCTGAACAAATGTCATGTAAATAGTTCAGTCAGAATAGCCAAGCTGCGTCCGGTCTGTGCGTGCGATGTCTTGACGTGCCGTTGCCGTTTACGCACTTGAAAATGGCAGTGTCCTATCAGAACTCGTCTTTGATGGGAGAACTTGTTTTAAACTTCTTGTAACTTGCTTTTAATCAATCTGTTGATTTGGTAAAAGTGTTCAAAACAACCACAACTACTATGCTAAATAGACGAGTGAGCTCCATCTTGATAGATCACGTGATGTTTACATCAATCTTCATGTGTCACACGGCTGTCTGTTCTGATTAATGTAGTGGCACATGTCATCGGCAGATTGGAATCGATCACGTCACAGATAAACAGTTGGACATTCACAAGTTTAGCGGAGGTAAAATAAAGTTCACCTGTAAAAGTTGTCGTGCATTTTATGTTCCTCTTGGAATTTCACGCG
This sequence comes from Filicampus tigris, assembly GCF_054856515.1. Taxonomy (NCBI): domain Eukaryota; kingdom Metazoa; phylum Chordata; class Actinopteri; order Syngnathiformes; family Syngnathidae; genus Filicampus; species Filicampus tigris. Next base: position 21,889,510 of record NC_141219.1, on the reverse strand, counting down.
AATGTTGAAACAAGTCAGAGTGTATGTATTAACCGCGTGTGATACCTGATAACGACTTTGCTGCAAGCCAGCTCGTTTGATAAGAATCCCAGGATGGAGGCTTTCTGGGAAGGCGTGTGGGCCTGGAAAGCCTTGGTCTTCAGACTGAGGGCCAGAGGGGCCAGATCGGTATTGGCACAATGGGCCCCCATGTACATCTGCAGCACCTCAGACACATTATCCCTGTTTATGCCAACGTTGGTCAGATGGTCTCCCAGCATGGTCTTTGTCTAGCAGAGAAGTAGAAGATGTTCAACATTTTGAATGCGTAGCTTTCATTCACAGAGTTGCAGAATTCTGGGGATTTTCAAAGTCGGTCAACTTTCCATGGGAATTAATGAGAATAAACGGTCATGTGCCAGGAATGAACAAAATTCAAGAGGGTCTCTTAACAGGAAATTTAAATATAGCTGGGGAAATATATTTTTGCATAATTGTGAAATCCTTAAACAACTAAATTTCATGCAAGTACAGTGGACCTAAGTTAAAAAATAAATAGAAAACAGCTGCTTGGTCAATTATACTGTAATGCACTTGCATGTGGGCAAGGAGAGCTATCTACTTTGCAGGGCTGTCCCTTACTACATTTATAATGAAATATCAAAATTATATATTGAAATTTAATGCACATTTCATTTAAGCTATATAACAAGATGCACCATAAACAATCCCACACAATAGTGAAGTTTGATTATATTAACTTACCTTTTGCCCAGGTGGCAAACCAGGATCACAGACTGCCAGTGAGAGTAGTTTGACCACAAGATCTTGGACTTGACCCATGCTGTCACCCACATTGAGCAAGCCCTCTTGAAGCATGCCCAGTGTTGGGACATCGACATTCAAGTCAAGGCCCAACACCTTTCCAAATCCTCGCAAGAACTGCATCAGCATCAAACAGTCAGAAACTGCGCGCCCTGGAAGGATCAGCCCGGGAATTCTGGAAAACTCAGGGAGATCCTGTAGAATGTAGAATGTTTCCTGTTAAGTTCGAATCAGCAATATTCTCTCATTTGGTGTAACGATAAAGATGTATCAAATGTGTTTGGTAACTACCTTTATTATTTTGTAGTACTACTATTAACCACTTGAGGGCAGAGAAATAAAAAATATCACTACGACAAACACTTATTTTCTGTCATTATGGCCACCAATGCTTATTCTCTTATAAAAATATTTTTTCCACATACTTTAAGTTCATTTTCCATGAGCACATAACTATAGTATGTTAAAAAATAACTTCCTAATAATTACACCAAATTATGAATGAGACCTTTTCAAAATGTATCAACATTTATGTTTGTTTTAGAACACTCAGTTTTGGATCAAAACATCTACCGTACTAAGAAAAAGAATGTGATGTCCTATTTTCTTTTTTTTTTTGGTCTGTGTGTGAGAGTAAAATGGAGGAAATACAGTACATTTACACTAAACGACATAGCTACAGTTATATAAACAAACACACAAAAGATCTTGTGCACTACCTTCTGATCGGACAGACACATGTCTTCATTTGGCTTCTTCAGCTCTCTGGCTATCTCCAACTCCAGCCTGCGTTGCTCCAGCTTGCGCTCTTTGTTGAGACGCTTCTCATCCCTTTTTTCCTGCCGCAGGCGCTCACGCTCCTGGGGAGTCCGGAGTTTGGAGAAGCATTAGGAGTACATTGGTGTATAGGTACATGTGTGTGTATGTGAAAGCAGCCAACGAGTGTTAGATTGCAGCTCTGCATTCAAAGGAAAAATGCTGCAGGGTCAGAATCTTGGGAGGGAAAGAGGGAACAACATAATGGGAGAAGGTGAATGGGGAGGTGACTAAGGAATACTGACTGCCTGTTTTTATGGCGTGGCGTAGGGGTGTCCAAACTACTGACTGGTGATTTGCAGCACACCTTCCTTTTTTAGTGTCCACCAGCAAACACACCGTGGGGCAGTGTAAAAAGTCGGAAAGCAGGGTGGTGCGACACCCCCGACCGCTACAATGACAAGTTACTGATAATAAACTGATTTAATACAGAGATTTTTTTTTAGAAACAAACTATTTACACTCAAAAGCAAAAAGATTCAAAGTCTGGACGTTTTCCAGACAAAAACAAGTGAAAAAGAGTTTTGGTAAAAATAGATCACTGTAATGCTTCGGCACTGAAAAAACTAGTCAGCCATGATTGAACATGATTTTGTTGATGTTGAATATGGATTTTTTTTATTACCTGAAAAGTAGTGATTTTGGCGATGTGAGCATTCTGCCAGACAGCGACGATTATATGTACGGTATAATTTTCCATTTTTTTTCCAATTTTGATTGCTTTTATCCTGGAAAAAGGTTTGGAACACCCCTGGTGTTGTGTATGTGCACGTGTATGTTGATCTTTTGTTTTTTCATCCTATGACTACCTCTGCTTTCTTGCGAGCCTCAACAGCCTTCATCAGCATTACATGCTGCCTCCTCCTTTCTCTCTCCTACAGTGGCAGAAAAATAGAGGCACATTACAGTAACAGGGACATACTGCAAATAGCCTGGTCAAGGCCGTACATTTTTAGTATGTATTAATACAACAGTAATGCTCTAAATTCATTAGAGGCACCATACTTGGAACAAACACAAAACGATGCTTCACATGTATACACTGTCACATGTATGGTGGAAGCATTACGTGAAGAGTACAGTAGTACGATGACAACCAAAAAGCAACACATAGATGCGATACGTAGATGTGATGACAGGCTCAAAAAAGAGAAGCAGCTGGAATCAGTGACGGCGCATCTAAGCTAAAGCGGAGAGAATACAAGCGACAAAATATTGGGTGCCAAAAGATAATATATTGTATTAGTCGTTGGTGACATTCATTTGACGCTTTACTAATAATATTTAGTGGAAGGGACGACAAAAAGGAATGATGAGCTACAAACAAGAGCAGTTACACTTCAGTGGATTTGGCAGCTTTAGTATTAGCACAGTATGAGACTGCGGAGGATGAGACATCTATTTTGTTCTCTGGTGCATGATTCAAAGTCTCCTGCAAAAGGCCACGAGAATCATCCGTGACTAGCTATCATTTTATTTGATCTCTTCAGGTTTTCCTCTCGACGGTATCAGACTGTCATTCCCACTGTGATCCACCAAAGGACACAATTACCACTAGTTCAGCCTGCCAAGGACATTCCCAGCACAGCGATTCAATGGCTGGGAAGAGCATTTTAACATTATGATACGAGAAAAAAAAAAAAAAAAAAAAAAAATCAAAACAGGATGGGAACCTGGCAGCCCTTGTGGTGGTTTGATGCAATTTTTTTACTAAAATCAAATCTAGTAGTGTTTTCTATGCCTCTACTACAGCGCCTCTTTGTTCATGCCCAAGCGATAGCGCACATTTTTAATCGGAGTTTTTACACTACAGTGGTGCCTTGACTTACAGCAAATTGATCAGACTCTCAAGGAGCATGGTGGAGAAGCTCAGGCTTAACTGACTGAATGGTAAAATGGCTAACCCAAATTGGAGCAAGAGTGTGATTTGTTATATAGGTAAATTGCAATGATCTTGGTCAAAGAACAAATTTAACTGGTAAATCAGGATACCACTGTATACTGAATGTTAGCATTAAGACAGTCCTAGCTGTTATGAAATGCGCTATATAAATAAAATTGCATTGTATTGTATTGTTATGTGGTTTGGCTGAACATTTTGGTGTTCAAATCTTCAATTTTCCTTTTGCTTTATGGTTCAGTTTTACAGTAAATGTAATCTCAGAGTGACAGAGTGTAATTCAATGTGGTACATTGAGTTGAAGAGAGTATGCTGCATTTAGATTATCGTTGTCTTTTCACATAAATATGACTGAACATGCTAGTTCTGATTATATCTCTCCAATTAAAGACGTTTTAGGTACCTGTATGAATATATTTTAAAGTTTAACGATTCATTTCAATTAGATGCACTCGCATCTTTTAAATCAAAATGGATTTTCAGATTCAAATCCTTTTTCGGTTGCATCCCTAGTCTTTCTATATCTTGGATTTTCAACTGTCGTGGGTGGTTCTGCAACATATACCCGTGATAACAGTGGTTCACTGTATATCAAATGAAACGTACAATAAAATCCAATTCAACTGACCACCCAATTCTTGAAATATCAATATTACGTATTGTATTTTGCACCCATAGTTTGTATGTGGATCCTTTGGGATTGATTCGACATCTTACAGAGCATAAGGGAAGGATAGATAGGCAGACCTTTTTAGATTCAGCTGCAGCTGTGCATTTGTGAGAAGGGCTACAAGCACAATAATCAGGCCGAAAGAAAATGCTACACAGAACCCATTTGTCCCTATGGTGGAATCGATCACGGCGATGATCTTGCTACATGCTGTTTCCACCGTCAAATAAACCGACTGTGACGTGGGTGATCCTACACTCCACTGTCTCCACTGTCCACCACGAAGACAAAATGATTACAAGTAACGCGCAACAGCATATGTTGCGCAGGAATGGTGAATGGGCATGTTAAAGTTCAGCACTCAAGATGGGTGAACAGACACACATCTTAACGTAGGGGCCAAATTCTCAAGCACTCATGAGTAGGTTTGCAAAGAGGTGGAAAATTTGGAGTAAATTACGGAAATTCATTAGGAATACAAGGTCATAGAAATTGATCATATTCAAGCGTAAATGTTAACATTTAGGTTTTTTTTTTTTATAAGCAGACATCCATTCAAAATTGATAGTACTACTTGCCCACATGTGAGGGCATTAATAGTAGAGTGGAACCTCAATTTAGTTTTTTTTTTCCATCTACATTTTAGATCCACTCAGCTTTCGTACGAAAATAAATATGCTTGACTCAGCCATTCATTCCAAAAATCTATGCACGTCCATTCGAAGCATTTTGTAAGGTGTGTAAAATAAAAAAATAAAAAAACAAAGGCCAGATGACGAGGCATATTTCAAGAAGTCTCTCAGTCTGCTCAGCACCACTCGGGCAACATGGGCGTGACCCACCTTCAAAATACAAGCAAGTAAGTTACCCGCGCAGGGGAAAAGAAAGCATGGTGAAATGTATTATGCTGGCGTGCTATTATTTTAAGGGGCGTGACTTTTTGGTTAGGATGTATTATGCCATCATTGCCCCAACTTGCTCAAGTGTTGCTGAGCAGACTTGGGGGGTTGATTGCTTTGAATTGTTAATAAAGGCTTGATTTAGGGAACACATATTACCGTCTGTTGAACTTTTTTATTTTTATACAATATGACAGAAAGTTCTAAGTGCCAGCCATTTGATAGAGGCTAGAAACACGGTAGAATTCAAGAAAGCAAAAATTTTATAAATGGCACACCCCCCTATCAACTTCTCCTCAAGTCTTTAATATAAGTTTGTTCAATGCGCAGTCATCCATTTATTTTTCTCAAAGTATTTTTTTTTCAATGCAAAACTGACATTTTCTATAATATGTATTTTTTTGTTCACGTGTGGGTATAAAAATTCCTGACTGTGATACGGATTAATTGGATTGACATTATTTTCGATAGGAAACATTGCTGTGGTTTTCATACGATTCAGACTTCATCTAACGGATAAATCACACAACCAAAGGTTCCAATATAATTGATCCATTAATTTTGTACTTCACACAAGCGGCAGCAAAATTAACTAAGCTAAGTATCAAAAGTGGAGCAACTGGCACATTAAGGTAGCACTGTACTTACACGAAATCTTGTTTTAGTCAGAATTATGCTATCAAATCTATTTTGTCCAACTATATTTAAGTTTCCTATTAAGAGCCTTCCTAGTTTATTCTCGTTAAGGGCCATGTCAAATTCCCGTCTTTGAAAATTCATGTAATTTTGCAACCCTACTTATGAGCAACAGACGCTACTCCAATACAACAATTAAGACGATGTGTGTGATGGATGGAAACTCCTCGAGTGCACTTTGAGACACAGTGAGTGTGGTTTGGCTAGCAGTCTTTGCAATGCATTCTGAGTAGAAGAGGGGGTGGGGAGAGTGGGTGGGGGATGGCAACAGAAGCTGCCTGGCCAATGTGACATGGTCAGTTCTCCCTCAGGACGAGCAGATGGAGGCAGCATACTGACTTTTTTTTTTTTTTTTGTCTTTTGTTTGTTTTGCTGGAAAGCCATGCAGAAGAATGTAGTATGACAGCAGCCAGTGCTACACTTAATGCATTGCTATGACAACCATAACACAACCAGTTACACGATGCAGGTGTTAGATGTACAAAAATAAACATACCCATACCATATCTAGTCTATGCCTCTCCAACTCCTGGCAGAGAGAGTTGGCAAAATATTATGAAACAGAAGTAATATCCAGAACCAGAAAGCATGGCGTGTTCATATTCAGCATTAATCATGACTTTCATTAGAAGTTGATGTTTGCTGATTAACCACATTCACTTTCACACATTTTACTTAAAACACAGACGCACACCCACACAGAGACAAACGCTTCTTTTCTTGAGCAGTAACTGGTGTTTAAGTTGTGAGCCTACCTGGTGCTTCAGGATCTCTGCCTGCTGTCTCCTCAGCTCCTTCTCCTTGGAGACAGAAGAGAGATGAGGGAGGGAAGATCAAAACACTGTGATACTCCTGCCAATCCCGATTTTTTTTTTTTTGGGAAGCCACGCCAACTGAAAAGGAACACTAGCGAGCTTCATAGTAAGAAGATAAAAAAGCCCAGCAAATTACTATCCTACAATGATCTCATTTATCTTTTCGATACAAATTAATGAGAAAACTTTGGTCTCCTACTAGGCCACATTACTAGTGAGGTAATAAAACTGCACAAGTTGACATCTGCCCAGAGAGTTATGAGATTTGGACAAACATCCTGATGCAGGTAATTTTATATTCCAATAATGATATATATCCTGTAAAATCTTGTGAATAATAATCATTTTTTTAGGGGTGGGGAAAGATCAGACTGCAAAAACACGATTTTCAAAAACATGATTTTTCCAACAACACATGATTGAGACTTCAAATCTGCAAAGTGGCTTTATTTGATATCCAGCTTACTGTCCCCTTGTACTAGTATGCTTTTTGTCCTCTCTGGCAAGATCACCCAGTGCACTAGTAGAACAACAAAGGTGCTCAAGTGCAACGACTGACTTGCTAGCAATGCTTTTTCCCCCTACTACTCCTTCCACTGTTAGACCTTTTTGTTATGTTATTAAACTAATAGGGGCCATTTTTGTGCCAGCGTCCAGGAGGCCATTGATATGTGACACAACTACTAGCTGGGCCTAGTAGTGTGACTAGTGCAACACAGTAGTTTACTAGGAAGTTACCGGTTGATTTGCGTACTTATAGGCTAAGGTGGCACTTGAAGTAGGGGAAAAAACATTTCTACTAATGCGGAATTGTCTTGTGCCTATTAGTACATAAGATGAATATGAAGGATATCGAATATGCACCTTTTTTCTTCTTATAATACAATCCATGTATCTAAACTAGTGCTAAATTAATTCTAAGGCTTTAGTGAGTCATACCTTAATTCGCTTTTCAGCCTCCAATATTTTGGCATTGGCTGCTTCTTCCTTCTTTCTCCGCTTGGCCTGCCAATAAAGAGTCAAGTCAAAAACAGACACGTGTCAATCAGTCTCGGATGAGCTCGGCTTTTGCCACGACTTCAGCCCAATGTTTGCGGTTTCCTGGTTTCAGCAAACATTCCATGCCCCGGAATGCCAGTCAAATTTGTAGAACACTGTCAAATGAATTATGCATCTCTTTAACACGTAATTGTGAAAATATTGAAGCCGCCTGTTAAGAGAGTCTTGTCAACCGTGTCGACTCAAAATTGATTTGGTCCTAAAACACTTTGAAGCTGCGGCATTATAATTGCGAGCGCCCAGATATGTGCGTCTGTGTATGTGTAAGCATCTGCGTGTGTTTGTGTGTAGCACCTTTTTTTTTCCCCTCCACTCGACCCACTTACGCTGAACTGTTACCGTTGTCTGATGGGGGGTGGAGGGGGGGCTGGGGGTAGGGGGGGAAGACTTCTCTGTCCAATTTAAATAAGGTCTGAAGAGGCACGAACCGCCATTTTAATATTCAACGGCCGTCAACCAAGACCAATTTAGCATTAGTTCCATATGGAATTATGCCTAAGACGACGCAACGCCTCCAAAGCATGCCACTATTCAGTAATGAGCTTTAGGAAGATTAAAAACACTATACAGTAGTCGGAGAGGCTGCAGCTACCCAGGAATGTTCTGCTTAATCAGGCGCTGTTGGGTCAGATTCTGTACCTCCAAAATTTGCTGTGCCCTGAGTTCTTTCTCCATCCGAATCTGCTGAATACGCTTGATCTTTTCCTGTTGGGGAAAAATAAAAACTTCTTTTTTTTTGTGACCTGCATACGGTGTTCATTTTCAATGCAGACATATTTCAGGTCAATTTGCCCAATCACATTCTCATGGTTATTGTCTATATGCAATTATGAAAGATGGATGTTTTCATATTGTCATTGTCTGACATTAACAGATGATGAATCCTTAATGTTTTAGAGTAAAGACAAAGTGTTTTTGTTTTACACCACTGTTGTTTTACGCTTTCGCTGTTACAAGATTTCCTTCAAAGATATCTAAAAAAAAACCAAAAAAACCTTCTGGCTATTTATTCCCAGGCCCAGATTAAACAAAATAACGGGCTGATGAACAGCATCGGTGTCACTGTTATAGCAATGGATATTTGAACACAAATAGAGAAGCGGCACATGGAGACAGCTGCAAAACACTCCATGGCATGTATTCTTTATCTTCTACAGGCACTACTCAGAAAATGAGAATATCCTGAAAAGGTTGTTGTATTTCTGAAATTCCAATTTAAAAGGTGAATTTGACATATATAAATGAATAATATGTAAATCGATATATTTCAAGCTTTTATTTCTTTGGATTTTGCTGATCAGGTCTTGCATCTTAAAATAAACACAAATTCAAAAACTCAGAAGATTAGATAAAGTCAATGTAAAAAAGCATTTTAAATCCAAAAATGTGATGCCTCCAAAACTAAACTCTTGCACCTGTATTTAGTACTTGGTTGGGGCCCCTTTGCCCGAGTAACTTCCTTTTTTCCGGCAAAGCATGGATGCTACCAGTTTGTGGCACATCTCAGGGGTTATGGAAGACCAGCATGATTCAATGGTGGCCTTTAGCTCTTCTCTATTGTTTGGTCTTAATAGCGCCCCACAGATTTTCTATGGGGTTCAGGTCAGGCCAATTAAGCATGGTAATCACATGGTCGTTGAACCAGGACTTTGTACTTACAGCAGTGTGAACAGGCGCCAAGTCCTGCTGGAAGATGAAGTTTGCATCTCCATAAAGCGGTTCTGCTGAAGCAAGCATGAAGTGCTCTCGAATGTCCTGGTTGACGGTTGAGGTCATGTTTGACTTAATGAAGCACAGAGGACCGTCACCAGCAGCTGACATGGATCCCCAAATCATCACAGACTGGGGAAACTTAATACTAGACTTCACGCATCTTCTATCATGCTCTTCTCCAGTCTTCATCCAGACTCTGGGACCTTTGTTGCCAAATGAGATGCAAAACTTGCTCTCATCATAAAAGAGGACTCTTGACCACTGGGCAACAGACCAGTCTTTCTTTCCTCTTGCCCGGGAAAGGCACGGCTTACCAATGAGGAGAGGTTTGACAACAGGAATTCAACATTTCAAGCCCATGTCCAGCATCCAACTGCGTGTTGTATCTCTTGAAGCAACACCTCCAGCATCGGTCCACTCCTTATGAGGTTACCCCACACTTTTGAATGGCCAACCTCTCCAGCATTCAGTCATTTCTCCGGCTTTCACACATCTTCCTTCCACTTGACTGTCCATCAATGTGCTTTGATACATCACCCTTAGAAGCCCCAGCTTCTTTTACTATCTCTTTCTGTGTCTTTCCCACCTTGTGGAGGGACTCGATGAGAGTTTTCTGCACAGCTGTCGGACCAACAGTCTCCCCCCCATGTCTACTCTTCTGAGCCAAGTCAGACTTTTTAAAGGCTCATGACCCTTTTGCGGATGTTTTGGATTACCTGCTTGTTTAGAATTTGACTCTTTGAACCTACAAAACTGAACCCTTTCACAATATTCTCATTTTCTGAGTTTGTTGGTTTGTAGTTTTATTGAGCTGAATATTTTAATCAGCAAAGTTACAACAAGGAACTGCTCGAGATATGCCAATTTGCATGCAATGGCTCAATAAAAATTGTTGTTTCATCTTTTAAATTAAATTGCCAATGTAAAACAACTTTTACTTGGTATTCAATTTTTCCGGTAGTACCTGTATGTGATCAATATTATTGCGGCTTACTAAGTAGTTTTAAACAACTTAATGTACTGAATGTCCGTTTGTCTGTATTGTACTGTCACCAAGTGGCCAAGAAATGCACATCAGAAGGAGCAGCAGAATGTCCATTTAATTGTAATTACTTTATGTTTAGACAAAGTACACTATTATGGAGAGCTGTCATATCAAAAACATATGACATTTTTTTGTTGCTCTCCATTCAGTTTAATAGGGAAAGATGATTTGAGGTATGAATGTTATGTGTTATATGGTCAGAGAATGAATCAGCACTGTACATTACTTGGACTTCAAAGATTCTCCCATGACCCTTGAAAGACCAACAGGTGCATGCTTATTACAGAAATCAAAGCATATGTGGTGGAAACACAGACGGTTCACTGGGCTGTTTCAAGCCCTCTTCCCTAATGTTTCAAGCCCTCCAACACTGTTACCATTGTCCCATTAGGGTCTATTTATTGCTGTTAAATTTGTCCTGAAGAGTAGGTTTGACTTAACCACAGAAAAAAGTACTCGGATAACATCACTTTACATCGATATTTGTGTTCACTTGGGCAAAAAGACAGAACAGTATGTTTAATGCTGGCTGTAAAATGCAAAGCAAGACTATCGGAAGAGCGTTGCTGAGCATTTATCCACACAGCAACTGGTTTTCAAGAGAAAAGGAAAACATTGGTCAGCAAAGTCTACATACCTGCTGCTTGAGAATCTTGATCTGCTCTTTTTGCTTCCTTCTTTCCTCTGCCGCCATGATAGCTGCAAGAGTCAAGAGAGTTTATATGATTAACTACAAAATTGGCATACACAGCTGGACTCTCAGATGTATTCCAGTGACAGATTTAGTAGCCCCTAATTGCTCCTGATAGGCTTGGTTGGCATCTTTCATGCTGTCAGCTCCCAACATCGGTGTGAGACTGAATCTGTGTATCTGAATGTGAATTAGGGATTGCCAATCAACGATATTCACTTGATCCATCAGGTAACATAAATTCTTTCATCTGTTGAATTTTTACAAACAGTATTATCACAGTATGAATGGACCTCGTGCACAAAGTGAAACTGAAAGATGTTTTCACTTCTTGTAATGCAGCTAATAATCGTTAGTGTAGTTTACTTTGCCAACTTTGACTGTGTGGGAATACCAAACGGTGAGCTTGATGACTAAAATAAATGTATTGATGTGCTAACCTCAGCTGCATGGGGAATCACACTCCAGTCGCTTTCAAAGGGTTATTGTTCTTAGCAAATTTATTGGACTACCTAGTGTTAGGTTTGTGCCAGAGCTGCCCAAAATTCAGAGCGTTGCTAATTACCATTGGTACCGGTAATTGTCATTTTATGCTTCTGTAATGGTCAATAAACCAGTATGTAGAAGCTCTTTAACAAAACAGTATTTATAAAGGGGAAGTCAACCCACAAATGTTCTTTTCAAGAATATGTTCTTTGCAGGCCCACTAGTCAAAACATGGCATTCTGATTAATATTGCGTCTGTGGAATATGAGTTAAGCAGTAAAATCCACCCATTTTTGTCCATCTCAGATGGGCAGCCATTTTGTCACTTGCTGTCGACTGAAAATGACATCACAGTTGCTCAGGGCTCAGATAATAACCAATCATGGCTCAAACACGTGAGCCATGATTGGTCGTTACCTGAGGCCTGAGCAACTGTGAATTCTATGGAGACATGTTTTAAGACCATTTAATCAATACGCTTGATAGCCACAATTGTACGAGTTAACATCTCGTGCTTAGTAATACTAGTAACAGACAGATGTCATCTACTCCGCAGTTTTACCTCACTAATAACATGTAGTTGTCCTACTAGTATGCAAAAGTTGTACTACTAGCGTCCAGCAATGTCATAAATTAGTGAAAGTATTACTAGTAAGACACTAGTTATTCGACTACCGCAGCCTTGTTATTCTACTAGTGTGTCTTACGAGTGAGGACAAACAGTGTACTTGTACATGGACCTTAACGCAAACATCTTTCACAATATCAATAATGGTTAAAGTCGTAGAGAAGTGAAATAGCTGGCTGTCCAATATAGGCAGGACAGCAAGAAAAAAAAAGGTGGTCCCTACCTTGCTGTTTCCGAGCTTCTTTGGCCGCACGTGCCAGTGCCTGCTTTTCTAGTTTTCTCATCAGTTTCATCTGTGCTGCCTGTCGGGCTATTTCTGAACACCGGAAAAGAGAACAGAAAAATAGTCAGTGAGGAATTTCTTTGCCTGACCTTCCTTCTTCCTTTTCTCAATGAATGATGAGGGGTGGCTGTGTTTGGTTATGTAAAAGTGGATCAAGGACAGTGGTTGGAAGTACCAATACTGAGTTACTGTAGTAAAGTAGGCTTTTCAGGTATCTGTACTTCAACTGATTACTGTATTTATTTTTCTGGTGACTTTTTACTTTTACTCCCTACATTTGAAAACAGCTATCTACTCCTTATGTTGCCGAAATATGCTTGGTACTTTTTTCCAACATCCATGGATGACAACACAACGTATAAAAGACAGAGATGCAAAATCTACCGTGGTTGAAATCTTAAATGACTGCGATCTTATAGACTATGGGATTTGGGATGTGGAAGAATAAGAAAAGCAGCAACATGAAAGAACGTGAACCAATGACCATTAATGACAATGACGCAACAGATTTAGAAAATTCAACCATCCATGACTTTTGATGGTAGCTACTAGAATGACCCGTGGCAAATGGCTAGTCTTGTGCCGGTCCTGGCCTTAAAGGGGAAGTCAACCCAAACATATTTCTTTCAAGAATATGTTCTATGCAAGCCCAATAGTTGAATATATATATATATATATATATATATATATATATATATATATATATATATACATATATATATATATATATATATATATACATATATATATAGTCACTATATAAGTCTCCGATTTTGAAACCTTTTTTTAATTTTCACTTTAATACCATGTCTGTAACGCGAAAACATGATTCATGTAAAAATAAGAAAATGAAAAAAAATGGAGATGTGTTTTTTACACATGACAGCGACGATATATATATATATATATATATATATATATATATATATATATATATATATATATATATATATATATATATATATATACACACACACACATACATACAGTACATATTTTTTTTTAGGTATCGTCATATAGTTTAGCTATTTATGTTTTGTTGAACCAGTACTTCTACCATTTTATTTTCTTCCATTCATCTGTACTTTTACTTAAGTACAAAGTGTGAATAAGTTTGCCACCTGCAATTAAGGAGTATGTGTCATTTATTCGATATACAAATAGAGAAGGCAACAACTAAACCACCAATTGGCAATATACTAGTTCTGTTGCGTATGCTGTTTCTATGATAATTGTTTGCTAAACATGACCCAAAAGATACTGGGGCTCATTTTCTCCACTGACCTTGAGCTTCTAATTTGCGCAGGAGTTTGACCTCACTGGGACTGGGTCCTTCTGGTACCAAAGGGTCGCCCACATTCGGGGGTCGACCTTTCCTCCGCCGGTTAGCTTTGGCACTGTCGCCCGCTAACTGACGTTCCGAATTGGGGGGACGACCCCGCCGGCCTTCCATTGCCAAAATGTGAGGAATTACTTCCTCTTCCTTCAACAGGTTCCACTGTAAACCCTGGAGAGCCGGAAAATACATGCAGAGAGAGTTTGGGAGGGGGAAGTGGTGAACAGCTTGTTAACATTTAACACTTGAGGAAAAAATTAATTCGGAATCAAAAATGTTTCACTGGAGTTTCATTATTATTTTTTCAAAATACATAATCAATGCTCTTCTTTAGATTTGAGGGGGATATAGAAACCAAGTAACATGGCAACGCAGGCCACCTGTGGAAGTAAGGTCATATCTAGGGTTCTGCATGTTTCCTGTCCCTGCCCTGACAGTGACTGCTGCATAATGCTCAGCCTGAACAGGGACCAAGGAGAGGGTGAGAGAGAGAGTAGAAAAAGCCACTTGAACATTTATTCCATATCAAGGATGTCAAGCCTAAGGTCCATGTACTAGTACGCTCTTTATTCTCACTAGTAAGACAATTTGGGGCACAAGTAGAATGACGTTGTATTACTAATAGCGGTACTCAATGCTCAGCATATATGAGTATACCCCCCTTGAAAATGTTAAAGATTTTTTGTTCAATATCTCAATGAACATAAGAACAATTTCCCAAATTTTTGATAAAATATTTTTTGTACACTATGCGTTTATCTCATAACATAAAAGTAAGGTTGATAATATAATGTATAACTTACAAAATCTTAAGTTTAATATCAATTTAATGAATGCAAAAAATTAACACAGCCCACAACAAAAACAACTATATCTAGGATTTTGTATGACCTCCTGACTTTTGTGGACAGTCACATGTCTGCTTGGCCTGGAATGAACAAGTCGTCAGGCTTTTTCTAAGGGTCTACTTATTTGTGCAACATGGTCTTTGATACATTTAAGAAAATGACTTTTGGGTGTGTACAAATGAACAAATCTTGTCTTCAATCAATGGCCCACATTTGTGGGAGTACTTTGTAGTATAGTATCCCATAGATAATCTTGATTCTGAAAGGAAACTAAAAGTGTTTTTACAAACCTGTTGGGGTGTACTCATTTATGCTGAGCACTGTACGTCACAGGTATTCTACTAGTGTGCTGAATTGTCTTACTACCCAAGACAATGAGCATACAGTACTTGTCCATTGACCTTAAGCTGGATCCAATAAATGCTATAATGGTTTTCCAATCGAGAGAGCTAGAGAGAGAGTGAGGGAGATGAAAGGTGTTCACCTGGGGTCCTTCTCTGGCTTCATAGAAGTCACCAACCCTGATCTTTGCACTGAAGCTAAAATTATCACGAGTGATGCCACTTATTCCATTTCTGGATAGATACTACAGAAGAGAAAATAATAAATGGCGTTGGTTTAGGCAGAAAAAGTCGAAATTAGCGACATTGAAAAAGCAGCTGGGAGGCTAGACTATAGACGGGAGGGAGTCTACAGTTAAAGTGCATCTGTGCAGGCCTTGCTAGTCACGATAAAAGCCAGAGGACAAAAAAAATAAATAAAGAGCAAAAGCTCTTCAGGAAAGAAAAACACTTGTGACCTTGGGGTGCACAATTCAGGCTCTTTCTTACTCATCTATGGCCAGACATTCTTGTAACTGCCTGCTGACTGATGGATGAGCAGTGAGTGGGTACTACTGAGCAGCCATTTTTCTATTTGGACCACTGCACTAAAGGCAGTTTGACGATCACTGTTGAACCAAATAAACATTATCTGCAGCGCACTGTACAAATGAGGCCAAAGCTGTGCATCCCAACACTAACCATTAATCATTGCTTTGTGGTGGACAGGTCAGCTAAGTGGCACAAGAAGCGACGCTAAGAAAACATCTCTCACTATTAGGGTCGCAGCAGGAGAGTGGGAGTAGTATGGGTACATGTGGAAATCACTGTAAATCTAAATTACTGATGGACATTGATTAGTTTGAGCATTGATAGATACCTTCATCACATCTGGGTATTGTCTCAGTTTCTTGCCACATGGTGCGTAGTAGGCTACCTCCCCCTGAGGCCGCCCTGACACATTTTTGATTCTCGTTTCTCTCCGCCACCTTGGTTTTTAACAATTTTTAAAAAGAGAAATCCATAAATTAAAACAAACAAAAAGCGGGTGAGACGGTAACTAGACAGTACAGATTGAATTGAGACGTACCCCAACTCCAGAGGCGTCATCAAATCCTTCTCATCCATCACCCGCTTTCTCTTTCCTAAACCTGTGGAAAAGAGATCAGTGGTATATTTACAGCAAAAATACACAAGAGCAAAATGGCACACATGCACACAAACATGACAGTAGGAATGGCAATTCCCAACCAGAGCTAGAGCTATATCATTTCTGTTCAAACTGCGTGCGCATGCTCTAGAGCTGAAGCTGAATTGAAATGCTGGCAAACTAATTTAACTTTTCCCTTTCACTTGCAAGCAAAAGTGTGTACTTTAAGGAACGTGAAAAGCAATTCCTAACTTGTCCTGAATTTTTTTCTGAATCTTTTGAAGTTGTGACACTTTGGATCAGTTGGGAAAAAGCATTGGTGCAGAACAACACATGCGTGAGTAGTCTTCAGCATACACACCATTTCAGAATTCTTGTTCAAAGGGGCTTTATCTTGAAAAAATTATAACTGAGAATTTATACCACATAAAACTGATAAATGAACAATACAGTTAAAGAAAAGCCGGACCATAAAGGCTCCGCAGCAATGACTGCTTTGGCTACAAATATGTCCAAGTTTCTCTGATGTGGCTAAGTAATCTCTATACAAAGAAAGTGCCGTGTCAAAAGAGTAGTCTCGCAGGCATGCCACTACAAGACCTTGGCTCTCCAGTTCCTGCCTTCTTTCTAATGCTCTAGTAGTGATTCCTCTTCATTGTGTTACTGAGCACCAGGCACGTTTGAATCGCATTCTGCAGCTTTTCTTCGCGGTGTCGTGTACGACTTTAATGATGATAAAATGAACATCTGCTGCTTGCAAAAAGTCAACGGGAGGTACCAAACCAATCTTCATCCCTCTTTTTCCTCAACGGGTCTGCATTTGATCTTTCGTGTATTACCTAATGGTGAGGCTAGGCTGTAGGAGGAGGAGCCAGGAGAGCTGTGATAAGCCAAGGCACTGGAGCTGGTGACAATAGCGGGCGTCTTGATGACCTGGAGATTGAGAGGGGAGCAGCTGGTGGCTGTGTGATTGGGTGAGGTGTTCAGTAGTTCTGGGCCTTTGGTTTGCCCGCGGGGAGTCGTTTCCTTCTTTGACGAGCTGGAAGACAGCGACTTGGACTCCTTGACTTTCTTCCCAGAGATGTCACTGTCTGAGTTGCTGTCTGACTCTAGACATGAGGAAAGAGATCACAACGTCACAATGGAGTACAGGGAACCCGCCCTGTATTGTAGTTTTGTAAGTGCTTTCAGCATTTTTATTGGTTTTTACAGTATACAGACAGGCAACTCAAGATTTTACAGTTGCCCCTCAGCGAAGCGCTGTAGGATGTTGGGCAGCACGGAGATCTACGGCATATTTCAGAGCAAAAAGAAGAAAAGGCACAGAGAATTTCCCAAACAAAGCTCCAGTATGCTTTTGAGTGTGGTTGTATGCTCTGTTTGCATGTATTGCTGCTTTGTGTGTTTCTGTTAAGCCCATCTTTGGCATTTCACATTATATAATATCATTAGCTAAGAGACTTTCGTGAGGCAAATTATGTGGTTTGGTTCAACATTCTAGGATTATAAATAAAACGTTTATGGTATCTTTTGTTGGATGCTCTGTTTTAATGTGCTGCTGCCCCCTGTGTTTTAAAGTATATAAGGTTTATAATTACCATAACATATATGATAACTTTTGCTAGCTAATCTACAGCATTTCACACAATGTCAGCATTAAACCTGCGGACTCAAATTTTATGGTTTAGTCCAGGGATGAGCAACTGGCAGCCTGCCCGCACTCGAAATGGCCCTCGATTAATTTTTGGGGGAAAAAAGAAAAAAAAGGTTTACTGTTGCGGAGCCATTGAAAGATGTCAAGCCAGTATTGACCACATGAAGGCAGAAATCGCTCATCAGTGCCTCCAACCCAGAGGCTGCAATGTGATGTTAAAGGGAGGCTGCCAAGGGTCCTCGAGGACACAGCCTATGAATTTGGACACAGCTATGGTCTCAAAAGTACACAGACAACAAGTCATTATGTTTTCCACATCAATTACAATTCGCAGAGGTGGGCATTTTACTAACATTTGGCCATTCGTCTGCAGCCTGGGTACCCTTCCGCCGTTCGTCTAGCTGCCTTTTTGTCAAGCCGGCGTTCTGAAATTCCATCCTACCCATCGAGATGTCCTAACAATGCCCAATGCGCTTGCGCACAACGCCGATAAGTGTTTTCGTGGGCATTTTCTAACTTTTTGTCCTAGCTGTCGTACATTCGGTTAAAAGCGGTGAGTACTTACTATTTTCGTTTTTATTCAGTCTTACTGAACTTTTTCATTGCCTCAAAAATACGTTTTCTTAATAGTGTTACAAACATATATGGTGGCTTCATTGGACAAGCGGCTGTTGTGATGGACTCACATTTCCGACGGGACGAATTTGGGACCAACTTTACTTTCTATATGCAGTTGGAAATCTAAATATACTTAATATATTAAGATATCCTTCAGTACAATGGTTCAGTAAAAACTAAATGGCATTTTTGTCATACTACATAGAAAATTTCATAGAGTAAAATTTACTCTAAAAATACTATTTGGTCCCAATAAACAGAGTCAACTTTGAGAGTAAAGTATTCAGCGTAAAAAACTTAGATAATAGTATATATTATATATATTTTATAGATAATGTACTTTACTCTCTTTACTCTCAGATTTTACTGTGTTTACTGGGATCAAATATAATCTTTTAGAGTAAAATTTACTTTCTGGAACTGACTATGTTAGTAACTTTACGGCAATAAACCTTTTAGAGTAAAACGTACGCAAATGCTATGCTTATTATATGGAGAACTGTTTAGATCTTTTTGTTTAAGGTAGTCTTCCGTTTCTTGACAGTCACAACAGGCACTAAGGAATACCTAGCGTGAAAAAAAAAAAAAAAAAAGAAATGTTCAAATTGGTTTAAGTGTGTCGTGTGTGAGGGGTAAAACTGAAAAAAAAAGTTTGTCTCTGACCTTTTGCGGGTCTGGAACATACCCACAATAACTGAGGGTTCAGTTCAAATTTGACACTTTCACATAACATAATACATTCTATTACCACTGCTGTGGTGCTTTACTTCTTTTATATGATCTTTTATGGAAAAAAAAGATCCTTTGTAAATTAGGTGAAGCAAAAAAAATACATTTTGGTCAAGTATAACCTTTGCTTTTTCCACCAGTGTGCCTGGATTTAATATCGGATGTCATTTTAAATGGGCTTTTACTTGTACAGCACTTTTCTTCCTTCAAGGTACTTATTTTAACACACTCTCATTTACTGATTGATGTAGCATTAGGATTAACTGGCGCTTCAACATGGTCACAGGGACCAAGATATAACTCGCAACCCTCAAGCTAGGGAAACAACCAATGTACCATCTGAGCCACGTTGTAAAACTTGACACAAAAACTGTCTCTATTCTTCTTTTGGATCGAGGTGGCAAGGGAATATTGATCCATTACTCCTCAGTGGCTCTGTGAAGTTACAGTACTTCTGCAGTAATTAGAACACGCTGTCATACTTCTCAATCTAAAGGTGTAAACATGCTTGATTTATGAGACCACACAAGAGCTGCAATGTTTACAGCTCCCAGGAATTGTGTACAGCACCTTGCAATGACTGGCTGTGCACAATCATGAGAATTAACATTCAGTTCACGGTTTAAAAATAAAGGACACAACTCAATGAGATTCCTTAGGCAACCCCAACTTAAGGTTTACCACAGAGGGCTGTTATGACTGTGAAAATCCAAAAATGTAATTACATCATCCATCCATCCATCCATTATCTATACCAGTTATCCTCACAAGAGTCGCGGGCGTGCTGGAGCCTATCCCAGCTGTCTTCGGGCAGTAGGCGGGGGACACACTGAATTGATTGCCAGCCAATTGCAGGGCACAGAGAGACAAACAAATCTCCGCTCTCACAATCACACCTAGGGGCAATTTAGAGTGTCTAATCGACCTACCATGCATGTTTTTGGAATGTGGGACGAAACCGGAGTACCCGGAGAAAACCCACGCAGGCACGGGTAGAACATGCAAACTCCACACAGGGAGGCCGGAGCCGGAAGCAAACCCACGACCCCTGAACTGTGAGGCGGACGTGCTAACCAGTCGTCCACCGTGCCGCGTAATTACATCATGTAAACGACAATTATTTATTCATACAATTGCACAAATGGTAAATTCTGTTGACACAATTGCTCCTTTTCTCATATTTTTAACATTTAATTTGAAGCTCGAAGACACGTAAAAGGGTGAACCACAAATATGCAAGTATGTAATTTTTAATTCATTTTAATCTTATGTTGAGGGACATTGTGGAAAAAAAATGTTTAGTATCTGCAAAAAATGAACAAAAATGCAATTTTGGCAGATATTTTTTGCCAAAATGAAATGACTAACATTACCAATTTTTGGGAAGGGTGCAAGTTAATGTAATATTGCCGTTTTTCAAATGAGGCATTCAATGGTTTACTGCACTAAAAAATGAACGACAGTTCTGATTTTAAGAAGTAGACCCACCGTCTGATGACAAAGAAGTGGAAGCTCCGTTTGTTGGCTCTAGAAAGACTATTATTAGCAATTTAAGAAAAAAGCTGATTTTTTAGGTTGTTTTAAACCTGCCCGTTGTGCAAAACAAACTTGAATTTTAGAAGTTAGATATTTTATACAAGTGATAAGAACTGGTGTTATTTGAAAACTTTATCCAGCAAAAATAAAATTCTTACAAACAAGCTGAAAGCATAGCAAAAAGGCCGGAGGTTAAGTGTTGAATGATGTTTACTGCTGTACAAAAACAGTACCAACCTGACAAGCTGTCATCAGAGTCGTCATCCTCCTCCTCTTCTTCTTCAAGGTCATCATCCTCATCATCGTCGTCATCGCCCGAGTCGTCAGATTCCTTATTAGCAGGGAGACCGGCCGCAGGGTTACAATTACCAGGAATCCCCACCCCAGGAATGCCAACACCGGGGATGCCGACTCCCGGGATCCCCATCCCTGACTCTCCTCCACGAAACAAATCTACTAAAGACTGTACCAAATGGTTCTGAGAGAAGCCTTTCCAGTTCGCTAAAGGCCCAGTCTGTCCCGGTCCTTGTGTCAGGCCTGGCGTCTGTCCCTTCCCCTTTGGGGTCTTGCTCTTTCTTGAGCCGTAGCTCGCGGCATGAGGTGAGGTAGTAGGCGGCTGCGAGGGAAGCCCGGCCTGGGCGCTTGTTTGGGTCCTACTCGCCCCTGTGCTAAGATTGACAGGCATTGACCCACCATCAGAGTCGCACTGAGGGGACTTGCCTTGGGAGGCAGAGTTTTTGCGAGGTTTGGCGATGAGGGCCAAAGGCGCGTCCTGAGTGGTGCTTTGGATGACTCCGTTGGGGTGATTAGGTTCAGGAAGCCCGAGCAAGGCGCTCGAGAGGAAGAGATTGGAGTGATTGTTCTGGGGTGGAGGAGGCAAAGCGGGTGGCAACGGCGAAGAAGACAGAGACTTCCCCTTGGGAGACTTGTTTGGCCCCTGCTTCCTTAGCTCAGCTGGGAACGTCTGCCCTTGGGACATGAGAGTCTGGGAACAGGAGAAGAGAAGAGAAGAGAAGAGAAGAGAAGAGAGAAAACAAGAAGAGGCAAGGAGTCAGGGGGGCGGCGGGAAATAGCAAAAATGAGAGGCACAATGAAAGGTCAGAAGAAAAATGGGGAAAATGGAACAAAGTGCAGTTGCTCGAGCTGTCAGTTTGTATCACTGTTGTTTGCTTGAGCAGCTGACTAACTACAATGCAGAACACTGGTACAGTTAACTAAGGGGGAAAAAATACTAACACATAACCACAGGCATGGTACCAAATTCGACACCGGTTGTCTCTCTAAAAACACAATTATTTGTCTTGGCAATTGACAAGCTCTATGATAGTTTGCCCCTCTGGCACCAAGCTTTCTTGAGCCTGTCTGGAAGAAAAAGGTTACGTTTTAGCATTGCACTTTCAACTGAATGTGATATGAAGTGAAACAAATCAATTTCATCGAGTGTGAAATACAGTACAAGTGCAGAGAACCACAGGGGGAATTTAGGCCACTGTAAGCCCCTACGCTTGTGAAACAGAAAAAAGGAAATTAATCACACACATAAAATGATCTCATTGGGTTTAGCCAATTGATTGCAATGCTGTCATTTAAATGTACTCTAAAGAATATGATTTGAATGACATTTTTGAAAGACGAATCCACCAAGTTTAAGGTATCAACTACAAGCACCATGATGTATACTAGATGGTTAAGATTAATTCCTATGCAAGCTCAATTGGTACATTAAGTGTAAAAAAGCAGACTAAAGGAAAGATTTACGTTGGTTCAAGTCTCTTCAAGAATCCATAAAAACCTCCCTTCATTCAGTCGTGACAAAATCAAAATTGGTTTGGGCATTTTCATTGGTTTGGTTTCGTTCAAAACTTCACAGCAACCATTTAACTGAATAGAGAGCGGTGTGAAAAAAGTTATGATTTCAGACAATCGGGTTCCATTAACGTAAACTATAGATTGAATACAAATTCGATTTGAATGCTGAGAAACCTAATTTCTTAGCCTAATTGTTTTGCCGATCTCATTATTGCTCACTATTAGTAAATGCAATGACATCATAGTTCATCATTGTTTTCCTTTCCATTATTTCTTGTTTGGACCAATTTTCGGGACAGAGATTAAGTTCTTGATAATGCTGAATTAACTGCACACAAGAAATGGTAATGCAATGTGGAAAAAAATTACAGTGAGCCCTAGATGTATTTTCTCGCCTCCGCCATATTGTGGATTTTTAAGCGATTGTTTTTTGTTGCTGTTGCAGTTGTTTGAAGGTTTATAATTACCATAACAATGCTAATTTCCATTTACCCGTCAATTATGTTTTCTAGAGGGAGTGACAAATAAAAGCTTGCGGCATGCACGGTCTCTGCTTCTTATTTGGAGAACTGTGTACCGGTAAGTAGGGTTGGGCATCGTATGAATTAGGACGATTCCGATTCCGGTTACGATTTCGCTTCTTTGATTCGATTCTGGTTTGGACAAATCACATGAACTTCTCTGTTCTTCAATTTCATGAACTTTTTACTATTTGTGAACTTTGCCATGGATTATTCAAAGGCTATTTTTAACCAGTATATTATTTTTAATACATTTTTTGTGATATTATTTAGTATTATTTTTCACAAGAGCTTTATTTTTGAGACGTTCAAGACAATAAAATAATGCAGCTGTTACTGAAAGCATGCTACTGAACACCAATTGATTGGCTAACCTTGTCTTGCTTTATAGAAAGAAAATATGTATGTTGAACACAATGCTGCATTTTAAAGGCAAGCAAGGAAAGTCTATCTAATCTAAGCAGTCTATGTAAACATATGATGTATCTGTAAGTACAGTATTTATGTATATGCTGCAGCTGCGTATGCTATAAACTAAATATTAGCTGGATATGTGCATTTGTGTGTTGAACCTGTTGGCTCAATGTTGCAATTAGACGTACTTAGCCGGCTAAGCCGTACTATGGCTAGGCGCTAACCATGAATCGAAACTTAGCACCGACATTCTAAAATCTGAACAGTTCCGGGAGAACCGGAATGATGGAACCCGGTTCCACTCGATTCCCAGTTCTTGATGCCCAATCCCCAATCCTATGTGTAGGTGAGAAAGCGCTTTCATTTATTCAAAGTGTTGTTATACAGTAGACTATCGGTACAATAGACTATCAGGGAAAAAAAAAAACTTTAAAATTGAAAGTGCGTTTTGCGTTTGGAAGAGGTAACACTTTTTTTTTTTAAAGCTTTTTAAAAAAAATATGATCTCTTATCATAGGTGGGTCGGGACCGTGTACAGGGCGAAACAAAAGACACAACTTCCCGACTTCCCCGGCTTGATGTTCGCAATTCAACTGACTTACCTGTTTCAGTCTAAACTCATTGATCTGTGCAAGTGAATCTTCAAGCAGTTTCCTCCTGTTGTTGGCTTTGGCACTGCCCGCGGCAGCGTACTGAGGTGGCTTCAGTGAGGACTTGTGGGGGCTCGTTACAGATGAGGTCAAAGTAAAATCCTTCGGGGAGGTAGAGAGCGGGAAGGCCGAGCATGGGGGGGAGGGCACCGAAACAGGCTTGGGGGAGGAGGAGAGGGAGAGGGGCTGGTGCTGAGGGGACGAGGAGGAGGGCAGCAGTTTGAGACGTTTGGGAGATGCAGAGCTGGCGAGCGCATTTGGAGAGTGGGTGAGGGCGATGGGGGACGATGACGGCGAGGACTCCCTGTGGGGCTGGCTGAGGAGTGCCAGGGACTTTGAGTTGGCAGCCAGACCAGTGGACTGGATCACACTGAAGTGTTGTTCTGGTCTGGATCTGGACGAGTGTATAGCCAGTGGTGAAGTTTGGGACAGGACAGGGGGAGACACAGAGTGGGCTATGGGAATGAGGGTTGGGGGGTTGGAGACTGTCTGGATGTGGTTGTCCTGGTTTTCTGCTGTGTGGAGCCCAGAGTCTGTTTTTCCAGTGATTGGTATCAGAACCTAGGGAGGAAACAGACATTTAAAAAGCCTTCTGAAACAAAGGAGTTGTAAACTTACTATTTTAGCAAATATTCACCTTCAGCCACGCATATTTGGTACCTATTCAGGGTGTCCCCCACCCGAATACAGCTGGGATAGGCTCCAGCACCGCCACAACCCTCGTGAGGGTAAGCGGTTTGCATAATGAATGGAGGGATAGTTCCATTTCAATCCTCGGCCACACTGCTTCCAGCACTTTATTATTATTTGTTTGGCCAATCACATCTCTACCTTTATGTGTTGACATTGCAATCTAAGCTGCCTTTAGAATCAGTAGTGCTGGCTGTTGTAACTTCAAACTGTACAAGCAATGGGACTGTTACTTTAATCAGATTTCAAATTCCGTCCTCTGATTGGTTGGTCAAAGCAAACCTCTCGATTAGTTAAGCACATCTGTAGCCCTCTGCCACAAACACATTTAATAACCAGCATCTCTGGTGAGTGTGAAGCATTTTCCTGCATTTCTTCGTTTTTGTCATGTTGTTAGATGAATATTGATTCTGATATGAACTGCTCCAGTTGCATGCTGTTATTATAAAGCATCTTTGTATAGATTGGAGGTTCCTATAATTGCAATGTGGTAGTAGTGGTATTAAAATGAGGATTAATTAGTAAATGTCCCCACTGAATGTCAAGGTACCAAATGCAAGGCCTGCTACTAGGGATGTAACAATTCACTCAAGCCCCGATTCGATTAGATTTCAGTTCCAGATTTTCAATTCGATATGACTTTTTTTTTTTAAAACTCGCTAGTATGCTTGTGCGCTAGTGTGGTGCTGCAGATATATGCTGTATGTGCTAACTAGCTAGCTTCCAGAAACGACTGTCCCTATGTCATGAATTAAATCGGCTATCAGCCACCACGTGCTTCCTTTTTAGATGCTCCTTTATCACCGCCGTGTTGCTATGAAAGGGAGATTTACATCATTTTAATTGATTTTGTGAAAGGCGTCCAGACTTTTGGATTCTGTTGCTAACTTTCACACGGGTAGCCATGACACTATTAACCACAATACTTCTGTTTACATCACGGATGACCCAGATTACCACTACTGTGCATGTGCGTTGCAGAAGGTGAGAGATGAGAGACCACCTATTGTTAACATGGAGTTGCAAATCGATTCTTGTTTTTTTTTTTTTTTTTTACATCGATGCATATTTGAAGCATTTACAGCGATTTTATATCGATTTTCAATAGTTACAGCCCTACCTGCTACTGTGTGCATCATTCATATTCACCTTTGACTTCTTCTGTATCTGTTTCTCAGAGTCTGACAAGTCATCGTCCTCGTCTTCATCATCGTCCTCTTCATCATCCTCCGCGAGGTCCTCCAAATCACTGCTGAGGGACCCGTCGCTTGAGCTGTCTGAAGATGTGCCTGTTTCACTGTTACTTACTCCAGGAGCCTCTCCTGCCTTCTTACGTTGCCTCTGAGTTGAGAAAAGGAAAAAATAAGCATCACTATATGCATGATCTCCATTTAACATACAGTAGTATGTTGTTTTTTTAAACTGGTAAAATCGTAAGAAACTTACCCTTTCCTTAGATTTCAGAGTGGGTTTTTCCACCATCTTAGCTGGGCTATTCTGACAGGGACTATTGGTGGGCTCTGCTTTTTTGGTTAAATTGGTCGATGCCTGGACAGGGGTTGGACTTACACTATAGCTCCCAGGCTGCGCTGTGGGCGGACAGACACTGCTGCCATTTACTGCGCCATTCACCCCTTGAAACATAAAGAAGAATGTCTGTTTCACCTATTAACTTTTCAAACACAGTCTAATAAAATATCTGGAACCAAGTACAGATTGGACTGAGGCAAATATTGATTTGAGCATCTAACTCATCAAACATGCTGGCTGCAAAATATACAAGTCCACGAATGGCTGACATAATACACGAGACTCTGAAATTGAAAAGGGTGCAAGAAAAAAAGATTGCGAAAGCAAACCAAAAGGGTATGTGTGACTGAATGGAGACCAATTAATTTGTCTTGAAAAAGGGGTAAACTGATCAGGAGAAGGGAGCATTATTGCAAAATGTGGTTACAGCGAAAACTACGAAGGCAAATGTCACTGCCGTCATACAATTCTGATTCATATTTTGGGGGAAAACATGTCTCTGCATTTGTGCAAAAACCAGTTTAAATAGCCACGAGGCTTGACTTCATCTCTTCTCCCATGTTGTGAGACTGTAGCAATTCTTACAAGAATATCCTTAAGATCCCTGAGAATATAAATGATTAAATCTGTAAGTGTTATTTCCTGCGATGCCATCACGGAAGGCCAAGAGAAAAAAATGTGATGATCATAAAACCAAAATACAACGTCTGGTAATAAAACGGTCTTACTCTGGTACCTTCTGTTAAGGCTTCCAAGCAAAAGCAAAAGCAGTAATGTCACTTTTATACCTGTCAGTTAAGTCAGTATACTTGATATCGAGGTTGAAGTCATACCAGTAGGACAAAAGGGGCACTCACGGAATAAAAAAAGTTACTACGAAGACAGTCGTTTTCGTCGCATGCACTAGTCGTCCTAGTAGTGCGATAAATTGTCATAACAGTGATGACAAGGGGCATAAGCAGAATGACGTAACAAAGCTATAGAAAATATGCTCAACCGGCTTTCCATTGGTTTTATGATACTGATATTTTGGCATTGGAGTGAATTGATTCAGTTTCCACTATTTCACTATTCTAAATCCAAACAAATCTATTCACTAGTGTCCCGGAATATGCTGTGTTTGGCTGTCGTGTTTTGACTGCAATGTCATTCATTCTTGCAAACATTTATTACTTACATGTAGCATGAGATGAAAAATAAGCTAAAACACATTGTTCTCTAGCATTATGTTTAAAGTTACGTAACTGTGTCTGTGTGGCATACCTTTAGGTGGCTCTTGGCTATTCTTGCTGGGCATTCTGATCTGAACAGGACTGGCGCTATGGTTTGGCTGAATATGTGGGGTAAAGAATGGAGGGAAACCTATGAAAGAAGGAAGAAAGGCAGCGGCTCCTCGCCCGTGGGCTTCAGCGGCTCGCCACCACTCTGTCAAGAGGGGAATCGACACCGCGTTAATAATCCAAAGGGACAAAAATCAGTCGTTATGTTCCCGTGTTTTTGCACCCCCCACGTCCTACCTGACAAGGCTCCTAGCTGGGGGTGGGCAGCCAGAGCAGCTGACATGCCTAGGGAGCCAAGGCCTCCAAACTCTGGCCTGCCCACTCCAGCAGTGTAGAGGGCCCCAAAGGCTGGGTGGTTCACCAGAGGAAAGGCACTTGACAATGTGGAGCCAATGAAGGGCTGCTCCCCAGCTGCTCCAAACAGACGGCCTGAGACAAATCAACCAAATTGCAAGCTTTCAAATGTAGTCATCGTTGCGTATCTACAATTAGGGCTGTGAAACTTGGACATTTTCAAAGTTGGAAACTTTCATGTGCATATAGTACAAGTACAAAACATTTGTATTTAATATGTTACAACTGTTTTTTTTTTCATACTTTTATTTCGGTACAATTTGTGTTGATCATGTGTCAAGTACATTTATTTTCCTCTATTTAGTCATTGTTCAACTGTGCATATGGTTACAGCGGCTTACAATAATTTGGAATATGCTTTTTAGAAATAAAACTGCTTTCTTGTGTTTGATAAATACTTTCAGCCTACTATGCCATTTTTACGCCATTTTGAGAACCACAGAGAGATTTTTTGATCACTCTTGAGCGATATCCACAATTAAATGCCGATGATCTTTTACTTGTATATAACTTTATTCTAAAACGAAACTGTGGAATTTGAAGGGACTGACTTATTGCATCAGCATGAAAGTCTATACTGGTAGAAATGTGTCATTATGTGTCAAATGTGACTATTGTGTACAATACTAGTAAGAGTTCTGACTTTCCAAATGTCAGAACACGTGGACACAACCAGATATTTTCTGCGCGGGTCAGAAAAAAGTGTGTGTATAACCACGTCTTTTTTGGTATTCAATTTCACCACAGAAGAATACTTCATCAACATCATCGTCGCCGAGCCTTTTTCTGAGCACAATCATTTCCGACAGGGGCGGCTGCCACATATTACCTCCTCCCGGAGTCAGATGCAATTTGGTGTGAGCATATTTCATGCAAATTCAATTTCTGCTCTAGAAAAGGAGGGCACGGCTGCATGATGCCTCTGCATAAGCAAGTAATATACATGCGGGGAAAGTGATGACTGAAGAAAAGGAGTGTGTTGTGTAAGGTGCAGATAAATATGTCAAACTACGATGCACATGCACACACTAAAGAAATGTAAAACCTTCAGAGAGCTGGATTTTTTCCCCCTTCTTTTTAAAAAAAATGCACTATGGGTATTTACGGTGCGGTTTACGGTACTCCTCTGAATTCATTCATTCATTCATTCATTATCCATACCGCTCATCCTCACAAGGGTCGCGGGTGTGCTGGAGCCTATCCCAGCTGTCTTCGGGCAGTAGGGGGACACCCTGAACTGGTTGCCAGCCAATCGCAGGGCACACAGAGACAAACAAACATTCACACTCACAATCACACCTAGGGGCAATTTAGAGTGTCCAATCAACTTACCCTGCATGTTTTTGGAATGTGGGAGGAAACCCACGCAACCAAGGGGGAGAATATGCAAACTCCACACAGGGAGGCCGGGGCCGGGATCGAACCAACGAGCTCTGAACTGTGAGGCGAACTAGCTAACCAGTCGACTACCGTGCCACCCTCCTCTGAATTATGATTTTGAATTTATTCGTTTTAACAAGCATGAGAGCACTGCACAAACATATCTATGAGATTTAATGAATGTCAAGAATTGATGCAATGCTAACATGCTAGCAGTTGTTGTGCTAACACAAAGTCAGGTCCATAAACATTTGGACGTTCACACAATTTTCATCAGTCCAGCTCTGTACAACCCCACAATGGATTTGAAACAATCAAGATGTGCTTTAATTTGAGGGTATTTCCAACAATATTTAAGATGAGTATAGGACTTTAAATTTTGATTACCAACGATGCCGAATGGCTGTTGCAGACGAGGGACGGGCCGAGACCACGTGGGTAAATATGCAGCACGGGAATGTGGGGACGGAGGAACGATGCTGATTATATATATAGTAAGTAGTAAAATTATATTATAGAAAATGTAGTGCATGTGAGTAATGCCTTTATTTATAATGCTGTTGCTACCATCACTGGTCCTAGTGCCAAGACAGTCATTCTACTAGTGTGCTGAATTGTCCTTCTAGTGAGGACGAAGAGTATCTAGACCGTAGGGTGTATATCAAGGATAGTAAATGAATGCTCCAACGGCTTGCCACTGTAATTCTTAAGCAACAATCAGGGTTGACGTATGAGTGTGTCGTCTTTTGAGTTTGCTTCAAGGCTCTTCTCAAGCTCAACAGTAGCAGACCTGCCCAGCGAATGTCATTAGACTATGCTGAATATGTAACGCGAGCCTCACCAGCCCTGGTTACGGGTTGTAAAGATAAACGACTGCAATGTGAACCCTGGAAAAGGCCAACATAAGCAGCATTGGCTTACGCCTGCGGTACGCACCCCACCACCTCAACACCCCTACGCTGACACTTGCCTCAGCCCCTTCCTTGCCAGGCAACACAAAGTGACATCTGCAAATGCCTCTTCATTATTAATGTCGGCTTCCGGAAGGCGAATAATTAAATCGAAAAAATTTCAAGAAAGGAACAACATAGCTAGGATTTACCTACTCGCTCTCTCGCGCCCTCGTTCTCATTCTGTTTCAATCCTCCTTCCACTCTGACAAACTGCACCGCCCGCTTTTTTCATGTTTGGATGCTGCCGAAGGGGGATTAATTTGTTGTTTGTTGCAGTCAATCAAATTTCCACAGACAGATTTAAGTTAATTGCATCCGTGAGTTGATCCCAGAAGGAGAGTGCTATGAGAGCAGATCAGACTTTTATTCTCCAAGTGATATCCTCATCAATGACACGCGCGCGCACACACAGAGGCGTGTGCGTACACGCGCCAGCCAATGAGTATTTTAGTGTATTTGTTTTGTTTTTTTTCCTAAAGTGTAAAAGGCACATTCAACCTTGAATCAAGGCCTTCACATACCGTCATGATACTGCGTCTCTGATGTTACTCGCATTCCATTTGACATTCTTTTGTGTTAGTCTGCCTCAGAAGAGCCTTTTTTTTCCTTTTAATTAAACTTGAGATGTAGGAAGAAAGAACAGACTTGACAGAAAACCTTTCAGCCTAAATAGCCATCATCTGTTATATAGTACAGTGGTACCTCGACTTAGGAATGACCCAATTAACGGTATTTTTTTCAAGATAAAAGCAGGTGGCAGATAACACAGCTCACTTAATAAGCAGCAGTTTATCTCAAAGTGAAATATAAAAATATAAATATCAAAATAGCAAGTCTTTAAGTTGTTTATTGCTACTCACAGTAAATTTTACTGTCAAAATGAACATAAAACAGAAGAGAATTACATGTTATGTATTTAAAACAACCAAAATAGTGTGAATTTACACTAGTTTAATGGTACACACAATGCAATATTCCATATACAGTGCAAACTCAAGTTACAAACTTAATCGGTTCCATGAGCATGTTTGCAACTTGAAATGTTCATAAATCTAGTCACATTTCCCATTGAAATGAATGAATGAATGAAATTCAATCGTTCCAGCCCCCAAATGAAGTAATATTTACGTGTGTTTATTGAATTAAATAATTATTATTATTTAATATTTATTCAATTTTAATTTTAAAATATTTAATATTATTATGTAGTGGGTGGGGAACATTTTTGGGGGGAAATTACAGGAAAATACAGTGGTAACTGGACTTCAATATGTGAGTTCATAACTCATACCCCTAACATAACATACCCGGATAACATAACTCATGTCACTCTTATCTCATATCAACTTTACCCATTGAAATGAATGAGATGCCTGTAATCCCTCCTGTCTGTAAAGAATTAAACTACGTTTTACTTCAGTTCACTTAAAAACAATGTACAGACAGGTTTTCGCTGCGAGGCTAACCGATGTGAATTGCCCGTGGCTGGATGTAGTAAGTTGAAACTAACTCAGAACACTCAAATTGGGGCACTTGTAAGTCAAGGTATATTCGGCTTTTAATTAAACTTCAATGTAATTGGAAAGCGATGACTTGACAGAAAACCTCTCAGCCTAAATGGACAGCATCTGGTATAGTGTATAGTTGTTGCACAAAAAGGGATATAGTACAAAAGAAGTGGTTTGCTTGCGAAAAGTTCACAGAGCTCGCCTCGCATTTCATTTGATGCTCTGCCCAAAATCGCTTATCTCTAAAATCTGAGCTCACGTAATGGCACAGAGGGATCAGAATGATGTATAATGCATGAGGAAGGAGATGTTTTAATGGCCGTCTTCTTCAGCGCAACACCAAGAGGACAAGGAAAAAACACGGTGCTTAATTTTACGCTTTCCTTCCTTTATCTTGTAACAGAAAAATTGCGTTCTGTTCCAGGAAAAAGCTGGATGCATGCAAATCCCTGCCCAATGTGATTTGCTGTGTGTGTGTCGATAGCAAGAGATTAAGTGTGGTGAGGTGAAAGAGTATGCACAAATCATTTACTCTTTCCCCCAAGGGATAATCAAAAATACATCTTGAAAATATATGCACACTTTTCTAATGAGGTAACAAGGTGAGCAAAGCATGGCTCGTGGGCTACATGCCAGTATTTACATCATCAACAGTCCTGTTTGTTGCATTCATTTAGCATTTTTTGGCTCACTACAATGAATATGATTCATTTATTTCCTAAAACACATATCCTCACTGCGGTTGTGGGTGTATGGAGCCTATCCCTGCTGACTTCGGGTGAGAGGTGGGGTAGTCCCACCCGGTCCTGTTAACTATACAAAAATATTTTCATCAACGCACATTTTTCACGCTCATTTTTGCTTTTTATTATTTAATTATCGGTCTCTTAACCAATAAAATGCATCAGAATATACACGTGACGATGTCGTAAGCCCTTACAGGATGTTCCGTAATTCTTTTGAGTTATAATGGCGAATGCCGTCGATCGCTCTGAAATGATATAGATGGACTTTGAACCAGTAGAACTAGTTGAACGTGATATATAGTTAAGATATATGTTTGTAGACAATGACATTATCAACGTCTTTGTAACAAGAATAGAGGATGGTAATTACAACTCATTCTTTTTTTACATTAAAAATAGTGCTTCTCTTGCACTGACACTTTATTTTTACATCTTCGATCGAAACAGTACAGATGAATAAACTCAGGCCTGTGTGCAAGCCCCATGTCTAAGGTCTCAAATTCTTTTGGAATTATGTTTCTGTCTGCTCCGGGGGCTGAGATATTAATAATATTGTCGGTGGCGAATTTGTGGGAAAACTTTTTGAGGGTAATTCAAAGACGACCTTAGGATTTGGGGAGCTGTTGAGCCAGGCGCTTTAGGCTTTGAGACGAAAATGTACTTCCTTAAAGAAAAACTGGGCTGAAATCTATGGACCTTTTAGTTCAAAGCAGAGCAAAGTCATTTCAGAGCAAAGACCAGACGAACATTATGATTTCTTAGTGTCAATTACCGCTCTCTCGACAAAGTTCTCGCACGATTCGTGGCAAAAATAACTCTAGGTTAGGTGGCGAGTTCTCGCGGTGAGTTGCCTGTCGCAGCAGAATAACCATTGCGTAAAACTTAAGCATTATTGGTCATGCTTTGCAGGGGGCCTGGCAGAAAGAGATGACGTGATATATGGACAGATTTCCGCTTGATTTTAGTACAAGGGAAGGAATACAGGCACAAGATAGAGAGGAAAAACATCAAACCTGAAAAGACACATCGCAGTTCACCACAAAGATGTGTTAACAACAAGTTTGGTGGTGGCTGTTTGGAACGTAACATAACATTAAACCAACGGCTATGATGTTCCAACAATAACGTTAAACAGACCGCAAACTCATGCAGATTAATTTACTAGCTTGTAGCATGGAGCGATAGGAGCCAGTTGTTGATAAATTTGATAAGCCATTTTTGGTGAACCGTTTTGCTACGTGGTGTGCGGTGAGGTTTTTTTTTGTGCCTTGGCTCAATAAAGGTTGAGAAACACTGACATACAGTACATACACATGCACACACAGTGTTGTGCTGAGCTCGACTGAGGCAGCTGGAGCCAGAGAGCTGAAGGTTGTCAGGAGACATGGCCAAGCATGTGTGTGTTTCTCACACAAAAGAAGCGCCTAATTGTTTGGGATTCATTAATGCAGCAGCTTTTCAATTGCAACCAAAGCTGTCAACGGTGGGGGGGGGGGTTGGAGACCTGGTTGTTGGGAAAGAGGTGTATTCACACACTACTAACTCTATAATTAATACGGGAGGAAACTCATTTTCATGCTAACGAAAGGAGGATTCTGAATGCTATCACGACATGAAGGCGACCACATTTGTCATTTTTAATGGTTTGGAATAGTGATTCAAAATTGTGATATGTGAAAGTGTGATATAACGAAATATGTTGAGTCTCGTCGCCTTTTTAGGAGTCCAGTATGACGCATTTGTTAAGTACAGTTCAGTTGTATTCAACTTGCAAGCACATTTGCATTTAACCTTTAACCGCTATCCATCCATCCTTTCTCTGTCTGTCTTGTCCTCACTTTGAGTCCAGCTAAGCTGGAGCCTATCCCAGTTGAGGGGTACACACTGAACTGGTCGCTACCCGATCGGCACATCCAAACAAAACAACCATTCACACCTACATTCACGCAGGACAGTTGAGTGTGGAATGCGGGAGGAAGCCGCAGTACCTGCAGAAAGCCCACATCAGCAAGGAGAAGAACATACAAATGCCTCACAGGAAGAGATGCAACCCCAAAATCAAAATTTATTTAGATACAATCATTACTGTTTACTTCGGTGAAATTTTTTTTCACTTATGTGCGATACATTTTCAAGAAAAATAAAAGTTTTTGGTGGTAATTGTTTTGCATTCATTATGACTTCTTGACAGCTGCACAATGTAAGAAATATATGATCTATGAAAACGCAAAATCAGTCATTTCTGGCCCCATCTTGTCTAATCTAATTTGACTTTTTCCCGAAACCACTGTGCACAAGAAAAAAAAACAACCAATTAGAGACGGGTGTGACTTACAAGGTGTCAATCGCTAGTCACACACATCGCAGGCACACCTCCGCGGGCATGAATATGTGATAAATGATTGCCATCTCATATGTCCCTGCCTCCATTAGTTGCTTTTCCTCAGGCATGGTGGTTTCATGTACATCAAATTAAAGGCACAAACCAGAGACGGCCATTTTTTCATAATGACTGTTTCAACAAACATGAAATACGTGAGTTATTTTATTTTTAAATACAAATTCTCCCTTTGAGTCCAACACACTTTTGTGAGCAGGCACAATTTTTATTTAACTTTGAATGTGAAACACGTTATGCATGTTTTTTTTTCAAATTTTTCTACATTCAAGCACAGCATTTAAGTGCTAATGTTCAAAGATATTCATAATGTTACAGTGGCTTACAACAATGTTAAATTGACTTTTTAGGAATGAGAAACCTTGACCTTGTTTTTGATGACCATCCACGGCCTACTAGCTACCGTATTTTTTAAGTGGTGCTCGGTGTACAACGTGTGGTGTCACTTTTCTTGATTGGACTTGTTTTATTGATTAAACTGACCAAAGATTGACTCAGGACAAAGTAACAAAAAATGTTGCTTACCAGAGGTGCTAAGGGTGGATCCCAGAGCCGAGGGGCTCGGGGCCAGGCTGCTCTTTGAGTGGGGAGCGGGAGATGACGACGAGGAAGAGGAGGATGAGGAGGAAGAGGCCGCAGGGGAGGAGGTGCGCGCAGCAGACAGGGTGGGCGCAGGGGAGGCCAGCCGCTCTCCAGACTCCATATCTGTCAAACACAATCCAATCAGTGGGGTTACAATAGCAAAAACACACACACACACGCACAAACCTTAGCGCATACACACAGAGAGAAACGGCCACACCTGCACATTTCTATCTCACACACACACACACGCTGACACTTTCCCTTTCACATCTCACTTCCCCTGAACAATATTTCTATTTAGCCATGCTCACTGCCTCTCAGCTTCTATTGATTCCATGCGAGCTCGCAAGGAGAACGTCAGTCTAAGAGCCAATAGCAGACAACAAAGCATGTTTTGACTTTGGGATACAAGAAAACGGCAGCCGTCCCAAATGCGGTCTCGGCTTTCAGGAAATGACCATGAATTTACAAAACTCATGGTTGGCTCTTCAAATCAAATCAAAAATAGAGTTGAGGAAAATGTATTTTAGCATAAATCCTGACTAAAACAATCACATTTCATGCAAGAACAGTGCTGCCCAGTTTGAGTTTTTCCAGTAATGAGCACAAGCTTCTGATATGCTGCCCCTGAAGTGAAGCGGAAAGCCCTGGCATGTGGGCAAGGAGAGCTCTCTCTCTAGCATGGATGTCTGCTAATGACAAAACACAATGTGTATATTTATGCTTGTACGTGAAAATCCCTTGTGAAGTTTCCATTTTGGAGTATTTAGTAAAGTCCCCATCATAACGAAAACGTACTAGAATTTTCCACTCCTAACTCGGGCCGAACAATCAATCAAATTCAAATCCACATTGCTATGTGGCAGAATACAACTTCTCCAAATCCCCAAGACTGCAAATTTGGGGGTGGGGGACAAAACAAAACAAAATTCTGTGCTTGATAAGTGCTTTCCACATGTTACCACATTGTTTCATGAAACATGAAAAGTTGAAGTGATATAAAGGCACAGATTTTTTGAATTATTGTTGTAATCTGTTTTATGATTTACTGACTTATGTTTACACCACACTTGTCAAGTACAATATTGTACAGTTGTTGTTGTGAACACTTAAAAGACTGAAAGTCAAAGTGTTTATTAAGTAGATAAATAAACTGTCTTTATGAAATCATTGTAATGCAGATTCATTTCTTGCTTTGTGTTAACCCTAACCATATTATTACTATACTTTGCACGCACTTCTTGAATATATCATATTCTCTCTCACACAACAAATATTAAGCGTTTTCTCATTATGATAGAGCCTTGGATAGCTCTCATTTTTGGTACATGCAAACATAAAAAAATATTTAGACCTTTTAAATAAAGTTTGTTTCATGTATAGTTCTCCATGCCTTCCCAGCAAACCGGCGGTGTTCCTATTAGTTTGTACACTACTCTCAGAAGGAGAGGGGAGAAAATAAAGTAAACAAGCAAACAGTTTTAAAGGCATAACTATAGTTATGCTAAACTGAATTAGTGTGTTTTAAACGTGTCGGCATTAAGGGCATAAATGTTCCCCTTTCTGCAAATTTTTCGGAGGTATTATCCCTAAAATAAACAAATCAAATTTGTGAATATGATCTACTATAATCTACTTTCCCCACTGAAATGAATGGAAATACCAGTAATCTGTTCCAACGGCTAAAAAAAAATAAAAAATTATACAGACATTTAGTAATAATAATAATAATAATAATAGTAGTAATAACAATGATAATTCAATAAAGAATTTCTTTAAAACTTTTTTTTCCTTTTTTTACTCCATGCTCGCTCTTATTTTTCAATTATTTCATCTGTTACTAATCTGCTTCTGTTAAGCACTCAGTTTCACAGAAAATTTTTGGGGGGCAAAACATCAATATATCAAATATGTATTAAATAAAACAGTAAATGTGAGCACAAACACAAACATTTTCACTGCACGGTAAACAACGTGAACTGATTGATGGTGATCAGATTATGTGCAGTTCACTGCCACCGCCATTTTATGGTGGAGTGTCTGAAGCTCAATCAGAAAGTCACATTTTTGATCGCAACAAACACAAATCAACAAACACCTGCTCGCAACTCGAAAGCCCATGTACCATTGAGCACAGAATTAATCCAGACAAATGGATGATAACCGTAATATGGTGGCCTACTTTGAAATTTCATAAAAGGATCTTCTGAGGCCTTTGCAGGCTATGTCAACAGCGCAGTAAAACGAAGTCACCAACTGCCACACCAGCCATTATCAACCAATCAGCAACAGAAACTCTCCCAAGAATTATTTTGGCAGCCAAACATCAGACTTACATTAGCCAACTTTAATCTGCTTTCGCTTACAAAAACAATGTGCCCACACAGTCGCCAACGTGTTCAGCCAAACAAATATGAAAGCGGAATCCAAACATATCAATTTGCGCGCACACACGCACGCACCTCCTCGGTCTCTCACGTCAACCTGACTTTTCCTGTCTTCTCTTTTGCCACATCCCTCTGCCTGACACTAATCCAGCAGTGGAAATCCCCCTCAAAAGCACAGTTTGCAGATTGTGTTTTACAGGCAGTCTTTGTTATTGTGTCATTACATATAAACAGTCTCTTCCTCCATCTCTTGCCTTCCCCCTTTTCCGCCACCCCCTCCCCTCTCTCTCTCTCCTCTGCAGAGCCACTGATTAAATCTCTGAGACAAAAGCTGCTATCCTCTGAATATCAAGTATCAGCCTTTCGCCAGGAGCAACACTGACAAGAGAGGGAGACCGGGAGAGAGGGGGTGAGAGAAAGAGGCGCAGATGACAAGGAAACCTGCTGCAGTCCACTGGGAGGAGGCTGCTGTGCCATCCGTCTTGGGCAGCCATTGCTGCAGTGGAAAAAAACATGGCGGTTGTCTAATTATGAGCAAGGTCAAAGGTCCTGCAAATCTCGCCTCTCGCTAAGGTGACATGATGTGAGCTAAAGACACAGACTGACAAATACATAAATGTACCATATTTGATCAGAGTAGATTTGAGTATGCAAAGTAGATTTGACCTGTAATCGCCATCTGAAGATTTGGGAGGACTGTACTCTGTTTACTCTAAGGGAATTATCTACATGTCACAAAGCTTTATTAGCAAACCTCTTTTAAAACGATGTCACGTGGCTAAGAGGTCGTCCCATGGAGGAAACGAGGTTTCTCAAGGGCACAAAGCAAGGAAACAGTACTGAATTTCAAAATAATGCCTTTGACAAGGTAGATTACATTCCAGTATCAATAATTATAATAAATGCAAGTGCAAGTGCTTAATCTCAAAACAACAGGCCAAATGTAAATGAATGATGCGCTATATTTTTGTCATATTTCCATCGTTCACATTCTGCTCTTTGAATGGCGGCAAAGCAGAGTTCTTGAACCTTAGATAAGCAGAACTAGGTACATTTCTTTGTGCTTAAAAAGACAGTTGCTTCACTGTTTTACTGTACATCCTGATCTTGTGCTCATTTGTAGTTTGGTACCTATCTGCAAATAAAGTAAACTGAAAACGCCTCGCCTGTTCTTTTGAGCCAAGGGACAGCTACATTAGCGTTATTGCAACTAAAACTGCTGACACTCTTGACACATTCTGTTGAATGGAGTCAGACTCTAGGGGGGAAAAGTGAGGCTTTGTGGGAAAAAAAAAAATCCTTTTCAAAGAGTGATGCCTATGGCACCTCCTGAAGAAAAAAACCTAATATTACAAGTCTGATGAAGATGGAGGGGGAACGGTGGCTCTTCATAATTATCATAATGTACATGAAAACAAAAGGCTCGTCTCTCAGAGGACGAGCAAGCTTATGGGGTGTCAGCTGGTAAGTGAAGCGCATCATTTCCTACCTTTTGCAGACGGGGAAAGACAGGAAATGGGAGATGCTAAAGATGGAAGAGAAAAATTATAAACAACGAAGTGGGATTTTGGTGAGGAAAAAAGACAGATGATGAAGAAATAAGACCAAACCAAACCTGCACTTTCTCAATATCTACACTGACTGCGTCGCCTTGTCAGAATGTGATGATGTGAATAGAATTGATTCCCCTCCCTAACAAACAAGAAAAAAAAGCAAACCCTCCTTTGCAGAGGTGTAAAGCGGCGCTACCCTCCCCCTCATCTGCTCTCATCTCTCAAAGGGCCTCTTTCTGGGGATGAGAGATGGCGAGAGAAAGGACAGCAGGGGGAGAAAAGAATGCGAGGCCAGTCCATCTTCCTCCGGCGACCACAAACTGATCACTCATAGCAATTAAATCCAACAACAATAATACCATTGAGCTTGGCTGTGTATCGCCAAACAGAACGATTGCAACACTAATGCGGTGCCAAGGTGTTTAAAGATCCAATGCTGACTTGATTATGAGAAATTAAAATTGATTTAGCATTAGAATTAGCTTGATTTTATAGGTAATTAACAGTATACACCGCAGTGGCCAATGCTACAATATCTGTGAGCAGCTAAATCAATTTGACTTGAACAGCGGCAGCCAATCAACAAGAAGCACTGCGAGCACAAACAGCAGGTCTTTGGAGTTGCAAGGAGAAGGGAGAGAATTTATGCTAATGGCCGGGCTATGATTTATAAGGTTTGTACCAGTGCGCCACCAGTAGGCCTACAACACAGCACCCAGCTGTCAATGCATGCGGCTAATAGTCGCTGGGTGCAACAGCCCTTCAGGAGATTGTATAGCTATAAACAGAACTGTGGTTTTATGGTTGCATGTAGGAGCCTTTGCATGTCAGCTTCATCTGAAAGAGGTGGGGTGGGGAAGTGTATAAAGGAGAGAGAGTGGTGGTGTGCTACCCTGTGCCGCTTCCAATGTGGCCTCGCGTCATACATTTCTTTTCAAGCGCTCTATGTAGTGTTGTCACAGTAACAAAACTTCAATACTATCCCCGCATTAAGTATACCTGGCTACTGATGCTGAAATTAATACCATGGCTAAAAGCTAAAACATCAGTAAAAGCAGTGCAATGAGGGATGACAACACATGAAACTTCACATTTCTTGTTTTTTAATTTAATATTGGGCAGAGGAGAACATTCAATTCATATACATAGCTAATCATTAGGGCTCGGACGATACACTTTTGTCCCATCCCAATACTTGGGTTGCGATCCGATACGTATTGCGATACTTAGATATTATAAAAATATATATTTAAAAAAACTCAGGCAAGTGTTTACAAAGTTTTAACTTAAGTGCCATTTGACAGTTATTCAAGTAGTTTGTTTTAGGTCCCAGTTTTACATTAAACTTCACCTGCAGTGAAATGCAACGTGTTATGGATGCTGACTTTTGTCTTACACAGTTGCTTCAGGTGGTGACCCGCCACGTTTGCTAAGCTGTTGTTTGCGTCGGGCTACGCCAAACTGTGCAGAAGTACTGGTACTGAAAAGACGTGATAGCGATCATTTTTGACGGCCAGGTATATTAGTGCTTTTTGAGTACTGATACACCATGCAGTTTTGCATGCATGCAGCAAGTTAACAAAAAAGAATGCTAATTCATTCTCAAATAAGTATGTATTCCAACCTCAAACCCTCCCTACCCCCAGTGTGAGTGCCTCGGTCCTGCCCCATTCCCTCCTTACCCTTACAACAATCACACACACAACACACACGCATAGAGTAACAGATGGCTGATACTAACTGAGATAATCCGCCAACAGAGTCATCAGCATGGATCAGTGGTAATCAGAGTGTGGACACAATGTCTCTTCTCCGGCCGTAATGGAAGGAGCGCTTGGGAGGGAAATGCATTATTCCGTGTGATGCCCTGACCCCATTCAAAGACACACAGCGGTGGCTTCCAGCTCGCTTTCTTTCTGCACTTTACTGCAGCTGACAAAATGGCATCATGACTGCATCTGCTACACAAGCTCTCCTTTTATACCAAAAAGCTCTGCAGACGTATGGTGATAAACTGTCATACACAGACAACTGTGCGGTTCTGTACAGTCATTTGCCATAGTAAAAAAATGTTCAATGACTATCTACGATTAAGAGAATGGCATAACTAACAGCAGAGGAACAGCTATGCTAAATTCCATTAGCCTGTCTTGGGAGCTTTGCATTATGTTAGCATTACGCTAGCAAATTTCTGTTAGATGAATAATATGGTCTGGTTGAACATTTTGATGTTTAAATACGTATTTAATTCTCATGTTTCATGAGTCCGTTTTACAGTGAACTTCAATTGGAAGTGACAAACGGCTTGAAGCAAGCACGCTTAACTCTTATTTGGAGAGCTGTTGATGTGGGAATGTTTTGGAGGGGCATGGCACACACGTCTGTTTGGATGCTTGCTCTGCACAGTGTAGTTGTCAATCAACCCTAACTGACAAAGATCATCTTGCGTATGGCAGTGGAGTGCACAAGCAAGCTTGCCTGACCCCTTTTCTCCTCCCCCTCCAAGTATGTACACACACTACAGCCACCGTGTGAGGGTATGTGCTCTATTGTACAACATCCTGGTTTGTTTCTTGCTCCATCTTTTTAACTGCCATTTGATTAAGTTCCGTTTCTGACTAACAGGCCCAAATCTCTTTTTTTTCTTTTTTTTTAATACAAACTGATTAAATTGTGTTGTTTTGGCCACTGGTTCGGAATATCTATGAGACAAGCAAAGTGTTATGCTATAAAAATGGGTCATATCAGAAAAACCAAAATCTGGAGATTTGTTTGTTTGTTTTTTGTTTTTTTAAATGAGTATCAACGTGTACGTTTCTGAAAACTATGGTGCTACTTGTGTCTACATCCAAGCCCTTAACATGCACATTCATTCATGAGTAGTGGGATGAGCTTTACAATTCTTCTCCACTGAAGTGTACATTCACTGTGATGAGCAGAGACATTTACTCCCATACCTTAAATTCTCAAAGCATGCACACGTGTTGCAAGCATTCAAGTGACATTTTTCAGGTATTTTTGCAGCCCGGGTTAAAAAAAAAAAAAAAAATTAAAGTTTAAAGATCATTAAAAGTCTAGATCAAGCGAATATTATTTTACCTTCCCAAAGAGAACAAAAACAAATGCTATTAAGTTAGTCTTCATTCGGGATGCGGGTAAGCTGGAGCCTCTCTTAGCTGACATTAGGCGAGAGGCAAGGTACGCCCTGGAGTGGTTGCCAGTCAACTAAAGGACACATACAGTGTAAACAAACAACCATTGATTAATTTATATTCAAATTTTTGATTACTAATTTTTATGGGTTTTTACATTATACGTAAGTCTGTATTTAGAGTTTCACATCTTGAGTGTAGTACCAATATAGCAGGCAGCCATGAAGTCCACAGGAACTGATGCTGTGTAACAAACAGCAAGAAGAGGCCGGGAAGGTCCACAACTAATTGCCATTATTAGTAGTTTGTCCCACAGATTAATTTGCAGTACGGCTTAGCAGGTATTTGCAAGTTCCTGTGTTGTTAAGAGCACCTTGAATGCATCTTGCTGCTTGTGCATTAAGCAGGAGAGCAATGTTATTCTGTGTTTCCTGAGCGTACTTTAAGTTGTTTAATGACAACAAGCTTGGAGTTGACTGTAAAACTAAACAAGCGGTTAAAGAAAGAAAAAAAAAACAATTTAACTGAAAACTTATGCTTCGAACGACTGCGGGCAATTAACCTCAATTTTGTGGAGTGGGGCCCATTTTAAATAATGATGTATACATCTTGTCCCAGCAGGGAGAGATTTTCAAACACAAAACACACCGTATCCACCCGCATACACTGTCATGGCGGCATTAAAGTAAAGGGTGAATTTCAATAACAAGGAGGTCCCCCCTCAGATTTTTTAAATAGTCAAATTTAGTGCATTCAGATCCATGTTAATGGGTACAAGGCCCTCTGTACCAGAAATATATTCATACCTGAATCTGCATTTATTGGTATAAAGCATTTAAACAAATTTTGATGAGGACATTTATAAGGCGGTCCACATTTCCGTTTGTTGCTTCATTAATGTCACGTATTTTAGTCTGTAGCATTTTGACATTTCTGAAATAGAAAGTGCATTACAAATAAAATTCATTATTATTATTAGGGAGAAATGTACACCCTGCAGTTTTGAGGCAAGTTCAGCTTTGTATCTTGCAAATATGCCATGGGTGCAAAGATATGACACGTGTGAATTGGATATGGATAGTCTGGAGAGTGCATTCTTATCAATAGTGCATGCTTGGATTAGCAAAGCTAACAGTTGTGAGATGGTTAGGGAAAGATGGTGCTCTGTTATGAAAGTGGACCCTTGCACTTTCAGGTCGTTGACATGGTCAGCCATTGATGTCAGTGTGTTTGTTGTTGTCGCTAATGCGACAGGCATGAGGTGTGCTCAAGAGAACGAACTGCAGCCTTGTGTGTGGCTTATGACTGGCGGCAGGGCTGTTTTTTTTTTTTTAACCGTTACTACCATACTGATGTTTTATGTGGTGAATGGGGACCAGAACCCCGCGCGACATGGTTGACATGATTATTATTATTTTTTTTATTTTATATTATATTTATTTTAAAGTTTCATTTTGGGGGGATTTACACCTCTGCTACGCCGTTGCAAACCTCCGACATGGTTCCCACCCTTCTAAATACTTGTTATACAATAAATTTAACTTTAAAAAATACCAGGCTGCAGGCTATGAGAGGAACTGAGCTTCAACCGCGGCACCAGACGATTACGACGGAACGTTCCCTAATAACTATGTTCAAGTTTTAAATGTTTTCATAAAATTGACTTACCTTAACATGCACAGCAGTAAGAGCGGATTTTATGTATGCTATTATTTGAAGATATTCATGTTTTTTTCTGGTAAATAAATAATAATGATTTCAGTATCAATCCAAATAAATGTGGTTATTATTTTTTTCCATAATCGCCCATCCCTAATGTTATATTATGTGCCGCTGCTCTGTGTATGTTCAGTAGTTGTTTTGCATCAGAGGTTTTTCATTAACATTAGACAAAATTATATGACTTGCGTCAACGTGTTGGTGTTAAAATAAAACATTTTACTCTCTTGGGCGGCACGGTGGACAACTGATTAGCACGTCCGCCT
The DNA here is from genome assembly GCF_054856515.1 of Filicampus tigris. Classification (NCBI taxonomy): domain Eukaryota; kingdom Metazoa; phylum Chordata; class Actinopteri; order Syngnathiformes; family Syngnathidae; genus Filicampus; species Filicampus tigris. The sequence continues at coordinate 21,844,919 of NC_141219.1, read as the reverse complement.
CACAGTTCAGAGGTCGTAGGTTCGATCCCGGCTCCGGCCTCCCTGTGTGGAGTTTGCATGTTCTCCCCGTGCCTGCGTGGGTTTTCTCCGGGTACTCCGGTTTCCTCCCACATTCCAAAAACATGCATGGTAAGTTGATTGGACTCTCTAAATTGCCCCTGAGTGTGCATGTTTGTCTCTGTGTGCCCTGCGATTGGCTGGCAACCAATTCAGGGTGTCCCCCGCCCAAAGACAGCTGGGATAGGCTCCAGCATGCCCCGCGACCCTTGTGAGGATAAGCGGTATCGATAATGGATGGATGGATGGACGGATTTTACTCTCTTTTGCGGTGTTTGTCAGTTTTAGAGTAAACTTGAATAAGCACCAAACAGCTTGACGCAAGCATGTTTTGCCTTTTATCTTAACTGCATGAGCGAGTCTTCTTTATGTTTCCTCAAAGTGATGGGCTCCCTTTTCATGACAACCTGAGTGATAACAGACACTAAGAATACTTTAAAAGTGTGTTTCAATAAGTTTAACTGCGTTTTTCTGGGAAGCGGAATTGAAATTCTTTTTAATACGGTCTCCCTTTATTTGTTCCTAGTATGTGTGGGTCTGGAATGTATGTGTAATGTAAAAATAAAAAAAATCAACAATGAATTATAAATTATAGTGTATCACCAAACCACAGGTGAAAAGGCCATGCGGCGAGTACAAAGAGCGCATGCCCCAATGCGGCCTTGTATAGGTGTCAACAACGAGTGACTCAGGCCCCTCCCTGAGTCCTATTCCTGCCCAGTGACAGATGGCAGTGCGAGGCACAATGGGGATGGGCACCATTGCTCGACGCGCCTCAGCTCGCCGCGCCTCAGCTCGCCTTGGCTGCGCTGCTGGCCACGGGTCTTATTACAGTCACACCACTGTCCGCCTGTCTGACCCCATGTAACAGTGGAGCTTACCACACTAGAGCTGCTTGCATCCTGGCCAGGGCAAAAAGGTAATGATACCATTCAGATCCAGTATGTAAAAGCATATGGGATGGATGTTCCCAGCAACTGGATTCACAGGTCACCATAGTAAGGCATGCATCCATTTCCCTGTAAGGGGCTTGAAATAAAGTAAAAGAAAACAGCAACACGCCGCATTTTGTGTATTTTTTTGAAACAACAAGAAATTGGCTCTTGCCAAATAGCTTTATTTGCCTTTTCAAGCGCACTGTGGTTGCCAAAGGCTGGAAATCAACACCCCTACTCAACATCCGTCACTCCTGACTTCCCAGTGACAATAATGTGATTTTGGGACATGGTGATGACTCGCTGGAGAGGAATAAGATAGGCTTGTCACACTGTGTTTGATGTCAAAACCTATGTGTGACAGAATAGTGTTACACAGCTCCAACAGATATAGCACCACTCCCATTTCCTGTCCATAAATAGCTGAGAATGAGCCAGAAGTCAATGTGTACTATATCCGCGCGTGCCTGTGTGTGTCTGCATTTATGCGCACAAACACACCCATAATGCACCATTTTAAATATCATGCAGTCAGCTCAATAACAAATTCTCATCTCTTGCGCTCATGCACATCTGCATCCAGCCAGAGCTAATTATTCTCCCCATGGTAACAGAGCAGGGTGTTCGCATCAACAAAACAGCAATGTGCAGCAGACAATCATCACTGATGAATCTGATCTTCTCCCTCTGCTTGCTCCTCGCTCATCTGACAGCCTCAACGCTCATTACACTTCTACAGAATGAACGTGATCTGCTCGCCACATTTGTCTGCTCAACTCTGTAATGATCAAGTGCAGAACATCGCCATCCTGATGACGAACAGAAAGGCGCGCGCGTGCACACACAGACACCATTCTTTAATTTCTCTCAAGCTTACATTAATAGAAGTTAACTGAAATGTCCTATGTCCTACAGTATATAAATTGCACAACTAACAAAGGCAAGACCGAGGTCCTGATTTAACGAATGGCTGATTTTAAATCTTTACAAAGTGAAAGGCTTCCACTGTATGTAAACCATGACTGTGGTTATTGTGGCGATTAGAGGCTTGGACAAAAAGAGAGGCGATGGAGAGAACCGATGTTCTCAGCTCATTTCAACATCTAAGGGCTGACTTGGAACCAGTCGCAAGGAGGAGTCATGACCTATCACCTTTGACCAAACTCCTTTCAACTCTACATTTCCATGCATCTGGTTCATTTCAACACACTCTGAAAATTTGTGTTGACTTCTACCAGAGCCAATTTTTCTGGTGTGCTGCCACAACCTTTAAACATAATGTTACACAGGATGGGCAGATACTTTCGTTTCTCACGAACTCTGGATGAGTTCAATCAACACAAAACATGACTTTTAAGCAGTTTTGTGCTGGCTTCCCCAAGATTATTGGCATGGTAGACTGCACTGCACTCATGTGCGACTTGTCCCCTCCTCAGACAGGGAGTTTACATACCGCAATTATAAGCACACCATTGTCAAAGGGGTCATAAGAAACATTGCGGTAAAATAAAGTTAGTTTTCCTCTTCCCCTTACACTTCCAATTCCATCACATCACACTTCCTTTTGCACTTGCGCTGCTCTCCCAAGAATTTCAAGGTGAAAACCATCAGTGCTACCTAACCAACACGCTGTGTCAACAAGCAATTTAGCACCAGCTATTTGGGATCATGGAGTCTTGTTGTATACCGTGAGTTCGTACCAAAATGTCTTACATAATGCAAAAGGCAAATATATTGCAAACAAGTACACGGACCACAATGAAGACAAACCACTCAATCACAGCATAAAAAGTGGTACGTATTGATGAGCCGTTTGTTAGCCAGATTGAAAAGATGTATTATTTCAATGTTTGGCAGTGTGCTCCCTATCTGAGCAGCACAGAGACAACTTGAATGCGACACCGTGTTTCTTTAAAATTTTAGTAGCACCCCAATAGTACATAACCAGCGTACCTGAGAGGCCTGCAATCTTCAGAATGGGTGATAGGACTTGATATGTATCTCACTTTCTAAACCGTACCGCGCTGCAATGGAGAAACAATAGAAGTTTTTAGCTGATTCAGCGCAGAAGAACTGCAGCCTTTGTGTTCTGAGAAATGGAGTTTAAATGCTAAGCTTTCCCCAGGTTCTAACTCTGAACAAGCAGCTGGAGAAAAATCTTTTGGTGGGTGTCTTAGATTTTGGCATCACATTTCTGATCCTTGCGATGGAGTGCATATTTGGGACTAATGAAATGTAGTTGAGGATCTAGCTTGATGTTCACTCTTGGGGAGCACATTGATCCCGAAAGCTATGACTTCATTTCGGAATATTCTGATGCTTGGTTGTGACCACACTGTCTCCAATGTCTTAACGGTGCTTGGGAATGAGCAACACTATCTGTTTATGATGATCAATCAATAAATTACTGTTAAAACTTAAAACATAGTAGACGCATCTATTTTTTTCCCATTTTAACCTTCAGGAACTTGTTTTGATGATTCCCCAACTTCAATGTGTCGCTCCAACAGGTGGCACAACATATCAGAGGTGAGGAGAAAAAGTATGCAAATGCTACTGTTAATTACCATGCAAGCTATAAACACGTATTTGCACACTTTGCACTTGCTATATCGAATTCCCAGAGCATGATTCTCAGTAATACACGGCCAAAGTGATGATTTGCAGAAATTGTACCCTGGGGCTTTAAACATTGTGCTTAGATTATAACAGGCCTCACACAGAGAACAATAGCAGGAAATACAAATTCTAAGTGTTTAACAGCACAAGTTGAAAATTATGTTATTAAAGGCATTTGAGCAATTTGTAATCAATTTGTTATCATTGCGTGATTACTGTAGCAAACGTGCGTGCAGATATTTTGAATCACAATCAACAGTGTTTGCTGTTTAATTTGAAACTGCCCTACTTTTGGTTTGGGCTGAAGCAGGTGACTGAAGCAGACGTAGTTGTCTGAGATATTATCGTAAACTATTTGTTAGAACAAGAAATTAATTTCAATAGTGTGGTTGTGATTTATGTATGTCTTTTACTTAAGTGTTTTATGTACATAAATGACAGCACATTGTAAAAAAAACAACAACAAAAAAACTGTTACAGCTATTAGATTATTCAGTGAAAATTATTCCAACATTGCCCAGAAAACAGAATGGTGTACTTATCAGGTCCAGGGATGGTGAGGAGAGAGAGACTGAGTAAGGAAGAAGCACAGTACTCGACATATGCATAATGCAAATGGGTTTAAAATGACAAAACAGCTGACAATGACAGAACAATGAAACAGCCAAAGGAGCGGTGAGCCTTTCCTTGAGCATTTGTTTTAGCCACTTGTGCCTTTTGCACTTCCATTCATTCACTCAACATACAACTTCACTTGTAAAAAAAATAAATAAATAAATAAATATGTCATGGCAACTATAGATACACAATAGATAGAAATACATTCACTTATTCATGACCACCAGTTCCCATGATCACATACTGCTCCTGAATCATATCATGCTGAAGAACTACATTTTTTGCTGCTGTATTTCTTCCTTTCTCACTGGCCAAACTGTTCGGAGCAAATTGAGTCCATTACGTTACTAGCAATGGATGTTCCAGTGTGTCACAACAATTTGTTATTTCCTAGCTTCAGTTCCAACATGCAATAGTAAATAGTTTATTTTTGCATGTACGTGTACAAGAACAGTACAGGTACAATTTCTTCTTTTCAATTACTGACTATGAAGTAGTGAAATCCATTGTAATTTACCAAATGTTAAACATTTCTAGGATTTTTCAATGTTGGAAACTAAGAATTAATGGGAATATACCAGAAATTTACAAAATGGAAGATTTACTGAAAATTAATTAGGGCAGAATTCTAAATACTGGTAAAACAACCACATTTCATACAAGTGCAGTACGACCATGACTTATGAGTGAGTGCCCACAATAACCATTTTTTCAAAATTTTCAAAAAATTCAAAATTTCATTTCTGTACAAGCTTCAGACATTCCACCACTTGAGTGAAGTGACAAACTACAAGCTAAATCTATCTTGAAGGGACAAACTTTACACGACAACAATCCACGTTAACTAATGCACTTAAATAAAAATACTAACGCGTGATGTTTCGGTAAAAAAAAAAAAAAAACAAAAAAAAAAAACATTGCAATGGCAAATACTTTGGTGCATTCCCGCCAGTGGCCAGAAGGTGGTGGTAATGCAAGGGCCAAAATAATGTATAAGAAGAAATGGAAGAAGAAAAAATAGAAGAAATTTAAGAAGAAATGGAAGATGAAGAACGAACAACAACATGAACTTGTAATTTGCCAACCACCAAAAGAAAGTGCAAGAAAAAAACGGAAGTAGCATTAGTAGCACTTGTCATCATGGCAACTATAAGAATTCGGCTTCTTTACTCCACAAGGATTTACAGCACCAAAAGGCGCAATAAATGACCAGGATTCGACCTTTGGCCACAATGCAACACGGGATTTCAGTTAAGGTAAGCTATTTTGAAATAGAAAGAACAAGTTTTCCGTAGTTTGAAGCAGAAGTTTCGTCCAACCAGAAATCGTTTGCTGTCGTCAACATGTGGTGCATTCGGAAATTCACATGACGCCCGAACAACAAACTTTGAGAGTGTGTGTTTTCACAGGGATGGAAGTGCAATCCCCACCCATTAATTTCCAAATGCAGCCAAAAATATAAGCCGTCAACAGTTTGCACTTGAACTGTTTCGGTTCTTCTGGCATTCCCTTTTTTGGGGCACTCTGAATAACCCAACGGCACATTTGAACAACGCTCTGTGAATTTTGAATGGTCGGGGTGAAGCACACCGAGTATATATCCGAAGGCACCAACGATTAGGAAACAGTGATTTGGGTACGAGTCTGAACTCTACTGTTCTTGGATTTTCATGAATACATTTCGCCCAAAAATGTGACTTAACACTCAGGAGCGATTTAAGTTTTTTTTTTTCCTCTTCTTCATAATGTATTTTTTGACTGGGGCGACTTAATACTCCGGATCAACTTATAGTGCGAAAAATACTGTAACATTTTTTTTCATTCACTATTACATCCACCGAACACACATGCACACAACACTCTTGTGTTGAACTATGTTCATATTACAAGAAACCATTAGCCGATGAGACAGTTAAGTCAGATGGCTGATTCAACTGAAAGGAAATACACTTGCTCCTATTTTGACACTTGATGATGAATCATTTAAATATACATTCACCCAGGCATCCTTTCAGCTTGTCCACTTAATTTTGTCTATTGTAAACCCAAGTGTAATATACCTTTAAAGCTGGGTGAAGACATGATGGGCACTATAAGCTTAGATTGTAAGTGAAAAGTACAATGTGCATGAAAGCTGTTTATTTTTGGAGAAAGAAAATAGGTGAACTTCTGTCTTAATTTCAACTATAGCGATTGCTGCGAAAGAAAGTCAACTGTTGGTGAGACGTTCCCTGATTTGATTTGTTGTTTTTTTTTTGGGTTTTTGGTTTACCTTTACATGTTGATTAAAGACTTTGTGTTCACTGGTACTTAGCACTTTACTAAATAGCAAACCACTCATTTATTTTTTAACAATACTAAGTGAAAAGGCTACTTTCATCTCTGCTGTGTTCATTATGTATAGCCGCAGTCCATTTACACCTTTCTCCCTCTGAGGCTCTGCTCCACTCATTCTCCATTTTACCTTTAGACTGTCTGATGCCTTTGTTAAGGCCATCATTAATAACGCCCACGGACGTGAAATGAGTTTGTGAAAGGACCCTGGCTTTCTGTTCGACACAACAAATGAAGGGAAACTATCAGGAAACATACGGCAGCAAACATAAGGCAGCCACAAAGTTTCCAGTGGCACACAATCTGGTGATCAAATGAAGCATTTAACTCAATATGTCACCGGGATACCTCTGGGTATCACCAAAAGAACCACTCAATGGTGTATGCAAGGCTCATTTAGAAATGATGCTAGCAAGCTAGCCTTTAGGCTAAATCTATCATGACCAAGGTTACAGCATTTCAATTGTTGGTATCTCCTGCATTAATTTACAAGTCTCTCAATGGTCATATTAATTTCCTGAATTTTTCACCGCTTCTAATTTTGAAACAAATTACCAATTCAAATGGTAGCTACCAGCGACATTTTGTCCAGTATTCCGTACGAAGTACCGCCGCTAAAATCATCAAATTAACATGAACATGAACCAACCATCCATGAACAAACCCCAAACCTCACAAAAATATATCTATCAAGAAACTTCAAATAAGTGGAGGGTCGAGGCAAAAAACTACAAATAAGCGGAGGATGGCGCTTAAAAAAAGTGGGGGGGTTCTGCAAATAACGGGGATAGGCTAGCACTCAAAAATATGTGAATAGGTGAATTTGCGAATGCCAAACCACGAAGATGCTGCATCCGTTGTATTTTACTAGGGGTAGGCGATATGACGATATTAGATCATTAAGGAATTCCACTTGTTGACGATCTCATAGGGCTGGGCGATATGACTGAAAAGTATAACACGATATCGATATATATTGAATTTCTTTTCTTTTTTTTAACTATTGAAAATAATGACCCGAAGAAAAATACATTAGGTTATTTCATTTTAACATAATACTTAACCTTTAATAAGAGGTAAATGTAACTATGAAAAAGTGTAATTAACTGGTCGAGTGATCGATATAAAGATTAAATTAACTCAATTTTAAAGATAATGTGCTTAGAAGGGCTGAGAAATGTTTGAAAAACTGTCACAATCTAAGTATTTTAATTATTGATTTTGTCTTAAACCTTTTCTTTAAATAACAGTTAACTGTTTTTTGTACATCGTTATGTAGTGTAATGTGCAGTTTGTCCCCCATTAGTGCATTGTAAATGCTTATTTCCATTAGGTCTACCCCAAAGCAGTTGACACATATATTAGGCTTCATTCAATGTTCATCCAATGTAAGTGAACGAATACTCTCTTGCAGTGCATACATCATCGTTGACCAACCGTCTTAGGACTACTTTATCTTTTTAGCGGACTCATTATTGCCATAGTCCATTCATATTTTACTTGCTTGATTTTACCTTGAGTGTGATGCCGGCGTCGGATAAGGCTAACTACTGCTAGCATGTCAAAGACAAGAACTCCTCTACTTGGCTCCATCCACGGGTTTTAATAAGGTTATCATGCATAATAAAATTTCATGCATAGTAAAATTTAATTGTAAACTGGAGTACCCGGAGAAAACCCACGCAGGCACGGGGAGAACATGCAAACTCCACACAGGGAGGCCGTAGCCGGGATCGAACCCACGACCTCTGACCTGTGAGGCAGACGTGCTAACCAGTCGACCACCGTGCCGCCCCATTACGATTTCAACAATTTATAATAATCTCAGATAGGGGTGGGTGATGCTGATATTAGATCGTTAAGCGATTTCACAATCTCATAAAGCCGGAAGATCGTTTGATCATGGCACATTCTATATAGTTTAGCTCTATGGCGACTCAAAGCCGCTGATGCATACCCGGCCAACCATGATGCATACCCGATCAACCAATCACAGCATGCACAGTGCACCGTACGCGTCACTCCCTGCCTCCCTGTTTGTTTATATAGCGGGAAGCTATAGCGGAAAGTCACCACAAAGCAGAGTTGGTCCCGAAAAGAAACTCCACATCCACAGTGTCGATTTGGTTTGGCTTTTCCTCGGAGGAGAAAGCGCAAACCAGTTATTTGCAAAGTTTGCAGAGACTCGGTTCGGACGTCAGATGGCAACACGCCAAACCTGTTTAATCACTTGAGGAGACAGCACCCAAAAAACTACGCCGACAGTCAAAGCAAACGGAGATCAGACACAGGGTAGCCAGAGGCAACCGCTAGCTCCAAGCTAATGCAACCCACGTTAACAGGCATTTAACAAGGGTACTCCATGTGAAAAAACAAGCAAGCAGTGTAAAGAAGTAACAGAGACAGTGACTTATTACCTTGCTGAAGACATGATACCCATTAAAACAATGGAAAACGAGGGGTTTAAAGCACTAGACCCGTGTTACGAGCTGTGTTTTTATGTTTACGTTATGTTACCTTTTATGTTTACATTCACTGCACATTTTGATAAAAATTGGCATTATACAAATCAAAACCTGTTCAGAAAGCTAAGCTGGTTTAAAATGACATTTCTTTTTCTTTTAATGTTTAAATATGTTTTATATGTTTAACATGAGGAAAATGGTCAAAAATGTGCAAATTAGTCTTAAAAAACATGTAAAAAATCATGATATCATAATTGTGATTTTATTTTTAAAAAATCGTGATATGACATTTTTGTCATATCGCACACCACAATATTTTACTAATTATCTTATTTGAATGACTGTTATTCCATTAACCAATTAGTTATCGACATAAACGAGTAAGAAATTAATAATTTTTTTGTTGATTATTTACAATTAGTCCATTAACCAATTAGTTAATTACAGAGATCAATAAGAAATGACTAAATTCATTTTTTCTAATTTGTGTACTTATTTTGAACATGCAATAGCCTAAAAAAACAATCATTGAAAAAAGAAACGATGCCATGTGATAGGACTAGGCAGAAGTAAATCTTAAGTTTAATTAACCGTTTTTTTTGGGGGGGTGGAAACGGCTACATTAATGCAACAAGGGTCCAGGCCCAGGGTACACAATCTGTCCACCCCTGATTTCATCAATTTACCTCATTTTCTCGATTTATCAAAAGGCATGTAAGAGTTTGTCTACCAGAGGTACCATCGGAGACTGCTTGGCATTTTGCCACACATGAGAATGTGCGACGTCATGGTGAATTGGAACTATTATATTACTGCTAAGGTATAAATAGTACCTTAAATGTTAAAAAGACTGGTTGGAAGCGACTTGTGTTGTATTGACAGAAAGTGTGGGGGGCCAGTGGGCAGTCAGCCACTCTTTTCTGCTTCACTGCAACATGGGAGGGAGGCCAGCATGCATGCACACACACACGCACGCACGCACGCACGCACGCACGCACGCACGCACGCACGCACGTGCATAGACAAGCAGACCCACATTTGCACAAATGCATACTTTCCACACACACAGTACACAAGCACACGCACACAAAAATAGAGAGGGAGGGAGAGAGAGAGGGACACACATGGTGCAGCAGGTGAGGTGCCAGCACATCACAGCGCTGCCATTTTTCAGTGTCTTGCACAGGGAGAGGCGCTCTGACATTTTATGAAGCACTCTGCAGAAATCAGCAGCTTGTAATGGCGGCTGGACTGTCACTCCTTCTCTCTTCACGCAAGCACACAACTCGATCTATCTCCCTCTCCCACACTGATTTTCACGATATTATCTCCTGTGATTAGCATAACGTAATCACTTTTACCAAATTGGCTTTTAATTGCAAGGAGCAATCTTTTACCAGTCTTTGTTGAAGCTTTGAGAGTATAGTGTTTTTAATTTTTGGGGATTAAGTGAAGCAAGTGTTTAGTAAATGCTACCAAATACACCGGTCAAAAGTCTCAATAATAGAACGGTCCGAAATAATGAGTTTATGGAAGGGATGCCATTTTGGCACAGTAAACCCAAAGTTTATTGTGGGGGGGATACGTTCCAGGCCAACTCGCGATATGTGAAAATCTGTCATCTGTTGTGGAGAATCAAGTTTGGAATTTACAGTGAAGCAGCATTAGACGCTCGCTCTGCTCACTTTTTGAAAAACGTAATTACTTGTCAATGGCAGTGAATGACTTTAATGACGAGAGGCCAGCTACTTATTTTTTGTCCTTCTCGGCTGACCAGAGAGGGGAGGGGTGAGAAGTTACAGGGAGAGGGGGGGAGGAAGGACAGAGGGCAACTCCAGCATACTTACAATTACCGTTTTGCTATGTCTAATAATGTGCATTTTCCTGAAAAAACAAAATAAACAAACCTCATGGTGCCAGCGAGTACGAGTTAGCCCCAAAGGTCAATATGATTTTCTAACTCTTACTGAAGTTAAGATGGAGACCTTCTCTGTCCCTTCTTGCTGTTAATTACTTTGCATGTCTTCCAGCTAACATGTACATGATCACAGTGAAAATGCTCTCAAATGTCAGCGTGTGCGGGTAAAAATTTTGTCCAGTCACACAGCGCGAGTGCGTATTTTTATACTCACTCTGCAGTTTCACGGTTTAAGACGTGGTTGAAAGTTACTGTCTTTTTACACAGTTTTAGCCAGTCCCCTGCTGCTGCGCGCTCTCCTGTTGCAACAATAGAGTGTTGTCTCCTTATGTATGGGTGCGTGTGGAAATATATACTCTGGCTGTACGAACTGGGGACAAGGGAATGTAAAGTAGTAGTAGTAGTAGTAGAGCAGAACTGGGCACTTGACCCATTTTTGCCGGTCCGTTTTCCGTCCTGCGTCTGCAACCTACCCTTCCGGCCTCATCCCTCCTCTGTCCTTATTCATAATATTTATCATCCTGTCCGTCCTCGTCCTTTTAAAGCGGTTCCGTCCATACGTATGCCCCCACCCACAGAGGAAAAAAAAAGCATCCGTGCATGACGCCACGAGAGAGATGCTAATGGCAGAGGTTTATCTAAAGCTCATTAGCTGGCTAAGAAGTGAGCGAGTCGAGAGTTGTAATTGCGTTATTTAACAGCAGTCATTGTTTATATGTCAATACAGCGCCCGTGAAAGAGGTCGGTCTCTAAACAGATGGGCGGAGACACCCAGTCCAGGGAGCGCTTCCATTCGTCAGCCCTTCGGGTTGCTGATTGGCTTGCAGATTTCCCCTCTGCTTCCGGAGCACCCTCAGTCTGTGTGTGGAGAAACAAATCGCGCAGGAACAGTTTCGGTCCTGCTATGTTCAATTGAATCTGGCGGCACGAATCAATTGAAGTCAATGTAGTTCCGCGCGGTTCCGTGCGGGGCGGCGCGGATGATGCGTTTGGAGCGGTGGGACGCAGAGTAAAGCACCGGAAATCTGTTTTTTACAGCTGTTCAACTTAACCAAGACGGCAATATTTGTTTACATTAGCTTTAGCACAACTAAAGCTACGTACTCCTCCAGCAGTGGACAGTCCGGGACGGATGGACGGACCGTTCCGCGCCCGGGACGGACTGCCAAGCTCTGAGCAAGAGGGATATGATGCTCTGGTTTTCCCAGGTGAAGCGGTTTAGGGGGCCCCATACTAAGAGCTGGTCCCTCTGAGTTGATCAAAATAAGCAACTAAAAAAGTTGGTCGCATCATTGCTACCAGTGCAAAAGTTAATGTAGAGCCCTGAATCACATGTCTGAAATGGAAGGCGATTACTAGTTTGTAGTATTAAAAATTTGTGATGAAGTGGATGTATTTGCAGAATACTGTACTATGAATCAGCAATAAAGTCAACCTCCAGACATATTTATGAGTTTTTAAATAACCCCAAAATTGTATTTGACTAGTGGATATTTAAATATAACCTCATATGCACACATGTGTAATGGCATATAAACATAACTGCTTACGATGTTATTTGCATAAAAATAAACATTCATATCCGTTAATTCGCTGGTATGTTGTTGTGCCTGACAAGCGTGGTGTTGAGCAATGATTAACAGCTAGCGACTCTACAAACCACATTAACACAATGTTTACATTATCCAGCCCCTCATTGAGGCCATTACTGCTGTAAAAAGGCTAACTGTCATCTTCAGGGCAGATGGCAGCCTGTGGCCTGTGGCCTCAGTTGGCGACAATGACTTAAAAGCCCGGCGCTCAAAATTTCCCCCCCAAAGTTTCACTCTGGGCCAGCACACTTTGGAGTAACTCAGAATAGTATGCCCACAGGAAAAAATATGATTCAACTTGAAATATGTGGGAAGTGTTGAGGCCAAATCTCTCAGTGTGGGCTACGCTATAAACTTAAACTAAGCCGATTTCATTAATGTGACATTAGCATTTGTAATGAGAAAAAGGGGGAAAGAACCCCTGGGGACATCTTTGTACGGTTACAAAACTCACACGTGTGTGCGCTTGCCCACGCACGCACACACACAAGCAGCAATATCAGGCAATTATTTACATCCGTATTACACCAGAATCACACAAAGCAGCCAAAACACTGTTTGTGTGGGTTTGATAATGAAATATCACAGCTTACTGTGTGCAACCTAACTGTGACAGGAAATATTTTCAAGCTTTCAAGATGTACTGAGTAGATAATTCCAGACAAATAAAGCCCAGCTTCTCCTCCTACAGTATGGCTCTCACCAGGCCAAAGGGAGCCCAATGAATTAATGTCAAAATGTCATCCCATTTTCCCAAAAACAAAAATGCAGTCAAGTGTTAACAAGACTTAAAAATTGCTCAAATCAACATTCACCATTGAAATTAATAGATAGCAATTAATCACAGCTGATGGACAATTTGATGAAACTTTGATTTAATGTGTCTGGCATACAGCAGTCCAGGTCAACATGCAATATCGTAGCATCAGATTCCGAATCTGAAGCTTTTGGAATGTGTGTAGTTATTTCCATGTGATTTTGGTCTGCAACGTGCAGGCCGTTTCCTGTGTTTGTTGCAGATACGCATCACTTGAAATCTGAACTGTTAAGTATTTAACATCCTCTTTAGCCAAAAGACTAACAAGTGGAAAGCCAGAAAAAAACACATTCCTTTGTAAACAAATGCTTGGGCAATAAAGTAAGGCAACATGCAATTATGATAATCAAGTCACAATTAATCAGTTTAATTACAGCTCCACCAATTCAGTTGTTGCAGCTCCTCTGTTGCAACATTTGTTAAACGTTTGAAAAAAGAGCCTTCAGTACTCACAACACTAAATTGCACACTAAATTGACACAATAAATTACAAGCTCGACAATGACAATAGTTTATCTGCGATTAGGGGTGGGTGATCTGGCAAAAATATCAGATCACGATTTTTTTAAAATAAAATCACGTTCACGATTTTATCACGATTCTTTTTTTACATAGTTTTTTTAATACTAACTTTTTAGTAATTAATAAAAATTTTCACATTTTCTGGGCATTTTCCTTAAGTCAGCTAAGCTTTCTAAACAGGTCTTAATTTGAATAGTGACCATTTTTATCAAGATGTCAATAAAACATTTTAATTAGAAAAACATAAAAGGTAACATAATGTAAACATAAAAACACAGCTCGTAACACAGGTGTAGTACTTTGAAAAGTCTTTCTCTTTTAAAGCGTCCTTTTCCACTGTTTTAATGGGAATCATGTATTCAGCAAGTTAATAAGTCACTGCCTCAGTTATTTCTTTACACTGCTTGGCTTTTTTTTTTTTTTCAAATGGAGTGCTCTTGTTAAATGGCTGTGTTCCCGTGGGTTGCGTTAGCTTGGAGCTACCTCCAGCTACCAATGGTCTGATCTCCGTTTGCTTTGGCTGTCGGCGCTACCGTCCGAACCAAAACTCTGTAAACTTTACAAACAACTGGTTTGCGCTTTCTCCTCCGAGGAAAAGCCAAACCAAATCGACACTGTGGATGTGGAGTTTCTTTTCGGGACCAACTCTGCTTTGTGGTGACTTTCCGCTATACAAACAAACAGCGAGGCGGGGAGTGTCACGTACGGTGCATTGTGCGTGCTGTGATTGGTCGGGTATACGAGTCAGCGGCTTTGCACCGCCATCAAGCTAAACTGTATATAATGTACCATGTAGACGATCAAACGATCTTCCGGCTTTATGAGATCGTGAACACGTTGAATCGCTTAACGATCTAATATCGTCATATCGCCCACCCCTATCTGAGATTATTATAGATTGTTGAAATTGTAATGGTGGTCGAATGGTTAGCACGTCTGCCTCACAGTTCAGAGGTCGTGGGTTCGATCCCGGCTCTTCCTGTGTGGAGTTTGCATGTTCTCCCCGTGCCTGCGTGGGTTTTCTCCGGGTACTCCGGTTTCCTCCCACATTCCAAAAACATGCATGGTAAGTTGATTGGACACTCTAAATTGCCCGTAGGTGTGATTGTGAGTGCAGATGTTTGTTTGTCTCTGCGTGCCCTGCGATTGGCTGGCAACCAGTTCGGGGTGTGCCTCGCCTACTGCCCGAAGACAGCTGGGATGGGCTCCGGCACGCCCGCGACCCTTGTGAGGATAAGCCGTATGGATAATGGATGGAAATTGTAATGGGACTTAAGGGGATGTCAACCCACTATTTTTCTTGACAAGAATATGTTCTATGCAGGCCCACTAGTTGAAATACGGCATTTGGATTGTGAAATATTAGTTAAGCAGTAAAATCCACACATTTTTGTACATTTCAGGAGGTGGACATTTTGCCACTTGCTGTAATTACCAATCATGGTTCAGCTTCAGAAAACAGATGAGATGTGATTGGTTGTTATCGGAGCCCTGATGTAATTTTCAGTAGTCAACAGAAGTGACAAAATGGCCGCCCTCTGAGATGGCTAAAAATGGGTGGGTTTTGCTGCTTAACTCATATTCCACATACGCAATATTAATCAGAATGCCACGTTAAGACTAGTTTTTTGGGGGGTTTGGCTTCCCCTTTAAATAAAACATTTGTCGAAAATGTAATTCTTCCATTCTTTATGGCTACTTTAAGAAGCGATTATGAGTGAAAAGAAAAATAAACAGTGTTATGAATATCATGTCATATTCAGAGCAATTAATTGATGTGTTTTCTAATTTTTTGGCAGTGGTGAGGGAGATTTTACCAAAAAGCGCAGAATAATTACACACTCCACTAAAGGATCCTGCTTGAGGGCATTCAAGGTTAGCTTTACCTCTCAATGTATAGTTGTTTTGTATGCAATCTTTGTTAGCATAGTATAAAAATTGAATTACATACATCATCTGAGGCTTACGGGGGGATTTAGCTGTCTGGTGGAGCGTCAGTGACAAAATGGTGAGAAGGAATTTTGTTCAAAAGTGCTATTTTTTATGTGTGAAATTGCTCAATTTTTAACACTTTAGCTGCCCACTTTGCCATCATCGCTTACGCATTACGAAATGATCTTGACACTTCCTTCACTAGAGTTAACCATGATAGTCTCTGTGTATGGGCATGCATGGAGAAGTATTGCACTAAACGAATAAATGTATGTCATTGGAAACAGGGCATGCACGAATAAGTATTGTACTAAACGAATAAATGTATGTCATTGGAAAAAGCACTCAGCTATTCTCTGGTTTCACCTCTCTGCTCGACTATGCAGGGAAATTTTGCTCCCCCTGGGTCCAAATGTAGAGGGCCATTTCAAACGTCCAGCTGTGCCTTTAAAAGACTGTTTCAGAAGCGATAGGCTTCTTCGAAATGCTGTGCTTAATGTCCACAGAATAGAGATCTTTTTTTTTGCCTGTGACATGGCCCCATTTCCTGTGTCGCCACACATATCCCTTGTGCGATTTCAGAGAGACCATTTCATAATGTTTGTAAACAATAGATGGCAGGATACTTCCGGGTGGCAGAAGAAGGATTTAATACCGCTGACCTGAACTGAAATCATGATAAAAGCACATCTTGTTTGGGGTTGCAACATCAGATATGGGGGGGGTGTCAATTTCCTTAATAAAATAAAAATTAATCCAGTGGAACAAGCGTTGTGCAATATTACAACCAGTGCTGGGCATACTGCCTATGTGACGGACCGGTCCGCCTGTGACGGACGCCCATTTTGTAGGCGAAAAAAACGATAGATGGGAAACTTAAAAAAAAAAATTAAAAATAGTCGGACTAAGCATAGTTGGAAGCCCATTAATCGTCTAAGTAATAGTCACTAACCACGTCCGTCAGTGATGGTCCGTCAGTCTGTCAGTGATGGACCGTTAGTTCATCACTGGCGGAGCCCATTTTCTGATGTTTTTAGGGGGGACTGACTGACGGACTAACTGATGGACTTAAATGACGGCATGACTGACGGATTGATGGACTGACAGCAGGGGCGGAGCCATGGGTGGGCCTGAGTGTGCACAAGCCCACCCAGATTGACAGACTGCCCACCCAGTGAGATTCATGAAACCATATATACTTTTAAAAAATGTGTAAATTGTTATCACATTATTTTTGAATTTGTGTTTCATTGTGTTTTTTTATTTTATTGAATATTAAAGCGGAAGTCAACCCAAACATATTTTTTTCAAGAATATGTTCTATGCAAGCCCACTAGTTGAAACAGGGCATTGGTAATAAGTGTTAATCCACTTGTTTTTAGCCATCTCTGGGGGCGGCCATTTTGTCTTTTGTCGACTGAAAATGACATCACAAATGCTCACAACGACCAATCACGGCTCGGATTCAGAAAACAGGTCAGCCGTCATTGGTTGTTGTGAGCAGTTGACAGAACTTTCAGTCGACAGAGGACAAAATGGCTGCCCCAGGAGATGGCTAAAAATGAGTGCATTTTGCTGCTTAACTTATGTTCCACAATCGCAAAATCAATCAGAATGCTGTGTTTCAACCAGGGGCAGAGCCAAGGGTGGGCCTGGGTGTGCTCCGCCCCTGGTTTCAACTAGTGGGCCTGCTGGGAACATCCATCCATCCATTATCTGTACCGCTTCTCCTCACGAGGGTCGCGGGGCGTGCTGGAGCCTATCCCAGCTGTCTTTGGGCAGTAGGCGGGGGACACCCTGAACTGGTTGCCAGCCAATCGCAGGGCACACAGAGACAAACATCCGCACTCACAATCACACCTAGGGGCAATTTTAGAGAGTCCAATCAACTTACCATGCATGTTTTTGGAATGTGGGAGGAAACCGGAGTACCCGGAGGAAACCCACGCAGGCACGGGGAGAACATGCAAACTCCACACAGGGAGGCCGGAGCCGGGATCGAACCCACGACCTCTGAACTGTGAGGCGGACGTGCTAACCAGTCGACCACCGTGCCGCCTGCTGGGAACATATTCTTGAAAAAAATATGTTTGGGTTGACTTCCGCTGTAAGGAAGTCTAAAGAAGATCTGAACTTCATGTTATTCAGTTTGTCATTTCGTTTGAATATACGATGTGTCGGGACAGGAGGATTGTGCTCAGTGAGAGAAATAATCAGGCTCAAACAGATTTTTCCAGGCCCACCCATTAAATGCGTCCTGGCTCTGCCCCTTGACAATTAGAATTCAGTTCATCAAGAAAAATGACGGACTGACAAATGACCAACAGGCACCTTGGTGGCTGACGGATGGCGAATGATGGACTAGCAAAATTTTGTAAAATGCCCACCTCTGGTCACATGGCAGGGATGATGAGCTAAAGAGCAGGCTGTTAATATCTAGCTGGTACTTGTGAGCTGGGTTTAAGAAACTTGAGTCTGTGCCATGTACATGTGTGCACGAGAGTATGAGTTTTGGGGTTTTTGTGGAACAAGAATGATTTTACTGTAGATGCCTTCCACTTCGGACACTACACTAACATTATAACAATGAATGAAGGTTAATGTAAATGCGGTAACACTGGATGTAAACAACACTGTACATAAAACCACTACAATTTCACATTCCTTGAAAATTGGTGGTACTACCACGTTTGATTAAGTTTGAAAATTGGTGGTACTTCCACGTTTTATTAAGTTTTCTAATTAAAATGTTTTATTGATATATGGAGAAAAGACAAAGAGAAAATTGCCTTTAACTACATCAGGATAAATATCATTATGAGGATGTAAAATGACATATTGGGATATAAAATGTTATCCATATTACACAGCACTAAGCAGCCAATGGAGCTGAGGAGGATACATCGAGTGGCTGTCATAAACAGTCGAACAGAGAAGATCGCGACTGCCTGGTGACGTGGCAGCCACTTCTCAAAGGAGGATGTATAAAATGTTTAGTTGGGTTATCTTTGAGTAAATTGGCAAAACATAATGGCTATTATATTTGTTAACATCAGCTCTAGAACAATTTACCCATTTCACCACCAAAAGACCACATCTGTGCCATTAATCCAAGCAGCAGAGAAGTCACTTAGCCAGGGCCTCAATGATCATGTTAACTACATCCAAATTTCCACATCTATTTTTGAATCACCATAACCGTTGAAATTTATGAAAATTACGACCAGCATTCCGTCTCTCTTTGAAGCAATTTGCATCAGATATCATTTTACGACTGATATGATACAAATTCAAACTACAGTGGTAGAAAATAAGGCTACAAATCATCATCCAAGTCAGTGGTGTTAGCAGGATGCCAGGTGTGGGTGGGCCTTAGTCTTACTTGGGGGGGGGGCAAAAAACGCATCTGATCCAAGCAATCTACCCAGATATTTTTGATCATGGTGACGTGCACCCAAAAAAGCGACGTCACGTGGCGCAGTGTTTACGGAAGTAAATATGGCCCATCTTTTTATTATCTCATATTGCCAAAGTATCGAGGCGGGAGGCGGTAGAAATATTGGGGGAATTGAGGCAAGGCTCCTCGATCTCCTCATTGAACTCATTCAAAAATCTCAATTGTACTGATCACACTGCATGAAAAAAAAAGTGTTGCATATGAGGAAAAAAAATCGTAATTGAGCTGCAGTGTGAACATAGCCGAGCCATAAAGTCGAGCTCAGCCTTGACATTGCTGCACTGCAATCACACTCCAACAGGTGGAATCACACACACACAGTCAACTGGAATGTATGAGTGGCACTATATTGCAGTCTTTCAAGGAAAAAAACATACGCTTGGCCCCTTATGATCATCACACTTCCTTGTGGATGAACCAATCGCACAGCCGACCCCTCCTGTTGATCCATTTCTAAAAGGAAAAGATCAAATGAGTAAAGGGGAACTGTCTTGAAGTGGGAATGCACTTGTGTGTGGTAAGAGTGAAACCGAAGCTGTCTCGGCCTGTTCCCGATAGCCCTGTCTCACCAAATCAGTACCCCAGAGGGAGTCAGACCTAAGACCACTGCTTAGGGTCTGTCTGTTCACACACGTTGGCTTAGATTACACAGGGCTCAAATATGACTCATCCCACAGAGGGTGGGGGCGTGCGGGGTGCACTCTCTCACTGTTGTTTTGCTCAACGCAAACACACAACCTGCAAACCACACATCCTATCTGTACTGATAACCACATCATAGGCTCAAACAGAGGAGCCTGTGGTTCCACACACCTGCCAAAGACAGATGTTAAGAATAAATCAGAGAAACTCAGTACTGGTCCATTTCCACTAACTCGGGTCGCAGTAGACAGAGTGGAGAACAAACAGCTGCATATGACAACACTCACCCGTGGAAGAGACAACAATAGCGTGCACGCACCTGACATGCGTATACACAGGAAGAAAAGTCCACATTATAGTGAGAGCGGAAGCACTCCACTCATATTTTCTGTGTATTTTTGGTGTGTAACCAGCTTCAATCCTCCAGAGCTGAGGAACTGCGAGAGCAATCGTTCTGGAAGAAGACAAAATCCTCCAGTGACAGACAAACAAGTCGCAACAAGGCGGAAAAGCAGTGTGGGTGGTTTTTAAGAGGAAGCACTTTTTCCCCTGCTGCTGACTAGATGAATTTTATGATTTCTTCATTTGAATATAGACCCACCATCTTAGGAACAAAGACAACGGCCCTTTTCAGATGTGTTGCACATTTTGAATAGAGAGGCAAAAAAGTATAAGTTGATGCCGTGCCCTCCAAGCGCATAATCCAAGCATGTGACATCACTCTACATCCTGTCACTCAGTAGGCCCACTTCCTACTTCCAAAGAGAAAAGTCACATCCTTGCAAAGATGAGTGTTGAGTAGGTTTTGTCATGTCTATGAATGTCTTGTGTCAATTCAGTTTTTTAGCTTTTGTTATCTAACAGAATAGGAGAAGCAATGTGATCTGTGTGTGTATGATATGCAAGTGTGGGCTCTGTTTGTGTCAGAAGACACACCCTTCACGCTTTGTGGCCCAGGAACAGGATGAAGCAGTGAATTAGCCAGCAGCTCACTGACATCATCGCCCTTTTTTGCTGTCTTGGAATGTCAGCCTGCTGTGAAACTACAAATACGTGATGTCCTGTCACACCACGTGCGTGCGTGGGTGTGTGTGTGCGTGCGCATGCGCGTGTTTTGCTTTGTCTTTCCAAAACACAAAGCAATTGCGAACATCTCTGTCTTAATACTTGTTAAAGCTTCAAAGAGTAAACTTGGTTGAAATCAGAATGTGAATGTGTTGACAAGAATACAGTTTCTTGATCATCTATCCAATGTGTTGTATACGAGCACTTTAATGGTGGCAGTGAACTTGAGTCAATGGACTTCACGCTCAGTAGCTGTTTGGCAAATGGTGAACAATTCTTATTCATCGTTAAAACTACCACAAACCTTTGCTGCTATCTTAATGATATCGCATACTGGTAAATGCCCTATATGAGCTAACTAATAGCATCTATGTGGTCGTGTTAGGACATTTTAACAAACAAAGCAGCAGCGTATGTCACTACACAGGGATATATTTGCAATTTTCTACTAATATTATTGCAGCTTATCTCAGAGAGGTGAAATTTCTTGCAAACTTGTGTCTGCATGATTGTATTACATCGACCCCTGCAGTCGAAACGATATAATGATGATGCACAAACTGTTTATTTTACATTCTATTTAATGAACCACACATACGGCCCATGTGATGTCTACAAATCCATCATCCATGATTCAAGAAGGCCGCCATGTCCATGCTGAGCACTCGTGGTTAAGGGGATGAAACCAAGTGTGAAACGTGAGAAGACAAGCCAACATTGACTCTCAAGCGACAAATATATCTTGTGTGCCTGCATGGAACGTGTGTTGTTTCAAACAAACATTCTTCCTACGAGGCATTAAAGTTCCTTTTACTGCCTAGGATCAGATACGTTAATCAGTAATGGCCTGTTGTACTTCAGACAGTCGGAGTGTAAGCCAGTGCGTGTTACTAACAAGGCCAACACCTTTTGGATTTGAGCTGCTTCAAAAACTCAAAAAAGAGATAATCCACCTGGACTCTTTCCATGTACAATATGGAAAAATTCCCTTATTTTTTTCCTTCTTCCACCCACAATAGCTATTAATATCTCTCTTGAGAACATTTGCTCATGTCCTGCTAAGGACTGGAATTCCTGCTTGAAACAGTCATCTAGGAGGATTACAATGAGAGAGGCGGTCAGGCATTTTCTCGCATGTGCTCGTCTATGTACTCTCTATGTCAGGGGTGTCCACACTTACTCTTTTCTTCCAAAGGCCGCATACAGAAACATGGTAAGATGCAAGGGCCAATTTGAAAACTAACACACTAAAAAACTAGTCAACCTAGCAATTATGTATTGTTTATAAAATACAGATGCCAGATACTTTCGAAGAAAAGGTCAACATTCAGAACCAAAACAAGAGCAGTCTGTAGTAAAGTGACAATATTTAAAGCAGTTACTGAAGGGTCATTAGTATGTTCACAAATCTAAACTTCCAAAATGGAATGAAGAGAAAATGTGTTACTATTTTAGTTTAAAAGTTTCTTTTTACCTTTCCAGATCATCACATCTCCAAAACCACTACTTTTCAGGAAACCAAAAAACACCATCTTGCTTGAGTTACCAAACACTGCATTATTCAAGTCGGTATTATCTCATATTGCTATCATATAATGTTATGCACCAACACACACCACAACCCAAAAATCATGTTCTAGCACCAATTTAAGAAAAGCCAATTTTCCTGAAGATGATCAAATTAAAAATAAATGAATAAAAAATGTGACACAATTAAACAGTGTAATAGCCAGATATGTATCTAACTATTTTCACTTGATATGTCTTGAAAGAAAAATCTAGACTTTCAATCTTGAGGCAGCCTCATACCAAAAGGCTCCCACGGAATGAGGAAGTGTTGAATTGAAAAGTTACTACTTGGCCAGTTGAAATTCCTTGAGCGTTACTAGCTTTCTTTTTTGTGTGTGTGTGTGTGTGTGTAGGCGTGTGTGTGCGGGGGTGTGTGTTAGGTTTAAGGTTAGGGTTACTAAAAATAATAAGACAACTAAAATTTTATTAGGAGTAGTGATAGTACTAGCCGGACTTGTCAGGGGGGCGTAGCACCTTAGTGAAAGTACCAGTCGCACTTCAGGTGACGTACCACCTATTAGCAATGTGGGTGTTGCAACCGACCCACTTCCCACACCCCACACACTCTTTTTCAACATTCACACTTTTCAAGCTGCCTGCCCACCATCCCTTTGTATTTTTGAATAGTGTTGCAAGCTGTGTCAAATGTTATTTTGAGTAAATGCTGTGGGTGACTTAAAAAAAATGGACGGCGGGCCATAAATGGACCCTGGGCTACAGTTTAGCCACCCCTGTTGTATGTGCATCCGGTCTCCCCTGTTCTATGTGCACTCGGTCTCGTAAACACAATGATTACTAATGACCAGAAACTCCAGGCCTATGGCGTAATGTAAAATGCCGCGTACAAAAATGTGTTTCACATGTATGTAATGTGAAATACCGTGTACAAAAAGCACGTTTTGTGCAAATGTGTTTCGCACGTGCGAATCCGCACGCACAAGATTGTTTTTACGCTTACTTCTTCGCTACACGTATACAATACGCTGATTCACGCTTATGATACAGGCATTATAATTGTGCCACAATTCTTAACCAATCAGGAGTCGGACAGCAGGCCTAATTCTGATTGGCTGTTTAGTGTTTACTAACCAATCGCAATTGCGTTACAGCAGTAAGTACGACGTCCAGGAAGCCTCAAACACAAACAGTCGGAAGGGTCGGTATTCTTTCGGATTCTAACACACTTTGCTGTTCTTATTGTTGTAGTAATAATTCAAAAATATATTTTTTACCAAGTATCTTTGTTTGGTTTTACGTTGTTGTCCCTTTGTTGAGACGCCAGCAGTTTATTTTCTTTTCCAGTTTCTCCCCACCTCTTAGTTACGATTGGATAGTAAACAGCCAATCAGAATTAGCCCTACTGTACGGATGTACGCGAAACACATTGTACGCGGTATTTGACAATGCGCTGACGTAATTGTGGCATCTATCTAACGCCATACAGGCCTCACTCTCACACACGCGCACACAGATTTAGGTCAATTGAAGTGACGTAATCTGAACCCTTCCACACAAGATACCTTATTCTGCTCCTGTCGCTCAGACAAAGGTAACCTTTCTTTGAAAATAATTCTCCCTAATATCAACACGGAGCGCTAAATCCTCACAACCTGACAAGAATTGTCCGCAGCCGCGCCAAAAAGCTGTGTTAAAATGACAGCACTGTAAATTGTTTTAATTATAGCCCACACAGATAACAGCCTGCGGTAACATCAGCCTTTTCTTCGAGCACTCTGCAAGATCCACACACTGTATTCCCTGGAAAATGCCATTGTTGTGTGTTTATTGAAGAGTGTGTGTGTGTGTGTGTGTGTGTGTGTGTGTGGGTGTGTGTGCGCGTGTGTGTGAATACAATATTCATTTTGCTGCAGGAGGACAATCTATGAATAACAATGAGAGACGCTAATGAAATCAGCCATCAACCTGCGATACATACATATTAAAGCAGGACCTCCGTGTGTCATTCGCTTAGTGCATCATTTGTTCCCACTCTCTTTTTCTCTCTCTCCACGCCACCTGACCTTTAGAGTACGTACCCCCACCGCCCGTTCCCCACGTCTCAATACTTAAAATAGGAGGTGTACCTGCAGTGCTGTAAATTTGCTGCAATATAGCCATTGGTAATATTTTGGTCAACTTATTTAGTACACAATATGAGATCAAACCGACAGCAATGCAGTGTAACGATATCCCAACGATACGATATCGCAATATGATAATTATCACAGTATTGTTGTGAGGTAGGTGATATAAAAACTGACAATACTGTTAAAAAAAGCTCATGATAATGAAATGGGGGGGAGCACAATGTTGTGTTTTTGTACATAACAGCAATGACAAAGAAATAGACTTGTCATTTTATTGTCATGTGTTCCTACTATGGACTCAGTGCTGTGTTCGGCTGAAGTGGGCAAAAAGGTAATGTTTTTTTTTTTTTTTTTTTTTTATTTGACAGAGATGTGTTGCTTTTAATATTTTAACATGACGACAATGATACTGTGGCAATTTTAAAATCGCACTCTTGCTTTTATCATTGCATCCCTACTAGATTATGGCCTAATGTTGTGGCTAGTCATTGTATCACTATGCGGCAATGCATTTAACAAACATTTGACTTTTGAAAGTTTTGAAATGCACCAATCTTCTTTGTAGTAGATTAGTATTGTAAATGGAAACTTGGGTCCAACCAAACTGCACCTTGTCTATAATGTCATTTCATCCTCGCCGCTGCTCCCTTTGCCTGTGAAGACGCTTCACAGCTCCGGTCTCTTGTCTCCCTTTCTCGCTCTAAACCCCCACCCCCCACTCTGGCAGGGAAATGGATCCCTCCACCTGACAGTGGCCATTTTGAGCCTTCTCTCCACTTTTGCTTCCCTGTAAACAATGGGAGAGGGATAATTGATCAAACAGCCAGGGAACCCTTCGAGCAGGGAAGGTCACCGCCTGCCAGCCCAGCTTGCTAAGGAGGGGAGGGGCAGATATATGAGTGTCAATATGTACGTTTGTCTGTGTAGGCAGTGTGAATGTGACTGTAATGCATGCATCCATAAATGCATGTGTGACAAACTGGATGCATTATAGTGAGTACACGTACAAAAAGAGTGACTGTATGAGGGTGCCTGTGATGCTCTTGAACTGCCATTTTTTCTTCACTGACAAAGACTCCATCTGCCAGAGAGCCATTTGCTGCCTCCTGAGTCGGGAGAGCATTCTGCAAGCCGCGTTCACCTTCATGTCACCTCCACACAGATCACGCCTTGCTGACGCTGTATACGCCGCACACACTCCCCTAAAGACACACCGCTACCGTTTTTTTTCTCTCCTCCTTGCAATGAACAATACAGTGGCCGGATAAAAGTAATAGGTGACAATATTAGATACTAGAGATTCTAGCTTTAAATCCAATTTTAATAATGCTCAGTTTAGGACAGTATGGTCTTATAACAATGTTTAGTAATGTAGTTGTATTTAACACTCCTGCCTTTGTGTTTTTTTGTGTGGCCATTTTGTTTGTTTTAATGGAAAGTTTTTCGCTAATAACAGTTATTGTTATTAGTACCTCAATTTATTTTTATTTCTGAACCCTTTACATGTCAGTTTCTTATTTTTATTTCCAAACCCTTTAAATTCCAGTATCTTTTTATTATTTTTAATTTTTTTTACATATTCTGAGTCAACATTAAAGTCCAGTCTTTGTACAGCAGCTTTCCCTTCTTAAACTACAAAATTGGTTAATGATGGAATATGGTACAAGCTCCCAATCTTTTTAGAAACCTCATTAATTCCCGTGTGCTAATTAATGTGAAAGGCTACTAGTTCGATGCAAAAACAAGATATTTGGTATTATCAATTATCAATACTATTCATCTACGTGAAGACACTGATCACATTAAAGATGTTCTCACAATTATCAACAATGATTTCACAAGGTAGGAAACAAATACAATATGCAACACTCCATTTCTATCTCTACAGGCCTTTTTTTCCCCAAATGATCCATTCTACAACATTCCTAGGAAATTACAATATCCACCATGTCACCGGTGAGCTATTTTTAGAACAGGTCTGTGAGCTAACTGCTTGGAGGTGGTCCTTGGAGGCTCACTGATGCCTGTGAGCATTTTGGTCAATTTTGTGATTCAATCCAGTACCGCTAAATGCAGTTTTCATGGGGTTTCAATTGGACAAAAGAGGCCACAAATTGATGTACCAAATATTACGTTTTTTATGTATTTGAGCTAGAAATGACAAAATCAGATAAAAATCTAAATCCCTGGGACATTTCATTGCCTTTGCGTTAACACAGATTTTTTTTTTGGGGGGGGGGTTTAAAGGAAAGGAGTTGGACACAAATGGAGGGTTACTCATAGCAGTGTGGCAATTGTCAACTAAAAATGGGCATCATTAATTTCAGCGACAATGTTTATACGGCTGTAATGTTAGCGCTCATATTCTGCATTCGGTGTGATCACTGTCCCTGTACGAAACGTCTTTTTCATAAATACGATATTTGACTTGCTCATTCATACACATTAAGTGTGTCCAAGCAACCGCATGGCTGATATCACTGTGCAACCATCAGCGCTTTGCATTGTGGGAGTGTCTGCAGGGGCAGAGAGACGCGACAGGGGCTGAGGGATTCACATGCCTCTGAAAGACAGCCAGGGGGAGAGATGCAGACGTGCAGGGCGTGCAGCGGGGAGGGGGTGCAGGGGGAGCAAAATACAGAAGGGGGGCCGGTAACTGGAAATGAGAGATGGCATTTTAAAGAGGAAGCTGAATTTCACCTGCAATTACCGTAGCTCCAGGGCACATGGCTCGGTTAAGAGACATTTCATTCCAAAGCCACCGTATACGGCTGCAACACTGAGCCCTGAGAGGCACGTAAGTAAAGAGGGAGAGGGAAAAATAGAGCAGTGGAAAAGTCTCCTCTGCCCAAGATGGCCCTCAGCAGATGTGGCGATGAAAGAGAGAACGCAAGCAGGGATAGAACTCAGGAGAGGAGGAGAGGTTGCAAAAGAGGAGAGAAAGAGGATATCTCATTCAGCAGGCCCCAGCCCAGCCATCTGCACACCACACCAGACAGCTGAAATGGGCCTCTGAGAGCACACAAACACACACCCCCAATCCCGATCTCATGCGCACTCACACATACGCATAAAAAAGCAGATCAACACCCAGCAAATAGTGACATTTAACCAAAGCCGTCTGTCTTTAATGGTTAATATCGTTCTTCTTATTTGTTCTTGTCCCTTAAATAAATCTCATTTTTGTCCCACACAAGTCCAAAATGGAGGTGGCAATGCTTTCCCCGAGGCTCCGCGTCCTGGCTAGTTTCACCAGGCGCAATGCTGTGTTGCATAGAAGTGTGACTGAACATATACTGTAATGAGCTCTCCCTGGGAGCTGGGGGCCTCCTGGCACTGCTAATGGTTCCTCTGGACTGCAGCTGTATCCAGGTTACAACCTGGCCTGGCCGACAGGCCTGGGGACATGCAGGCCTAGTAGGGACAAACGCTTCCCAGCAACAAGCATGCATGGAGTCAGAAAGCCAGGTTCCGAAGGAAGAATTAAGTCGAGCATTTGGTGGAGGATGTTGAGCAACAGGGGGCTGAAGAGGCCAAGCAAAGAATTAGGTGTAGAGGTGATGCAGTTTGGTCATAAATGCAAAAGATAGACTCAATAAACCAAGAGACTCACAGAGCAACAGCTGCTGGCAGTGTGTATGTCACAAAATAATGACTGTGTGGTCTGCTTAATGATCAGCCAAAACACAGCAAACCTTGCATGTACCCTATGCATACACATGACATACAGAACTTATTTGTTTAGGCTCTAAAACATTAAAGCAATATTGATTCATCCATTAACTCATTCACTGCCACACATTTTTTGACCCTCTTTTATCCGAACGTTTGAAAAAATTTGAAAATAACATAAATAAGTTCCTGCGTTTGAATGGCTGGACTGTGAAAAGACAAGGAAATTCATCAATGGCAGTGAATTAGTTAAAAACAAAAGCCAGCATGATAATTATGAGTTGTCAACAGTCCTTACACCAGCATGTCAAAGTTTTACCTCAACAAATGTGTTAAATGGAACTATAAATGTGAACAACAGTGAATAACATTACACAACAGACCGCAGTACCTCGAAACAAAAATAACAGAAACGCGTATACTGACGTCACAAACATGCGCGGTAAAGACGTCCAAGGGCCTCGAATTGCAATCAATTATAAGAGACTTAATGTTTGTGATCTGTGACATGTGTAAGTCTACTCAAATGACTGTTGTGTGTTGTATGATGACACTTCAAATTCTGCATTGTGTGCTCGACGTCCCGGCAAGAACTACCAAAAGCGCGCGCGCACGCACGCACACACAAACACCCACTCACAGACACACACACACAGACCTCCTGTTGTTGCCCTCTCTGGGACAGCTTGGGTTCCTTATCTCTCATTTTGTCTGGGACCCAATTCATTGTGGCCCCCTCATGACCACGCACATTTTCGTCCAGGCGGGAAGCCCCCAAGCGGACTGAGGCTCCCTGGGCGCAAGCAGTGATTCATGGCACAACGGTCTGGAAAAGAGCAGCCTCACTCTGTGCTGGTGACAGGGAGAGCGTATGCTTTTTTGGCAGAGAGGGTCAATCAAAAATCTGGCTGGTGGACTGAACCCTATTGAGACCGGGTGGACAAAGACGTGTGCCTAAGTCTAAAGAAGCAGAATCACCTTTATGGGGCAAGTACGTAAAACACACAAGGAATTTGTCTCCGATAGTATGGCACACTCGCATTGCAGTAACAAGCAACTACGATAAACAAAGACATGACATGTAAGTACAGAAAGTCTTTCCGTAATGTAAGGGTACCATTGTGCAGTAGTACCATCCAATGACTGCTGTGCAACAATGCGGAGAGTCATAAGAGCTAAAGAGATAAAGTGATCAGTGGTGCGGTACTTACATTACTATGACAGTTGTGCAGATGGTGCAGATGACCAGAAGCAGTACATGTAATGCAACTTTGAGTTCCATTGCTAACAGTTAACAAAACAACTTTGGGTTGCATTGGTTGAAAAAAAAGTGATCACACTTTGTATTTAAGTACAGATACTCGTGTAAAAAAAGACTCTCGAAGTACAGGTAATGATTAAACCAAGTGCCCTTACAATCTGTCTGTATTCTCTAATGTTAATTATCGTGTGTAAATGCCAAAAAGTGAATTTATTGACTTAAATACAATTTGTTAAAAGTACTCGTGCACATTTGTTAGCCTATGTGCAATGTCAAATCACTTTGTGTTTAGGTTATGTCGGCTAGCTAATACCATAGATGAGCTTCATGTTAAGGAGGCTTTGTGTGTTTAACTCATTCTATCCCAATGACAAATCTATATGTCATTTCACAGAGGGTCTGAAAAAGTCTGGTAATAATTTAACTACTGAATATAAGAGATGGAGCACGTCCGCCTCACAGTTCAGAGGTCGTGGGTTCGATCCCGGCTCCGGCCTCCCTGTGTGGTGTTTGCATGTTCCCCCCGTGCCTGTTTTCGTTTGTCTCTGTGTGCCCTGCGGTTGGCTGGCATCCAAATCAGGGTGTCCCCCGCCTACTGCCCGAAGACAGCTGGGATAGGCTCCAGCACGCCCGCGACCCTTGTGAGGATAAGCGGTATGGATCATGGCTGGATGGATATCAGAGATGGGCAGTCCGTCCGAGAAACTCATTTTGTGGACGGACGGACATAGGATGAGAACTATTTTAAAAAGGACGGACTAAGCAAGGGCGGAGGAGGGTTTTCATACATCCCTCTAATCGTACCTAACCGGTCAAGTACCGGCTGACCTGTTGCGTTAGTTCCTTTTAAAAAGAAAGAAAAGACCTGTGTTCTCTTCAGCGATAGAGCAGCCATAACGTGCCTGCACAACACTGTTCAGTGCTTTTTCATGTGCTTTCCCTCCCTGCAGTATTGTTTTCACAGGCAAGTGAGTCTGCCCTCTAATGGATGCCGATTTCACTAACGAGGAATAATGTGGATAGCAATTTTGTTTTGTTAACTAACTGTTAACACTGAGTACAAACCTTCCTACTTTGCATCCAAAGTATGCCCCTGTCTGGGACATCTCTAGACTGTAAAAATCTATCACAACCTGATGGGTCATGCCAGCTATGGCGTACACTGAAAGCTATGACCAAGAAGTGGAAGATGTTTGTTCTCCTCCTAAAATAACATTGCGTTATCTTGCAATAATTATTTTTATTGCGAAATGCAAGGCGACGGAATGTAAGGACGGAAGTGCTAAAAATGGACGAGGATGGAGGACAACTATTTTTATGAGTAACGACGGAGGGACGAGGACGGAAGGTGGTGGATGGAGGAAGGACCGGCAATAAAGGGTCAAGCGCCCAGCTCTGCTGAATATAGTGATTTATTTAGGCTTCATACGATCAGGATTTTGGAGCAGCTCACCAATCAGCACGTTTAAATAAACGATAACCCAAAACCGATCCGAGCAGAAGAAGGACCAATCCATCCAATTCAAACAACTTGTTTATTTACTGTACAGTTGACCCTGGCTACCCGAGGGGGATTGGGGCCAGCTTGGCCCAATTTTGCATATAAATGATGGCCATTGAAATGCATTGGGAAAAAACTAATACAATTTTACCCTAAATATTCTCCCAAATCTCAGTACATGGAAAAAAACTCAAATTTAAGTCTAAAAATTCTGGGGACACATTGGATAAACGGTGGCAGCCAATCGCAGATTTTGCATAAAATGCTAAATATCTGCTGAAATATCTGAATTTCTATAACACGGTTTCATAATTATTTACATGCTAGATGCATGCATGTTGGTGCTTTATGGTCCTGTCTGTTTTAGGTGCTTTGCCACCATCTTGTGTTATCTATATGAAAAACAATCCCCTTTTAAAGCGGCATGAATTCTTCGTGGATTTTCACTAACAAAAAATGCTGAATTAGCAAATGGTAACTGAAAAAATACACCTTACTTATATGTGTTTTTTCCAGATTAGGCAGAAATTTTGGACACCAGAAGAAAAGGGGGGGGGATTCTCCTGATACGTCGTTGACTTCAACTCTCTCTATTTACATATTTTTAATGTCGTGTCATCATCAGTGGAGGTTGAAAAAAGTAGCAAGTTTATTGAAACAACGGAGCAGAAAAATACAGATCGGTTTCTATTTTATCCCCGCTGACGTCCACAGGTGGTGCTTAAAGCCCTGAGTGTTCCCTCTGTGCATGCGCAGTTCAAGTTATGCATATCAAAAATGTCACATGAACCAGGCTCCGGATGACCCGGAATGGGTATGGTTCTGATGTCACCAGAGGTTCGCTTTAGCAGTCATTCGGGATTCATAGAACCATAGTTACCGTCGGCTCGCGCGTATCGAGGCCTGGCACTCGCAGGATCACATGTATACTTTTTTATTTTTTTAAATGAACGTTTTTCTTGATAAGCATATATTGAATGTCTGCTATCAGAATTTGGAGAGTTTATTTATTCTTTCCTCCCAGTGCATTTCAATGGCCATGAAAAATACGTGGATTTTCGCCGGCCCAGTCCCTATCCCTCGCAAATAAGAGGTCGACTGTACATTCATCATGTTTTGGGGGTTTTTTTAATGTAAAGAGGAGTAAAAGTAAAAAGTTGTCGGAAAAATAAATACCCAAGTACAGATACCTGAAAAATCTACTTACGGATAGTAACTAAAGTATTTGTATTCTTCCCACCACTGTGTGAGTGTGTGTGCACAAGAGCTGAAGACATGATAGGTAAGCCCCAATGAACACCGAGTGTGTCAGTTGAATCTACTCTGTCCTCTACCGAGACTGCTCTCTATCCCGAGGACTGTCTCGCAACAGCTTTTTAACAACCGTAGCTCTGAGGCAAGTGCAAAGTACTAAATGTTTCGGCGTTATCTCAACACTTCCTTAATCTAACAGGGAACCAGTTTAAAGGGCACTGGGAAAAAAATGGACTGAGAAACAAAGAGCGAGAGCTGAAAATGATAGCGCTTGCTCAGATTCATGAAACCCTATTCGCCTTTTGTGACAGGCAGTGAGACACACAAATTCTTCCCCTCAGGCTATGAGGTGTAATTTCCCCTTCCACAGTCACAAGGGCCGTGTAGAAAAAATATCTGAAGCTCAGTGACTGACGTGTACACTGACTGTGTACGTAATGTCTTTCTGTCTATCTATCTATGTCTGTCTGTCTGTCTGTCTGTCTATCTATAATACTGCAATTCTGTTCCATTGTTACGCACAGTAGGATGCGGATGGAAATGTTGGCCCCACAGGAGACACACACACACACATTTAAAGAGCAAAGTTGTGGGGCTGACGCAAGACTATCTCTGTCTCACGTGTCTCTCCCTTACGGCCGCCTGCTGTTCCTGACCTTCGAGATATTTTTCACTCTCTTTCTCCCTCTCCCTTTATTCCTCTCTAATTCACACTCATGCGGCGCACATCCACCCTCACCCCTCGCACACATCCGCACGCACCCCTACATGCAAACACACGCACACACCCTTCTTTTCTGCATAGCTCCCAGCCACTCTGGTTTGTCATTAAAAGGCACTGCATTTCAAACTCGGCTCAAGCAGATGGGGCTACGCAAGCGTTGCTGCGCTCACCTTGGCTAAAGTACAAATAGTCTACATGCATTACAGGCACTTACTGTATGCAAACAGTCTTGCTAGGGCTGAAGAATAGCAATCTTAGGCCTTGTCTACACGTAGCCGGGGTTTTTTAACAACCGTATTTCCCCCCCGCCCCCCCCCCCCCCACCTGCGTTGGAATACACATTAAAAACACGCTTCCACACGTAACTGCAGAAGTGCGTTTTCATACGCACGCCAAGCCTCTAGGCGGCAGTAGTTAGCCAAATCCATCCGGAAGAACTTCTGTCCTTTGACGTCACTTCTACGAAACCAAAAACGGCGCCAGACTCGTTGGGGAGAACCGACAAAAGGTCAGAATTGGTTTTAAACCTTTCACCGAGAAGCAGTGGTTGTTTGCGGACAAATAAGTAAGCAAAAAGCGCATCGAGAATGGCTATAACCAATGCAGCACCGCGAGAGTGTATGTTGACTAATGAAAACACAAGTCGCGCAAGTGACATCAAAGCATTGTTGTCGCACGGTAACGACGTAAATCTCCGGTTATACCCATCCAACAGGAGATATCCGGATGTATCCGCAAATCTCCACTGCGGCCGGAGTTTTGCGTTTTCACTGAAAAAACTCCGGGGGCGTGTGGATGATAGGACTAACCGCAGACGTATATCCGGCGTTTTCAAAAACCCCAGCTACGTGTAGGGCCTGAAAGTGGATGTGTGGGTAACCATGTCAAAAAAGACTTTGCAATCGTCTGTTGATTTAGATCAATTAAAATGGACTAAAAATTCAGTCAAAACAACAAAGTAACAAACGTTTTATTAGTTTCACTCTTTTCCCCAACATTTGCATTTTCCTGTAGGTAGTAGGCACACATTGACAATCATTCACACTCATATTCAAATCCAATCAAAATAACATTTGTACTGTGAAAGAAAGCCAGAGTATGTGGTGAAAAAAAACACGCAAGCACAAGGAGAACATGCAAATGCCACACAGGAAGGCCAGAGCCCGGATAAGTACCTATGACCTCTGAACTGTGCGCCTGTTAAATACTCACCTATGGTACTGCCCAACTTGAATTGCTTTAACTTTAAATTCATGTATAGTAATGCATTGAACCCAATACAGTGTAGGTAAAGATATGCTCAGCAATCATACCGGTAAATTGTTTTTGTTTGTTTTTTATGTTTTTTTATACGTACATACTACTTTTCATCAAAAAAAGATACACAAAAAAAACTGCTAGTTGATAAAGCAAAAAGTCATTTGGGGATTTTTCAGGAGATTCGCGACCGGAATGTGAGCAGCAGCTGAATCGCATCATTCAGAATCTCCTAATTCAGAACCAAAACAAGAGCAATATATAATAAGATGGCCCTGGGTGGAGCAAACAAATTGTGATTCACACTTCGAACTGAACTGCCTTATGTCATCGGGGCATTATGATTAGAATTTTTGTTACTGTTTTATTTGTAAATCTTTCATTGCGTTTTCGAACATGTCCGAATCAAGGTGCGCCATCACATATATAAGCTTGGTGTGGCCAGGGACGGTGGCATTGGGAGCGGACCAGTATCTTAACCGTAATGGGTTAGGCTGTTGCTGTGCCCATTTTTCTGTTTCTGTCCCACTAACTCTGCCTGTCCATTTCAACCCAACCGGCCCAAGCAGACGGTTAACCCACAGAGCCTGAGGTCTGTTCAAGGTTTCTTCCTGAGAGTGAGTTGGGGGGTGTCGCATCCAGAAAAACAACACGGCCGCATGTAATTTAAGAATATGCCATGGGCTGAGGAAAAACCGACAGCTGGACCGATTTACTCCTTTTGTACTCTGGTTTGCAAGAGGGCCTCAAAAAGCCAGTAAGAAAAAGCTACATGTCTCTTCCCCCACCCCAGTAAATGATTCCCCCAGAGGGTGAGTACTCATCAATACTCATCACAAATGATACACGCAGCATGCGGCAACACAATGCATCATTTACAGGCAGAGATGGTGCAGCAACCTGACAGAATCAGGTCCGCGCACACTCAAGTATCGCAATACACTATGCATTCAGTT
Organism: Filicampus tigris; assembly: GCF_054856515.1. Classification (NCBI taxonomy): domain Eukaryota; kingdom Metazoa; phylum Chordata; class Actinopteri; order Syngnathiformes; family Syngnathidae; genus Filicampus; species Filicampus tigris. Next base: position 21,809,665 of record NC_141219.1, on the reverse strand, counting down.
AAAAAAAGACAAGAAAAAAAAACACGAAATAAAGACACGCGCAGGCCATCGGGTCAGGTAGGAGAGGAAAGTGCAAGTCATTGTCTGCGTGCGCAACAACAAACTGCCACCTTGGTGTGAAGTGAAGCCTGGAGGACGAAGCCGCGCCCCTGACAACAGATAGCACTCACACAGAGACGGGAGTGAGCCGCACACGGAAAAGGGAGCGAGGAGGAAGGGCGAGGGGGAGATTAAGCCACACGTAGCAGCACACATAAACAACTGCACGCAATCCTGCATCCCTGGAAGCCCCTGTAGGGCGCAGTTAACAACCATTTACATTCTGCACTCGCTCCGAGCAGATAGCAAACTAAGGATGCTGATTAGCCGTGTACGTTTCATACAAATATTCTGATTTGAATGGGAGAAATCTAATTAATTGCTCGATTCACTGAATGAACCCCGAATTTGTAATGTAATCATAACAACGTCTTTTCAAGGGTCTCTTGTTAAATTTAATTTGACAAGGGAAAAAAAACATCATGATTTGATGTATGAATTCAAATCAAATGAGGCCTGAAACTGGCAGAGTTTGCGTGGCTGTTATTGAGTGTTTGAAAAAAAAAACAAGTCTAAAAAAACTAAGTCAAATGTATAATGACGTCGAGCTTTTCAAAAAGTCACGCATCACCTCTCATACATTCCAGAGTGAGAAAGAGAACATACTCACTGTTTGAGGTGTCTTCAGCTCTTTGTCATAACTGCTGCAACACCTGGGGAGAAGAGAACACAACACTGTTGAGGTTCTGAGTAAAACAACAGGCTGAGTCACCGGAATAAAACGTGTTTACCCGTCGCTTTGATTACGCATCGCTTTGATTTATGCCACAAATGAAATTAATACTTTTTTTTTTTTTTCTTTTTTTTTTAATGTACGGGCGAGTGAATGCTTCCCCTATTGGATTTCAGGAGGGGATGTGGCCCCTTTATTCAAATTCATGGTGTGCGCAGGCATCAAAAAGGAAAAAAAGATGGTGATGTCCTAACACAGCTGTGGCTGCACACAAGATACAAGTGTATATACACACACGCACTCGCGCGCGCGCGCACACACACTATGTGTTTTTCTCTCTTCCTCTCTGAGCCACTTCTTGCAAAACCAGTTTGTTAGAATTGGATCTCCACACTGGAGCTTTGAGTGTGAGGATATTTTCCACAAACACAAGACAGTTCTTGTAGAGAACCAAGCCCTCCCAGTGTTCTCACGCCCATCTCTCATGCATTGTCTCAAAGGCCCTCCTGCGCTCTCAGCCTGAGCCCAAACTAAGCATCTCAACACAACAGATGCCGCTCTGCTGCGCATATGACACTACACACATTACACAGACCGTGCCCGCTTTTATATCTTATGGCTTATGTTCTATTTTCTTTGATAATAAAAACGTAGGCAATCTGGTCCAAAACTGCACAGAAACACTTTCGGCGGCTTCTAGGCCAACACCAGTGAAGGTACCAGACACAGACGGTGTCAGGCGCGTGGGCGTGTGAGTAACCAACAAGGTTTTGCTGACAACAAACACATCCATCTGGTCAGCAGCTTCAGATCAAACAGAAACCTTCATCACACAAAATCGAGTCCAGTTCTATCATAAAATAATGTGCCTTCCACATTACCGAAAGCAGCTCGAGCACACTGAAAGCTAAAGGTGGTGTTTTCAGAATTCCTGTCAACGGCATTTGGTTTTATGAGTCCAAGTAAAGTTGCCTTTCCGGGTTATCTACAGCGAAAGAGAAACCGACAGGTCTGTCATATTGTACAGAATGAACCGGACTGCTGGTGTTGATAGTAATCACTCAGACAGACAAACGCGCGCAGACAACAGACGCACACCAACACACTTTGATAACTCGCCGCGCCGCAGCCATGATGATAACAGAGCGCCAGGTAGACTGAATTCATCTCCTGCCTTTTCATAAAGACCTATTAGTGGATGATTAAAGGATTTCTGCTCATCGGGGCTCAGCACAGAAAAATGATTTGCCAGGTGAATCACTCTGGATAAGGAAGACGCTGCTGTCTGCCATCATTTTCCACTGCGAAAATCAGGCTGCTCATCTGTTAACCTCATTTTGCCGTACAATCTTTACCGGTTTGTGTCAGTATTACAACGTCATTTTTGGTAATGACTCAAATGTGGAGCCTTATTCAACTGACTAACAATAGAGCTAAGTTATTAAAGACTATATAGTTGAAAATAAGCAATCACAATTTCTTCACATAGCTCCAATTTTTTTTGATTGTGTAGACCGCATGTGTCAAACCCAAGGCCCGGAGGCCAGATTCCGCCCGCCACCTCAATTTATGTGGCGCGCAAAGGCAAATGATGTTCGGCGACTTTGTTTCTTGCTAGAATATCAAAATTGCAAACTGTAATCACTTTAAATAGCATTGATATACTGCATGCATTTTTTACAATCTTCCTTTTAAAACAAATGACTGAGTAATAGCTGAACAAATTTTTTTTACTGGCTTCTGATTTTAGAAGTAGTTATCCATCCATTTGTTGTGTATACAGTTTTCAGTAATATGAGGCTATTATCCATTTATACGAGTTCACAGCCATAACCCACCAAAGGAACAGACAAATACAAAGCAATGATGTCATGTAAGAGAAAGATCACGTTCAATCGCAATGAACTGATGTCATCCATATGCTGCTAACAGCCTGAAAGAGCAATACTTGCATTGGTCCCTGGAGATTCGAATGTATGACTAAGATTTGATGTATTAAGCAGCATTGTAGTATTCAGAGGGAGGCAAACTTTCACTTGCCTAACGCATCTTGGCAGCCACACACAACCGCTGAGCAAATCGACATTTATAGCTCATTAGTACACTACCATTCAGTACTAAAATCTCTAATAATCACAACAGTGTTTACCATGATATAATTGGACAATTATACGATGCATAATTGAACAATGGCACTGATCCACCATGTTATCACAGACGCAAATGATGTTCACCTTTTCATTAACTCGGGCGACTAATGTCATCATGTTTCTGAAAGTCAGACAACACGTTTACAGTGAAAAACACTCTGGGTACGAAAGTCATTATTCTAATAGTCTCCGTTGCAGAGTCATCTCATAAAAGGCTGAGAGAAAACGCCGCAAAGTTACTTGAGGCCTCTTTACAAATATCCTTTGGTATTCCCGTGAACCAAACAAGTGTACTCTAAAACACACATTAGTGAGATTGGCCTAAAATCCCTTGCTTTTGAATATTTGATGCTTTGTTAGGAGAGGAGCCGTCGACACTCGCGAGGTGTTTGTCTCTTGTTGCTCCCTGTGGGAGCGAGCCGGCGAAACTTGGCCGCAGACATTTTCCTGAAGCCCCCACAACAAAACAGGCAAGTCTTGACAGTCTTGTCCGCCACACAGTCGTCACACAATCAGTTGCAGGAAACCAATCCCTAAATAGCAGTGATTCATCTCTTCATCACACACACAATGTCAGTACACAGTGCACAAAGAAGCGCTCTCTTCCTCCCTCGCTCTCTCCGTGTCTTGCCCTATCTGTCGCAACCCCTTCCCCCTCAGTGTGGTCTCTTCTCATGCTGCTTAAAAATAAGTGCTTCTCCCAGCTTTCTTTGCCTTGTGATTTACTGTCTGTGTTTAACTGCGGGGCAGCATCTTTTATCGTTACATGATCTGCGGCTGAAAGCTGACAAAATGGAATCTGTGTGTGAGTACTTTTGTATGGAAGAAAGTGTGTGTTCGGGGCAAGGTAGGGAGCCGGTGGAGTAATAAAAAGAACCTGTGTGGGAAACGTTTGTCTACATGCTAGTCAAATCCTCCCAGCAGCCACCCTGTGTCTGCCTTCCAATATGTGTGCCTTTTTCATTCCGCTAAATGGTTTCTTCCTTGACAAGATGGAGCAAGCGCCGTCTCCGGGGAGTCGACGCACGGAGCAAAGCGCTTTGGGACAGGCAAAAAGCTCTGAACAATCCTGCAATCCATTTGCGGGAGATAGAATGTATAAGAAATGCCAAGCGCGTGTGCTCTTGGCTGTGTACACATGCATGTTTTTGTGCTGCCGTCATCACTCCTCTCGCTTTGTGGCAGAGAGCCCATTGCAGAAATGTGCTTCTCCATACGAGACAAAAGTCATTCATATGCACTCAAGCTGTCCTACTTGGTGACCGTCCACCGTTTGGTTTGGACCAGTGATGGCACCAGTTATGTGAACAGATCGTCAGGCTTGCGTGGGCCTACACAACAGCTTCAGTGTATCGTTACAAATTTTATGATCCATCAACATGACGTGTGAAGGTCAGAGTAGCCATGACCAACACAGCTGTCACATCTCTCTCCCTCCCAAACACTCAATGCTCTTCCAAAACACTCAGACCGAAACGTGACCTACCGGGGCCCAAAAGTGGCCGGCTCTGACGGGATAAATCCAAAAGAGGATGGTGGCGCGATTATACTTTGTCACTGATGTAATATGGGGCTTTTAAAAGCTAGCGAATCATCAACTGATAAAGATTCCAAACTAACCAGCCACCACATTATGACCCCATGCACAATACAATTAGATCCAATACAAGAGCTGGATCAAATAGTCTGTCTTTAAAAAAAGATAGTAATGCTTAGTTTTCATTCACAGTTAGCATAGTATTCATTTGTCAATATTTAGGGGATTTTAATCTGATAATCGCTTCTGATTTAAAAGATGCGAGTGCTTCAAATTGAATCCCTCTACTTTCAAATATATCACAATAAAACTCAACCCGTCTGTAATTGGAAAGCTATCTTTGATGGAAATGCCACATTTACAGTAGCCGACTGACAATATTGTAAAATGCTAACAAAAACGCCATTGCACCATAAACTCACGGACACAGCCGTACCATATTGTACTGAATCATAATCGTTCCATTTAAAATAAACCACCCTTGAATCTTATCGCGCCCCAAGTATCCAGCACTTGGAATGGCAAAATGGCGTTGTATACCACTGCTACTACAACTGTTATTCATACCTCTTGCTCAGTGTCAATCAAAACAGTGTTATTATCTTTGTAAAGGCAGACTATTTGATACAGCTCTTTCATCAATGTTATGGCTGGTCAACGCAGAGTGAATATCAAAAGTCTATACACCCTTGTTCATATGTCAAAGATACTAAAAAATGAGACCAAGACAGATTATTTCATAACCTTTTCTACCATTAATATAACCGGTACAGCTCAATTGAAAAGTACAAAAACAACTGAGATAATGTGGTTGCACACCCTCTTAGGACTGGGGATGAAGCTGTGTTCAGAATCAACCAATCACATTCAAATTAGTGTTGAATGGGAGTCAACACACCTGCCCCTTCAAGTGCTTCTAATTAATCCCTTTAAAGTTAGGTTGTTCTAGTAGGCTTTTCCTGTCACACGTTTGCTTTCCAGGAGGAGCCTGAAGGTTTGGCGCTGACCGTTATCCAGAAATATTCTTAATTCCCTCCACCTTGACTAAGGTTCTAGTTCCAGCTGAAGACATACCTTGAGGAAAGATGGCCAAAATGTCCACCCTTGATTTCATCAGACTGTAACACATTTCCCCATGTGTTTGGCTTATTTTGTTATGGACTGATGAAACCACGGTTGAACATCCAGGATTAAAAGTAAGCAAATATTCAGCTACAAAGTACATACAAGGAAACTGTCAACCAATTTCATAATGAAGGCACGATGACAGATGAGTACTCGACTTCCAAATCCAATATAACAGCAAACTCACAAGTGATTTTACGTAACAACAAGCTCTGTGGCGTGAGGAATAGTGGTTACACTAGTGCTGGGAAGAGAACAAATGTGAATCCACCTTTAGTTCAGTATTTCAGCGTGCGTGCGTGCGTGTGTGTGTGCGTGCATGCATGCGCATGTGTGCTTCTATTAAATGGATCTACTGTCTCCTTGATCAAGGGAGTCAATAAAGGTCCAGTCCTGTCAAACCCTCAGGGTTAAATGCGCATGCACATCTGTAACTGTGTGTGTGCGCGCGCGCGCGAGAGCGGGATGGATTCTGAAGTACTCTGACAGGTGAGTGATTGAGTGCTTTCATTTCCCTCCAGCTACAAGAAGACATTCGCTCATAAACACACAAGTCTTTGCACACGCTTGGTGGACGGAGGAAGGAAAAGAGCGAGAGTGAGAGAGCTGTTGTTTCCTAAAGGATGCTGCCGCTGCCTGCATGCTTAAATTAGCTCTAAATGTTTGGATTACACACGGGAGCTCTCGCAGAGGATTTAGCAACCGTCGCCTGGCGTTTGGGGGATGTGTCACTCTTTCCGTCTGCATGTCGCACTGAGAAAGTCAGAGACCATGAAAAAACATACATTCTCCAACTCGTGTTTAATTGAGCATGTCGACTGGATCTATCTATAAGACAAAAGTGAGATGCTGAGAAATAGTCTGAATTGTTGTGCAAGTAACAAAGACAAAAGCAGAAGGACACATATACCCCCATGTGTCCTCCTCACATTCCACATTTTGAGAGTGCAGCCTTAGCTTCAGTTGGTGGGGGAGGATAGGATATGTGACCAGACGCAAAGACAGAGAGAAAGGAGGAGAAGGGGAATGAGGGAGGTCAGTGCCCCCAGTCTCAGATAAAGGCCTCTCCCTCCCTTCTTCCACCTCGGCTTTCCAAGCCCCTGCCAGGATCGAGACGCGTCTCACGTTACAGCTGTCTCTCAGTGTCATCGTTCAGGAGGCGAGAGGACAAGCGAGGGACAGATAGAAAAGGGGGGGAAGCGGGACAATGCCACAAGCGAGCCCAGGCGGGATGGGCTTTTCTAGAAAAACAACGGCGGTGGCAGGTTCAGCTGGATGCGGAAACGCTTGTGGTTTGGCTGCCTTGTGGTATTTTTTTTTTTTTAATGATAATGTTAATGTTCTCCGCAATGTTGGGCTGTCACTAACAATACATTGGGCTTTGACCTTTTCCAGTCATATTATGCTGAAATGTGAACAGCACTAATGGCACCATTTCTTCATCATCACCTGAGACACACTGGCCACAAATAATTTCCACAGGCGGAGGGAAGAAAAAAGGAGAAGTTAATTTTTACACTGGGGTTTCGCACACTGAGAGCAGGCTAAAAGAAACAAATGGTACTCAAACGTGGAGATGGCAGTGACTGATGTACTCAGCTTATCACTACGTGTGATGGGGCTTCTGTGGATTAGACATAGTTGAGTCACTTCTCTTAACATGAGTCCCCTTTTGTAACCTTAAAACGCTAAAAACAGCAGCTTGTCCCAGGTCCAGTAATGACTAATCCAGTCACTGCATGGAGTTCAGCCTGCGTTGCTAACAAGGTAGGGCTGTGTAGGTCAGTAGTGAGCTAAGTGTGATTCCAACTGACAGCTTATTTCTTTTTATGGCTTTTTTTTTTTTTTTTTTTTTAGATAAACAACAGTTTCCCCTGGATTTCAAATATAAAGGATGCTGCATATGTACATCTGATGACTGCACAAGTGACGCTTACATAAAACATGCTTTGGTACAAATACACATCAAGCTATTGCATAGCGTCAAACTGCTTTCCCATTTGTTTGTTTTTTCCTCTACCCTTGTCATTTCTCATGGCATTGTGTTAAAATATTTAACATTCTGGCTGAGCCTCGAGCAGGCTTTGCCAGCACAGCTAAAATAAAAGCCTTTGTGGCAGCAGTGACCAGATTTTAAATGCTGAAGAAGATCAATAAATGGGGGGATGTCGCATGCATTTGTGTATCTGTGAGAGTGTGTGTGTGTGTGTCCCATTCCTAAGCCCTGATGCCTGTATTCTCGCAGCGCTTGTATGTGTTCATGCATATTTGTTAGCACCCACCAAGACCCGCAGCCTCCGCTGCCTGCAACAAGCTTCTCTATGTAGTATCATCATCTGACCCAGGAGGCACCCTAACAGAGAAACTAATATCATTCCCATTCCCTCATCCAAAGCCCTCCTCAGAGTTTTTCCCATTCCCAGAATCCCTTTCCCCATCAAAGTTCAGCCATTGTGGGGGGAATTCTGTTGAGAAATATAAATACAGGCCCCCCTGCTGCAGATGGGAGAGTGTTGAGTTGTTGTAAACATCAAAAAGAAAATCGCAGGTTTCCTGATCTTGTGCGCATTTTCCTAATCAAGTTCCAACTTAAACAAAATGAAGCCTTTGTGCACATCTTGTTAAAGCCACACTTTTTCAACACGACTAATAATTTTCCCAATGTCGCTCTTTTTCCTGTCACTTTCTTTTTATAAAGGGCACATTAAATTGATGCTTTCTGCTCACATAAAGCCAAAGTTGTTGGAGGTGATGCGTCTAGGTTTTCACTTCCTCGCTAATGTACAAAACAAAGAAAACATCCCTGAAGGAGAAAAAAATGCCCCATACCTTTGCAGACTTCATTTAAAAAAACACACACACACACACGCGCAAAGCCACTAACCATTAATTTCACAAGGCATCTGCTTTAGAGGAGGTGGGGGAAGGAGGGAAGTAAGTCAACCTTTTTGCCTTCCTGGTGGAAAACAGGCATCCGAACAAGGCAGAGCGTGCACAAACAACCTTGACTTTCATCAAGGAAATTCTCACATTGAATGATAAATAAAGATCCCAGGGGGAGAAAAGAAGCAGCTTATCGCCATTGCCTCCCAAATTTGGCCGCTCTGTCTTCTGTCTCCTCAAAGTCAACACGGGGTGACCCATTTGTACGTTATGCCGTCTATTGTTTGGTCATTAATCCACCATGTGTAAACCGCACACTATACAATGAAAACCAACATAAGGCTTGATCTGTTTAGTCTCAATGAACTTTTCAGTTTGTTCACTTGTTTCGGCAAAAGCAAACATGTGCCCCGGGTCCACTGACGTATTGGGCTTTTTTTAAACTGCAGCTGCATTACTTGTTAAAGCTGTATTAGCCACTCACAATTAAGTCTGGCTGTCACCTGGCGCTTTCTTTAGCGTTATTTGTGCAGCCTGATGACTATCAGGACTTGCTGGACAAAATCAGCAAGGCCACATAAGGTTAGCTGGCTCATCTTGAAGTGAGCCAGCTTTCCAACTGAAAGGACATTAACCTGTGAGGTCATGTAAATACGGATCAACTGTATCAATAAAGAAGCTGCCTGCATAGGCCTGTAAAACAGCTTCAAATCAGTTTGATGCCAACACAGAGAATCCCCAACTGGATTTGTAACAATAAAAGGCATTATCAATTAGATGCCCAGAGCTTTCACTAAAATGCATCTTCCTCTCAAAGGGCCATTAGCCCTTGTAGGATTAATGTCTCCTACTAAACATCTGTTAAATTCCCACTGCTTGGTATATTTCATTAGCAATTGTTGTTTTCTGTGTGTGCACATTCATATGTAAAAGGTCGATGAGGGAAGATATGAGTAAGAGTTATGACTTGTACGAATGTTTGCTCAACACGGAGCAGAACTCGACATCCTCTCTAGATTTCACAGCTCCGTATCAGCACTCGCATGCACAGATTTGACAGGGCTCCCAGATGGTCATTATCGTCAATAGATTGTTTGTGGCTCCAATTAATAATTGTCTAAATGGAAAATCCTCCTATTACAGCAAGTAAAGATTTAGGTTAGCGGGTAACAGCAGACATATTATACACCGAGGTAAACAGTGTCACATATAACAGTGGTTCCCAAGCTTTTCACACCAAGTACCACCTAAAAAAATACTTGGCTTTCCAAGGACTACCAACATGACCAACATTAACAGTAGCATATTACTAACAGTTCATCTAAATGATGAATACAACTTTATTTCACTTCAAAGTTAAATACAATTTAACTGTACTTCACAAATGGAATATACTGGATTAAAACATAATTACGTCCCTTTAACATGATGTTCAACATGTTTTTCTGCGATACTTTCGCATACCCCTACTACAAACCATCGTACCACTTTGCCAATCATTGACATAGAACATACAGTAATGCTACACGTTTTTCCCACAAACCGTTCCATGACATTTGGTGGACGATCATAACTCATTGTCCAAGGGAGCTCAATTATATTTGGAATACTTTGTTACAGAGTCATGAGCTGGGCAATATGGGAAAAAAAATCTCCTATCACGGCATAGGCCATTTTATATCACTAGCTATTTGGCTACTATGACGATAGGAAAAAAAAGATTGTGTCTATCTTCTTCAAAATATATGTATCATCATATTGCCCAACTCTAGAGCCATTATATTAAATGTATAGATACAGGTAATTAATATTATGTATTGTTGACCAGTATTATTCTTTTATTGTCATGTATGACCACAACACAGACTATTGTATTTTCCGGACTATACGCCGCACCTTTATATATAAGCCGCACCCACTCTATTTTTTAAAAAAAATAATGAAAAAAAACATGTAAGCCGCACCTATGTTGAAAAATTAGATGTACTGCATTTACGGAATGATTTTGAACTAGAAATGTACATTATGTACCTGAACAGATTCTTTCCTAACAGTGCCTTTTAACACGGCAGCAACTTTGCTGATTAAAACGGAGCAGAACCAAGATAAAATATAGGACTTCTCTTCATTCTCCAGTTTTTCAGTTAACATCTCTTTTTTGCTCTACTTCCGCATACCACCCAGTGCAACGCCTAGTGCTTAACGTAGTGCATAGCTCCCTCGCCTGTTGAAGTCCTCCAGCTGCGGTCACATCCTGTTAATGGCAATTATATTGTATTGTAATGTATTTCCAGTTAGAGCGCCCCTAGCGGTGGAAGAATAATCCACAGAATAGCCACACCTTTATATAAGACGCATGTTTCAAAACCTAGGAAAAAAGTAGCGGCTTATAGTCTGGAAAATATGGTACTTTTTTATTCAAATGTAAAGTTTTGTAGTTTGGAAGAAGGAGAATTTGGTTTCCGATTTAATTGTCTGTGTTAATCCAATTTTTATAGACGGACGGAAGCAATATTCAACTGCCATCCAAAAAAAAAATCAGCAAAGACAACCTTTGGAAAATAATGTTTTGCGGCACACATTGGCGTTGGTGTGGAGGCGTGGAACTGACTAAGTGGAGTTTTTAAGTGGAAGTCAACCCAAAAATGTACTTTACAGGAATATGTTCTATGCAGCACCACAAGTCAAAACACGTCATTCTGATTAATATTGCATTTATAGAATTAAGCAGTACAAGCCACCTGTTTTTGTACATGTCAGGGGGTGGCCATTTGCTACTTTGTCGATTAAAAATGACATCACAGTTGCTCAGGGCTCAGCTAACGACCAATTATGGTTCAGCTTCAGAAAACAGGTGAGCCGTGATTGGTCGCTACGTGAACCCTGAGAAACTGTGATGTCATTTTCAGTCAACAGAAAGTGACAAAATGACTACCGCCTGATATGTACCTAAAACGGATGGAGTTTGCTACTTCACTCATATTCCAAAAATGTAATATTAATCATAATGACTTGTTTAGACAAGAGGAGGTGCATAGAACATTTTTGCAAAGACTTTTTGGGGGTTGAATTCTCCTTTAACATACCAAACTTGTTCGAACGAGGCTAAATTTTATCATTTTTTTTCCCCATAATGCTATGGGGTATTAACATATGCATGCAAAGTTTTTAAAAAAGTATGACGGAATTTAGGTTAAAATAATGCTGATGGAGTGACAACTGATGGACTGGGCCAGCCTGAAATAATGGACTAAAGCTGAAGTACTGGCAGGCCGGATTCTGGCAAATGACGGACCGGCGAAATTTTCCACATGGTTTTTGTCCATCTCAAGGGGGCGGCCATTTTGCCACTTGCTCTCCGACTGAAAACGACAAATAGTTTGCCCAGGGCTCAGGTAATGACCAATCATGGCTCAGCTTCAGCAAACAAGTGAGCCAATTAACACAATATGAATCAGAATGCCATGTTTAGACTAGTGGAGGCGCATTGAACATATTACTGTAAAGACAATTTCTGGGTTGACTCCCACTTTAAGTAACTTGTGGATAGCTTTCTCGAGCTTATCATTTCAGATAGAGTGTTGCAAAAAAAGAAAGAAAGATATATCATATGGGTACAGCTGACAACAGTAGAATAGCCAACCCGGGTCTACTGAGGTGCACTGAATGCTTGTGTGATACGCTGTCGTCACATATGATGACAGCTCAAAAACAATGTTGAGAAACACTGCAGCATAATGTGAAAGCAAAGCAATTGGTTAAGACATTTACGTCACTGCAGTCAACAATACGGATGTTCAAATTCATACGTCAGCCAGATGATTTTCTTTTAAGCACAGTTTGCAACTGACTTGAGACACAAACTCTAAACTTTACATTCAGTCAAACCCGCTTTACATCAAGCTCACTTTTTCAACAGCATGTGGCATCAGAGGAAACTCAATCATCGCTGCAAATTTTCAGAAGAATTGTCTGATTACAATATCCTGGCAGCATGCTGTGGGACTGGTCATCAACAGATGCACCATTTAACATGCCGCATCTAAGTCAGTCACGAGACGCGCCAATTTGATTTTGAGACAAAAAGCAAATGATTAAACACAGACTTAATAAATCTCTATATACTCAAACATGCAAAGCTTGGGTCTCATGTCTCCCAGAAGATATTTAGTAATAAAGGATTATAGTGCATACAGCTTTGTGTGCACATGGGATTGTATTCTCCAAAGCTGTCCAAGTTCTGTCAGATTCAGCACCCCAAGACACAGAGCTCGTGAACCTAATTTCACCTAATCAGCTTAGTCAATAGCAACCATTTGCTGTGACTTTGGTAGACATGCAAATAGGGCTTAACTATGTCTATCCTTAATTCCCCAATGTTCATGTTGAGCAGAGTTCCTCTATCGCTTCAAAAACAACAGTTCCAATATAAAGAGATCCTCATACTCAGGTATGTAACTGATTTGACTGTGTTTTAGGTAGCACTGTGTGCTTTCATTTCAAAGCAACAAAGCAAACAACCCTGACAGATTTGTTAACCTTTTACACTTTGGCTCCTGCCTACTCTCAAAAACATGGGAAAGCACAAAATGTTAGTACAGTGGTACCTTGACTTAGAAGTAGCCCATCTTCCGAGTTTTTCAAGTTACTAGTTGTCGTTGGGCCAATATTTTCTGCTTTGTGAGACATACTTTGGATTAACAGCAAACGGCCGCTCAAATAGTAAAAAAATAAAATAAATAAATAAAAAGTGTCACTATTATTCAATGGATCAAACAGTCAAACACACAAATATAAAATGAAAACACTTGCAAGAAGCATGGCAGGCCCTCACACACCTAACCGCATGGTAAACAGCCTGACAGAGCTGGAGTCAGATCCGTTTATGTCACTTACTCACTAGGTTACGCCACCTAAAGGCGAGCCCGACCTCAGTCTTTAGTGGGGCACCAATTATTATTACCCTAGTACAGGGGTCCCCAAACTTTTTCCTGTGAGGGCCACTTAACTTTTTTCCCTTCTCTGAAGAGGTGCCAGGGTCAGGTTGTAACAGAAAAAGTGTACCGATTGTCCAGGATCTTCATAGAAAAAATTAAGTCAAGAAATACATGTCACCATTTAAGAAATAAATAACCGAATAACTCTCTCTCGGTCGTTACGCTGCAGAAGGGTGCAATACAATTGTCATGTTCAATGCGTGTATTAGTTTTGATTGCGTGGCCACTGGCCAGACTTAAAAAAATAAATAAATAAATAAATAAATTCATAATACGTCTGGTATTGTTTAGTGGGCCGGGCCACATGTGAACATGCGCTGTATTTTCGAAGACCTTATACTGTACTCTAATCACGCAACACTGCCACACACAGTCAGTAGTCTTGTATGGCGCACTTTGCGACACGCGCTGGCCATCTTAGCATAGACAACATTTACAGTATATATACATAGATCTCGCCTGGAGTGCTGAATTATACATTGACATTGCAGCCATATTGGAGGTGGGAAAGTGAAGAGATATGTGAAGATACCTCTTTCATTCACCAGGACTCATGAAATTAATACTGAAGCATTACGCCACTTTAACTCCAGATTTTAAAGCAAATACAAAGGCCACATTCAACATGGCGGACGCTCTGACATATTGCAAGGAAAGGGCCACTCTGCTCACAGCGGTGTCAGCAGCAGGAATAAAACAACAAGAAAAGGGAAACGTTCTTCATTTTAGATGACAAAAGGTTTTTGTGGCTGCCGTATTTTGTGCATGAAACAGGTGCAAATGGGTCTTTGAGTTGCCGAAACCTACTCCATACTAATGCCGATGACTGACATTGTAATATATCACTCCTCACTTGCCGTTCTGCACGTGTGCCAGTCCAACCAACGTCCTCATTCGGCTCTCGTTATTTGCAAATATGTACATATTTTACACACGTCATGCCATTACAAAATGCTACACACACAAAAAAAAAACAGTCAGGTATTCATTTTGAAAAATGTGCAGAACTCTTGCCCAAACACTGCCATTTTTGTCTCATAATCCTGCATACCTAATAATTATTTTCAGTAAAACTGTTGCAGATTAGACTGGCCATCAATCAAACAAAATCATACTATTAATGTTTCTATTCATTTCTGTATTATATATTTCTACTAAAGTCTAAGTGCTAAAAAAAAAATCGTAAAAAAAATGGTATTTAACACAATAGCTGCTGTAAAATAAAATGTTTTTATTAAAAAATATTTTTAGATATCTGTGTCTCAAGTGGGGGTACAAGTATCTTGGTGGGCTGACACAGCCTATGGCAACGAGTGTGCTTAAAGATACACATCAACGCTTTAATCGAAGTGTGTGACATTCATCTTAATTAACTTTTTTAAAAACTGTTTATTACTTTACATTCTCCGCTATAATATTTTTAATATATTTCTTTTCCATTCACAATACAGTGCTTTTTTCTTCATTAAAATATTTTCACAAAGTATTGAGGTGGGTTTTTTTTTGGGAGGAGGGGCTGGAGCGGAAGCATGGCATCAATTTATTTCAAGCGAAATTGGTCATGGCACATAAGTCATGGTACCACTTGTACATGACTAGTTGTATAATCAGCATCAGCACATTGTGAACAAAAGTGAGAGCAACATTTGAGAATTTGAAAAACGGCGTTACATTGGCGTGTTTCAATCCAGTGATACCACTAATGGCTTCTAAGCAGCTCCATGAAATCAAGCAGCTGTCATGTCGATGCATCAGTGGCGTGAGGAGGGAGCACCATCCCCAGAAGGACAGGGGGGTCTGTGCCTTCATGTTTGGCTAAACATCTGCTTCTCAGCACTCCGGCTTTGCAGCAATAAACGACTAAACAAAAGAGGTGGGAGGTGAAATGATCACATTTTCCATTTCAAAGCATTTGCTTGTTTGGTTTAGTTTTTCCTTTCCTGTCCCCTTTGGACATTGAGCTCAAGTTTAGCTCCTCTGTGTGCAACAACATGGAGTCGCTAAAGAGTAGGAGGCAATTCCTGTCTCTTTGGACATAAGATGTGAGCTGGAGTTTAGCTCCACTGTCTCAAAATGCGTGCAACAATAACTAGAATAAGAGATAAGAGGATGCTATGAAGATTAATGGAGTCTCTTTTTAGAATCTAAAGTATAGCTCAGCATGGATTACAACAGAAAGGAGATACAGTCTTCCCTCAATCAATGTACTTTTATGTTAACAAGCTTACATTAATTAAAAGACATTTCATTTCAGATTAATTCGCACTATTTGGACAGAATTGACACTGACAATTCTCCCCTTAATAAGATTCATAGTAATTAACATCCTTCCTTGTTTCCCCACCCCCTCTCTCTCTCTCAAGTCCCTTTTGCTTCATTCAAAGATCAACAAAGCACTACGTACTGGTTCAACTTGAAATCACATTTTAACAAACCATAAGTAATAGACACGCGTTTGTGAGAAAGGAGAAACTGTGGCTTTAACCATTTTAAATCCACCTGCCCATCGAAAATGACGAGCTATATCGCCTTTTAGAAGCACCGACGTCTTGTCCACTCACGGCTAACTCAACCGCTCATTACATTTGCTCCCATAAACGTCAAACACAAACTGGTCAATACACTCGTGTGCTCTCCCGTCACCGGCACCCCGTTTTTCAGTTCTTTTTTTAAAGTCGAAAACTTTGTTGTAAAACTTAGGAACACAACGTGGATGAAGGTGAGTAGTGTTGTTTGTGTGGTGTGGTGGGGGGCAGAAACACATTAAATTAAAGATAGCCAAGATGGCGAAGGGCTTGTTGTTATGGCAGGGGGCCAAGAAACGGACGATATTTTCAATATACACACACACAAGGGATACATTTTTCCGTTTCTCGGTTTGAGGAAGCGCCCTCGATGGCAGCCCTTCTCCCCCCACTCTGGTGCCTTGACCAGCCAAACAACGGAACCGGGGGCACCACTAACATGGTGGTGAGAAAGAAGCAAATAGTGAGGGACTGAATCGAAACCAACCTTAGGGAATATATTACATTTGTGGTTAATTTGTTTGGTCGTTGTTAAAGTGAACGGCGGTGCCCCGTAAAAACTGTATTACAACATCCACCAAAGCGCTAAGCGTATGTTGACTAAAAGCCAAAAGCACCACGGTCTCATTGTAAAGTTGAGTATTTTTATAAACACACACGTTGGCACCAAATAGAAAGCAAATGAGTTGAGGGAGGCGATGCGTGATAAGAGAAGCAAGCTAGGCAACACAAAAGACGATCTATCCCACTATCATATCACCACGACGAGAAGTGCAAAAGAACACTTGGTTTATGCATGTAAGAGCAACAAAACTCCGATTTTTAACTCAATCGCTGCTTTTAAGTAGTGTAAACACAAAAAGCGAAGCGACAAAGCAGCGATTCCAGTTGTATGTGATGAGAGCGAAAACACGGCGTCAGTCAGTCACAGTAAAATAAAACAAAACACTCACCTTGTTTTACTTTGCACTTTACTTATTTCCAACGTGGATTAAAAGGCTCGGCTAACACTCCGGTTTGCTCGTGTGTTTTGCTTCTTTTTCCACCTCTCTGGGTCGCTTTTGGTTATGAAAGAGGTCGATGACGAATGATAAAGAAGGGGAATTGGGCAGTAATTGAGTCTCGCAGTGTGTGTGTGTGTGTTAGCAGATTGAAGGAGAGTCTCTTCTCAACGTTTATTCAGGCTCCACTTCAAGGAACCGACCTGACGTCGTCGGCTCTCTACTGCCACACAAAGAGGAAAAAAAGTTCTTATTTGTGCAGCGGCCCCTTGGCAACCAACAAGAATGCAGTCGTTGACCGTTATTACTTTGAAATGCGACATGACATGAAAGACGTTCAATGTACGTAGCGGCCCCTTAAAAAAAGAGGATGCGTCTCACTTTATGACGCTAACCTCCCTCAAAAGACACATTGCCAGATTGGCATTCATGCATTTTGACCATTCTCAGCCAAATCCTACATTTCCTATTTTGCTTTCTTTTAATTTTACATTACATACCCCATCGAATTATTGATTGCATCCATTTTAATGCTGAAAATGATATGCTAAGCTTTCAAGCACGTGGAAAAAAATTAATATCATTATGCAACATTGCAAGCATTCGACACAAAAAGTAAGACTATAGGCTACATATTTCCAAGTGCAGTGAACTGCTTCCAAAACTTTTTTTCCACGCATGCTGTCATTTTTTTGGAGTAAGAAATCCATGTTTCATTAAAAAAATGACATCGCCCTCACAATCCGTCGACATGCAGATCTCCCACATGATGAAAAGTATGATTTTAAGAAGACAATATTGTCAGAATGTCATGATTAATTTTGTAATTCATGCATTTTGCCTCCTGACCAGTCAAATGCTCTTCTCATTTTGCCTTCTTTATTGTTAAAAGACACCCCCTAATGGAAAGATTTATTGCATTAGTTTGAATGCTGAAAAATTATACTCTATTTTCAAAGGTTTTCAAACATGCCCTGTGAAACATATGACACAAATATACATTTTCAATACATAGTCTTTTCACCATCGTTAAAAGTGGCATGCAGTCTACCCTCACATATTTGGGGTTTGCATTCGCTTTTTCACCTATTCAATTATTTATTTTATTTTATTTTTTGGGGGCGTGAGGGAGCAGAACCCCCGATAATCTGTTAATCATGGAAAAACATACATAGTTCAGTTATTTGTGGTAAAATACTGTCTGGAGTAAGCATATGAAATGCGATGAGCGCTTCCTCAGTATTTTAGGATCATAGTCTGTGGTATATTTATGGTTGAAACTATTAATATAGGCAAATCTAATCACTTTTAGGGTAGTATCAATTATTAGCAGAATTCCACTATTTGTGGTCAGGGTCACCTATCCTCTGTTATTAGCAGGGGCTTACTGCATACTTTTGAGTGCATTGAACTTAGTAAAATATGCAAAGACACATAAGGACAATGGTATCTGTACTTTAGAGTTTTTGAGTAACAAACTGTCACTGGGTCAATTCCCCCCCCCCTTTTTTTCTTGCTTTGTGTTGTGAGCATATTACGAGTGAGCTTCACATACACCACCGCTCGAGTGAAGTGGGAGCAAAGTTGGCGATGCACTTTTAGCCCTTTAATGAAAGGGAGAAACAGTCAATCAACAAATACAACATGAAACACTCACAAGGAGCATCGAGCAGATGCTAACACTGAAATAACTGCAAAATAAGGCTGCACGATATTGGGAAAAACATGCGATATACGATATTGATGTTGACTATAGCGATATTGATATTATTGTGATATTTAACATGTACCTAAACAAATGACATTTTTAATATCTTAGTATAGAAGTACTTTTTTCATGCCGCTAAATAAGGAAGCTCAATGTGTTTCTAGCTAATTATTTGTAATTCCCCTGACCTAGATAATGTCCAACTATCATGTGGCGATGCGCATTTAAGTTTGCATCTGACTAGTCAAATTCAGATAAAATCATACAATTCCATAAGAAAATTATTGCATGTCTTTGGGATATGCATATTGCATAGGCTATTATAGCGTTATCTATATTTTTTCGATACATTGTGCAGCCCTATTGCCAAAGTATTTGTTTCATGCATGCAGTCATTTTTTTTAAGTATGATATCCAAATTTTGAGTGCATCCTCCTCAGAATTGGTCTACATGCAATCATTCCCCCATACTGAAAAGTTTATGGGATTTTAAAAAATCATTGTCAGAATGTGAAGATATACATTTATGATTAATGTGTTTTGACCATTTATTTTCAGACAATTTTGAATTTAAAAAGGTCTCTAAATGATTAAAAGATTATCAAAAGAAAACAGTTTTTGTTTAATTTGATAATCCAATCATAATTTGTCGATTAATTGTTGCATCTCTAATATTTTTCATGTGCAATTACTACCTCAGCATCTTTTACTAAAGCTGTCTTTTTCATGCATACAGACTCATTTTGCTGCGATGTGAAAGGGGAAAAACAAAATGTGCACACAGTCTCACTAACTGACCAATTGATGAGCTTTGAGGGGGTGATACTTGATCAATCAAATACAAAT
Organism: Filicampus tigris; assembly: GCF_054856515.1. NCBI lineage: Eukaryota > Metazoa > Chordata > Actinopteri > Syngnathiformes > Syngnathidae > Filicampus > Filicampus tigris. Next base: position 21,790,121 of record NC_141219.1, on the reverse strand, counting down.
CAGTTACACACGGGCCCAACATGAGAAGGCATTTGTCAGAACAAAAAACAGAAACGGGACAGATCTTCCTCTGGGTAGGATCAATACATTGCCTGGCAAAGACAGCCATCTGTGCCTAATTGTGTTCTTTACCTCCTCTTCTGAACACACAATAAGCAACAGGCTGAGCACAGGCCCTCTGACCCAGACTGGGTTTCCAGACGAAGATTATTTCATTCAACTGGAAAACAACAAGGGGGTGGGGCAAAGGGGGATTTTTTTTTTTTTTTTGCAGATGGAGTGGGCAACTGCTCCTGAATGCCCCACCCTGATGAGGACGGGTCAAACAACTGGTGCATCGCCTCATGTCACATCACTGCTGGGCCACATCTATTTTTAACCGGTATTACACCCGATTAACAAACTGCTCACTCTTACTTTGTAGACACCCCATAAATCAACTCTAATTATTGTAAGGAGCTCCATGGAGTGTTCATTTACAAGCACATTCATGTTAACGCTTCATAAACATTGAAAATGACAGTTAATGTTTGATGCTTTTTCTCCTCCTTGCCAATGTCACCATGTGAGGTGCCTTTAAAACCTTTGAGGTGATAATGCCTGAGAAATATTTGTACGTTTAAATGAATCAGAATCATCTTTATTGGCTAAGGATGATCAAAACACAAGCTGCCTCCATTTGTTGGCCTCAAGTGTGGCGCTTTCACAAAAAATAGATGATGTATATTGGCTTGTCAGTGCACTTGTCAGTGGTACCTTCACTTACAAGATTAAGTCATTCTGTAACCAAGTCTTAACTCAATTTACTCACATATAAAACCAATATTAATGCCTCTTGAAATGAATTAAAATGCTATTAAATCTGTAAAAAACAACATTTTTGTTACATGGTTTTACCAAAGAAAATACAGTAGTGCCGTATTGAAAAGAAAAAAAAAATACTGAGAATGTAAACAACAGAGACGGGCACTTTACCCTATTTTGCCAGTGCGTCCTCCGTCCGCGACCTGGGTACCCTTCCATCATCATACCTCCGTTCTTATTCATAAAAATAATTGTCCTCCATCCCGTCCGTCCTTAGATTTTTAAAACTCTTCCGTCCTTACATTTCATCAGTCCGTTATAACGCAAGAAGTTTTCAGTTTTTATTGGGTTATTTCACAATAAAAATATTGCAAATCAACACAATATTATTTTAGGAGGAGAACGAAAGACTTCCACTCCTGGGTCATAGCTTTAAGTGTACGGCAGCGCTGGCATGAGCATGAATGATGGTTTAGAGATATTTATACGCAATGTCCCAGACAAGAACATACTTCACATGCAAAGGGATAAGGTTAGCTAACGAAACAAAATTGCTATCCACCTATTTTGTACGCTCCATACTTATCATATCCCGGATTACTCACGCAAGGCAGGCTGGGCATGTTTCTGTCAGTGTCAGTGAAATGGGCGTCCTGTGGCGTAGTCCATGGTATTACATGTGTTGAACCACTAGAGGGCAGAATAGGCGGCGCCGTGGTATCGCAGAAGAGAACAGTGGTCTTAAAAGACCCAACACAACACGTCAGTCCAAAAAAAAAAAAATAGAGACTATGAAGCTGTTCCTGGATGGTGAGGAGAGGGCAATATGGACTGTCTATTCTCCAAAAACAACTTAAGGGAACAAATTTGTTTAATGACACACACCACTTTTGCTAATCAGCTACTGGCTTTGCAGTCAGTAAAGGTAGCATGAGTTAAAATGATATGTATACTTTCCAGTATTTCTCCCCTACAGTCCGTTCATTTTTTCCGTATTTTGATTGTTGGTATGTGCGCGCTATTTCCAGTCTCCCGTCATAAGTAGAAAGGCACTGTCTTCCTATTGGCCAACGCCGAAGAACCAATCGAAGGACGACTTAGGACATGTCACACTATGCGGCAAGACGAACAAAAATTCTGACATGCCCGACTTTTGTCGTGGCGGTCGTGAAGCGTCCCAGACGCCAAACGACCAATCGTTGACGATGTCACACTACGCGAGCTACGATGCGTAAAGACAACTCAAAATCGGCTACGAGACACTACGTTTGTCTGCGACACGTCTGTCAGCCCAAAATCAGGCTACATTCATGTAGTCTGACATCAGCATTACACAGTATTGAACATCTTTTGGTTGAAACTGGTGTAGGCAGCTAGAGTGACGAGCTGCACATAACTTTTAGGGGACTGGTGAGTAGCGCAGCTGACTCTACTCAGTCTAATGTGTGTCTTTTGTCAGCTTGTTGATAAACAATATGCTTATCCTCCAAAATGAAACATCTAAATAAGATGGTATAAAAAGCCAAGTCTCTCTGAAGGAATTTGAATGCGTTGAAGTGTTTGGTGAAAAGTTAATGTCCACATTATCGATGTCCATGGAATTATTACACTCTTCCCCAATTTGGAAGACAAGGCCTCATCAACTAATTATGTGAGAAATGAGTTGCAAAAACACCTCTAGAATTTTCTCATTTGGCCATGTAGGAAACGGACTTGAGCATGTAATGGTACCGGTAATTGTTTTATGTCCATATTCTTCTCTTTGCTGCCATGTACTGTAATTTTGAAGGTGACCCAAAGACTCTGGACAACCACTCAACATCTGAACAGCAATCAGCTGATGAATGCATGTCCATGATGAAACGTTCGGCCAACCAGCCAGTTGTCAAAGTGTCAAAACAAAGGCAACCTTCACGCACAGAGATGCTACACTATCCAGACCAGGTGTTAGGGTCTTGTCAAATACGTAATGTCCAGTGTTGCCACTACCTCCTGGGTGAAAACTATGGAACTGAATGCAAAAATGGAATCTTTGTACGTATGTGTGGGTACTGGGAAGTAATTTCCTACTTAGCTGAAAATTGTTAACATCTTCATGACGATAAGGCATTTCTTGTGACCTCAAACCTTTTTACTATGGGTGTTGATGATTACCTGAACATATTTACAATTGAAGATTTGTTCACTGTCATTAGTGTGTCTGACCTGATTTTATTATTGGCATTATGGGCAGTTTCACTTGAAAATGATGAAAGAACATACATTGCGCCTGTTGTTTTTTATGAGCTGTCTGAAATGGATTTAGTAAAAGAAAGGTTTTTTGAATTGCGATTTTCTAATGTGTTTTATTGAAAGTGGAAGTCAACCCAAAGATATTTTTTTCCAGAATATGTTCTATGCAGGCCCACTAGGCTAAACACGGCATTGTGATTAATATTGCTTTGTGGAAAGTGAGAAATCTACCTGATTTTTGCTAGCTCACGGGGTGGCCATTTTGGGACTTCTGTCAACTGAATTTGGAGTCGAAGTTGCTCAGGGATCAGGTAATGAACAATCATGGCTCAGCTTCGCTAAACAGGTGAGCCGTGATTGGTCGTCATCTGAGCAATTTCAGTTGACAGAAATGACAAAATTGCCGCCCCCTGACATGGCTAAAAGTGGGTGCATTTTGCTGCATAATTTATATTCCACAAACACAATATTAAGCATATTGCCTTGTTTCTACTAGTGGGCCTGCATAGAACATATTCTGGAAAAAATGTTTGGGTTGACTTCCACTTTAAGGTAGTGAGGCATGGGGTAATTTTCCCATACCTGTCAAGTTGTACACTTTTGGCGTAATTTGTACAGGTGGAAACAACTTTTCAAACATGTATGCCATACATCGCTGATTTCTGCACACATGACAGCAGACATTCGAAAATAACGTGTAAGTGTGAGATTATATACAGATATGTAAGGGCAAATTAGAACTTTCATACAATTCAGTACACCCCGGAGTTGACACGTATATTTCCCCCACCATGTATAGTGTTGACATGAACAATCATTAGTTTTAATCTAAACATTAAACAGTGTCATTGTTACTGCACTGTCAACATTTTGTTGCTGTGACACACTATTGATTGTTGAAAATGTAACACTTTAGTAAATGTTCCTTTAACACCGGGTAGTGTGGAAGCATATAGACACATTGCTGGTGTTAAAATGAACACCCTAAGGTTTTGAATTAACACCATATTTGTAGTGTCCTGTAGTACACTAGTAAGTATTTTCTCAGGTGGTGCACGGTATAAAATTATGAGAACCACTGGTTTAAGAAGTTAATAGCAATCTTGGTGTGCATTGTTTCATAGTGCTGACCAGAGGGAAGGAACTGGGAGAGATTGTGTCCAGGGTGATCTGAGTCCAACTGAATTTCGCATGCCCTTCTTCCCCACTTGCAGCATGCAAATCCTCAAGAGTAGGTTGAGGCCTGACAGATCATACACCTGAGAAGGTAGGAGATCATTGTTGAGGCCTTGACTTGGAGAATGGACCAAGAGCACCTCGGTCGCTCCTTAAGAGCATTCTATGGGTAATTCCGGAATTCGAGGACAATTTAGGCACCACTGTTTTTGACAGACTGTTTTTATTTTATAATTTTGTGTTATGTTTTCCAGAAAAACAAACTAAATGCCCATCTTAGCTGTCAACACTATGAGATATTTTTCTTGTCATATTTTGCTGTGTTTGGAATAACCCCATTACAGATGCTCTGAAAAGGAAATATCTAAAAAAATATATATTGCTGAATAAATGCTTTAAAATTAAATAAAGTTACATTTTATATGAATACTCAATACTCATTTAATTTGTGTGTTACTCTAGTAGTCTGCAGTAACAGAATTGTAAATCAATGCAAGTGAGTTTTTTAGAGTACAATATCTGTTTTTGTGTAAACTTTTAATAGGAGTAAAAGGCTTGCATTGGTTTTAGTGACACTCCATGATAGCTGCCTGAAAACATTGCAAAAAATATGAAAAATAGACAAACTTGCCTTAGGTCAACTCATGGTCAGAGCAATTAGCTTGATGGTGTTATTCCTGCTGAGCCATGTATTACACTTTTTTTCTCTTCCTCTTGATGGTTAAAAAGTTTTTAGTAAGAGCGTTGCGACAACTTCAGAGCATAATTCCAACTCTTTAGAATGTGTCTGTGATAAAGCAAAATGTTTTAAGAATGACAAGGAAGACGCATCAACAAAAAGGTGTTTTGAAAAGTACATTTTTATGTCAGATTTAATATGTAAAATGGTTATCGGAGAGACAAGAGAAACAAGCCGTTTTAGTGGGCACTTAAGAGTATTTTGTTATTTTAAATCACATTTATGAATCACCTTTACTACATCTGCACATACATTTTTGTCTCAGGACAACTGATTTCCATAACAAGTGCATGTATCTGCATTTCCTGCATGAATTAATTGAACTGAACGTCCTCTGATTCTAGAATGACCCTATCACGCATGTTCTCCGTCCTCCGAGGTCATTGATTTCTCTCTCTGTGCTCCTTTTTCCATTACCTGTTGAGATGGGGGTTGGGGGGCTGGCTGCTGTTCTTCAAACAAAATCCTCCCCATCTGCCTGTGTAGCCTCTGGCCCCCCTGCTGTATTTCTCCATCTACTCTTGTCGCAGTGCTGACAGGCCGTGAGGAATGACAGTGTTTGTCATACAGTAGCAACGAGAAGCAAGGATTTTTTAATTGCACTGGAGAATCTTCATTATGGAGAGCGCGTGGGGGCGGGAAGAGGGGAGTGTGCAGCATGAGGAGTGTGTGTGTGTGTGGGGGGGTGTGTGGGTGGGTGTGTGTGTCTCTCTCTCTTTTTTTATGGCGGGGGGGCACTCTGAGCATCGTCATTAGGAGAAGGCACTAGCCGCAAAGAAGGGTGGGCCCTCTTTGCATGCACACTGAGAATGGCTGCCGTACCTCAGTCATTTGTAACATAATAAGTGCCAGCACAATGACTGCAATGCGAGAAAGAGCACCACAGGGAAGAGAAGGGGGGGAAGGGAGACCGCATGTCTATCGAAAAGAGTTTTTTTTTTTGTGTGCGTGTGTGTGTGTGTGTGTGTGTTGATTAGAAAGTATAATGAGCTCTAAAGAAACAAGAAAAAAAAATCTCCTGAGACTGATGGAAAACAAATTAATCTGGTGATTCGGATTTAATTATTATTTTTCTATTAGTCCACCCTGCAAAGACAGGGACAGCCGTCAGAAGCGAGGAGCTGCGCTTGCATTTATTGATTTTTTTGCACAGACACATTCAGGGAATACAGATGAATCTGCCCTCCTCCCATCACAATGCTCGATGTGGGATGATACCATTAACGCGACAAGCTTCCAGCAACTTTGAGATGCTTAATTTGAACAACATAAAGTGATCTTAAAATAGTACTCAAACAAGAAAAGTGGCCTAAAGAAAGCATCCTTTTATACAGCTGAATTACACTTTGCTTACCATTTGGCATTACAGTACATAATAACAATTAAGCACCCAATAAATTCAGTGAAGACAATGTTCTGCTGTGTTAAGCATTGTTGTAGCGCTAACATCTTACACCCGTAAAGCGATTTCATTTTATCTTTTGCTTTGTATTAATCATAAGAACAAGAATAATAAGAACCTCGCAAGTGAACTGTAATTAATCTCCCCACATCAGGTTCTTTCTTTGCAGCATCCTTTCAATACATCACCGGCATTGAACACAATGTAACAGTACACAATATAATGTTTTGCAAAGTCAATGATTTGAACTGCTGACATGATTAAAGCACGGGGGACCAATTTGCCGCTGGTGTATGTAATATCGCTGTGCCTCAAGTAACACACTCGCTCTCACTGACATGAAATTCTGCGATTATGCTACATGAACACTCTTATTGATTAGAGTGCAACCATCCGTCATTGAGGAAGGTTTGCAGTTGATGTAATGGCTTTGAGTGCGCCGAGCCAATTGCAGATCTTCCTTAAGCTTTTTCCTAAAATGGCGTGTTGAAATCAATGTGACAGTGAAACAGTGCCCTTCGCTCTTTACCTTTAACCCCAGGGACGCGGAAAGGCAGCACACTGAAATATGCAGCACAATTTTGTGTCAGCACCAACAAGCTTATTAGTCATCTCCGTGTATTTGAAGTAGCAGTAGAAGTATTATATTGAAGTTGAAAGCCCATCTGGATTTTTTTTTTTTTGCGGATATCCTTCTCATCAAAAGTTGATTGCCAACGCTTTTACTCTTTGCTACAATTCCTCTGATGACCGCTGCATGTTACAATCTCAACCAGACTGTATATAATTGACAGTAACAATTCATTTTTGCTTTTGTGCTTTAGTACATTTCATTTTTTAACTTATGAGAATCCAATCAGTGCTTTTATTTTTGCCAGTGTATGTGTGTGTGGGTTTTTTTAGACAAATTTCTGTACTTGATTGCAGACTAGAGGGCTAGTACTTTGCCTACCTCTAAAGAGTAATGGAAGACATCTATAAAATGTGTTTTTTCCTGCCAGGTTGACTAATAAACCCGACACAGACCAAAGGAGAGCACTTTCAATAGTGTTTATCGTGGCGAATGTAACTGCGCAGAGTCCCTCTGCATGATGTAATACACAGAAGGGAGAAATCATCATAATAGCAGAGTAGTGGAGTGACTCATTTGTTGATGAGGTGTATTCACGGTGTCATTCGGTGATGAGATGCGTGCACATGGTGTCAGTGTGTGACCGATAGAGCGGGAGGGAGAAAGACAGAGCGAGAATGCATTAGTGTGCTGCTTTTCTGGGAACGAGGAGTCACTTATGCCAGGAAAAGTGCAGAAGCAAGTTCGAGGCCCTTCAGTGATGCATCGCTCCACAAAAGCATGAGCTCACAAACAAATGTCTCCCCAACCAGGCCGAATAACCCAGATCCAACAAAAAGACATTCATACTCATGTCATTTTATGCACACGTCAAACAAATTTTCCATTTTCCGCATCTTGCAGCTAAGTGCTGCGCTTTCGCTGAGGCAATCAAATCTCTATTTCTTCGCATGAGCATCACCCCAGGAATAAAAAAAAAAAAAACACTGCAGTTGAATACACTTAGCTGTGCACTTTGTTTTTACCACTGGATCAACAGAAAATACAGTAACGTGGAGTTTCCCCTGACATGGAGGGGAAAAAATTCTCACACTAAATGATCTTTGATTTATTTCCTCTTGTTCTGCATTTGTGACACCCGCAGCCGAGGGGATTTCATTTGTCACGGTTGATGGGAAACATAATGTGTGTCTCTTTTTTTCTCCATTCACCACCTCAAACATACTTGGCACTGGTACAGTACAAGTGAAGTACCACCACCGTGATCAACATTAAAGTACAAAAATATATATATATATATATATTATTGTACGCCACTGTACCACTGTGTACGCAGAGTGTGAGCATTAAAACTGAGCTTAAATTCAGTAGCATAAAAAAACTGTAGTTAAAGAATGATACAATGAAAATGTACTAAGCATAAAAGTTTGACAAAAAATGTTTTACCATACGAAATGTTTAAAAGCAAATTGCGCTGCTGCACGCCTTTTCTGATTTGGACACGCAGGAAAATATAATCCGTAGTGTGCTGAATTGTCTTAAGGTCCAAAGTACTAGTATGCTCTTTGTCCTCACTATAGTCGGACAACTTTGGCATACTAGTTGGACAACTACATGTTACGAGGCAAAACGGTGCACTAATTGCCAACTGCATCTTGTGACATTCTATAAATTCTAGATGATAACATTCAGCTGTTCACTAGCAGTACTAGTCACACATCTCAATGGGTGTACAATTATGCCCCACTAGTATCATAGTAGGTATTCTACTACTGTGCAAACATGGCATAAAGTAGTGTAAGAGTGTAGTGGAGGTGGGGTGGGGCGGAGGGGTGAAATCATACCAGCAAGATGGTTCTTCAACTCATATGTTGAACTGTCTTACTCGTGACGTCAAAGAAATAGATTATTAGTACATGGACCTAAAACTGAATATGATCGACTAGATATGCTTATGCTTGTTCTATTTTGAGTAGCGGTGGGTTATGTTTGGTTTGCTCACTGTATAAGACATTATTAACACATATGTTGCTTGAATAATACTTTCACAATATTGTGATTCCGCATGTTGGCTTTCTATTAAGTCACCCAGCAGTGACTTGTAATGCAAAGCCAAACCTTTTATGGGCTCCAACACAAAGAAAATCCACAGGAGACTCTCAGCTCCTATTGACAGCAATTGTTGTTGGCAAAGTTGGTTGTCAGAAATGTTCTCTGCTTCCTTTCAAACAGTGACAAGTTTGATTTGGCTGAGTGTTCGCATTAAATTTTGGTTAAAAGCATGGAAAAGGTTCTTTTGATACATTTGATACCAAACTAATCTCAACCCTGTCACATCTTGTGTAACCGTAAGATTTTTATGATACAACAAACCTGTGCATTTGTAAGTCAAGCTACCATTATATTTAGACACGGTGGGAAAAAGAATACCCGAAATGTTTTATATCCAGTTGTGCCTTAAGACCTTGACCATGCTCGTATTTCAAAACACTTTTATCTCAAATCATCTTCCCCCATTGAAATTAATGGTAATGCAATTAATGCCTTCCATCCCTCCGAAAACACAAAAAGTCATTTTTTTAACAGAGCTGGGTATTTTATTACAATTTTGCAGTCCATTTATCGCCTTTCCACAACCCTTCCGCCATCTGTCCAGCCACCTTTTTGTCCGGCCGGACCAAATAGTAATCACCTAAGGTATAGGCCGGTCCGCTTATCATTTTAAACGGCCTTCCGTTAGCGTTTCCGTCTACCAAATTCGACCAATTTCCACTAGCAACTGCCTCCCCCTACCCTCCATCTATTTGAAACGAAAGACTGACCATGACATGGAAGCCTCACCGCGGCCAAATTAAATACGTCTCCTTTAAGGACCCAGAAGCGGTCAAAAAGCCTCGGCCGCGGCCATCGGGAAACGGAAGCCTTGCAGCGGCCATTGATTACATAGATGGAAAAAACGGGCTTCCGACTATGCTTAGTCCGTAGATTTTCTTTTAAGTTTCCCCTCTGTCGTTTATCACCTACAAAGTGGGCATCCATAGACGGAGCGGTCTGTCAAATAGGCGAAATGCTCACCTCTGTTTTTCAATATGTATTTTCACCGCTGAGGTATTGCTCTCCAATTCGCATAGTTCACCATTCTGACACAGTGTCTCACTGTATTCAAAAATGTTTCAAGTATTACTCATTTTTCCACATTTGAACATCTAATTTCAACACAGTCTGCCCAAGCATTCAACACCAATTAGTCCATACATTTATGATGTCAATTAATGGTGTTTGTTCCCCATTTGAAAAAATACAGGCAGACTTCGTAATTTGATGATAACAAACAGCACCCAAATTTTACGGGTGGTCCAATTATAGACCTCAAAGTCTTTGGAATCTACAAGAAAATGCCTTACATATCACAAGCTATTTTCGGACTGTGTATCAAAAAAACAAAGCTACATCTTTCCAACTCTCATGTTTGTACTGCTGCGTATATTTAAACCATTGTCATTTGTTTGAAGAAAAGGCCATTTTGGAGACAAAATATCTGGCAACTGGAATTGCAGTAGTACTTATGGTAAATGATTGTGGTAAACGGTTATGGCAAATGGTTGTGAAATGACAATAAATTATCTAATTGGATTTATTTGTGCAGAATCCTATCTATCTATCTATCTATCTATCTATCTATCTATCTATCTATCTATCTATCTATCTATCTATCTATCTATCTATCTGTCCGTCCGTCCGTCCGTCCGTCCGTCCGTCCGTCCGTCCGTCCGTCCGTCCGTCCGTCCGTCCGTCCTATCTATCTATCTATCTATCTATCTATCTATCTATCTATCTATCTATCTATCTATCTATCTATCTATCTATCTATCTATCTATCTATCTATCTATCTGTCTATCTGTCTATCTGTCTATCTGTCTGTCTGTCTGTCCGTCCGTCCGTCCGTCCGTCCATCTATCTATCTATCTATCTTTCTATTTTTCTTCCTTTCTATAGTTTTGAAGAATTTCCCAGATGATTGTGGGAAGCTTTTGGCTAATGCCTGTGCAAGGCAACATCCACTCTCTCAGGCTAATAGTTTGGTTTGTCTTTATCATGAACTGACATTTGGCCCAAAGCCTGAGTGAAGTTTTTAGAGTGTTTCAACTGTGTTTTTTTCAAAAGAGACATATCTCTCGGCTTCAACTTCGCAGACAACATGTTTTGAAATTGTGTGCTAAAAGGCACTTTGCCAATTTGTGTGAGTTATGAGTATTTCCATTATCTTTATGACTAGAAGTCATATATGAATAGTGAAGAAGACCTGGAATACTCAAATAGCAGCATGTCATTTGGCTATTTCTCAGGAAATTTAACAATTACCTGTGTACATGATGCCGTTTGTCATTTCATAATTTGTAACATTTGCTATTGGTCATTTCCTTTTCCAAATACGTATTTATTTTACTCATTCGTTACGCAACGGAGACAACTTGACATGCGTTAAGAGTCAGTCATAGATGGATGTAACGGAGAGAATCTGGTCCCTTTTCAAAATAAAATGTTTTTCAGCCTCGGATAATAAATAAACCAAAAGTACTGTACTTTTTTTTTTCTTTCTTTCTTTCATCTGTGCGACCCGCCGCGGCCCGATCCAAAGTGGTCTACGGCCCGGTACCGGTCCGCGGCCTGGTGGTTGGGGACCCCTGCTCTAATGGATGAAAAAATACATTACACATTACAACCTAAGGAATATTAAATTCTGTGATTCTTTCACGTAACACATGAGGGTGCCCGCATACCGCTAGTGGTACACGTACCATGCTATGAGAATCACTGGTCTATCTACCTGATTATGATACCTAATTCAATTGGTAGCTTTATTGCTCACATTGTCGTGAAATTATATCAGTGTGTTTTTAACAACCAAATGAATTGATGTAATTGATGTTGATTGATGATAAACATGTCGTCTACATGTTTGTAGACTAAATATTAAGCATTTTGAGTACTTAAAGCAAATCACAGTGATGATTATGCTCAGCACAAATCAGTAAGTACATCATAAAGGTTCTGACTGAACATTATGATGTGTAAAATTTAAAATACTTACTGCAGTTGCTGGTCAGTCAAACAAATTCAAAGACCTTTACAAACCCCTCCAATAAATTGCACAAAATGTTGAGATCACTCAAAACATTTGCCAGGGATCACTTGTAGATGTTGGTGAGTCTGCGGGGGTGGTCCCTAAAAGCAAAACTAAAAAAAAACCCACGTATAACAGGCTGTGTGTTAATTAATAGTGGCAGGCCTGTGTTGTTCTTGGCGGTGTGCTTGCAGACATTGCGGCCTTCCCTCGGTGACGCCTGGTCAAAAATAGGGCACCACAGAGCACAGAAATGATCACAATGGTGACATCATCTTTGCCTCCAATGTGCAGAGGCTCCCCTCAGTGCTCCTCTAAACAAAGAGCAGCGGGCATGGAGGGAGGGAGGCAGATGTCACTTTGTGCCTGGGGAACATTAAGACCAACAAATGTTCGCTGAGTGTTTTGGGGGAAGCCTTTTAGTGGTTGTATTGGGTTAGACACAGCTTCGAAAAAGTCCCTAATTGAAAATAAACGGCTCCAAAATATAACTTTGTCATGACCCTCCACAACACGTGGATTTAAATAAAACAGTCAGATCAACAGGATGTATATTTGCTGGAGTCAACAATGTCCCTAAATAGCTTACAAGCATGTTAGACGTCGGCCCCAGACAATGAGAGCGAAAGTGTTGCCACATGTGGCCTTGCCTCTTTACCATTTTCAACCTCTTTACCTGATCTGTTTCCAATTGCAAATGATAACTACACAGACCAAAACCATCTAGTGAGTAAGAAAAAAATGCCTTCAAAACATTTGCACCCCAATAGCAGATGGTTGAGAGCATCAAAGGAATATTATTTCTAGGTCGGAGGTTCTCAAAGCAATAATACAATAATAGCAAAAATCGGCATATTATTGAAAGCCCTGTAAAAAGGGTTACAATTGGTTATAGATGATACAAGATGGTGCTAAAGCACTACTTTTGTCTAAATTAAGCTCTTCTCCTTGGACCAAGATGGCAGCAAAGCCCTACCTTTATCGAAATGAATCTCCTCAATTCACTTTAATATAGGTCCTTTGACCTAAGATACCACAAGATGGTGGCAGTGTACTTTTGAAACTCCTCAAATCACCTCAACGTCATTCCTTACCACCAAGGTGGCAGCAATGCATTACTTTTGCCTAAATGAAGCTCCTCAAATCACTTCAACATATTTCCTTGGCACAGAGATGGCGGCAATGCACTATTTTTGCCTCCTTAACGCACGACAAAAACATCGCTATTTGGCGCTAAGATGCCACAAGATGGCGGTAAAGCTGTTCTTTTATTGCTTTGGCCTGAGAACCAAGGCACAAATAGTGCGATTTTTGGCAAACCATGAAAGAGAATTGGCAAATGATGCAAATACTGTATGTGGGAGTTCACTGTACAATAACTTTCTTTCTAGTAAAATTTGTTTTTTCAAGCCATTCAACTCTGCCGTGTCTCTGAGTTCTTCTGTTACTTGAATCTTCCTTTTGATTCACACTCGCAATAACTGAGAACCTTTTACCCTCATGTTGCTTCTAAGTGCTTTCTCCTCACAGAGCATGGCAGGGGCTCTTGCTCTTTGTGCTCTTGAAGACACCGAGCTCAGTATTATCATTCTCCTCTGAACCAGCCTTTGTGGTGTTCGTGTGTCTCCACAAACATAGTGAGAGAGGAAAGCGAAGCAAGCGAGGGAGGGAGAGGAAACAGATTCTCAAGACCTGGACGAGCCGTGGGAAAATAGGGGTCTTGTAGAGGAAAAGCAGAAATGTCTCAGGACATTCCTTTGTGATTACACACTGCTGGACAAATCCAGACATTCTTCAAGTTATTTTGTATCTTAAAGCTTGAGCAAAATCCACACTGTGGGCATGTGTTTTTCTTTTCATTTTCTGAATTGCACAAGTAGTCCACAAGAGCGTGATTTTTGTACATACAGTATTTACTCACCCCACCCTGCTATCAAACAATGCACTCTAAAACCAGCAGACATTCTAACATCTTATTTCCTCTTACAATTACTTTCCTTGAACATAATTTCATAGTGGCACGTTGCCATTTTGCTCATCTCTTTACTAGTGCCATTATTGCTGTGTTCATCCTAATAGCTCTGTCACTCCGCATCATTTGCACACTTGGTTGGTGGTCAATGTTACTGCACAATTGGAAACTTTATATTGATTAATAGAAACTTTGTACGGATAAATGTATACATTTATAAAGAAGAAGAAGAAGAAGAACTTTTGGCTTTTTTCCTGTCAGGAGTCACCACAGCGAGTCACTCACCTAATTTATTTGCCACAGTTTTTCCTGATGCAAACCACTCATTAGTACATTGCTTCAGCCCTATTTTGAGGCATCTTGGGACCAAGTGTTGATAAGCTTCATTTCGACGAATGTAGTCATTTGCCACTAAATTATGGCATTTTGGTCCCGTGGATCTATACTGAAGTGAGTCGATGATCTTAATTTAGACAAAAGCAGTGCTTTTCCACCATCTTATGGAATCTCAGTGCAGGTGAACTAGAGTGTGTAAATGTGAGTTGAGGAGCTTTCATCCATCCATTATCCAAATCACTTTGGGCATGCTGGAGCCTATCCCAGCTGTCTTAGGACAGTTGGCGGGGTACACCCTGAACTGGTTGACAACCGCTGGACACACATTGACAAACAAACATTCACACTCGCAATCACACCTAGGGAAAACTTCAGAGCGTTCCATTCACCGATCAGGCATGTTTTTGGAATGTGGGAGGAAAGTGGAGTACCCGGAGAAAACCCACACAGGCACCGGTAGGACATTCAAACTACCTCTATCTCTGCACTGTGAGGCAGATGTGCTAACCAGTCGCTACCGTGCCGCCTTGAGGAGCTTCATTAAGGGGAAAGTTAACGCATTGCCCCTGTCTTGAAGCATCTTGGCATCTAAAGGCATCTTGGTGCCAAGGAACTAAGTTGAAGTGACTTGAGGAGATACATTAAGGAAAAAGTAGTGCTATGCTACCATCTCGTGGCATCTAAAAGCAATTGAAAACCTTTTTACGGGACATCAGATGCGAACTTTCACAATTTGTGGCAAGTCTCATTCACTGAGTGTCTTTTTGCATCTACCGGAGACAAATTCCTTGTGCGTTTTAACATAAAGTAGTTAGCCCAAAAAGATGATACAGATTCTGATTCTGATTCTGATTCTGACCTAGTGAGAGGATAGGCGGTACAAAAATTGGATTGCACAACCTAGTCACAATTATTCAGCAGTTATATAGATCCGGACATGTTGCCATGAAGCATGCCTTCCCGCGCACTGGTGATGACTGATCAATGCCTCAGAGAGACAGGCAAGTATCCATCTCATATCCAAGGCACATAATAAAGAAAGGAGTGGAGCAGGAGGAGGATATTGTGCGCACATCTCAGGTTACATGCCCATGAGTGGCAGCGGCCTGGCCTGGAAGACTTTGAGCTGCCTTGAGTGGGAAAACAAGCATGTTCCTCCCTTGTCACAGCAAGCATGAATGAGAAACAGTTCTGAGGAATGCTCCATTATCATCCTATCAGCGGCACTGGGGGAGGAGAGCTTGTTGTCTCTGTTCACACAGCAGTGTGCACAATCATGTGTCTGAAGGAGGCAGGGGTGGAGAGAAGAGGGAGGGGGCGAATGGTACTGGCCTGTAGCCCTGCAATTGGGTTGAGCAGTCTCCTCCCCTAATCCACAGACCTTGTACTTCCTCGTTTGTCTAGGTCACGCGTCCTTTTTTTTGTCAGCAATTAATTTGTGGCGCCGCCCTCCTATATTTATCCCTTTCGCTCTCCGATTCTCCTTCACCTCTTGCTCTGTTGGCCTTGAGTAGATTTACATTTGGGTGATCACTGTTGTGCTGCATACACCAGACTGATAATGGATCGCCGGTGCTTTCAAGTGTTCATCTTACCATGTATGATGAGTTATGCTGTTGACCTTCACATTATCATGCATGTAGCTGTGCAAAAAACAGTTCTGGCTGACCTTTTAGAACCTCTTGCACTTAGCACAACTACAATATGTTACAGTTCTAGATTGCAAATTAGTTTTACTGTTGAAGTCGGTGTGTTTTATTTATATGTGATCAGAGGACAAAATTAACTTGAGAATGCAATTTCTTAAAAAAAAAGGCATGTGAATGTTGAAAAGCTTAACTAAAATGTTGTGGAATAATTGAATGGCTGAATTGTAGTAGGATTAATTGTAGGATATTTTTACAAATCAATTATTCCCACAGCCCTTGAACGAGGAGTGGTTTGAATCGGTCAAGAAGTGTGGAAGAAGAAGAGAAATACTGTATGTCAAATGAATTGTACCCAAGATAAATGAGCAGATCAATTTGAAGTTGGAATGGTTTGAATCAGGTGATAAATGTGGAAGGTGGAGGTCAAAATGGCAAATGTATCATCATCTGTGTGATTGTGGCCCGGGGGGGTGGGGTGTGTGTGTGTGGGGGGGGGGGGGGGGGGTGATAATGTGTGAATTTGTGGAATGTGATAAATAGTTCCATAGATGTACTGAATGATTTGATTTGAACGTTTGGAAGTTCAAATGGTTTTAATCTGTTGAGAAATGTGGGAGGAGCAAGTCAATATTTAAAACGTTGGCATTCATTTGGGAATGTTGTCAGGGAAAAATGAAAAGTGTACAAATTTTGTCAATGTGGAAACTTAGTTTTCAAGATGTAGAAGATGGAAATATGAGTTAAATTTGGATGTCACCATTCATTGTAACAGGATTTTTTTCAGGAAAATATGGAAACATATGAATGCTGAAAGCTCATTCACTCATGTGTCAAAATGTTTTAATTAAAAGTAGACTAATAAATGAATGTGCAGATCTGATCCAAGGTTTCCTGCTAAATTAGAGAGGAGTTAGAGTATGCAAATCAAATGAAGGCTTCTAATCCAGGATTTACAGCGATGACAGGGTCTGCGGTGCTTTTCAAAACAATTATTCTAATTGATCTAATTAAACTTGTTGAAACCGGATTTAATTGTCCCCCTGATTTAGCAAACAACTTCTGGAATGCAAATTAAAGAGAGAACAGCTTCTAAATTGGAAAACTGAGACTGTGGGAGATTAAAGTGTGAACTACAACGCTCTCTAGTGGTTTTAAATATTCCCGAGATCACAATGACGTCAGCTCTGAAGTCTGAATAGCTCAGTGTATGCTATTAATACAAGTACAATGTCATGCTTCTACCAAAATGTTCATCCGACGTCGCAAATTTAAATTCAACTGCATGAACTGAATAGCTATTCATTTTTTTTTACCTATCATTATGGAACCATCTGTTAAAAATAAGTATAAGATATCGACCTTGTTTAAAACTTTTGTTTTGACAGCAAATCTAATATAATTCAGTACAGGTGACATTGTTGGTTCCTCCAAGTGTCCTCCATTTGGGGGCTTTTAAGCTGTTCCCGTCGCATTACACATTTGAGAGGCAAAAAAATATATATATATATGTGACTTGAAGCTACAAATACAACAATGCATGTGAGAAAAATGCATCTATTAGTATCTGTTAAACCAAGCACAAAGGCTGAATGAATAGCCTCGAGCGGCAGTGTACAATGGACATCTTTTATTTTTAATGGTCTCGTTAAGTAATTACAGTACATGCTGTGGCACGCCAAAGTGGGGGTTGATGTGAAAGTATTTATGTTCTCATGTCAAAGCAATGCTGTTCGTCAGCAATAAAACCTTTACCTGTGACTATTAGAATCAACACCATAAATGTTGTCGACTAAATGGAAGATTAAACAATTAATCTTTTTATCAGCGGTCGTGAAATGGGGAGCAGCGCGCTGTTAGCATGTTTGAGGTACCGTATAGACCAATATCTTCACCTCACATATAAAAAAGACCTCACACTATTTTTCATGTAAGATTTTTTTAATGTGTGTGTGAATTTTTTTTTTGGAGGGGGGGATCAGTGTGAGAGTTTTTTTTGTGTGTGTAAGAAATTATTTGGGGTTTGTGAGTGTGAAGAGAGGTTTACATGGTGTATGAGAGAGTTGCTTTGATGTTCGCAGGAGTTTTGGGCAAAGTAAGTTATTTTTTGTGTAGGTGGGTTAGGTGAGGTAGTTGTGGTGTGTAGGTGAGATTTGTTTTGTTTGAGTTTTGTGAGTGGTGGTTATGAGAAATGTTTAGGTGTGTATGAGTATTATTTTTTGGGGGGGTTGTATATTTGTGTATGCATGTGAGTTTTGGGGGAGAATGTGAGAGTATCTTGAAGGGTGAGAGTTTTTGTGAGAGTTTGTTCAAGTGAGAGGTTTTTCAGTGAAAGTGAGAGGTTCTTTGGTATGTGCTTGTGTGCATGCGTGCACTTCTTGGGTACCTATTAATGAAAAGGGTTTCCAGTTTGATGCACACTTCTTAAAGAGGAAGTCAACCCAAAGACATTTTTTTTCCCAAGAATATGTTCTATGCAGGCCCACAACAAGGCATTCTGATAAATATTGGGTTTGTGGAATAAGAATTAATCTTCCCGTTTTCAGCCAGCACTTATTTTGTCAATTCTGTCGAATGAAAATGACATCACAGTTGCTCAAGACTCAGTGAACAACCAATCACAGCTCACCTGTTTTCTAAAGCTGAGCCATGATTGGTCAGGGCTCAGCTAATGACGCTAATGATGTCATTTTCATTTGACAGAATTGACAAAATGGCCGCCCCCTGAGATGGCTAAAAACGGGTGGATTAACTGATATTACACAAACGCAACATTAATCAGAATGCTGTGTTTCAACTAGTGGGCCTGCATAGAACATATTCTTGAAAAATATACCTTTGTGTTGACTTCCTTTTAAATGACAAATTTGCTCAAATTACCTTTAGGAATGTTATGTTATCACATTATTAATTTGTGGTATTCATGTACTGTATATGTGAAGACTGATCATGGTTTTGTCAATTGCTAACACACATTTCTCAAAACCCCCACCCATATTTTCAAAACTCACAAACAGAAATCTAAAACTTTTTACTGCATTTACAAAACTCCAGACTTTATCATTACAACTTAAGCTATCACCTTAAAACCATATAAAGAGTGTTCAAACCCAAACGTGTTCAGACATTACACACAAACAGTAAAAATAGTTGAGTTCAATCAACTATCATTAACAAAATTATAATTTTAGTTATCAGTTTTTTGTTAAAGTACTTTAACACCTTGAATGTCTGGTTGGCTGTGTTTGTGATGCTGTACTTCCATTGATGTGTTGCTCATAGTTTCCTAGAGGATGATTCTAAAAACAAGAATGCGTGCATACCTTCTGCATAAGTCTCATCAAATATTTGACACACACTTAATACTTTGAGCTGCTCTAAGTGAACATTAGAAGCTTGTTTTGAGACACTGTCTTCAGAGGCCAGACTAGCTGAAGAGGATCACTGTTGTCTGACCTGTTTCAATGTCTTTAGAGATCCTGTCATGCTGCTGTTTGCTCACAGCTTCCGTTGTGGGTGTGTGCAGCAGCAGCAGCAGCAACAGCAGTGGTAGAAGCAGAAAAGAGATGGATTGCGTCCGGTCTTGAGAAGGTGTAGCTCAATGGATCTCCTTTGCAACTTGGCACTGGGCAGTGAGCAATGTGTGTGAGGCCTTTCGACAAGACTCAGTGAAGTCAGAGGCCATCAGCCAGCTGCACAAGAATAAACTGAAGCTCTTCTGCTCGGACCACGAGGAGTCTGTGTGCTTTGTCTCCAGAAGTGCAAAAATCCACTATGGCCACAAGTTCTGTCCCCTTGATGACCACAGAGAGAAACTTCAGAAAGCCCCTCAGGATGAGACTGAAGACTGGAAGATTATATTACGGTGAGAGAAAATCCATCAAGGTCCAGAGGGACCAGGTTGAAAGCAAGATTAAAAACAATTTTGCGGAGCTCCATTACTTTCTACAGTCTGAGGAGCAGACCAAATTTGTCTGATCTGAGGATGGAAGAGAAGAAGACTCAGATGATGACAAAGACGATTGAGGCTCTCAGCGGATCAATGACCGATCTCTCAGACAGGGTCAGAATCACAGAGGAGCAGCTCACATCTGACCATGTTTCCTTCATAATGAACTACCACGTTGCAATGACCAAAATCCAACAGCTGTCCAACAAGCCCGAGCTGCTTTCAAGGAACTCCGCTGGATGAAGTCAAACCTCTGGGCAACCTCAAGTTCACCATGTGGGAGTGAATGAACGAGGTGGTCTGTTGTCCTGTGTTTCTGGACCCAGACACTGCCTGAGCAGGACTCCATCTACCTGTAGATCTGAACAGACTGGTTTCAGTACTGGAAAGGTGTCCTCACTTCTGCTTTCGACTCTGGAACACACATCTGGAATGCCAAGGTGGGAAAGAACACATACCAGTGGCAGGGACTCATTGGTGGGGACATCTTATTCATTACATCACTTGCTGGGATGTCATCTGATTTTGAAATGATAAATACAGAATGTTTTCACAGCTATATGGATCCTGGAATCCATCGGTTCAACTGCAGAGAATCCAAGTTCATGTAAACATGGGCGCTGGAATGATGCGCCCCACCTTGGTCCTATTTATTGCATTGAACAGGAAGTACCGGTATGTCAAACTTTGAATGAATGGGTAACAGAGATTAATGTAACACCATTCACTCGTCATTACCCACTGTAGTATTTATCCTGCTCAACTCAAAATAGATATACTGTACATATATTTCAAAATATCTTTCATTGATTAAAAATATTTGTATTTTTTTTGTCTTCAAGGATAGGTACAGGGTGACCACCATCGGTGGAGGGGTAGGCAAGTGCACACCAATGACCAGCCACCACTGAGTACACGTTTAGACCACACAAAAATGTTGTGTTTTTATTCATCTGCACTTATATTTTCTTCTCAATAATTATCCCATATACCAGTGGTTCCAAATCTTTTTTGTGTAGTGCACCCCCAAACTTTTTGTCATTCCGTGAGTGCACCCTCACTCATACCTTGTACGTGTTGAGGAGTCTCCAAAAGTAGAGTGATGAAAATCATTTAATTTTGTTTCCTTAATTTGAAGGTTAAATTCATGGGCATTGTCTTCTTTCCTACTCAAATTAAACATATGATTAAACATTAAAAATATGATGCCTTGAAAATAAAAAAGTGAAATTAAAAAATGATGCAAAATAAAAAGTAAACCTGCCTTTGTTATCTATAACTCTTATAACATTTATCACAAAATATGGAGCTCCTTTGAATAAATCCGTTTTAAACAAGCATCAAACGTTAATTATCAGGAACAAAACACTGAGCAAGAATAATATTCAGACCCACCCACTATAGCAGTTGAGTTTTACTTTCTTTTCATCAGTCATCTGAGCTTTAATGAGACAGTTGAATTGATGCGGCTTTTGTGATTTTGGCGTGGCTGTCTGTGCCACAGGTACGGACAGGGGTTACTGACCTGGGAAATAACTTAAAATGTTCCCACGTAGCCCCTGCAATGTGCTCACGTTCACTCCTAGGATTACCTAGTTGGGAAACACTGCTTGGCATAGAATAGACCAGGCATGTCCAAATTCCGGCCTGGGGGCTAATTACGGCCAAGTTTTATCCGGCCCGCACCCTCTCCATCTGGCCAGTAGCCCCGTTGACAAGCATAATACAGTAAAATACACTCTAAATGAAATTTAGCATTTACACACAAGAGGGCAGCAGTACTCTCTCCAACTCCATAACCATGTGCGACCCTTTCCGGACAGTTTCTAAAATGGCGACAATGAATAATAAAAAAATAGGGAACGTTGACAGCGAGGTTCCGACAATTTAAGGAAAGGTGGAAATTGGACTATTTTTCACTGAAATACGTAACTACTGTCCCTCATTGGAAGGATACTGTTATCTATTTCCCTGTTTTTAAATCTAAAAGTTTTCACCGAATATTTTTGTCAACAATATTCCATGTTTCAAATTAACCCTGGCCTGTACTGGCATTTTCGCCTCACCATATCTGGCCCTCTTTGCAAAAACTTCGGATACCCCTGGAATAGACTCATGCCTGCAGTCAAAGTTAAAGGTCAGCTTGTTTTTTGGTTTTTGTTTTGTTTTGTTTTTGTAGTGTGCAATAGTCACCACAAGGTGTCAAACTATTCATACAAAATAATTGCACTTTGTGCTTGTATCTATATTGACTACAGTATCTGTATTCAGTAGGGCAGTGGTCGCCAACCTTTTTTTCTGCTTGACATGCGTTAAGAATCAGTTATAGATAGATGTAACGGAGAGAATCCGGTCACTTTTCAAAATAAAATGATTTTCAGCCTCGGATAATAAATAAACCAGAAGTACTGTACTTTTTTTTTCTTTCTTTCATCTGTGCGGCCCGCCGCGGCCCGGTCCAAAGTGGCCTGCACGGCGGTACCAGTCCGCGGCCCGGTGGTTGGCCCGGCAGCAATAGGGTATACGTGTCGTGTACAGTAAGCCAATGCATGGCAGATGTGTAATCAATTTTTGAAAGAAAACATGCGAAGTTTGTTTCAGTTTTGCTGAAGATACATTTTCCATTCAGTATTATTGGCATACCAATACACCCAATACCCTCTCTTCCCTTTCATATTACAACTTCACAAACAAATCAAGTAAACATTACATTAAGTTCCTCAACTCACATTAAATATCTTGATATTTAGCATTGGCAACAACATTTAAAAAATGCCCTTGTTTGTGTTTTAAGGACGACACAGTTCCCACAAGTGACAACAGAAAGCACATACATTCAGGAGCTGCTATCGGCCACAGTTCACTCCGAGTCAGACTGACTGCCAGGCAACCTTCAAGCTTAAATGGCACTCCTACGCTTTCATTAGCCGTGACCCTTGGTCCCTTGATGCTCTAATCCTTTACAACTATTTACAAGCATGCTGGGAATTTCGTGTCTTCACCTTGGCTACAACTGACCATGGGGAATACAGTAGTAAGGTGCTTTTTCTGGCGCAAAAGGTAGACTGTGCCCAAAAGTGTACGACAAATGCATCATTGTAAATCCAGGCCTTGTCCATGGTTTGTTGTTTTCTCCCGGCAGTTTCTTGCAAGCTAAATTAGACCAGAGACGAATGATTAATACAGTACTACTTTAGTTCCAACCACTGTAAATGAACGGGGCATCCTTCGTCCTTACTCACCGCTTGCCACATTAAATATGGCGGCGCTTCACGTATACTCCGCGTGAAAGTTTGTCATCTATAACAACATAGACTTGCCTGCTATTTATTCTGTGCCATGTGACTTCCTAGCTCTGTGCTATCATAACAACTACTGGCGTGGTCACTCCGAGCTGCTTTACCAGGAAATTCAAGGTGAGGCTTTTCCCTTCTGTTTATTGTGTTTATGTTTGTCAATGATAGTAAGTTATAAACGGATAGCGTCAGCTATTTGGTGAGGATTTATTTGGTGACCGCCCCCCCCCTCGTCCCCCAAAACCCTTCGGTTTTCTCGAGTCAGCGCAATGTCGATCAGATAGCAATGCTAAGCTAACCTGTTAGCAGTTGTCCTGTACACTTGGCTTGACTTACTAGCTTCACTTTTGAAGCTTATAATGCCATGTCAAAGCAAAAGTCTGTGTTCCCTCTTATCATCATCACGCTCAAAGAGTTTTACAGTTGTAATTTACCGAGTAATTTTCATTGTTCAAGTTTGTTTTGAGGCCTGTTGTCACGGTCTTCATTAAAAGCAAACATGTCGATAGAAAAACACTTTGAGCATTTATTCGATTGAGCATGTATTCGATATCCTTGATATCGCTGGCGTTGGGCCGCAAACCCTGTACTCCAAAAATAGTCACTTTTCAGGAGACTACAAAACGGCACTTTAACGTTCCATCATCAAAGAGATCAAGAGCTTTTCAACTGTTTTGATTGGTCGATAATTTGTAAGTAAATAAAATGACCAAATTGTGATTTATGAGATTTCGACTCAACGGCAGTGACATCTTCAGCTCCATGTAGTAGTACCTCATCAGGAAGACAGTCCAGTCAGTACATTAGCAGAACGACTGGAATCCCTCCCCATGCCCCCACTACTAGTTCCACTTTTGATCTACAAGTACGACCTTGAAATGGGCAACAGCAATATTGCTAAAGCTGTTTGAGCATTTCTCCAATATTATCCAGTTAAAAGGCATCATCCGGCCGAGATGGTCCATGTTTCATTACAAAGCTCAATTTATGTCATGTCATGTCATGTCATCTTCCAAACCGTTTATCCTATATAGGGTCGCGGGGAGTTGCTGGAGCCTATCCCAGCCGTCAATGGGCGAAGGCAGACTACACCCCGAACTGGTCGCCAGCCAGTCGCAGGGCACACATAGACACTCACTGAGCGGGAATCGATCCCACGCTGCCCGCACACAACTCAGGCGTGTGTACCACTACACTATCAGCGGACCAAGCTCAATTTATTTTATTTTTTATTTTTATCAGTAAAATACTCGTTCACATTTTCAATTTTATCAATTTGCTCTGGAGAAATCTGTAACGCCCCTTTCTGGTCAGCAATATGGTGGCAGTCAGGGAAGGAACAGGACAAAATTTGTCCATTTAAAATCATTGGCCATACATCGGTTTATTTACATTTACGGTACATTTGTGTGTACATCTCTGCTCATGCAACTTCAATCTCACAAAAACATCACAAGGATTGGACTCCTAGACTAAGCACCAACCTATACAAATACAATTCGTTCTGAGAGGCTTTTCATAAGCTGAATTGTTCATAGGTTGTTTATATATTAGATTTCAATCTATAAGTGTTAACTTGACGTACTTTTTATCCATCTCCAATGGTTATGTCCACACCACTCATCTGAAAATGACACATCGTAAGCGGCCACACTCGGCTAGAGGGTCGGCCTCCTTGCTGGAGCTCCGATGCATCCATCCATCCATTTTCTGCACCGCATAGCCTCACGTGGGCGTGCTGGATTTGTCAAAGTCCAACTTTGAAATTTCGCCAAGCCAACTTCTGGGGCTAGCCAAAATGTTCGCACGTGAATTGGATATTTGCACTGAGACGCCGCGTTGTAGATCTGGTCACACAGAATTAGTGTTTTACCCGCTACGACTGCATGTACGGCAGGCAATGCGGAGGTCCTGTAAAAGAAAAACGTTAAATCTAGTCACTGGTAGAGACAGCACTAATGGCCTCCTGGACACACGAGTAGGTTTACCTCATTAGTACCATGTACTTGTACTATTTGTATGTCAAAGTTGTCCTACTAGCGTGCAGAAGTGTCATTCAGTTGTGGGGAAAAACATTACTAGTAAAACATAATCCTTTTGCTCACGCGCAGAATTGCCTCACTAGTGATTATAAACAGCGTATTACTACATGGACACTTAAGATGGAGATCAAGTCAAGTGGATGGAATGAATTAGACTAAAATTGCGTGAAAATGCCACAATGAAAAAAGAAAATGTAACGCCAACAGCCGCATCATAGATAGATATAGATAGGTATATCTTTCATTCTTTGAGAGAAATAGTTGCAGCATTCATAAAACATTGGGCACATCAAACCAAGTGTAGAAATGCTAAAAGCAGCATCGAAGAAGAATTCAACAGTATTCTAATCTAAACGAGACTAAGATTTAATTAGTACTCAGTTCTCTCGTGTTGTCAACTATTAAATGACCAACTATAGTTCCGTTATCTCCTATCGTAAAGAACCATGGTCTAAAGGCCATCAAAGCATTTAAAGGCCCTCAATGTTTCAAAAGTTGACAGTCAGGAGAATGCAACTTGCACAATCACAGTCGTACATTGTGTAAACAGTTGATAAATGAAGTTAGTATGAAGCGAATGTCCCTTGAGACAAATGGAAAGCATCTTATCGCAAAACAATCCCTCTTTTTGCTCTATATGTCGGACTGTGGTGAATCTGCCATTGTATATCATACCAACAGCAAAGCGCTAATGTTCCCTTTTTGCACTTGCGCTGTTCCATTACGCATACCAAGACAGTCATTTGTGGCCCTTGGATGACCTGGAACGGGTGTAAGTTACGTCGCTGGTAGCCTTGTGACCGTCTTGGTCACAGAAGTTTTGCCCTCCAAAGGCTGCGACCGTGTTTCGGTTTGTTTGTGGAAAAAAATATTTAAAGTTGCTTTGGTGCAAATTTTTTGTTTGAGACCCGGCGTGCTTTAAACTCTCCCATTGAAAAGTACGATTTTTGATGACTTGGTTCATTAGTCTCTCTTATAGTTACTGCATTTGCTGCAGAGTAACAATTGTTATTGGTCCGGTTAGACTTGCGTTAGTGCCCAGGCTACTCTACTTGTAGTTTGCTTATTTCACCTCTGCCAGGTTTGAACGTTGGCGCCCCTTCTACCGGCTTATTGGCACTAATGCTGCATTCTAGGAAGGTATGAAGTCGGATGTATCCCACTCGGATTGTCTCACTTTCGACCTCAAAGCGTTTAAAGTGAATGTAAACAGCAAAGATAGCGGATTCTGATAAATTGTTTGTAGTTCTGGTTCATCACAGAACATTTTGACCTCGAGCAAACCCATCATAATTTCCTTAATTTACGTAAATGAAGGAATACCTTATCGTCAAAGCATTTCATTCATTCCACCAAATAACTTGAATTTTTTTCTGTCAGTACAAATCACGCAGTAACATGCAGTAATTTCAAATAGCTAAATTATATAATAATAATAAATACAGATATGTTTCTGATCTTGTAAATTTATGTTTTGCCATCCACAATCTGTCTCTCCATTGGGGTCGCCACTTGCCAGTGTCGACTGACGTCAGATTGAAGCCGGTTGGTGATTTCAGGGTACCTTTTTTTCCGACTTCAAAACTCGGACATCCCAATTCGAGAAGTCTATTTGTGCGCTTTTCCTGGTTGGAGGTCAGAAAAGTGTGACTTACCACCTTCCTCGAATGTAGCATAACAATGTTATCTCTCCGACAAAGTTAGTTAAAAGTTTAATTTTGGCCTTTGCTGGTGAAGGCTGCGTTGGTACACTTTTTCCCATCGTATGATGTTGCGGCCTCTCAAACGGGGATTACTGACATTGCAAACAAGAACACTACCCTCAACTGACTGGCTTCGCTGTGAGTAGCGTTGCCATCCTCCTCCCTTGTTACCCGGCTTGTTGTTACCGCGGCTTGTGTGTGCCACAGGTGCTGCACTTGCACGGCTGTTGCATTAGTGAGAGTCTGTCCCACAATCAATCTATGGACTGCAGAGTGCTACGGACACTGAGGGTTGCCATCCTTTCAACCAAGGTGCTCAAAATGTTGTGGAGTGTCTGCTACTATGACCGGTCCCTCCAAGAAGAGGTTGACAACGGAGCAACAGCTTGCCTCAAAGGTGGAGCGTTTGCACGTAAGGTCCCTCTTGCAAGAGCGTCACCCTCCTCCTTCTACAAAGGTGGCAGGACCGTCTACCCCGCCCATGATGGTGCTTGCTTGGGGTGATGTCGGCATTGCTCTGGCGACGTTGAGGATGGGCAGGCATCCATGATTTTAGAACCGATCACCCTGTCCTCGGCTCAGAGCTTGTCAAGCGAGGCAGGGAATGGCTCAATACAGGCTTTCTTGCGTACTGCCTTAGAGCTCTTGCTTTTGGATGTGCTATAGCGGACTCAGTCGACTCCTTTTGTCCCTTTTCAGTCTCCGACTCTCCGCGTTTAGGGTCTATTTGAGAGAGATACTAGAGCTCTGTCCCGGGTTTCGGTGGGCTGCTGAGCTTTGGCGGTTGTGCATGACACTGCTAGTGCCAGCTTGGATCGAATGCCTGACGTTGAGCCAGCCATTGCATCCCTCATTGGGTCCCCAGGGGAGACTCTTCGGCCAGCTCTGTAATGTCCTGGACCTCTGTGTCAGGTTACCAATGACCTTCTCACAAGGTGCTATAATGCTGGGCCGCATGCACGTGTTATCGGTAACTCCTGGCTCACCTTGTTTGCTTTCTTTCCATACCTGTATGAGGGCAGCGTGGACACTGCCGTGTCCTTTAGTGACGCAGCTCTGCAAGCGTTTGCTCCCACGACCAGGGGAACATGGGCGGATGATGTCCCTCCTGGTCCAGACGTGCCACCTGGTGTTGCTGACGCATTCCCCCTTGGCAGAGGCCTCGAGGAGGGCTCTCCACAGTGTTCCTGCGGAGTTGGGGGAGCTTTTTGGGACAGCTGCTATGGGGGCTCTGGAGAGAACGGTCAGGGCTCGTGAAACCCGGCAGCAGCTTTTGAGCCTCAATAGGAGCCTTGCCTCTAAAATAAACCCAGGGTCCATCTACTGTTCCCCATTCACACCATGGGCAGCAACCTCCACAGAAACCGGTTGCAGACTTTGGCAGCTCTGCCTGCTTACCTCTTGGGCAATCCCCATCTGCGTGTCCTACTCACCATCCCTCCAGTGCCTCTTGAGGCTAGAGGTCCAAGGATTGATGCCTAGGGGCCAGCCATTTGTTACTTTTCTCACTAGCAGCTTAGTTATTGGGCTGCTCATGCTTTGGACACCTGGTTGGTCTCCAATTTGCCCCATGAGTACAAGCTCCAGTACTGGCGCTGACTCCCTGTCTCCAGTTCGGTCAGGGAAAACATTATTGGCGACTCAGATCCTCTGGCGCACACCGGGGGCTTCGACTCAGCTTTCTACCTTGTGTCAAAAAAAACCTGGCGGATACTGGACTTGAGGGAACTCAATCATCTGAAGTTATTACTATTCCACATGCTAAATACAACCGATGTCTCGTGTCCAGTCACCTGAGAGGAGTGGTTCGCTTTCAAACTCAGAACTGTAGTTGCAGTCGTAACTTTTTAAAGTTTTACATGAGTGTTTACTGTTGTTTGGGCGAGTGACCATTTCATAAACTATAAATTTGGATGTCCAATAAGATGAGTTACAGTTGCAAATGTATAATACATTGATTGGTGTTGATGTTACATCAATGTTCAACCTTGTAAAGGACTGTTTCATGCCCTAACAGTCATCAATCATTACCACCTCCACAGGTCATCGGATTCAGGTTGCATAGTTGATCAAGATTGAACTACACACAGAAGACTTTAGTTTATCCTAGTTGCTGATTCTTGTTAAGTCAGCTTGCTGTTGAGTACTTCCCAATGTCTTCTTGCTGTTTGGGTTTTTTTTGTTTTCAGATGCTTCTTGGAATAAATGTGGACTTGTACCCCATATTCTTATGAATAATTTTGTCAAAGTTGTGTGTTGATTTTCATCAATTTGAGGAGGAAGAAAGATTGCAATATAAAATATGTAATATTCAGCTCATGTTAGAAAAGTAATGACCTGTATACCCTGAACATATTTAGAAGTACAGGCTAAAGCGTCATGAGTAAATAAGCTTCCATATTCATTAGTGCATTATTTGGATACTAATTCACCACTGACTCATCTTACAGGGCTGCTATTTACATCTTTTTAGAAGTGTCATATTCCCATGACTGTGTTCACAATGCCAAAGATAGGCTGATGGATGGCAGATGAGGTCTAGATGACAAACTTTCACGTGTGCTTCGTCAGTAGCACACCACTTGTCTAATAGTAAAGTGTAATAGTGGGGAAACTTATCCAGTGGGGGGGGGGAAAGATACCCGGTAGATTGAAAGAGCATTGATACCCTGGCATATATAAATACAAGTTAAAAAATGTTTCTTGTTACCTTATCCATTTATCTAAAAATACCAAATATTTCATTTTCTATGTACTGTACCTTATTGGTGGAACTGGACAATTTACACTATCTTGTGAAGTATGCAAAAACTGTATTGTTTTTAGTCTCTTGACATATTTGAAAAGTAAGTTGCTTTCTTTGCTTTTTTTTCCGCTGAAGATTACATTCCAGGGTGTGTACATAGTGGGTATGTTGTATCTTTTTTCCAATGTTGAACACAGGAAAGAGTTTTTCAAGAATATGTTCCCACCAGGCCCACTAGTTGAAACATGACATTCTGACTAATTTTGTGTTTGTGGAATATAAGTTAAATAGTAAAATGCACTAGTTTTTAGCCATCTCTGGGGGCAGCCATTTTGTCTTCTGTTGACTGAAAATGACATCACAACTGCTCACAACGACCAATCACGGCTGACCTGTTCTCTGAATCTGAGCTGTGATTGGTCCTTGTGAGCAGTTGTGATGTCATTTTCTGTCGACAGAAGACGAAGTGGCCGCCCCCAGAGATGGCTGAAAACGAGTGCATTAACACTTGTTCCACAAACGCAATATTTATCAGAATGCCCAGTTTCAACTAGTGGGCTTGCATAGAACATATTCTTGAAAAAAATGTTTGCGTTGACTTCCGCTTTAAGTAGAACATTTTTGTAAGTAGAGACGTGTTTTCCATGTAAATGCCCTAATCCGTTCCAAGCCCCCCAATATTCAGACATAAATGTTTTATAAAGCATAAAAATGCATCAAAACATGTTACAATCAGAGCTGGGCAAGTCCGTCCCTGGGCCGGACCGGCCGGACCCATCCGACCCGGCCGGACGCCCATTTTTGGGGTGGGGATTGGGGGCTGACAAATTTTAAAAAGAGCTGGACTAAGCATGGCTGGAAGTGGATTTTAGTCCAGCCCACTAATCGGCCCTCATGCTTGTGACGTTCTCGTGAGGCAGCCAAAGTTCATCTCAGCCTACTCGGTGAAAGGCTTCTTTTTAGGCTTCTTTCTGGTCAAGCAACGGCGAGAGAGACAACTGCCGCATTGATTCACATGACCGATACATGGTGCTGTTGGCGACAGGTCTGCAACACATGCCACGCACACATCAGGAATTGTTGCTGCTCTGATCGGTCCATTATGTCACATGTTGCAATGACATAGTTTCCCACACGGAAGAGAGAAAGCACCACGCAACTCATTGCTGCTGCAAAGCAAACTAGTTTGGCAGCGGCGTATGTGTAAAAAGAAACTACTCACCCACCTTCCAGATGCCAGGAAGATGCTAGGTAATAGCCAATGGCAGAGCAGCTATGAGTATGTTGCGTTCAGTAAACTCCGGAGCTGCGACTAGCAGCCCTTACTGTATTTTTACCTTTTGTATCCTGAAATTTCTTTCGTAACGAGGCAATATTTTCCTGTTGAGGCGTTTCGTAACTTGAAAATTTCGGATGAAGAGTCGTTCGTACATTGGCACTTGTAGTATATTGTATGAATGTCAGCAGTACAATTGATCTCCCTAATATAATCTGTAGTGAAATTAATCAATATAGAGGTGTATTTTTTTTATTTTGTTTTTTTTAACTCTTTGTGTTTTTCCAAGCTAACTTAATTACCGGTACTACTACAAGCCACACAAGCAAAATTTAATGAAGCCTTGAAGTTGAATAGCAAATATATGCTCAAAGCTTTCCATATGGCCGGAGGAGGTCTAACCACGTGAGGCTGCCTGATTGAGATTACAGGTGTCAATTTAAAAAGCCTTCTTGTTTAGTGTCAGTCTTT
This sequence comes from Filicampus tigris, assembly GCF_054856515.1. Lineage (NCBI taxonomy): Eukaryota > Metazoa > Chordata > Actinopteri > Syngnathiformes > Syngnathidae > Filicampus > Filicampus tigris. Next base: position 21,758,634 of record NC_141219.1, on the reverse strand, counting down.
ACCGCTGTGTATGGCCGGACCAAATGGCATCCTTTGAGGTGACGGAGAGGAAGGTACACACAGGTTTAATGCCTGAAAACACCAGGAAACTTCTAAAATGTCATTATTTTAGTTGGGATGTAGTTGGTGTCAGGGTCAACAGCGCCAATGTCTTTCCTGGATGGAAAGAATGTAAAAATAATCTCTCTTTACGGTGCTTTCCCACTGGGTTTGTGACACATCCTCTTTTGTCAAACAGAACAGGTTGTGACAGTCAGTGCCCCGCCTTGACTCTTTTCATTTCGTCACTGTCAGTAATTGTGGTATGACATCTTTGCCCGCTCAACAGAGAGCCAGGATGGACTCCAGGTCTCTCCGACTTCCCTTTTGCCTATCCACGTCTAGTCCCAGAGCGCCCGCGTCCTCCTCATCCTCCTCGACGTCAATGGCCTCGAGCAGGTTGTACAGCAGGGAGACTCTGCCTCAACATGACCGTTTTCCGAGGGCATCATCCACTTATAAGGCAGATGTGGACCCAAAGGTACTCTTCGTGGTCTTGCTGTATGTTTAGTCAAAAGGGCATACAGTACCTAACTCAAATGTTTCCTGCTCATGTAAAGTTAGCTGTATTTGACTTTCGTGTGAAACTCCAGCATAAGCTTAAAATGTACAAGAACGGATAATGGTGACCTTAATCGCTAAACATTTGAATACACTGGTGTTTCAATACGTTTTGTACAACTTGTAGTTCTCAACAAGGAGAAGGCTGCATCTTTCGCTGATTCATATTGTTTAGTCCACACGCTGTTTAAGACTGGGAATGTGTTAATGAACTTGTTTTGCCTCAGTTTCTTTAAGATATGAATACACTAATTGGTAATCGGTTTTAGTCATCTTTAATTGGGACTTCCACAAAGTTCATAACTTCATTGTTTTGAGTAGGATTTTGGAAAGTGACCGGTTGTCAATTCGAATTTTCTTTCTTTGACACAAGACGGCAGGGGTACTTAAAGTCAAAGTTTACCAGGAAAAGAACATTCAGCTTTTGGTTGAAAAATTGAAATGACCCTAAAATGCACAATAAACTTGACAGGTCAACTTAAGTTTACCTCCATACCTTGAGTGCAAAAGTCTGTCCATGACTGGACTAATACATTTCCAAGGATGTCCACTTCTCTGCCTTTTAGCTTCCTCTTAAGAACATCCTGTTTGAAGCAATGGCAAAGGATTCTCAATCACTTGTTAGGTGTCGTCATGCAGAGCTGGGAATTGACTATCCGTCTATAACTTCTGGGCGGTATTTCAGGCCGACCTACGTGGTCCCAGTCCGTCCCTTGTCGACCTCAAGAACATAATTTTCACGTCGCACAAGCAGATGCGCCGCCAAATAAAGAAAAAATATCAAATCAAAACAACCGCACGTACACCGTGGTGATCGGTGGAATAACAACAAAATGAGGCACATGTCATTGCATCTGTGAGACCGAAAGGTATACAACAATGTTTTATTTTTTATTTTTTTTCTTTGTTTGGCTGCGTGTCAGGAGTGGGGCACCTACGTGTGACGTGGTACCGGTAAGTCCATTCTATACGCCGTTTGGCTGACTCGGACCCACCGGGCGGGCCTGAAATAGAGATGAGAACTCATAGACGGACGAAAGCATAGACGAATGCCCACCTCTGCCGTCATGATAACGAAATATGAACATCACGATGAAGAGGACAGTTTCAAAACCAATGATAATTAAATTGTTAAAAATATGGGTCAATTAATGGATCGAACATCAATTTCCAGTCCAGCTTCATCCCAGAGCCAAATGGTGTCAGTTGGAACTTGCTTAAATCAGCCTTTCAATCAAATTCTTAAAAAGAGCACGCTGTCAAACTGCATTAGTGCTTGCAGTCATTTCAGATGAGTTCAATGTTTTCTGCTTGCGTTCTGTGGGAGACAGAACATTGTTGCTATGCATGTGTGTCAGCGGAGCAACAGTAGACTCAGGGGTCTTTTTATAGAACATCCTAGATTCCTTGCCAGTTAACGCACGTGTTTGAGTCCAGCTATTGGGCAAGACTCCTCTCACAAGATAGTGTTGCTGATGGTCAGTGTGCTATCTGTCATGTTCTTTCCAGAAGAATCCAGGCTTGATGCGAAGGCCCAATAACAAGCTTGTTTATGTCTCATTTGGAAAAGATTTTATTTTATTTTGCCATGCTGGTGTTCAGAGACTTATGTTATGAACATGAAAAAATGAACAACAAATATAGCACAGAATTTAAGACTTCGTTTTACAGTATTTTGTAGAGGCACAATAATGAATCCATTGTCAAATTGATCAATTTTTAATCATCGATGAATTGTTTGGACATGGACACTATTTTTTAATTTAAAATATACTAATGCTTGTAATTTCAGCTTCTCAACAGTAAATATTGACTGATTTCTGCATTCCCCCATGAAAGTAGACTGATTGTCTTTGTTTAATCCAAATAAAACATTTCCTTTTACTTTGTGTTGAATCCAAATAAAATAAAACATGAATATTTAAAAATGTTTTTTTAAATTGTGATTCATCGATTTATTAAAATAATTGTTTACAGCCCTAACACTTTTAATGCATGACCTCGGGTGTTTGATGGGGACTCTGTATCGGCAGATCCTCCAAATCACTTGGACCCGGGTCTAAAAAAAAATTGTGATCAGGATCATGTAAGGGCCAACCATCAATTTTGCAAATACCTGGTTTATTCCTGTTCCTGGCTTTCAATACAAATGAATTATTTTTCTGTGTCTTTAGAGTCAGTATAATTGTGGCCAGTGTACTAACTTAAAACATTTCTATTTTATAGAGGTCTCGCTTGCTCAGCTCGTCCAGAGACTACAGCAGCTACGACTGCCGAAGCAGCAGCGGCAGCAGCAGCAGCAGCAGCAGCAGTAGTAGCAGCACTAGCAGGAGGAAGTCGCTCACATCTTCCACCCAATTTTATGACCGTCCATGGGCAGAATCATCTGTCAGCAGCAGGACTAAACTGGTACTAAAGCTTCAACAAGCTCTTGTTTGTCGAATGATTCACAAACGTAGTCGTCTTTTCCATTGTACCGGTTCTACCCCAAAACAGCCTAATTCAGTCCTGTGTGGTGGCTTAGCCATTACACGTTGTCGAGGCCAGGCAGCTACTCAGAACCATGCAAAGGAGGACCGTGACGTCGCTGTCATCTGATTGGCCAACAGATGTAGGCATTTTGTTTAAGCGTCGCGGTAGGGGTGGGCGATATGACTATATTAGATCATTAAGCGGTTTAACGTGTTCACGATCTGATAAAGCCGAAAGATCGTTTGATTGTCTACATGGCACGTTCTAAATAGTTTAGCCCAATGGCGGCACAGAGCCGCTGACGTGTTCACCCAACCAACCAATCACAGTACGCACAGTGCACGGTATGTGACACTCCCCGCCTCCCTGTTTGTTTGTATAGCGGGAAGCTATAGCGGAACGTCACCACGAAGCAGAGTTGGTCCCGAAAAGAAACTCCACATCCACAGTGTCGATTTGGTTTGGATTTTCCTGCAGAGACGTTTTTTTTTTTTCTTCATCTTCCTGTTTCTGCAGACTGACGTGGAGGGGAGGTTTGGCCGTTCCAGTCTGTTGACCGGCACTGATGATGGAGACAACAAGCGGGCCAAACTGACAAACAGCGACAGAGGACTGTACTCAAAAACGTCCAGCACCGCACTTACAGGAACCACCTACTCCAGTAGTGGGCTGAACAATGCCAGAGGTACCTAAAACCCAATTCAACCGAAATTCTTTACCAAGTGCCTATTTGTGAAATATGTGCGAAGTCCTTTATTATAACCCAGAATTATATTGAACCGTGTCCACTCAATGAACATGTCCATCAAGTATTCTTTAACCTGTCATCCAAGTCATGGTTATCAAATAAAATAGACACATACCAGTCTTGTCCACCACCACTCATAAAATGAGCAGGAACAAGTTGAACTAAGTAGCAGCATTCAGTTGAGCTTGAATAACTCAACTTTATTTGTAGAGCACTTAAAAAATAACATTGCTGTATGTAAAGCAAAAATCTGAATTATAAAACCAAGACAGTTAAAACAATACAACAATAAAACAATGCCGAGTCATATGCTGAGTGGAAAGCCAAAGAATAAAATTTACTTGGCGGGGAGTGATTCCAAAGAGAGGCAACGGAGAATTCTCGATCCCCTCTGAGCCTCTGCTTAGTCCGCGGTACCTTCAGTAGCGTCGGTCCACTGACCTGAGGCACCCAACAGGTACGTGCGTAAAGGTGGAGGAGCTCCGAGAGGTAAAGTGGGATGACATAATTTAAAGACAAATATAAGAATCTTAAAATGAACTTTAAAGTGATCACTGAGCAAGTGAAGAAAGGTCAGAATAGTGGTTATGTGCGCCCTCCTGCGATACCAGTTCGAGCAGCTGCATTTTGGACCAACTGGAGACGCTTGAGGGAGGACTGGCTGACTCCAAAATAAAGTGTATTACAATAGCACTGTAACCGAGATGTAACAAAGGCATCGATTAATGTTGTTGTGAAAAGAGAGGCTTTATATTAGCCAGCTGCATAAAATTTGTTTTTTGTTTTTTTTTAAAAATTGATTTAATGCCGGTCCATTTGAAATTGACAAGGTGCAATATAAAACCCGAGTTTGAGACTGTTGGCTTTGGATAAGACGCCAGGGTTGCCTAGGTCAACAGGGTGGGACGTACAAGGGCCGCTGGGACCAAACACCCTAACGTTTGTTTTCATTTCAGTGGAATTAAAAAAAGTTCAGTGCCATCCAAACTTTAAGGTCCTCCAGACAGGACAAAAGCGGCCTTGAGGAAAAAGTGTCCTTTTTGCTTCGCAGGACATAGATCTGACTGTTATCTACATAGCAGTGAAAGGAAATAACATTCTTTCTTTAGATGGAACCCACGGGCAGCAAATACAAAGAAAACAGCAGGGACCCCAAAATGTAACCTTGTGGGACACCAAACTACAGTGGGGCAGAACGGGACTCGGAGTAACCTAGGCTAACACAAAAAACTGTGCCTGTGGTTTAGGATACAAACCACTCGAGTGATCGAAATTGCACAAAACAGCACAGCAAAAGAAAACAATACTCCTTGGTAAAGTTCTGGAATAAGAAAACTATTCCCCATGTATACTTTCCCCAAATTTTGCAGGGGTTTATCATATGAAATATATGAGAAGAGGACCTTGAAAAAATTGCCTATTAGATTAATTTGCAGATCTAACAGAGAAATCATGAGACACTTTTCTTTTATTTCTTTGTGCTTGTTTTCACACTGTCAACAAATGGCACATGCGGTGTTATTTTTGGCCTGTACGGAACCTCATTGTGTCCTCTCTCAGCAGCTATTAAAGAGAAACACAGTGAGCCGTCATGGAGCTCAAGCCATTTTTTGTCGCGGTCTTCAGCTTCCTGCTCAAAGACCCCATTGTCAAGCAGAACGGTGGAGACGCCACCTGACACGGGGCTGCGTGATCGCAGGACGAGAATCCAGGAACTGACGTCTTCATTGTGTAGGTGCTTTTTGTGGACACTCGAAGGACTTGTTTGTTTGGTTGTTGACAAAGTGCTCTCACCTTTGCTGCTATCAGATCAGACAGACCGTCTGACTTCCACATACGCCCAAGGAGCTCGGCCCAAAGACTCGGCCTACTCGTCTTGCTCGTTCACGGCTGAGCGAGAAAGCTCCTCAGGCGGTCGCACTGCCTCCACCTCCTCTGCCCCTCGCTTCTCCACATCACGTGACTACAACACCAGACCTTCGGGGCGCTTCTTGAATGCCTCATCCAGCTATGCCTCGTTTCAGGAACAGCCTTCCTCCCGCAGACAAGGATCTCCCCTCCCCCTGAGACCAACCCCCGAAGGTGGCGACCCACAATGGCGTACCTCCACACGGCACCTCCTATCCCGCCTCTTCTCATCCCGCTCCAACCAGGACTCCCCATCCTCCAGTAGCTCGTCCAGCGTCCGCTCATTTGATGATGACAGTCTGTCTTTGGACAGCGACGAGGGTGCCAGGATGTCTGCGGATGTGGAGCCGACCACTCGCAGGTGGCAGGCGAACAGCGCCGGAACCGGGCAACGCAGAGCAGACCTCTCCCTGATTTGGGAGAGTAAAGACTGTGGGGTGCCTGGAGCCAGGACATCCATGCCCAGAGAGCCTGAAGTGGGGAGCGGAGAGACGGCCAGTGGCGGAAACTCCCGGCTTTCTTCCTCCCTGCGGAGCCGCTGCCCTCCTCTCCTCTCTCGTCTTCGAAGACATGCACAGGATGAGAGCGCGCGCTCATCTGACGGACTTAGCCGTCCTCAACACTTGCTGAGAAGGTGGGACGACCTTGAACTGAGGGCGCCTCAGAATGACGAAGAGGATGATGATGATGAAGAGGAGCAAGGAGCGGTCAGTATGAATCGGAATAGGGGTGCCCGCCCGCGCAGACAAGAGGAAGACAAGTTACCCCAACTGGAGGAAACTTTAGTGGGCTTGGCGCAGCGCCGCAGGGGACCTGCACTCCAAAACGGGGCCACTGGACCACAAGGTCGCACCGAGAGGACGATGGACGGCGCAGCGAGCAAACAAGAGAAGCTCCGCATTATTAAGGAGAGGTATTTGACGTATATGCTTCTTGAGTTTATTCATCAGGACAAATTTAATTTTTTTAGTAGATTGCGTGGTTCAAATTGTATCTCGGCTGATGTACACTCTGTATGGAAAGCTGTTTGAGTCAATATCCTTGATAGAAAGTCAGCACACTTTGCAAACAATCACGAGAGCGGCATGGATGAAGGAGAATTGTATCTTCCTTGTAGTAATCTTTTTGGCCTACCGGTGCGAACTTCAGAGCGACATCAAGGCTGTCGAATAAATGCTTTAACGGCTAGCAGTACGCTCTTGGCCCTCATAAGACAATTCAGCGCATTGGTAAAATGTCGTAAATTGATTCAAGTTAATCCCTGTAAAGAAACAATAGTCGTCGTTTTGATGCGCTTTCGCTATAAGGAAAAAAAGCAAACCTCAGAAGGACAAAAAAGCAGAACTAGTTTTGAATAACGGCATTGTCATTTGCATATTTTTTGAAGGGAAGAATTGATTTAAAATTAGATGTGAAAAATATTTTGATTTGTACAGCAATTGTCGCCCAGCCGTGGTAGTCATTGATCCATTGCTAGAGGTTGTTGGTAGTGTGTCACCACTATCAGAAAGAAGCTTGCACTGATACCTTCCTTCTCTGCTAGACTCTTGCTGGAAGATTCCGACGAGGACGAAGGAGACCTGTGCCGAATTTGTCAGATGGCAGAAGAGTCTGCATCCAATCCCTTGATTCAACCTTGCAGATGCACAGGAAGTCTGCAGTACGTCCACCAGGACTGCATCAAGAGGTGGCTCTGCTCCAAAATTGGGTCAGGTGTGTCACCTTAATTAATAGTGGTGTCCACCAAGCTGATTTTCTTTGTCTGTCGTCATCTTTTTCCTTTGTTGTTCTTCAGCAGTGGGAAGTAACAAAATATAAATGCTTAGTCACTGCAGTTTTTTCAGGTTTTTCAAGTTTTCACGTGTCAGCACATTAGTCATTAGCACCACATTTGAAAACATGTCAAAATAGACTCTGATGTTTTAAGCTCCCGCTGATGACAAAATAATGCAAGACAGAAGTAAAGTAAAGTAACGTTAACGTAAGCTAATTTGTTGTTATAGTCAGTGTCACAATGTTAGCAAAGCTGTAAAGTATGTTTACATAGAACGCCCAGGGGTTTTTCCAACTTTTTTTGCAACAACTATTGAACGACAAATCTGGGTGATATTTGACAAACAACTCTCCTGGCTTCAAGTAGATGACTTTAATTTGTAAATTGGCCATTCCCTGCCAAAATAGCAGGTGATATGGCGGGGTGACATCGTCAAATGTAAAGCATAAATAGTCAAATGACCGCCTTCTGGGCGTTCTAGTGTTGAAACATGGTGGGTGTTTATGGGTGTCACAATTTCGATTTTTATATCGATTCAAATTTTGTCTCAATCATCGAAATCAGTGCGACGATAGACGTGTCACACATGTGTGCAATGTGCATTGTTAAAATGTCACTAAGTAAATAATATTGAGTGATTTGTTCTTTGAAGCCTTAACATTAAATACAGTAAAACAGTCTCGCTGTAAAGTTCTTGACAGAATTTTAAAAAAGAAACATGTAAATAAATTCTTTAGGAAGTTAATTTTCATTGGTAGGCAGCTCTGGAAATGTGATGCGGTCCGAAATTTTGGTGCAACTAACTTAGCACTGATGCAACCAAGAAAAAAATGTTGGGCACACAAGTGCAACGGGCACAAAAGGTTCGTTTAGGGCCCTGAAACGTAAATAAAAAACATTCTGTTTTTCTTTAACACAACGTCCCAACTTCACTGGAATTGGGTTTGTGCTTAAGTGCAGTGTGTGAAGACTTTTGCCAATTGTGTCTTTTGAAGGCACAAACATGGAGGCCATCACAAATTGTGAACTCTGCAAGGAGAAGTTGCGCTTGAACATCGACAACTTTGATGTGCAGCAGCTGTACAGGACGCATGCACAGGTAAGGAATGTCTTTTTCGTGGACGTCAGTGTCGACATTCTTGGGAAAGTTAGCGCACAGCGTGCTGAGACGTCTCGTCTCGCCCCACAGTTTAAATATGACGACTTCATCAGCAGTGGTCTCTATCTGGTGGTCCTGTTGCATTTTTTTGAACAGAGATTCGCTGATGTCCTGGGGGCAATCGATGCAGCTGGGGTGAGTACATGCGCGCACACACACTTTTGGTCTGCATTTGAGCTCTTCCTATCCAGTGTGGGGAGCATAAAGGAACATTGAATAATGATTATGGTTGTCACCTGTGTTGAGTGTTCCGTTATGAGAAATGACATAATTGCGTACATCTTCTTGAAGTGTTTTCAGAGAATAAGAATAGCTCAATGAACAACAGTCTATTTGCCGAATGCTAGGTTCACACCACAGGCAAACGCGACCCAGATCGGGTTGTTTTGCCCATTTGCGACATGTATCTTATTATTTATTTCTTTATTTTTATGACAGTCTGAACGGCCCAATTCCGATTTTTATTTATTTTCTTTTTTTTAAATCTGACCCGGGTCGCTTTGCTATGTGGTCCTAAATCTGATACGTATCAGATTTTTTTTTTCAATGTGGTCTGAACGGCCAGGTTGCATATATCCGACATTGACGCCGTCCGGAGCCCAAAATGCGCTCCGCGCAGGCATAGGGAAAGTGCTGGCAGCAGGGGTATCGAATCTGTTGTTTTGAGTAACACTATTGACTTTATATTTGACTTTAATTTAATCCCACTTGAAACATGAAGCGTAAAGTGGAGATTTATGGTAATAGTAGTAATTCAGCCATGGTTCATATTGATTCATTTTTTACGCACGGTTATGACGTGACGTCTCCATCAAATTAGATATTAAAGCAACGCCTGATAAATTTCCCCAAATACTGTATTTATTTCTACCTCCTAAAAATAAATGCCCCGACACGCTGGACCACATTCCCTTTCTCAAACGCGTCGGGAGTCTCTTCTTCTGCGCATGCAAGCCACTTTGACGACGCATGTAATCATACAGCAGACAAGACCGAGGGCGCATTCATAATGTAATATGTACGCTTACACCAAAAAATTCGTTTTTTTTTTTTTTTGGTTGTTTTTTTTTTCAAAAAATCTGAATTGAGCATTAAGACCTACGGTGTGAACCTAGCCTAAATTCAACCTTCGCAGACTACCTTGACCTGGATGACTCAATCCATGCAGACATCGGGGTGGGGGTGTTCTATGTGTTATTTTGTATTATATAGTGGTATGAAGTTAAACACAACTGTCAATTATGCTATTGGGCTAACATTAAAAAAAATATAACATTGTTCTTGAAATAACACCAGGTAACAGCAAATTTTGATCAGAGATGGCTTTGTGTCCCTCAAGGTATTTTTGACACTGATTTCAAAGACGTATTTACTTTTTGTAGCATATCAGGTTTTTCAGGTTATTTTTTTATTTTTAAATTTGACCTATAAAAGCTTGCACAATAGCCTGCAAGGATTTTACCATTCATTGTAATTTATAACTGTCACGTTTCAGAAAAAAAAATACACCTGTTGCTGAACCTAACCCTTACTTCATAGATATTAAATGCATGACTATATTATATATGTTGTTGTTGTTGTTGTTAGCATCATCATCAAAACCTGATGTGCTACGGTCAATTTCTAGGGCAGATTCAGAATCGGCGCAAACAATGAATCTAGAAAAGTTAACTTGCATCTAATTAAAATGACTTTTCTTGCCCTGTGTAGTTTTAGCCCTCAGGCACTATAAAATGTGTAACCATATTAAAACACACTTTCAAATATTCCTTAGTCTAGCGCCTGTCCTCATTTTCTCGGTGTCAAGAAATGGGAGACTATTGTATACCAGCACTTGAAGGAAGGAAATGAAGGCTTGTTGGCACGGAGGCCAAGTGGACTTGCTTCAAGCAGTTTGCTACTCACACAGTCAAAGTTTACCGAAAAACGGACACACCAAACAAAAGTCAATGTCTATTTTAAACCCCACGACGTTCAAGCAAACCACCGAATTATATCCAAGCAAAGTCGGCGAACAGAATGCAGAACACCATAGACGGACGGGATAGCATCAGTAGCGGTAATGGCAAATCCTCAATTAATACATGAACACATCGGGAGCAGCAGCGCATATAACTGCGCGTGTAGAAACGCCTTGGATTAAGCCAAAAGAAATAAGCATGGAATGTCATTTTAAAAATACTGTAATTTATTAACCCTCAAACAACTTTGACTTCAACACAACGCATAACAAACATAGATCCAGTCAATATCAGTCACAGGCATACATGTATTTGCTGCGAAAACAACAACTGCTTCATCTTACTGTTAATTACAACTCACATCTCACTCAACACTCAAGGCATCCACAACTTTACATTTAGTCTTGGCTGTATACTCTCAAACGATGGCTAAAAAAAAAAAATCTGCAATGTAACGTGACTTTGCTGTATTGTATAGTTGACTGCTCTTTGTGTCAAGCACAAGCACCAGAGTGAAACTTGAAAGTATTCTACTGTAGGAATGTCTTAGTTTTGAAAAGAGCCAATTGTTCCCTCTTCCCATCCAGTCATTTAACCTGGTGAGAATTCTTCCAGAACACATGGACAACCTTGAAAGTACGTCACATACGCTTCCCTCACGTGTTACACACAAAGGCATGCGGAAAACCGTTTGAGCAAGTTTTTCCCCATTCTTGGTATCCGCTTTGAGGTCCATGTACGAGTAGGCCAAAAGTGACAATTGTAATGGAAAAAAACATGTTACAAATGAGGACTCAGTCATTCACATAGCATATGAAGTACGTGGACCTTCAGCTGGATATGGAAAAAGTGCTCAAAGGGCTTTGGACATTTCCGTGCACGCACGCGCGAATGCCCGGTTCACCGACTTCGTTTTTGTCGTTGCCGCAGATCCTAACGGGGAAAGTAACGACGAGGAACAAGATGGCCGACCATCTATCGACTTCTCCGACTTGGATGACGACCTTGACGAGGGATACTGATCATGATAATCATCATCACCTTGCGACGAATGGAAAGCTGTTGAGCATTTCTTCTATATCTTTGATGTCATCGCAGTCGGGCGGAATCCTCGCATTTACAAAATCAGTTTTCAGGGTTGTTTTTTTTTTAAACAACAAATTTGCTAGCAAACACTGCACATTTATTTAACGTTGGTTTTACACCTTGTACCTGCTGTTGCAACTGACAACACCACCCCAAAATTCTCTTCAATCAAGAAGTTGATATGCTAAGAGGGCATCTATTGTAATTTTCCAACCCGGAAATAAACCTTTAGGACTTCACAAAAATAACTAACTCTGGTTACATGACCTTATTTTTCAAAGGTAACAGACATCATTGGCCTAATAAATAAAATGTCAAATTGACTGGTAAGCAGTTTAATCTGTAAATTAATCTGCACACAGACTTTTAACTAGTTGTGGCTGACCAGTTCCTTCTACGCAGAAGCATTATGGCCATCCATTTCAAACAAAACAGGTTTACTCAAATGTATCTAGCATTATGATTGTCAGTCATTGGCTAAAAAATAAAATAATCCAGACTTTCACTCCCATGGAGTGAGTAATGTATGGAGTTTTCCAGCCCTACTCAGTGATTGTCCCAGAACATGAATAGATGAGTTCTCAGGCTATTTTCAACTCTTAAAATTGGTTAATCGCGTGTAAATTCAACAGATAATGTGGGAAAAGGCACCTAGAATCTATTTGTGGAAAAATGAAAAGTTGACCACATTTGAAAATATGAGGTTTCCCCCTGACGCAGACGATATGCTAGTATGCTCTTTATCCTCACTACTCGGGCAACTGCATGTTACCAGTGAGGCAAAACTGTGCACTAGATCACAACAGACTACTGGTGACATTTTAAATTTGTACTACTTCACATCTAGCACTTTGGTAGTAGTGCATGGACATCCGCTAGTGCAGTTTTGCCTCAATAGAAATTTGCTTGTCCTAGTGTGCAGAAAGAAAGTTCATCCAGTAGTGGAAAAAATGTAACTAGTAAGACAATCATTCTGCAACAAATTGTCTCACTAGTGAGGACAAAGTGTGTCCTAGTACATAGACCTCAAAGGCTAGCAAGAATATGGAATGCATACTTTTCTAGATGTTTTGACTTTGATTGCCCACTTTTGCAAACATTAGACTTTTTATTTCCAGATATGCAAACTTCAACTGAATTGGTGTGTGAAATGTGTTGCTTAAGCACGTTGTTTTGTTTGTATGAGTGCACTTTATTCAGTATATTTCAATACAAATGCAACCACAAGTGCTTTAATGTTGGACGTTTTTTTTTCCGTCTGCTTTTCCTCTTGAGCGCAAGGGTGTCCAGCTCTAATTGTCTTCATGTCAGTGTTCTAAGGATATTTTAAAGGATAAACTCAGTTTAACATGTTTATTGAAATAAAGATTTTGAAAAGCTAACGTGCTTCCCGTCTTCAGCGCATCTCATGTATTAGTGGCGCAACGGATTATCATTGATCCGTATGGAATAAGCATCACGGTTAGTGGGAAAAAAAAAAAAAAATTTAAGCGTTTGACAGCTCTAGTATATATATTTGTGTGTGCGTGTGTGTGTATATATATATATATATGTATATATATATATATATATATGTATATATATATATATGTATATATATATATATATGTATATATATATATATATATGTATATATATATATATATATATATATATATGTATATGTATATATATATATATATATATATATATGTATATATATATATATATGTATATATATATATATGTATATATGCGCACATACACACGACTGCAACAACATCTTTGTAACCTTTCATGAACCCTGATTAAAAAAAGCGTTAGCTATGTGCGCAACCACTTGGTGAGATACCTTACCAACTTCACAGCAATTGCAGTTTTCACATTTGAAAGCCAAAAACAAGCACTAATATTTAAGCAATCGATAGAAAAGGCAATACAGTACCTGAACTAGAAACTGCCATCCTGAGTCCCATGTTCCAATAATGTTGCTCACTTGAAAAGTGTGTGGCTTCAAACAAAAGGTGCTATTTTGTGAGTTGTTGAACACATCTAGATATACAGTACCCAACATAAATTAGTACACCCCAAACAGGTTTGTAAGTTCGAACATCTTTAGTTTCCTTTCAGCATCAAGATTTTCTATGGGATACTATACTGTACTAAAAAATTCTCCCACAAATGTGGCCCATTGAATGCAAACAAGAGTTGTTCATTTGTACACGTCACTTTCTTAAATGTTTTAAAGAATATGTTGAACAAATAAGACCCCGAGAAAAAAACATGTTCATTCCAGGCCTAGCAAACAAGTTGCTGGCCATAAAAGTCATACAAAATACTAGATATAGTCGTTTTTGTTGTGGGCTGTATGAATATTTTGTATTCATTAAAGTGATTAAACTTACGATTTTTTAATTTATACATTATATTACCAACCTTACTTTCATGTTATAAGTTAAACACATATTGTACAAACAATATTTTGTCAACATTTTGGAAATTATGTTCATTGAGATATTGAATAAAATCTTTCGATTTTTCAAGGGGTGTGTACTCATATATGCTGAGCACTAATACCATGAAATACAAGCTGGAACTTGGAACTTTTGTCTCATTTTCATCTTTTGATCTGACACCCAAATGCCTTCAGTACACAACAAAAACAAACAAATTGACCTTGCCGTTACAATACTTTTGTATATTTAATCACGGTGTTCGCAATCAAAAGGCAAACACACAAGTATAACGAGAGAGGAACATTTTTATTGGAGTGACGCCGTACCTCATTTAAAAAAAACAACAAACAAACTCCGCTTTACAACTTAGAAACCAAATTTACAGAGTTAAAAACAAAAAGCAGGCTAAGGACATTCAACAAATGAAGCATCTTTGGTTTGTTTAGAAAGCAAACACCGCATATGTACAAAGCATGTTCAGCAAACACGTGCGCACAATCTCAACCCTCCCAAGTGTGTCAACCACGCGGCGCTGTTAAAGTGCGTTCTTGCTCAGTAGTCAACTGCTTAGGAAAGTTCAAGCTCCAAAGGCAGCAGTTGTCAACGCTTGTCTGAGTCGCCCTCTTCTGGCGAACTACTGTACTTGCAGTTAATCATGAACATGCGTTACTCGTGGCCCATCGCCGGTTCAAGTAACAAGACCTATTCCAGCGACGTGACCGCTCCCATTTCTTTTTAAGACATCCAAAAGGCACTGTGAGTGAGAAAGTCAGCTTTTTGTTTCCTCCTTTAAAAGGCACACACCTTAGAATTAAAAGAAAATAACAGAAATGATCTCCTTCAATCTATTCCTTCAGACATGAGAGCAAATTAACGGGACATCTTAACAAAAAGGAAAAAAAATGTTACAACCTGTGAGTGTTCATCAGTGCAATTGAACCTGCCCAGGCAGAGAAACGAGATTTTTGTCATATGACCATCAAAAAAACTCAATTTAGGGAAAAGAAACCTCAGCATCTAACCAATGTCAAGAACGATCACAAGTACAGTGAAACCTGCGCATTAGTTCACTCGTTATATCTCTTTTCAAGCACTACCTTTTTTCCTTTTGTGGAGTTGAGTCGTGTTGCTCTGTATGTATGTGTTGAGTAGCAGTTCCTTGAAGGTTTATCGTTACCATAAGATCAATGCTAAATGATTTGTTTCATTTATGTTAGTTTGATTGGTGAATTATTTTTTTTGTAGAACCTATAATTACGATATTTAAAATTGTACCTATGCGCCTATTTTGTGCTTAGCCAACTTGGTGACAAGGAACCATGTTGAAGTGAACCGAGGAGTTTCATTTGGACAAGCATAGCACTTTGCTGGCATCGTGTGGCATCTATAGGCAATTGCATTTTTTGGCGAGGTGTCAGTTACTTGTGGCTTTTCACTATTTGCGGCAGGACTTGGTCCCAATCTCCCACGAATAGTGTATATGTTGGCGTTAGCAAGCGGATTTTTGTCAGACAAAATGACATCATTTGATTGAACATTTTGGTGTTTAAATAGACAATGGGCGGCACGGTGGTCGACTGGTTAGCACGTCCGCCTCACAGTTCAGAAGTCGTGGGTTCGATCCCGGCTCCGGCCTCCCTGTGTGGAGTTTGCATGTTCTCCCCGTGCCTGCGTGGGTTTCCTCCGGGTACTCCGGTTTCCTCCCACATTCCAAAAACATGCATGGTAAGTTGATTGGACTGTCTAAATTGCCCCTAGGTGCGAATGTCTGTCTCTGTGTGCCCTGCGATTGGCTGGCAACCAATTCAGGGTGTCCCCCGCCTACTGCCCAAAGACAGCTGGGATAGGCTCCAGCACGCCCGCGACCCTTGTGAGGATAAGCGGTATGGATAATGAATGAATGAATGAATGAATGAATGAATGAATAGACAGTGTTTTGTGGGTCAGTTTTACAGTAAATGTCAACTAGTGTGACAACTAACCTGAAGCATGCATGCTTGGCATTTTAATTTGGCGAAATGCAAGCAAGAGAGTCTTTGTTTCCTCAAAGTGATGTTATACGATAGTCTCCCGTTTCTTGGAACCAGGAGGCTGAGAAGCGAAAGTGTGTTTCCCTAAGTTTAGGTGTGTTTAAATTGTGTGGGAGAGGTGTAACAATTTTTTTCCGGGTTCAAAAATGTGTAGGTCTCACTGAATTGCAGATTTCCACCTATGGCAACGTATCCCCCATGATAAACGGGGGCTCACTGCACTTGAAAAATCTAAAATAATCCAAATGAAGACACTGCATTCAAGCAGTCCGATCATATTTACTTCTTAGAAGCAGGTGGGCGGGTTGATAAATAAATAAATTAATCATTAAAAAGGGTGGGCGGGGGAAGGAAGGAGGGCGGGCGGGGCACAGCCAAACTCCCTGGGGCAACCATTCCGGGCAGGCTCATTCGTCTTCTGTGATAATACTGGTGGTGTCTGACTGGTCGGTGGTCCTCTTGTAGCGCACCGAAGAGGAGAAGTGGGCTCGCTTCTTCTTGTACACGATGAAAGCCACGGCGAGCGCGAGAGCGAGCAGGACCACCATGAAGAAGCCCACAGCCACGGGAGAACCAGAAGACTCTGACAAGGCAAGCATGAGCAGGACACGACCACGTCAAACCGGATAGCGCACAATGCTATTTAGCAGAGGCTGGCTCAAGTACTAACATTCTGGACTTAGTAGGGCTGGGAAAAAATATCGTATCATGACGTATCTTGATACTTTTTATGCCGATACCAAGTATCCAAGTGGAGACACTCACTGGCGTTGGTTTGGCAGACGACGCGACTGAGGCTGGCCTGGCAGCCGACGACACTCCAGCTCCCTCCGTCCTCGGTCGCCATGACGGCGCACGGGGCCTCCTTCCGCTTCGCCGCGCTAACCAAGGCACCCGACTTCCAGTTGGAGTACGACAGAGCCGAACCGTCCTGCCAGCCTGTGGGAGAACCTGATCACAAAGACTTCCCCGTAAACGTCTGCGCACAAATATTAGCGTGAAATTCCAGCATGATCGCTTATGAATGCGCTTTTTAAACACAGTATCAAAATCAACTTCCAAGTTGTTCTACTCGTCAGGACAAAGCCAACTAGTACATGGACCTGAAGCTGGACATCAAGGATGGAGAATAAATGCTCAATGACTTTATGAAAAGCTACTAGCGACATTATGAAATTGTACAAGCGCTTTACTACTAGAAGTACCCGGATGTCAACAAGTGCACAGTTTGCCCTCACTCCCGTTGCCGTCATTGAGTCGGTAAAGGCGGTAGTGAAAAAAAAAAAAAAATGACAGAACACAGTCATTCAACAACCGCGCTTACCGTAATTGTCTTAATAGTGAGGACAGACAGCGTACATCGGCATCAACGCGATAAGAAAAATACGTAAATAAAGTCGCCGAGTCGGCAGTTGAGATCACCTTGAGCGTCCATGGCGACGCCGAGCCACACCCGACTGGTGATGAGCGGGTCGTCGGTCACGTGTTTGGCCACAAAGTCGTTCTCCTCTTTGCTTTTCACAGACAGCAGTTGAGCGTCTGTCGAAACGCGCCAGCGGTTAGAATAAGGCGGCGGGCAAAAGTGGATGATGGTTGTGAGTGGGACGGACGGACGGACGGACGGACCCATGCTCTGACAGATGCTCTTGGCCCGCCGCATGTCGTAGACGCTGTAGTTGTAGAAGCTCATGTCGAAGGCGTAGCAGCGGTCGTCACGCAGCACCCACTTGGATGTGCCGTTGCTCTGAGGGCAGCCGTTGACCTTTGCCATCGCCTGCAGCTTGGCCCCTGACGCCACAGCACACACAAAGCCAGATGGCGGAAGCAGCAAAACAACTTCAAGAAGAGCAATTGAAAACAATAAAATACAAATTGTGGGGATATCTTTTAACAACGATTGATTGAGCCCTGCATGAAGCATAAAGTTCAACATAGCAAGAAGCCACCAGAGGGCGCCAAAACTATTTATTGTCTGTATTATGTATGAGACATGGCTTTTGGGAAATAATAGAATTCCCCAAAATTCTGAAAATTCGCTCAACGCCAAACCGGGATTATGTGGGAATTTGCTGCGCAAGACAGTGGTGGGATTTGTGAAGGTTTAATCTGTTTTTGTTTTCTAATTGTTTTGCTCTTCATTGTATGAGGATTTATTTAAAAGTGTTTTTACTCATTTTCATGTGCTTGTATGAGGTGAACAAATTCCCCAAATTTGTACTTTATTCTATAATGTAATAGAACTAAAAAGTTTTCTTTGAATGTAAAATCCAAAACTTGTATTCATTTTAATTTTGTTTGCTATTTAATATATGAAAATTGAATCAGCATTTTTTTCTAACATTTAATGTGTATTTTATTTACTGTATGAGAATTTGACCTGTCAGTTTTCCTTCCAAATTGTCATGTTTATTCTTCAATGTTTGACCAAATTGTAGTTTTTTACTCATATTTCCGTTTTCCCTTTAATGAATGAGAATTCAAACTAAAAAAAAGTAACATTTTTAGTGTTTATTCAATATATACGCATTAAACCTGTTTTTTTCTTACATTTTTTCATTTTTTTGTTTTAGGTGTGATGATTTGATTGGCTTTCCACTATTTTTTGTTTGTAAGGAAATTAATCTAGATTTTTGTCACTTTTTGTGTTTGTTTAATTTATGAGAATTTCCTCTATAAAGTTTCTTTAGTTTTGCTTGATCTTTGATGTCTGAGAATTTAATCTAATATTTTTCTCAATTTGTTTGTTTAATCTTCAATGTTTGATCATTTATTCTGTAAAATCGTACTCACATTTTTGTTTTTTTCTTTAAAGGAATTTAATTTCAATCTTTTCAATTGTGTTTTGTTTATTTCATGATTAAGAACTCAATGCGTAATGTCTAACATTTTTGTTTTTTACTGTTTGAGAATTGAATTTATATTTTTGAGTTTGGTGTTAAAAAAAAAACTCAACTCAACGCTACTCCTCATTTCTATTTCTTATAAAAATGTATACATCAGAGAACATTAAAAAAAAAAAAAAAAACGTAAAAAAAAAATGTCAATCACTAACTTCCTAGTGTGCATTTCAAAATGGGTGTCTTACTCTGGAATGGGGTGCTGGTGTTGGTGTTGTAGCAGACGGCGCCATCTAGCAGCGAGTAGCAGCTGCTCCTCACCCAGGCACCGGAGGGCATGACAAGAACGCAGCTGCCCACATCTCGTTCGTCTGTGCTCGTACTCTCCACAGGCTCCGAGATGTCCAATTGGTACTGGTAGCTGGTCCCGTCCGACCACTCGTACGATTCACCTCCAGCCTACATGGACGGACACAAAAGGTCACCGGGTAAGCATCTTAGGTGAATTCAGGGACAAAACATTTTGTCCCTGAAATAAAGCGACGGCTACACTACTCAATTAAAAGTTCAGGATATCGGGCTAAAATGTCCAAATGGACTTCAAATACAGGCAAACTTAATTTGACCTTCTCTAAACTTTTGAATTTCGAACACTTTGATGCCTTTCGGTGACTCTTCCAGTTTCTCTGTATTTGTGTTGCAACCTCCCAATGACTTTCCTCAAACCAGATATTCTCAAAGGAAAGTGGCCACCGAGGTCACCAGCAGGTTGCAATCGAGATATTGTAAGAGTCACAGAAAGGCAAAGAAGTAGGTGTCCTGGAGGTTCGTCCTGAAATTTCACCCAAAATTCCAAAAGCCTTAACTTTTGATGATTCGTCTACCGTAATACATATTATTACAGGGTATACTGTAATATACAGAGGGATAAATAAATTAGTAAGTAAGTACATTTTGCCGGCCTGTCATTTGTCCCTCATTTTTCCCCAAGTGTTTTTTTTTTAAAATATATAATATATAATATTGCGAAAAAAGAGTGAGATGAATATTTACTTTGCAAGTCAATTTACAGCGCGTGCCCCTAAATATTGTACTTGTCCCACTAACATTTCAGGTAAGAGGCGGAAGTGCCCCTGGTAAAAAACACTTAGCCTGGAGCCCTGCAGTACTGCAGTATGGCAGAGACAGACTTCCATACTGCAGTAAAAGCATTACTAAACGTGTAGGATCTTAAGAAAAGAAAGTGTAATGCGATCACCTAGTGGCCGTAAAAAATAATTACACTTAGGGACAGTATGAAAAGCTCATGTACTGTATATTTGGACAAAAATTCCTCACCCTCCAACAGTCACTTTGCAAGGGTACGACAGTATAAAAACAGCCAACAACATGTCCTTATGCGCTCATAAACGGCTTGTGGCCAATACCTGCGGGACAACAATGAGGCTAAATGATGCACGACCCTTACGGACTAACTGCAGGAGATAAGCACACAACCTCTAGGTTCTGGTGAACGTCTATTAAATGTGAAGCATTTTCGTAATTTTTATCAATTTGTCTAAAATATTGGGGGAGAATGTTGAATCATTTATTTGGTAAAAAATTGCATATATTTATCGTGATATGCTGTAAACGCTCAGTAAATTCGTACCTCCTGGTTGGACAGACCAATCCAGAGTGGGAATCCGTCCGTCTTTGCGAGGAGCTTGGCGTGCGCGCCATGCTCGTCGTCATGCACACTGGCCAGGTGGCCTCCACGCCGAGCGCACTCTTCCAGAGCCTGGTACCAACTCAGTTCACGTCGCGTCACCACCTCGTAGGTTAAATTGCCCAGGTGCTGATAGTCCCTTGTGGACTTGGAGTACTCCTGTTTTGATTCTTAGGAGAGAAGCAATAGAGGTCAAAAATTTGAATATGTTCCATGTGCACAGAACTTATTCTAACACACACATACATATATTATATATATATGTTATATATATATATATATATATATATATATATATATATATATATATATATATATATATATATATATATATATATAATATATATATCAAGGATATGGAATAAATACTCAATATATATATATATATATATACATACACATATATATATATATATATATACACACACACACACATATATATATAAAGCTAACACAATCTAACAAGGTACTTTGATTCATATTGCGTGGGTGAATAAGAATAAAGGAGGTGAGAGCCTGTATCTCAATGCGGTGAGAGCCTGTATCTCAAGGCGCAGCCATTTTGACATTCCACTGTGCTCTGCTGTCGAATTTAACTGCCGTCAAAGTGCCCTTGCATTGCGTCACAATGTCAATTCAC
The DNA here is from genome assembly GCF_054856515.1 of Filicampus tigris. Lineage (NCBI taxonomy): Eukaryota > Metazoa > Chordata > Actinopteri > Syngnathiformes > Syngnathidae > Filicampus > Filicampus tigris. The sequence continues at coordinate 21,737,276 of NC_141219.1, read as the reverse complement.
AATGTCAATTCCAGTCACCAGCTGAGGGCGACAGAACGTCAAAATGGCTGCGCCCCGCGATGGATGTAAATGGTGGGGATTCATCTGTTAAATTCGTATTCCATCAATGCATTAATCATGTTTAGACTAATGGGGTCACATAGAACCTAGCATTGCAAAGGCATTTTCTGTCTTAACTTTCACTTTAAATGAGGGCATTTTCACCTATTTTTTAGGACACAGACAGTATTAGTTAAGAAGCACAAACCATAATCCAGTTTGCAGGCCACGATGGCTCTTTGCCTGAACTCAGAGAATAACATTCGATTCGTGACGAGAACCCATTGGCCTTGGAGATTGACACCTGCCATAAAGTCGCCGTCTACTTCTGGTCTACCGTTTCTCCAGTTGGAATATTGGACATTTGTGCCGTCGTACCACTTCAAATGGTTACCTATTGACGTAAAAACACACATTTTAGTACCATAGAGTACAGTAGTACTTTTTAAGATACCAGCAATTCCTTTCCTGAGAATAGTAGGCTAAGAAATGAAGTAAACATAAGTAAGGAAAGCCGTTTCAACATACAGTATATTCTATATCCTTGATGTCCAGCCTAAGGTCCAAAGACTAGTACGCCCTCTTTCCCAGTAAGACAATTCAGCGCACTAGTGGAAAAACTAGGCCAAACTAGTAGAACAACTATATGTAATTAGTTTTAGTTTTTTTTTTTTTTTTTACATTACCGTGCACACTGGTAGAAAAAAATTGCTATACTAGTAGGACAACTACACGGTGCTGAGGTAAAACTACTAGTGGGCATTTTGGTGTTACTACTACGAGGCTACTGGTGCTTGACAAAAGCTTGCTACTGTTACTAGTGAACCCCACTAGTTTGCTGGTGAGGTTACATTTTATTTAAAAAAGGGACAGTGCTTAACGTGCATTTGCTTGTGAATACGCCAGATTATAGCAGTCGGCTACTTTCCGTCTGTAGAATTGCGTGAGAGTAGGCCAAAGTGACGCTAGTAGTGGAAAAACATTACGGGTAATAGACAGTTATTCTACGACAACTAGTGCACCCTGGTCATTCTAATAATGTGCGCTTCATTGTCTTACGAGTGACAAAGAGCATACAAGTACAGAGATCTTAAACTGGATATGAAGGACATTGAATAAATGTTCAAATGGTTTTCTATAATTAGGAGACCATCACAATTCAATGAGATTTAATACAAACCTATAAAAGAGAACACAAACACCTTTCTTTTAGTACTAAATCTAGTGTGGCTGTAGTTTGCAGTGTCATGAGACGTGTTTCTAATATTTTGGTTACCCTATTAGGCGAAACACAACCAGCATCAGAAACATTTCTCAGCATTATTCAGTGCAGTACTACACTACCCAACACTAATGTATATGCAATATAATTATGACATAGTATACACTATAAAATCAAATGTGAGGATAAGCGGTCTCGATAATGGATGGATGGATGGATGAATACACATCATTGTCAATGTAATGGCAGAAACATTTCGAAACATCGCAAGTGTACTTAATGTTGTGGTCAAGAGTGTACATGCAATAAAAGCAAGACCCACTGTTGTTTTTGAACAGCCCCAGCCACACGAACTGAACCAAGTTTTGAAAGGGCAGAAGTTGCTGCCTGATAAACTCGTTCTCCTCTGCGTTCCGGATGGTTAGGATGTCTGCGTCTTTGTCTGCAACACAAACACCTCATCAGGACCTGCACTTTTAAAATTCAAAACTCGTACGACAGTCAGACAATGTGATTTCTTGTGGTGGCATTCTCACGAAGGTTAATGCAGGTTCTGCGGATGGGCCCTTTGTCCATCAGCTCCCATCTGGATGCAGCCAGCTGGAAGGAGTAGCAGTTGTTCTTGAAGGGGATCCAGTTTGGGCCGTTTATTTTGTGGGGGCATTTCACTGCGACGTCTTCCAGTGTGGTTATTATTTCTTCTGAAAAACAAAAATGGCACATATAACCCTCTGCTGACAATTTGAGCCCACGCCACGCCCTGTTTTCGAACCATTTTAGTTGCGATATGCAAATGTAATGCAAGTTCATTTTTGCTGATTAAGTACTTTCCAAATTCAGCTGTCAAGAAATGACAAGAACTGATGCTTGTCAATGTGTCTGTACGGGGCCAAAAAGCTGAAAGGGTGATCAACAGAACAAGGCCTGAGTGTTAAAGCGGAAGTCAACGCAAACATTTTTTTCCAAGAATATGTTCTATGCAAGCCCATTAGTTGAAACAGGGCATTCCGATAAATATTGCGTTTGTGGAATAAGTGTTAATCCACTCGTTTTTAGCCATCTCCGGGGGCGGCCATTTTGTCTTCTGTCGACTGAAAATGACATCGCAACAGCTCACAACGACCACAGCTCACATTTAGAAAACAGGTCAGCTGTGATTGGTCGTTGTGAGCAGTTGTAATGTCATTTTCAGTCGACAGCAGACAAAATGGCCGCCCCCAGAGATGGCTAAAACGAGTGCATTTTTCTGCTTCATTTATATTCCACAAACTCAAAATTACGGGTAATCAGAATGCCGTGTTTCAACTAGTGGGCCTGCTGGGAACATATTCTTGAAAAAAAATATGTTTGGGTTGACTTCCGCTTTAAATATTTCTTTGGAGATGAAAAGCGCGGAATTCCTCACTCACTGTGTGGTTTGTGGCAGATGGCACCTCCGAGCTCCTGCTCACACTGGGTTGCTTTCCAGAAGCCGTCAGTGTCCAGGTAGACGCAGGGGCCTGCGGTGACCTCAGAAGACCAGCGACTGAAGACGGTGTGACTGTGGTCCGTCCAGCGATAGTGGATCCCGTCCTGAGTGGAGTGGGTATGTAGAGCCTTTTGAGCATTTATTCCATATCCTTGATATCCAGCTTACACGTACTACTACACTATCTGTCCTCACTCGAAGGACAATTCACTGTACTAGTTGTAGACTGGTACTTAATAGGTCAAAAGTGGCGCTAATAATGGAATCAACACTACTAGTAAGACTCAGTTGTTCAGCTAGTACAATGAACTGTTTTACTAGTGAACGCAAATAGTGTACGAGTACATGGACCTTAAAAGCTGGATATCAAGGATAACGAATACATGCTCAAAAGGCTCCCCATAAATCAGTTGGAGTTTATCTGATATCCTTACATTTAGGTAGGCAAAATTGGCACTAGTAGTGATGAAAACGTTCCAAGTAAAAGTGTCTTGAATTGTCATACTGGTGAGGACAAAGAGTATAGTAGTACATGGATGTAGAGCTGGATGTTGACGATATCGAATAAAAGCTGAAATGTGAGCAGCATGGGCCCTTGCAGCACGCACGTACATCGTCACTGAAGAGGCCGATCCACATGGGCGTGCGCGCACGGCTCACGTGCACACTGAGCGTGGACTGCAGGAGGGTGTCGGCAACGCTCGCCAGATCCATGTCCTGCTTCAAGCACTGCTCCAAGGCTTCAAACCAGGTGAGGTTCTTGACGAGTAGCTGGAAGGTGTGGTTGTTGACCTGGAAGGGCTCGGGAGTGACGGAAGGCTCCTCGACTTCATCTGAAATGACAAGAGAGCTACGATGAAGTTTGAGAAGAAGTATTTTTCTTTCCTCACTCAGGTTGAAGAAATCAGACTAGAATCGGGCAAAAAAGCTTGCTGGATCACAAATGGGAGTGTTATTTAAGGGAAAGAAGCAGTGTTTTACCTGCATAGTGTTGGCAAACTGACACATATTGATGTTGGGTACAGGAGGTGTAGTCCCAGGTACCCATCATGGCCGAATTAGGGTTATTGATTAAAAAGACACACAAATCCATGTTGTCTGGGTCAAGTGTCTGTCAAGAAAAAACACACATTCAGAACATCCGCAGATGCTTTTGAGACAAAACTGATAAACCAATGGAAAGTTGAATTGAGCACTGTAGCGCCAGTTAATATATGTATACTGTCCACTAGCTGTCAGTAACACTCGCGGGCGCCAGGCAGTCCCCAAGGACCACATGATAGCCCACAGGCCTCTTCTTAAAATAGCTCATCAGTGTTGGAACTTTGTGATTTTCTAGGAAAGCTGCAGATGCCATCATTTGAAAATGTGAACACCGGCAGGAATTTTTAGAAATCAAGTGTTGCGTATTCCTAATTATTTGATTTCCCAATTATATTGTGAGAAATCCTAAACATGTTTTTCATGTTATTATGTAGTGGCTCTACATGATAAATATTATTACTACAACTACTAATATTATCAATAACAACATATTAAAATCATTCATTCCATCCATCTATTGATCCATTTTCATCTCGCTTATCCAGAGTTGGGTCACGGGGGCAGCAGCCTAAGCAGGGAAGCCCACACTTCCCTCTCTCCAGCAACTTCATCCAGCTATTCCGGGGGTAATCCCAACATGTTTCCAAGCCAGCCGCGAGACATGCGGCGCTTTTCCATCAGCCCACTTCCACACCGAGACGGCCTAACTTGGCCCCGATGGTCGTTTTTCCATTAGACTTTATTCGGGGCGAGCGGTTTCAACGGAACCGCTTTTCAGAGCCATCTAGCTGATGGTTCTAAAACGCAGGCCGCCTGGGGCCGTGTCATCACTGTCATCTGATTGGCCCACAGCAACGCAGCAAGGAACTACACAGCACACGCCCATTTCCTGGTTTTACACGAGCGAGACAGAGCCGCCCGCCAAGTCATAAAAATACAGTAACAATAAATAAACATTATTAGTGTTTAAAAACAACGGTGAACCATATTTACAATTTCATATGTACGACTGGATGAAATATTATACAGGCTCGGGATAACGATTTTTGCGATCGCACACGCCGCTCACTGGGTCCCATTCACTTAAATAAGGGGTCTCCTGCTGTAAAACGGAGCCTCGCCGAAGTCCTGGCACCACGGTCGCAGCAGCTGCCTTGGAGATGTTGGCTTTGTCCGGCCGTTGGAGGGCTTCAGATCCTGCAGAGTGAGGACGACGATCCATTGACTCGGAGAGACGGCCAAATGAATGACTTTGAGCTCTCCATTCAGAATGAAATAGCGTTGGCGGTGAGCTTTTTATGAAGAATGTGCACGATGTACACATTCGCTGGCTTAAACCTGGGAATAGATTTTTCATCTATATATGTGAAAACTTCTGTGCGTTTGATGCGCCGTACTCTGCGACATGGCCACATCATGCAACGCCAATTTATATTTTGAATCGCAAAAACAGAAGCTGAGACTTGTCATTTCACTTGTGAAATGTTACAGTTACCACACACACCGTGATGTGCAGTGTGCGTGCAGCGCAGGCTTGACTGTTCAGTTGATTACGCCGCCTTCCCGCCCCACGCCTGTTGTAATGGAAAAGCAACAGAAGCCGCGTGGTGAGGTGCCAGGCCAAGCCGAGTGGTGTGGGGCTGTTAGGGGCTAATGGAAAAGTGGCAATAGTCTCTCCAGCGTGTCCTGGGTCGTTCCCGGGTCCTCCTCCCGGCGGGAAATGCTCGGAACACCTCACCAAGGAGGCATCCTGGAGGCCTCCTAACCAGATGCCCGAGCCACCTCATCTGGGTCCTCTCAACATGGATGAGCAGTGGATTGACTCAGGGTCCCTCCACCTGTCGATGTCCCGCTCTATTCGTCCCTCACTTGCAAACAAGATCTCAAGATATCTGAACACCGACTGAACACAGAGAGGCCATTCCACCCTTCTCTGATTGAGAACCATGGTCTCTGTTTTGAAGGTACTGATTTTCATCCCAACTGCTTCACACTCTGCTGCAAACTGCTCCAGTGAGAGTTGGTGACCACGGCTTGATGAAGCCAACAGTACCACATCATCTGCAAAAAGCAGAGGTGCATCATTGAGGCATTCAAACCAGAACACCCTCAACACCTTGGCTTTGCCTAGAAATTTTGTCCATAAAGGTTAAGACAGATCGGTGACAAAGGGCAGCTTTGGTGGAGTCGAACCCTCACTGGAAACGAATCGACTTACTGCTGGCAATGCGGACCAGGGACCGAACTGCCCGTGTCAGGGAGTTCGGTAGTTAGAACACCCACTCCGGTCCTTCTTCTTAAAAAGGGTACCACTTTCCCGGTCGGCTAATCCAGAAGTACTGTACCCGATGTCCACGCTTGGTTGTAGAGGCCCGTCAACCAGGCCGGCCTGACAACATCCAGAGCCTTTAGAAACTCTGACCGGATCTCATCTACCCCCGGTACCTTGCCACCGATGAGCTTTCTAACCACCTTAGTGACCTCGACCCTAGAGATAAGAGAGCCCAACTCCGAGTCCGCACACTCTGCTTCCTCTAAGGAAGGCGTGTCAGTGGAATTGAGGAGGCCTTCGAAGTATTCTCCCCACCGACTCACAATGTTCCGATTCGAGGTCAGCAGCACCCCATCTCCACTATACACGGTCTTAGGGATGCACTGCTGCCCCCTCCTGAGATGCCAGATGGTGGACCAGAATTTTCACTAAGCTGTCCAGAAGTTGTTTTCAATGGCAGCTCCAAAGTCCTCCCATGCCTGAATTTTTATTTCTTAGCAACTGCCAAAGCCGCGTTCCGCTTGGCTAGCCAATATGCATCAGCTGCCTCCGGAGTCCCACAAGCCAAAGAAGGCCGACAGGACTCCTTCTTTAAGGAAGTACCTCACTGAGCGGTGGAGGTTTCAGAGTGTCAACAACTACAGCGAATGTTGTTTTTTCGTCAAGGTTCATTCAAGGTAGCAAAGATGTTTGCCAGACATTTGCGAACAGTTTTAATGGTCGTCTACCCGGGTGAACCCCAATGTACAGGCACAGAGCCAGGGGGGCAATAAGTGTATCCACACCTGCTCTGCGCCTCTCACTGTGGGCAACTCCAGAGTGGAAGAGAGTCCAATCCCTCTCAAACGAACTGGTCCCAGAGCCCACGCTATGTATCGAGGCGAGCCCGACTATGTTTAGTCAGAACTTCTTGACCTTGAAAACCAGCCAAGGTCCCTGCCTGCATCTCACATTGCGCCCGACCTCTGATCCCCTCTCATAGGTGGTGAGCCCATGAGAAGGGGGACCCACGTAGTCCTTTCAGGCTGAGCCCAGCCAGGCCTATTACGCATTCAAATTGTGCATAATGTTCAACTTTTTTTTTTACACCAGTACGGTGCATTTGTATTTAACGTTTAAATGCAACACATTTGCAATTAATCTTTTAAAACTGTTTTCAAACATTTATTTAGATTTCTTTAGCGTTGTCCCAAATCGGTTAAATAATTTTCACATAATTAGCATTGGTTGAATAAGATGGGTTTTTTTTTTCCCCATTTTTTAAACAGAGCTGGCTTTATACAGAAATGTGTGTCTCCTCTGCAGCCAAAATGCTCAGGGTGCCGTATTTTCCCAAAAGCCTGTGTTTGAAATGACCATAAGCTTTTGCGCTTGTCCACAACATGCTAAGCAAAAGAGGCATGGAGTGAGATGTAGAAACATTTTGTTTACGCGGCCAACAGTCATGGCAAAAACAAGTGCAATGATATGAAAAATACATATTTCTGCTCACAATACATTTTTATGTGAATACTTGCCTTTGAGTGAAATGCTGATAAGCCTTTTTTCCAAACAGCTATCTTAATAAAAGTTGTAATAAAAATTACTCACGTGGACATTTATGGCCTTGTGCATTCCAACAAGCAGTGGATTGAAATTGACGTAATTCACTGGCGACTTGTCAAGCCACTCTAGTTTGTAGTATTTGTGTTTGAGACCAACCCATATGCCTCTCATGTCCTTCATTCCTGGCAACAGGCTGGTGATGAAGTCTAAAGAAGGAAGCAGTCGCACTTTGTATGTTATCACTGCGAGGAACATAATGTGCTAAGATAAGGAGTTAGGGAGTCATTAGGACGTTCCCTTGCAGGCATTTTTACAGTCTGGTTTTTGTGTCAAAGAATTACCTTGCTCCACTTGGTCAGTTATGGTGACCAGGGTTCCCCTAACTGAGAGGCACACCTCGTTGGCTGTCTTGAATGATGCTGGCTTCGCATTCTGCAGTAGTGTATAGCACTAGAAAACAATTTTTTTTTTGAACAACACTATTGGCCATAACATCAAAATGATTGTGTAGTCAATCTTGAATTTTGTCCAATTATTTCTAGCTTTTCTGGAAAAAGACCACCTTAAAAACGGACATTTAAGTAAGTGCAAGACAAAATCAATTAAGCTCCTCTGGTAGCCATTGTGGGCATATAAATAAACTACAGATGTGTTTTGCCAGTTAAAGTTGGCTCTAACACGTTTTGCTTCGACCAACCAATCAGAGGATGGCAAAAATACTGATGTCAGTGCTCTGGCCCTGTGAGTATGAATTTGAACCTGATTGGCTAAAGAAACTCTTCCATTGCTTTTAGAGTTTAAATTACATGGGCCAGCACTACTGAAGGCCCTGGGCAGATTCGTTTGACATGGCAACATCCAGAGGCTGAAACCTGATTGGCCCAAAAATCTAACAGCCAAATACTGTACATTTACTGGAAACAGTGAAAAACAATTAAATGAAGAGAATAGACTGATGGGATTAAATGAACACAATTACATGGAACACATTTTGGTTATAAATGCAGGTTAGTGCTTCTCATAGTGTTAACACTAGAATATTATTTACATGCTTCTGGCAAAGAATAGGACAGTGACTAGTGGATCTCAGAAGTATCAAACCTTATTTCTGAAGGCCAGGGAGGTATTTCCACATGGCAGGCCTCCAGGATCAGGCTCCAGAGGGTTGCTCTCCACCAATGTAATGTTATGCCTTTCGCACACAAAGGGCAACTGCTGCCTGCAACTGTGCTCATACTCTGCAAATAATAGAGCAGAGCAAAGAGAAAAAGAAAAACACAAGTTAAATCCATTGAAAACCAAAAAAAAAAAAAAAAAGGTCAAAACCCATTTACATAACTATCATTAACCCATCGGGCTCAATGCTGGCTGTTTGTGTCCACATTGAATAGTTTAAAAAAAATAGCTGTGTAAATGCAAATGAAGCTTTCTAAGAGTTTTCCCGGTTTTCGTCATTTTCAACTTCAGCTCTTTGAATATATCAATAAGTGTTTAAATAGTGAAATTGTAACTTTGGCGGTACGTGGCCACTTTTGACAAATGAAATCCATGAATCCACTATATACTTGTAATTGATTGTTATTTACTGGATTGAATCATACAATTTTGGGAAACATTATTTTATTATGGACTCAACACTAGGATGTTAGTTAAAACTATGCAGTAAAGGAAGCAAAAAGCACGACAAATCGTAAAAATGATATTTATCTACGAACAAGGGAAAGGCAGTAAAATCAAACAAGGTCTGTGGGTTGAACACACACAGCTCAACCTTATTTACTCACTTGGAAGCGAGCTTTCAGGACTGATGGAGGTGCATCTGCCAAAGAGAGCTGAATAATAGAAGTGTAGCCGCGAATGCCTAGAACACATGTACACACAGCCAAGTGACGTAAACCGGAGTGCAAAATGAATAGCCAACGTGCATGTGCGTATTGTCTTACGTCATGGGGAACAGCCGCTTGGGATTTCTCAGATTGACCCACCAACCTTGCTTGGGAGAACTTGACAACTGCTCAGAATCATTTTACAATCAATACCATTAGCCTTTTAGCGCATTGCAGATTGCAGAAGCATGACTGTAAGATGTGTTTGTAGTTGTAATAATAATAATAATAATACGCACTGCTCGCAAAATGTTGTGAAATTGGCAAACTATCAGAATTACCCTACAGTGGAGTTTGGAAACCATGAAAATCACAACTACATTGACAAACACATTATATATTATTGCTAGGTTGTGTCTGATGTGTGTCCACTAAGTAGTTGGTGGCCCGGTGTGACCACAGCCACACTTGCCTTTTCTAGGTTCTCATGGATGAGTCTGGCGGCAGTGTAGCTCGGCGGTGAAGCGAGTTTGCTTCCATTCATAGTGCAAAACAGTATTGCCTCCTCAAAAGTCAGCTGAGGCTCGTTCACAAACCAATACTCGCCACCATCGATGAAGATGGACGTCTCATGGTGCATACCTGAGAAGCACAACGCATCTCATTAATGACACTCTTGAGTTGGTTTGGAACGAGGTGGGAAATTCATGGTAAATTTCGGCAAAGTTTCCAGCAAATTTGAATAAGAAGTGAAGATGGAGAACTATGGAAATATTCCAAATTGGTAGATTTCCACTGGGAGTTGTGGCTAAATTAATCGAAAAGATATCACATTCAAGCATGAATATGAATATTTTGTTTTGTTGGAAACATTTACTCCCATCATAAATTCTCTTTGAAAATTACTGAAAATTTGCAACCCTAATCTTGACAAACCTTTGCAGACTGTTAGATTTTAACCAGTAACAAACATGCATAATGAGTCTATTTCAAGCTTACAACAGACCTAAATTACTGTACACCATCAGCCCAAAAAAAACAACAACAGAAAAACAAGTAAATACTGTATTACCTGGATTGTACCAGTCTGGATGCGTTGGTGTCTTTCCTATTACATAAAGCAAGGATCAGTTTTAAAAGACGACAGCAATAATGGTACCCTTACGATATGCAAAGTCTCTCTTTCTCACTCTCACTCTCTCTTGCTATAGTTGCGTGATACTGCAATACTACTGTGACTCATACTACTGGAGACCAATTCCTTATGTGTTTTTACATACTTGGCCAGTAAAGATGATTCAGATTTTGATTAAAATCATACAATAGAAATAGCTTGTTGAGAGCCAAATGTTTAACACTATAGAAAGTAATTCCAGCATTTATTTGATATCCTCGCTATATTAAGGTCGTACAAGTATACCAAAAGTGACACTCGTAGTGGAAAAGTGTCAAAGCATCAAACAGCTAAAGTTTTCTGTTAATGTTGTCAATCTACATTCTTTCAGTCATTTTGCTAAGCCGATTTTGTTTACGCTGCTTTGCTTCTGAATGTTGTTTAAGTCTTCTGTTTGTAAGTGCTTTTAGGTGTTATGTCTTTGTTTGTGTGAAGCACATTGAATTGCCTTGTGTATGAAATGTGCTATATAAATAAAGCTGCCTTGTCTTGCCCGACTTACATTAAGTAATTGCTTTGCCATCTTGCTAGGATAGTATCAATTTTAGTTCAGATTTCTATAATATTGATTAGGCTTACCGCGAGGGATTTGGCAGACCCATTCCAGGCTGGCATCGCAGTGAAACGGTGATGCATAGAAAGATGCAGGAAAATGGTCGTGGAGTAAAAATATAACGAGATGCTTCATGGTTCTCTTCATTGTCTACGAGGACATACATTTTTTGCATTAACATCATTGGAGAAAAAAAATACAAAGATGAGATCATATTGCACCTAGTGACTAGTAAAGAAGTGACTAACTACGGTGGACCAGGACAAAACAACACGGAAATATATACGCAACTCTTAAATCACGTACAGTGGTCTTCTGATATGAAAGGAAAGCAATGTTCCATGTTGCAGTTATAATAATGCTAATATGTAGGGAAAAAACGATGACATGTCCACCTGATTTATCGGCTGATATTAGCGCTTTTAAAATAAGTAAAATTTTTTTTTTTAACACATTACAACATAAAGGCAAAGATAATGACATTCAAAGATCGAACCTCCCAAAAATTCAGTTAATGTTTTAATGTGATGTTCTAAACACAATAAATTAGTTATACCTTAAGTTGCATTTGATTCCGTACTTAAAAAAAAAAAAAAATAATAATAATGTCTATTGAAAGTTGGAGCCTGATTTTTTTTTGGGGGGGGGTCACCCTGTATCTTTATTGTTGTAAGTGTTAAAGCCTATATTTCACTGAGCGGAGAAGGTTTTTTCATCAGGGCTCATTCAAGGCTGCAAAAAGTTGCAAAGACGTTCGCCAGACCTTTGCAAACAGTTTCAACCAACACAAACAATTTTTCTTGTTGCCATCAAATTTTGAACATGCTCAAAATTTCTTACTTTCTCTCTATTTCTGCTACACGTACACATACATACACAAACACAAACAGTAGTAGTATTTGTGTATCTACAGTGGCTTTAAGGGGCGTGACATAGGGTTGGTAAGTATGAGCATTTCCTTGATGCTCTTTGCAAGTGTTATTTTCATCTTGTATTTGACCGTTAGTCCCATTTAGTAAATGGCTGCAAGTGCACGTTCTTTTCTTCACTTCACTTCACCCAGCGAAGCCGTATCAGAAGCCCACTGGCTACTGAAATGTGTACTTTTACAGCCCATGAAAGCATAGAAGTGTCCAAAATGTCTTGAAGAATTCACATTTTGGGGAAGCAAGGTATCAACCAAAGCAAACTGTATGTAGGAGAGATGAATGTACGGTAAATCACCTTAAACGCAGTGCAGTCCCGATTGTACGCATCATCCTCATGGAACTCATGATGTAACACATCCATAGCTACCTAAAGAACAGACATGAAAAATAACATCATTGTTAATGTGTCCTAATGGACCCGTCCTTACAGACAGCACAACAAAATGAGCACAACGAAAATAACTCTGATATTATTTTATAATAAAATGGAGATTTTTTTTAATGCAATTCATTTCTTAGATTCTATTAAGTTGGACAGTTCCAGCTGTTTCCAAAGAGCAGAGAGAATATATGCCAGTGAGCAATGTTGTATGCTTTGTTTACAGATGTTGCTGCTCCGTGTTTGGTAAAGTAGCAGTAGTTTGAAGGTTTATATTTACCGTAACATGCTAATTTTCGTTAGCTCACCTTTAGCGTTTGACATTTTATGTTGGCATGAAGCTACCCATAATTCGTTATATGATTTGGTTGAAAATGTTAGTATGTGTTGGTTTTACAGTAAACGTCAACTAGGAGTCACAAAAAAAAACCAACTTGAAGCAAGCATGCTGTGCCTCTTATTTGGAGAATGGCGTGAATGAGAGATTTAGTTTCCTCAAAGTGATATTGATGTTCTACATCTCCAATATCTTGACCGTGAGAAAACAGGCCCTTCATAATACTTTATAAAGTGTATTTTAATAAGTTTTGTGTTTCAATAGGTCAAAATGTGTTTAAATTGTGGAGGGCTTGTGAAATAATGTAAAAAAAAAAAAAAAGTAAAAGTATATGGTCCTACTATATTGCAGATTTTCATCTGTCGCAGACGGCTCTGGAACATATCTCTAGCAATAAACTAAGGTTCACTCTAAGTTCTAATACACTTTTCTAAATGTAAGAAATCTTTAACTTAGAAACAGCAACCCTCCTGTGACCGCTAACATGACAGAACAGAGTATTGAGATTTAAGTTTTACTCACAGGACGGCCATCACTCCACTGCCATGAGCGGTCGGCCGGGTTTCTTCTGTTCAGGCCGACCCAGAAGTAGCGATCATCGCTGCAAAAACATTGGATGCCAATCCACTGGTTAGGACGAGTCCCTCCCGTTCAGTTGTGTGCTTCATTTAACATGGAATAGCCACAGTCTGTACCTGATGGTGTCTCTCATGATACTATGCAGCACTGTCATCTCATCCAGAGTAGTGAAGCTGGGCAGGTTAGCTCCAAGGGCCTGACAAAACCTCTCAGCTTCCTCCCATGAACGTTTGCGGCTGAGCCTCTCATCATGAAACACCTGAATCAGAGAAAACAAATCCACCAGACTCAGATAACAAAACAACTCTCAAAAGAAGCTGACGGAAGAAATGGAAACGAAAAGAAACTGGAAACAACACAGGAGGGGAATTGAAATGAGGCATTCTGTTGAAAGCTTCTATTAGTGCTATATATATATATTTTTTTTTTGTCGTCTCAGCATTTACTCCATATCCCTGATAAGTTTCTCAAGCTTTTACCCAGGTCAGTGTGCTACAATGCTCTTTGTCTCAAGACAAATCAGCGTACTAGTAGAACAACTATGGACTTGACTCACTAGTAACATGTACAGTAGTTGTCAACTACAGTGCGGATATGTCATGCAGCAGTGGAAATAGTACTGGAAAAAAAACTATCTATTAAGACACAGCCGTTCTACTAGTGTGTGGCCTTGGTTATTCTACTAGTGTACTCAATTGTCTTACTAATGAGGACAAGGGGTATACTAGTACAGGTTCAAGAATAGTGTATAAATGCTCATTTACAGGTATTCCATATCGTTGATACCCAGGTTAAGGTCTATGTACTATTATAGTGTTTGTCCTCACTAGGAGGATAGCTTTGGCATCCTAGTAGGACAACCACGGTACTAGTGAACTAGTGAACTGAAAATGTCTTATTAGTGGCTAAAAAGAGTGTATTATTAGAAGTTGAACGATACTGAATAAATGCTCAATTGGCTTTCCATACGCTTCCAAAGGCCACTTCTGTACTAATAATGCTAAAGAAAATGAAGTATGTTTCCTTGGCAAAACAGTCAGTCTCTCCCTCCCTCCCTCACTCACCTTGTAGCAGTATTTGAAGTCCGGTACGGATTTCCATCCATCTGGGCATGGCAAGGTTGGGTCTGGTTCTGGTTCGGGGTCTGGTGGCATAACTGGACTGAGGTCTGTCCTACAAATGGTACCGGCCTTGAAGAGCGTACAGTTTTTCACCTCCCACTTGCCCAGGCGGTTTGCAGTGGCGATCACAGCACAACCTCCATCGTGATCTGGAACAAAAAAAAAAAAAGAAGCATTGAGTCGAACATTAAATATAGGATTTTTTTAGGCAGGTTTTGAGTAACACATGTAGATAAACAGGGAGTAAGAAGATAAGCTTTGCTTTCGTTTTTCCAAGCCCTCCCAAAATGTAACGAAAGTTGAAGTGGTGCTTGTGTGTGTGCGTGCATATGCGTGTGTGCGTGCATGCGTGTGTTTTAGAATGTATTTGACCTTATAAAGTGAATCGTATTCAAGTTCAATGTCCAGTATGCATCAACACTTGTGGACAGAGGAGGATGAAATAGTTGAAAGTTATGTTGTCCTTATTAACACCAAGGCACTTTCCGATCATAGGAGCCTTGTGACTCATTAGTTCAGGGGTCGGCAACCTTTAACAGTCAAAGAGCCATTTACACAGAAAAGATAGCATTGAGAGCCGCAAACACTTTTTGACATTAACCACCCAAAAACGCCAGCTTGTTTGAGTTCCCAGGCACTGCTTCATTCAGGTTGTACAATACCTTATATTGCTATCGCACACACATAACACTACTTACAAAATACATTCAATCGCTAATTTAACGCTTGAATTGATTAAAAGAGTACATAAACCAAGCAGGCGACAACCGAGTACGGAGACTTACTTCACGACACACGTTGACGGGGGTCTTTTTGCAACGAAGCATCTCACCGATACATATTAAACAAACAAGCCGACGTAATGGAGCGAACCTTACTGTTTTCACTCGTTATTGTCGGAAAAAAAAAAGTCCACATCCAGCGGCCGGAGGACACGTCACATACCTCCGGCCGTGAAACCGCGCTTTATTTGAGTACTTGCTATTTAAATTGGCTAAAATTGCAAACAAATCATAGACAAAGTAGGGACGGAGCATAGTTGATTTGTGCTCATTTTAAAAAATGAATTTGACCATACATGGACTTCCAAGATTTTCGTTCGCCAATTTTATCTTAATATTTTGAGGTCACAATAATCTTAAAATTTACAACTACAATTGAAAAAAAAGCAAACACAAATAATTAACAAATAATTCTGAATTCACTGACTATGGCTACATTGCCTTTCAAGGGACCAATAATACATTAACATATTTTTTTAAAGAGCAGAAGTACATACCTGGTTCAAAAGAGCCCCAATTGGTGTATGTAACTTGACCTTGGGAATCATCCTGGTCATGCCATTGATACTCTCCTGTGTTTTTAACATCCTGCAGCCCAATCCAGAAATACTGAGGCGTACTACTAATATAAGCGCCAAGCAAACGGCTGATGAAGGCCTGCTCAAACCTAGAGAAAAGAAATGAACATGACTGTTCAGATACGCAAAGCAGGACAGTAAAAGACCTGCCAGTAGTGTTGCACAGGATACCGCTACTAGAAGAGTACTGCGATACCTTGCCATCAAAAATTAAACACTACAGTACAGTACATTTTATTTTTTTCAGTAGAAGGACTTTCAGCCCTCCTTGCATATTCTGTGCACAATTTCATTTTTATTTCTAATTTGATATCCCCCACTGCCTAACATTTTAAATAAAAATACAAAGAATTTAAAGGTCCATGTTTCACAATTCCACTGCTTTTACTGATGTTTTAGTTTTTGTGCGTTGGTCGTTTCAGTACTGGTCATACTTTGGGTATTGTTATGACACTACAGTACAGTACATGCCAGTGTGTGTCTTGGTACCAGTCAAGTCGCAAGGTGAACCAACTCCTACCTGTTTCTTATCATGATGTTACAGCGATCTTTGAAGGACACTTGGGTGGTGTTCACTCTGTAACAGGAATTGCCATGTCTCCTCCAGCCCTAAATATCATCAACAGCAGTGGCATGTTGGCAAACTTTCATACTACTTCAGAAAAATAGTCTAAAAACTCTGACTTCTGACTTTCAAATGTACAATTCGGTATTCAACGACATAATTCAGTCTGGACAGAAGTTTTTCGACTAGTAACTGCAAACGAACAGTAAGCGTCAGCCCCAGTGGCTCTTTTATAACCGATCAGGGAAGAGAGTCCCATTAGTGTGTGAGCCTGTGCTGAAGTGAAGTATATTACTGCAACGTACATATGAAGTTCCCAAGAATATTGTCTTATTCCTAGTTAGCTCGTCTAAGATCATAAACTCACAGCCATGAAGCTACCGTAGAATTATGTTGCATGCTAAATTACTAGCTGCTCAAAGGTTGCACAAAGGTTGTTAAATACTTTTTTTAATTGAATGCCTTGTGGTTTTGATGCTAAATGTAAGTTTAAATGTATATTTGTTTGAAAATGCCCCAGGGAAAATGTTTCTCAACAAAAAATACAGTTTGCTGCTATGTGCAATGTGAATTTAAGAAATAAAATAAAATTATATATATAAGAAAGGAAACCAATTGGTTGTTCATTATGAAGTGAAATGTATGAAGTAAAAATATGGTTTATCAGAATACACAATTATTTGATGGAATTTTCAGTAGGATACTAAAGTATTCGATAGTGGCAGCCCGGCTTTTAACTGACTCATTATATTGCCGTATTTTTATTGTTTAACCAATGCTTCGGGTCCCTGGGTTAACTGAAAAAAAAAAGCTCCTTAAAATTACACTTTGCTTCTCAGATCAAGACATTGGTTAGCAAATTGCTCCTTAGATAAAAGAGTTATTTTGAGCCTTGTTAAGGTAAGCAATTTTAAATTGAAAAGAAAAATGTTTCCATAGTTAAAAGCAAAAGTTGCAAATCCAACTGTTCTAGGTCTGTTTTTTTGTAAAATTAACTTCCACAAAAATGTGACTTACACACCAGCGCAACTATGTTTCTTTTTTATCCTTCGTGATGCACTGGTGCGAAAAATGTTCCAGAGCAATTTATAGTCTGACAAATACGGTAAGTAGTACTTTATCTTAGGGGCCGGTGGATCTGCATGTTAGTATACGTGAATGTTATGAATCATCATCATGAAATATTGATGATTTGACAGATTTTGTAAATAAACTGAGATTTGAGGAAATGCACAATGTACGTAAAAACAAGTATCCAGCGGGAGTAATCATTGCAATGAAATTTACTCTCTTGCAAAATGAAAACAAAATGGTGTTAAGCCCAATCTAGTTGTCAGTGGCTCAACAATCATAGACATAAGAGCCCTAAATGTGAGTACAGTTTGAAATCCAGTATGCAAACCATACTCACATCCTCAAAGCGACAGCCGGCTGTCCCCGATGATTCGTTGACTTCTCCTTTCGTCTGACACATGAAAGCTTTTTTCTCAGAACAGCGGCCAACCTGCCAACCATGAGACTTGGGGGACACACAAAGAGCTTTTATTTTTCATCCAAACACACGTGTGGAACATCACACAGACGCAATCGTGGTCAGCACCAGTGGTGAGAGATAATAAAGTGAAAATAACGTACTGAAGAAGGTTTGGCAGGTATCTGTACCAAACTTGAATATACCGGTATTTATATTTTTAACTTTTACTCTTTACATTTAGTAACAGGTATCGGTACTTTCTTCTTCTTTCTTTGTTAAAATAGTTCACTTTTTTCAACCTCCGCGAATGACAACAACATAAATTGAAAGAGGTAAAGTTAACTGGGTTGAGATCATGATTGATTGATTGAGAGTTTGTAGTATTAAAAGACTGAAAAAACAGGGAGAGCAGTGACATTGGGTAACGTGAGAAGCAAGATACTCCCCATCCAAGGACTCACTTAATGACATTGTAAAACAAATCCAGAGAATTGTTTCTAATTACATTATACATATTTGAAGACAATTGTTGAAAACATGTACAAAGACTGCAAACTACCGTATGTAGTACTCAGTTGTGGCGATATAGTGTTAAACTGTTGTTTCACCGTTCCAGTTTTCAGATTTTTTTAGGCGTGGCTAAAATGGTGCCTTGTGATGCACTTTGGCTTGGGCATGAGTCTTTGCTTCCCCCCTAAATGAACTTAAAAAAAAACATTTATTTTTGCTTTAAAGGGACTTTATGTACAGAGTACTTTTGCCACCCACACACAAAGATGGCAATGTCTAATGTGCAACACAAATACCAATGTTGTACCTCATATTTTGGGCCAAAGTGAACTGAACATCGCAGGAAGTTGAACGTGGGACTCGCCAATTTACAGTCACTTGAAGACTGTGGGGTGGGGGTTCCTACCTTCAATTGTATTTGTGCTTGCACCTTAAGGACTAGAGTCCTATTTTTATTTTAATTCATTGTATATAGTGTTTTATGTCAATTTATTGGCTTCATTATTTATATTTTATTTATATTTATATAGTGTTTATGTCTATATTTATTAATACATGTATCACAGCCTTTTATTGTTTTTGTTCTATTTATTGTATTGTTTGTAAAGTGCTTTGTTACAGCTCTAGCTGTTATGAAATGTGCTATATAAATAAAATTGTATTGTATTGTATTGTATAAGTTTTTCCTCATGTTTTTTTAGGGTGAAAATTACAATTGGCTTTGGCTACTAGTGAATGGGTGGCAACAATGGGGAAATGCCAGTATTTTTGTAGGGAAATGTCTCCCAGCAACATAATGTAAAAAAAAAAAAAGTTTATTTTTGAAATTGTGACCTTAGTTCAAAAGTTTAAATTATGACCTATAAACTGAACTAGTAAATCTTTAAAGTTGTGAACTGAACTTTGAGCTACAAGTAGTCTGCGTAGTAATTGTACTTTTCCAAACCAACGCTGACACACACACACACACACACACACACACACCCACACACCCCCACACACAAACACACCGCTGAGTAGAAAACACAGCTGGTATCCTGCGAAGACTTCAGCGGCTGATTTGGGCCCCAGAAAGTGAAGTTGACTGGTGTCTGGTCCACCCATCTGAAGACAGTGGGATTTACGCCTTCTCCAACCAGACCGATCCACACATTCATCCGGCGGCCATCTGACAAACAGAAACGCACACTTGCTACTCATTTTCAACAGGTATACACTCTAATGAATGTATTCATGGTTTGGCAGTCACATATTTGCCTAGTCCTCTGTTATTAAAACTCATGCCAAAGGCATGTCTCAAACAAAAATACTGCTTTGATGCCATTTGGTGCCAACCACCTATGCTGAACTGAGGGGAAGAGCAGTATTTAGTCAGGCCATAGCTTTGTCTAACAGAAAAAGTTGCTTTGCCACCATCGACTGGAATATATAGGAAATTCCAAAGCTTTTTCTATAGATGTCAATTGCACAGATTTTTGCTTTTTGCTTAGTCCCTACATGGATAGCAAGTGTTCACTGTTCACAGCTAGGGCTACTGGGCTTTGCCCTTGAAATTTCAGGATAAAGCTAAAATCCACTACATTCACAAAATACCGGTGAACTTTATCTTTTGAATGCACATGTTCAACTGTTCAATGTTACCGGTACATTTTTCACAACTTACTGTTCCCTAAAAAGAAGCCGACCACAGCAAACTTCACAACATGTGACATGAAAGTATCTAAGGATGTCCTTTCTGTGACTCATCCAGTCTGTCTGTATATCCTTCTTTGCAACCTGCAGATGACACTGAGTGTGACGTTCTAAAATCAGTGGCCACTTCCCTCTGAGAACATCATGTTTGAAGCTTCTCAGTGGTGGGGTACATACTGATCAATAAAATGTGAAGATGTTTAAATAGTAATTCTAACTGAACCAGGAAATGCATGGCTGATCATTAAAATGCAATCTAGGTGGTCCATCCTGAAATTTCACCCGGAAGCCTGATATCCGTAAATTCTAGCGAGTACTGTAATTGTGTAGACAAGATTAAAAAAAAAACAATTAAGAAGACAAACCAGCATGAAAACTCGTGCTGATCATCTCCTTGCTGTCGATGGAGTGGAGGCTGGCCAGAAAGCTTCCTCCTTCTGTTCTGTTACAGTACTGCTGTGCATCAGTGAAGTTTGAAGGGTTGTCTGTCACTAACTTGTAGCACCAGCCATTCCATGGGACCCAACCAGGGGCACACACTGTGTCCTTATACATGAGTGACTCTGCAAGGAGAGTAATACCAGGAAACATGTCCTCAACGTGATCAAAAACGGCTGAAAATGACAGAAAGGCTGACGTTCATGTGAGGTGTAATCTACCTGTTGGCGCTATTTGAGTAGTGTTGACTATCTTCTTGCAGATGTATGGCAGTTGTTTGCTGCACGCTTCAGCTTCATAGTTCTGCTTGGTGTTCAGAACTCCACAGTCTGACTCGATGATTAGAGAGATGGGGGGCATTCCTGACACAGAAAAATACAAAAACACTTCATGAGGGAAGCGCAGACAAGTGGTATTCGCCTCTGGGTGTCTTTTAAACATTCACATTATCTGTTATCTGAGAGGCTGAGTTCACACCAAGAAGAGCCAACTGATTCTTGAAGATGCGCCCCCTCCCTTCTGACCCAAAAGGCTTCTTCAGACATGTCTGGGCGAAACATCTTCAACAATCTACAATGGCATGTTGTAGGTAGCAGCAGAGAGCTCATATCATAAAAGAGCTATACCATGTTACAATAACTAGAAGACTTCTATTCATCGCAATTAATGGGCTTATTCAGCAAGAGTAACTCCCCCCAATGCAACGGTTTTCAGCAAGCAGGCACAATGAACTTCTTTACAACTCAAGCCAGTAGCCGCATTGTGACACCAACAACCCACACCGAATGTTTATAGAGAGCCAGATTACATCAAGTTGCATGTTTGGTTTCTAATTAAATAGAGTATTCGATTTTTTTTTAGGTCTTGCAAATTAAGTATGTTTTGGTTTACTTTTTGATATTATTGCATATACTTTACAATAATTCACTTTGATGGGCAACATTTGAAATAAGTATTATGGTCTGAAGTTGAGTCTCTTAAATACATGCCAACTTGTTACTGAACCTTTTTAGCCACCAAGATGAAGAAAAAAAAGTCAGCTATATGACTCAGCAGAAATGACATCAACAAGCTAATTGCTCTGACCATGGGTACAGTAGGGCATGCGCTAGAGATAAAACACACACACACAAAACAATCAATTGTTCCTTGCAGTAAGGTAACATCTTAAAATATTGAAATATCGTGTTCAATGACTGATTTTTCAATAGTAAATACTGAATATACCTAAGTTTCCAATTTAGAGTATTTCCAAAATTCCCAAAATTTAACTCCACACAGAAATGACTGGAAACTTTCTGGAAAAAATAGGGTGCAACCCTGTTGCAACCTTAATCCCATCAAAGAAAATGAGGATACCAAGCAGCATCACCTGCTTCCCAGCGCAGGATTGAGAGCGGGGAGCCGTCTGACCACTGCCAGCCCTGAGATGCGTCTAACTGATGGAGGCCTATCCACATTCTCTCAGGCATCACGTTGAGGCCGTCTAAAACTGAACCAAGCATACACCACAGGATAGAAAGTAAGAGTGGTCAGTTGCAATCAATAAAAAGCAGTGCTGACAACATGCGGGCGGAAGGACGCAGCCAAAGGTTACAACATGGCTGATTGTGTATCAGAGATGGAGTCAAGTCACACGTGTGTTGGTCTCAAGTCTTGAATCTTCAATTTGCCTTACTAATGCAGTCTGGTTTTCAGGAAGCGAACAATAAGGTCAGATCATGATGTTATTGGCCAATTTATTAAACCGCTATATACTGTATGTATAACATTTCATCATGTCTCAAAATCAAGTCCCGCGTCTTTAACTCCCATGTCTATGGAAAGCTGTTTGAGCATTTATTCTATTTCCTTGGTGCTAGTGAAACAACTAAAAGACACGATTAGAATAACTGTCTTATTGTAAAAATTTTCCCACTAACGTATAACATTTATGCTCACTAGTACGGCAACTGTAATTACTAGTAAAACTAGTAGCGCACAGTAGTCAATTAGTGTGCAGCTTTGCTTCACTAGTAACATGTAGTTGGTGTCCTACTGGTGAAGAGTAGTAGTATATGGACCTTAAGATGGATATTAAGATCGAATAAATGCTCTAACGGCTTTATGGAATTCAGCATACTGGAGAGGGACTAGGGAGCACTAGTAGAACAACATTACTAGTGATATTTGTTGCACTACAGCTTTTCACTACTGTTTGACATTTCTTCACACTAGTAGGACAAACTTTGGCATGCTAGCAAGTTGCGTACAATTTGACCAAAAGTGGCACCAGTAGTCACTCGTTAGTCATTCTACTAGTGCACCGCATTTAACTCAATCTTGATAGTGAGGACAAAGAGCAAACTAGTAGAAACAAACTAGATGGACTTAAAGATAGACATCAAGGATATAAAATAAATGCTCACTCGGCTTTCCACAAAAGTCCATCTTGAATCTGGAGTCTTGTAGTGTTTTGTCAATAAAAGTAATCAAAACATCCAGTTGACTTGAGTGCAAGTTGCAATGACTCGAGTCCCAATCTCTGTTACGTATTATTTGTATCATTATATGACATCTGCGTAAGTTGTTCTCCATGGTGTGATTCTTACGTGTGACGGAGTGGAGATCATCCGGGCTAGACACACTGAGCAAATCCGCTCCTTGGCTCCGACAGGAATCTAGCGCTTGCTGCCAGGTCACGGCAGCGTTGGGAACAAACTCATAGCAGGAGTTCCCCTCCGGCCCGTGAAAAAGAGTCTGGCAACCCTTCTCTGAAAAGTCAGTGAGACAGTTGACTATTTGTTTTTTGTATAACACTAACCCTAAGGGTCCGATTTACTAAATTTTTGTGAGCACAAAAAAACGGCAGCAAACAAATGTAGAAGGTGATCTAATAACTGGGCACAACCAGGATTACGTCTACCAAACGGGCAAATTAATAGTGCAATTCATTTTGCTCGTTTCAACCTAAGCACGCAAAATACTGTGTAGTAGATGCAAACAGATTAATCTAGCACACGCAATGTGAGCTGATTCCGTGTCTTCAAATATACCGTCTGAAAGGCAGGTAAAACGATGACTGCAGTTATTGCGGCGAAAAGTATGTACAAACACATTTGAAATGCCAGAAACAAAACAAAACAAGACATGTCATCTATTTTTCAACAATGTAATTTTGGAGCTTCAGATTGATATAGTGGCTAACTTGGAGACACTCACAAGAAGGAGTCATGCCTTACTATATTCCCTATCAGAAAACTCTTTTCAATTTTGCATTTCCTTGCATCTGGGTCATTTTAGTGCACTGTGGCAATTGGTGCTGTACTCTCCCAGGCAGTTTTTCGGGTGTGCTGCGCCAGAAAATGCGTCCAAATCCCATGCACTCTAAATGAGTTAAATCAAATAAAACATGGCTTTTATGCAAGCGCTGGCTTCACAAACAATACTTGCTGTTGTGGAACTTGACTTATGTAATGCAATCATAAGCAGACACATTCGTTGAATGTGCAAACTGGGTGGAATTCAAAATGAGTCAAACGTCGTGGTGAAAAACTGTATCCAAGTTTCATTTACGTCTCCCACCAACACTTCCACTTGTATCATTTCCAACTTCATTCGGCACTTGCAGAGCTCTCGGAAACTTTTCATAGTGAAAACAATCATAACTAACTAAAGTTTAAAACAATTAATTTAAATAGGGCGGTCTCCATCAGAATCTTAGTACATCACGTGCAACATGCCCACCAACAGCTTTGAGTGAACACCCAATTTAGCGCTGGCTGTTTGAGATCTAGTAAATCAGACTCTAATCGTTTAAAGTTTTTTCTTTAAACATACCAGGTTTTAGACAGATCCCCTTTTTTCTGTCTTGATCGTAGTCGGTGGAAGTTGAGCACCAGGAGAGTCCTGGCAATTCAGAATCTGGGAGGCATCCGTGATGCCAGCTTCCATTGTACTTGAAGGGGAACTCACAGGGAGCGCCGGCAGAGTTTCCATTGGTGGTGTGAATGACTGCATGAATAAAAAAATAGGTGCACATGGAAAATCAAAGATCTGCGACAATGGTGAAAAAAAGAATGTCAAATGGAAAACACTGAAAGTTTTGAATCTAGAATAATCCACCATGAAATTAAAGAAGTCTAAGGCTAGGATCACACAGCAGGCAAATGCGAAACAGACCGGATTTTTTTTGCCTAAATGCAACCTGTATCTTATCTTTTAATGACAGTCTGAACGGCTCAATTCCGATTTTTTCCAAATGCGACCTGGGCCCCTTTCATATGTGGTCCTAGATCGGATACTTATCATATTTTTTGCACTGCGGCCGCAGTCTGAACCGCCAGGTCACATATAACATGAAGCATAAAGTGGACATTTATGTGATAGTGGTAATTCAGCCATGGTTCAGATTGATTCATTTTTTACGCAGGGTTAGGACGTGACCTCACCTTTAATGACTTTTCCATAAAATGAGATAGAAAAGCCTCATTTCCCCCAATTACTGTATTTCCAAATCGCTTCACTGTAGAAATGCCTGGACCACATTTACTTCTGTAAACACTATGTCGTGAGTGACATTTGTCTCTTCGTCTACGCATGTGGGTCACTTTGGAGACATATGTGTTCACAACACGAGACAGAACGAGGTCGCATTTATAATGTAATATGAACGCTTACACAAAATAAAACTGATTTTTTTCAAAAAAAATCCAAATTGAGCATTAAGACCTGCGATGTGAACCTAGCCTAACATTTCTGGTGTAAACCCCCCGCCCACACACACCTGTGTGTTGGTAAGATAAGGCAGCAACACACGTTATGTTGATGAAATATCAGTAAAGAACACCAGCAAGGGAGGAAATCACAAGATACAATTTAAAGTCGATAATTTGAACATTACTGTAAGATTAGCCTCACAAGAGGGTCTGCCAATATTACTATTGTAAATTTATACCATGGGACCTTTATTTTTCCTCACACCGTATATCAAACCAATGTTGCTCACTGAAATGAAGTAAAATTACATTAATTAATCCGTAAAGAAAAACAGTACTGTATTGTAATACATTCATATGAACCCATAATCAAATCAAGTCAAAGGTCAAGTCAAATTTATTTGTATAGCCCCCCAAAAGAGTGTCAAAGGGCTTCATAAATAAAACAGTATGTAAAGGAATAAACCTTTATCAAGTCTGATGAGGGCTATAGTATCAAATACACACACTGTAGTATTTGTGTGTTGACGTTCTTTTTTTTTCTACTTCCCTCGAGCATTAGGGTATCTGATTCTAGCTTGCAATTTAATCTAAAAAAAAAGGGGAAAAAAAGACCAAGCGGTTACTTGTAACTTGAAAAACTTAAATTGGCGCACTCGGACGTCCATGTATCACTGTATTATATTTCCAGTATACTGTAAACAACACCTTTCAATGGACCCAAGGACACTTGAAGATTTAGTCCTTATCAGAGCTGGGCATTTTACCAAAAATTGAGCGTCCATTACCCTTCTGTCGTCCATCATTTGCCTTTTTTTCCCGAGGGGGTGGGCAATAGTACCCGTCTATAGGTCGGTCCGACTCAAATTTTAAACGGTCGTCCATTGGCGAGTCCAACTAAACTTTCACTCACTTAAGAACATGGACGATTGAGTATGAAGCCAAAATCTTGTTCGGATTGAGATGAGACATCATCACTTCCTAATAGGAATTTGACCCACTTAAAGCAACACTTTTCAGGTTACAGTTTTCGTTGATTATGGCGGCGCCATATGACAAGAGCGGTAGTGTTTTGTCCGAAGTCACTACATTTCCCATGAGCGCCAGCGCAGCCAGCGCAACGCATAGTGTCATGAAATCCTAAACTCTCGCTCATCTGCAGTTGGACTGAATTGCATTTCTGTTTCCAGTGGTTGTGTCAAGGATGAATGGCAATTATGTAGTAGTGAAAGTGGGTGGATTTTTCTGCTTACCTTATATTCCACAAACGCAATATTAATCAGAATGTCGTGTTTCAACTAGTGGGCCTGCTGGGAACATATTCTGTAAAAAAAATGTGTTTGGGTTGACTTCCGCTTTAAAAACCAACCTGATAATTTGCGCAAATATACAGTTCAGTCTCTCATGGAAAGTATAACCGGTACTATTCATTCGTTTCTTCACATTGTATTGCTTCATCTACTCATAGCTACTCATGTTAGTAGGTGTCTGTTGTAGACCCCCCGAGCAAAGGGATTTTTACTCTCATTTAGAGGAGGTATTTTATAGGTCTGATGAGTTTGTTACCGGGGAAAGTCTGTTTATTGGGAGATATGAATATGTTATGTTATGAATATGAGATATGTTTCTGACAAAGATTATTTCATGTTCAAGGCACTCCTAAATTTCTGTTCTGACTTTAACCTCACTCAGTTAATAAAATAACCTACTAGGATAACTGATTCATCTAGTGCAACAATTGATTTGGTGTTAGTGACAGACAAATCTAAAATTTCTAACAGTGGGGTTCTGGATCTCGGACTTGGCGACCACTCTGTAATATTTTGCACACAAAAGGTTAATAGGTTAGGGATAGGTCATCATAATTCATCATTCAGTTAGAAGAAGATCCTTGAAATTCGGCAGCGGGGTGGATCTTAATCAAAAGCTGCTAAATGTGGATTGGTCTCCGCTCTTCAGATGTTTGTTTGTAAATAATGATTGGGGTATTTTTAAATCAAATTTGATTGTATTATATTATATTAATTTTGCGTTTGTGGAATTTAAGTTAAGCAGCAAAATGCACTCGTTTTTAAGCCATTTCTGGGGGCGGCCATTTTGTCTTCTGTTGACTGAAAATGACATCACAATTGCTCACTGTGATTGGTCGTCGGTAGTCGAATCTGGGCAACATAAACAAAAGCGGGGCTGCCGAGATGTGCTAACTAACGACGACTTTATTGCACGCTTGCGACCCTGGTGAGGATAGGTAGTTCAGAAAATGGATGGGTGGACAGCAAACGCTATGATACTGCACTGTGTTGTTACTGTCATGATTTATACTTGTTGGAATACAAACGGCCAGAGCTCGTTGAAGTGCAGCTATGATAAGTGATATTTTTAATCATCTGTTTTATTTGGTCACATGAAATTGACCATTAGCACTAATGTAAATACTGTACACTTGTACGCAGCGTGGTCGGATGTGTGGCCCGTTGCAGCTACACACTGACGAAAATGAAATATTATGACGCCGGTCGGCTTCTCTACCACCAAGCAAGTTTTTTTCTGGGGGAAACATTGCTGTTTTTTCACAGTAGTTTCCTACATATTTTACTCAAACTGTCTATTTGCAGTTTGCAGTCATCACATTGTTTTTCCTTTATACAGTACTCGAGTTTGTTGCGTGGTTGGTTGTGTCAGTGTGGAAGAGCAAACTATCAAGCTGATGGCTATTTTATTGCTAGCATGCAAATTTAAGATTGCTAAACTTTAGCATTATCATTTTGATTTGAGCACGGAAAGCTACTTAATAGTCCACCAAGAATAGAGCCAATGCAGCGTCAGTCATACACGCCAGCATGTGAAAGCCGGGCCAATGTTGATCCTTGATCCAATGTTCTTTTATGCGGGTGGACTCCCTTTTTTTGTTGTCTCTTCAGACAAAACATTTTGTTTCTTTGGTTGTTTTGCAGCTTCTACCTTGACACCAGTAATTGCACGTAGACGTGAGAATTGACTACAGCCTTTGTAACCAATTAGAAAAGGGGGGGAAGTGACCTATGCCGTAAAACAAGTCAGCACATTTGTTTTCTTGTGTGGCAGGGTCTGTGGTTTCCTCCTCAAAGTTGACTAGTGCCAGTAAAAGCGACGCAGACCCCCTCAGGCCAAGACAAATGTACCATTCAACCATTTGTCAGTCGATGTTTCATCAGAAGAGTTATGAAAATATTTTATTATGATCGAAAATCTGTATAGTGTTGCTTTAACTTCTGTTATGTCGCATAAAAGCAGTACAGACTAAGAGGAATGAGGATCAACATCTAAATGAAGCTGTTAGAAATGTACAAGAACCAGTTTGGTCAAGTGACACACCCTGTTTTGTTTTGTCTTTCTTTCAGCTCATACCATCTGATTCATGAATTCAACACTTCAGCAAGCCCCAAAACTGTAAGAAAGATTGACCTGCATTTACAACGTAAAATCTGATATTTGTTCCCAATACTTTAATCCCCTCTTTTTGTGGCATTTTTCTTAGTTGCAGGGTGGGTGCTATTGATGTGGTTAATCAGCTATTGAAACGTGTTTTTACTTTGCTTGTTGGGTAGCCCTTCACATTAATTAGTACCCGAGAAGTAGTTAATTTCAATAAGGGTAGTGACACCAGCTCTATACAGCTCTGGAAAAAAGATAAAGCTCAGTATCTCACTGAGTGGCAAATACTTGTGAATGCTTGCAAACTTAACAAGTTGTGGTTTTCGACAGGGCTCAAAAGGTTGCAAACATTTTCCCAGAGAGTTTTTACTTGTCCCAAACAGTTTTTCTTGTCGTCACGACATTTATTCAAGAAAAATTGGGGGCTGAATTCACTCCAGTATTGCGTCTCTTTTTGCGTGGCGCTAACTGGTAAAAATGGAGTAAACAGATAGCATCTAATTCACAAAGTACGTGCAAGATGCTGAAATCCTTCACTAAGTGCGCTGCCAAGCAGAATGCGTCTCGGTGCGCCGGTGGTATATGCATGTATTTAAATGACGTAATATGCACATATTTGGTGGTGAAATTGCCCACCTTGATGCAAATGAGCCTCATTGATAAACAGCGTCTAATTTACTAGCACAGGCGTTTAATAGCCATACGCAGTTTGAGTGAAGCTAATAACGTCTATAGAATGCTGGTTTAAAATTGGCACTGCTCTGTGGATGGAAGGATGTTCATGGCAGCAGTAACACAGAGAAGGCATCGCCATGCCCCTCCCTACGCGTAAATCATGCACTGTGCGTAGGGTCCCATTTTGCACGAGTGGACGCACTGCGACCTGCGACATCGGGCCAATGTGAGGGAACATTCTAAATAACTAGAACGTGTTCCTGAAGTTTTGGTTACATACTGTATCACTTACCGCGATATGGCCTCAGGCAGATGCTGTCCTGAGAGTCGGCTCTCACCCACGTGTCACGGGAATCACGTTTGGCTCTTAACTGGCCTCCGCTGACCACCAGGGCCATTTCGTAGACGGTGAACACAGCGCCATCCAGGCAGCGCCACCACAGCAGGATGTCTGAGCCGCAGTCCACCAGGGACAAAAACTTGGAGTGGACGTCCAACGACAAACAGAGGGAGGTGGCAACGTGGAAGAGGCGGTGACCCGAGCCCCACTTCCACAAGTGGGACGTGCTGTTTGCGTCACAGGCCGAGACACCCAAACTTCCTGAGTCCTGAGCGGATAAACAGTTCCCTGTGATGGAGTGCTGGATGCTGAAGGCGTCTTCCACTGCAATAGAAAACAAACTCATATTCAAACACAGTGGTACCTTGACTTACTTACTTTGGACTACAGATCCATACCTCACTCACCAGACCACGCCCCCTTAAGGCACAACACACAAATGCGTAATTACACTATAAAACAAGTTTATTTCTTTACATTCTCTGTTAATGTTTTAATATGTAGATTTTACTGTACTGTGTTTTTTTAATTATAAGCAAGTTACAACAAAAATGAATATAAATCAACATTAAAAAAATGGAAAATCTTACAGACATTGCATCT
Source organism: Filicampus tigris (assembly GCF_054856515.1). Classification (NCBI taxonomy): domain Eukaryota; kingdom Metazoa; phylum Chordata; class Actinopteri; order Syngnathiformes; family Syngnathidae; genus Filicampus; species Filicampus tigris. The sequence goes on along the minus strand of NC_141219.1, from coordinate 21,707,020 downwards.
TAATGGGCTTATGAGGGGATGGAGAAGTACGTTATTCACACAGAATAACGTTTACTGTTTCATGAGAAAGTAAGATTATATTGGTGTTTTCATCACCAAAACTCTGGCTGATTATTTTGTAAAGGCCTAATATCGTCCCATATAATTGACCGGCTACTTAATTGGTCGGGCCCGAGTCATTAGGCTGCTCTATCTGGTGTCTGCACCTTGGACACCTGGGGGCAGAATATACTGTACCTGGACACAGAGGAGACATCACAACTAACCAGCAGTAATAGAAGTCGTTCTTCGCAGATGATAAATAATGCATGCCTGTGAGTATTGCTATATTATCTGTCTTAACCAAGATTGTCGATAAAGCGTTTTTTAATCAACTCAGCAATTTCTTGAAGTTAAAATGACTTTTTGATGAATTCCAATCAGGCTTCCGACTTCATCACAGTACATAAACAGCTCTTATTAAAGTACTACATGATAAAATTGAATTGAACTCTGACGCAGGGAAGGTGCCGGTGCTAGTCTTATTGGATCTCAGTGCAGCATTTGATACAATTGGTCATAATATTATGTTGAGCAGGCTGGAAACTTGGGTAGGATTAAATGCAACAGTCCAAAATTAGTTGAGGTCTTACTTGGAGGAAAGGACTTACTTTGTGACCATTGGGAGTTTTGAATCTGATCAAATGGCCGTGACCAGTGGGGTCGATCAAGGGTCAGTCCTTGGACACTTCTGTCATCAGTCTGTATTTGTTACCTTTGGGTGGGGTCAAATGCTTCAGTGCGCCAATATTGACTATCATGGCTATGCAGATGACACACAACTATATTTATGAATGTCTCCAAATGACAGCAGTTCAATTAACGTGCTGTGTCACTCTCTACAGCAAATTAACATCTGGATGAACCAAACATTCCTTCAGTTAAACCAAAACAAAACAGAGGTAATTGTTTTCAGCAATGAAAAAAAGAGGGCCCCTGTCTTTAGAAACCAAACACCAAGTCCGAAATCTTAGTGTGGCGATAGACTCAGACCTGACTTTCAGCAATCAAAACAAATCAATCACTAAAACAGCCTTTTACTAGATGAAAACGATATCCCGACTGAAGTGTTGTATGTTCCAAACAGACTAGGAGAAACTTATCCATGCTTTTATTTTCAGTTTACCCAATTATTGTTCTTACTGGACTCTCTCAAAGGAGCATCAAAAAGCTGCAGCTCATTCAGAAGGCTGCTGCTCGGGTTCTGACCAGAACAAAGAGATCAGAACATATTACTCCAGTCATAAAGACTTTACACTGGCTCAGAATCAGCTGTAGAATAGATTTGTAAATTCTGCTACTGGTCCACTGGATGGTTTGGATCCTGAATACATCAAACAAATGCTGATTGAATATAAACCCAGTAGGGATCTGAGCTCTGTAGACTTGAATCAATTAGTGGAGTCCGGAGTTCCAAGTAAACATGATGAAGCTGCATTTATTTGTCAGGCTACACACACATGGAATAAGATGCCAACAGAAGTGAAGTCAGAGTGTAAATGCTTATAATCCAAATTGAAAATGCTGTTCTTTTGTTTCCGATACTTAAGTCTTCTAATCTTTTTTTTAAGTAATTTTATAATAACTATTTTATCCCCTTTACTTTTACCTTTAAAAATGTTGTAAATGTTTTTAAAGTTTTCTGTTAATGTGTTTAAATGTTGTCAATGTACATTCTTTTAATAATTTTGGTTAACTATTTTTGTTTTCTCTGCTTTGCTTCTGAATGTCGTTAACTCTTGTTTGTGAATGCTTTTAGGTGTTATGTCTTTGCTTGTGTGAAGCAACATTGAGTTACCTTGTGTATGAATTTTTTCCTTTATAAATAAAGCTGCCTTGCCCTGCCTACATGTGTTGCTCCACTGTTTCTGTTTAAGGTATATCCAAAGTCCGGCTCGGGGGCCCAATGCAGCTCGTGTTCAAATGTCCACCGGCCCGCAGCCTCGGGCATAAAATTAATCATTTTGTGGACTGACAGATAGCAGCAGGCCCGTGGCCACGCTATTAGGTGCTTTCGGAAATACAGTACCTCCAAACACGGCCCTCTCAAAACTGTGTTAGATGTTGGAGTGAACCCCTCGCTGCATGACATTTGTGTGGCCCTTTCCAGCCTATTTTAAAAATAGAGATTGTAGTAATGACAAAAAGTTGACAAGATAGGGCAAATGCTTCTAAGGCAAGTGGAAATTGGCAGATTTTTTCCCCTGAAATATAAAAACACTGCCTAGTTTGCTAAAAGATTGTGGCTGTTATCCAGGAATTCAATATTATGAGTCACTACCAGATGAAATATGCAAACCACGACAAGGCGACTGGTAACGTACACTGTGAAAAGTTAGAGCAACTGAAACCTAAATGATCGGCTCTCACACATTCTCACCTCACCAAATCTGGCCCTCTCTGCAAAAAGGTTGGACACCCCTGGTTTAAATGGTTATAACACTGTTACATGAATACTATTTGTTAGTATGTATATGGCGTTTCTTATTATGGTTAGCATTAAAGTAGCAGACCAAAAGGCTAAGCTCTAACAGCATCCATCCATCCATCCATCCATCCAGTAGGCCTAATTCTTTTTATTTTATGTTTAGTTTGACAGTAAACAGAGAGTGGCAATAAATGTAGGTCAGTGATTCTGATAGTGTAGAACGATGGAGTTTGCTCGCCTTGATGGCATACCACTGGGCTTCAGACCTAATGCATTCTAGCGGGATGTCGTATCGATTTCTATTTCTGGAGCTCTCTCCACTGATTTCGGACAAATAGCCAGTGGACACGCCCCTAAATGGGAGACCCCCAACAAGCACACACGACGTTTGTATTATTTACATTGTTTAATTTGGCAGGCCGAAACAACCGGGATAAATGTGTGATTCAATCAGAGTCAAAGTGAACAGCATTTAACTTTTTGGACAAGGTAAAACAAGCAAACACTGACTTATAGCACTTTTATAATGTTTGTTTTTGCGCAGTTATTGTTGCTCAGTAGGGCAGCGGCTATTGTCCTGGTTTGTGTGTGAAAGAAGCTCTTACGAGGGGTTCGCACGACAGACATGAAAGTTTCGCCCTGCTACGAGGGGGGGTTGGATGGGGTAATGAACTGTAAAAAGTCTGTTTTGCAGGCGGCTGCTTACCCAAAGTCGAGCATGTCCCCCTCAATACAGCTGTCCCCAACAACAACAACAACAACAAACAAAGTGTCGCCGTTCGGAACATTTTCAGCAAGATTATCCTTTTCTTGGCGAAGTCATAAAGGTTGCGACTTCCGCGAAATACTGAGCTGTGAACGAAAGTTGTGCCAGTCCCCTCAGAGTAAAGCGAAAGTGAAAAGATGGCCCACCCCGCTGTCAATTGCACAAGCGCCAAAGAGTCTAACAAGTTAGAAATGTAAGCTGGAGTACAACTTCCGACGCATCTTACAAAATAAAGGTAATGTCCGGTAGCTTGCTCATTAGCGAGACCACTTCAAATGAAAATGCTTGTTCAAATACGTAATGTTAAGTCATTACACAAAATAACTTAATTATTGCTGTACTCAAGTAGATAAGGTACCTGTATTTTATTTGAGTATTTAGTTTTCTTACAACGTTTTGGTGTCTGTACATTTGAATGTTTAGTTTTCATTTTTTGTTTGTTTTAATTTTATTCCCTGCATTTCAGAGATGAAATAAGTTTGTGCATTCTATGTAAGTATAAGTACAGACACTCAGTGCAAGTGAAATAACTAGGGAAATTATTTCATGTGAGGTTTATTTCTCGATTGTTCCAAGTTAACAAATTGGGCATTGTATAACTTACAGTAAAGTGTCGTGTGTTTTTTAACTTTTTGTTACTCCTTAGAGTTGAATCAGTGATGCTACTAGTTGTACCTTTTTTAAAACACCCGTACCTGTACTTCCACTTAGGTACAGACAGAGTGTGACTGAGTACTTTTACCACTTCTGAATAATATACAGCAACAGCACAAACATTAAAATGTGTGAACACTTGCAATGGAAAAATGAATACATTATATTATCTATCATATTAGCAAATATAGTGATGGTAGTATTTTAAAATCAACTTATGTGACAAAAAACCTTCAATTAATTAAATAAAATTGCAGTATGAAAAAGTTTGATGAAGACTGCACTGTAATTCCTAGTGTTGCATGTACAAATTTCCCTAAGGAGATTGTCCTACGTTGGCATTTTTTTAAAATTGTTTTTTCTTTGTGCTATGCAGTGCTATGTTTAATTTCTGTATCACAATGAGATGGTTTGTCAACAAATTACAGTGCAAAAAAATAAAGATGAAATGTGAATCTTGCCCAGTCTCTTGCGATCAATCTTCCACATACACAGGCGTCTCAAACTTCGGTCCTCGGGGGCTGCTTTCCTGTATGTTTTAGCTGTTTCCTTCTGCAACACACCTGATTCAAATGATCGGGATCGTAATCAGGTCCCTGCAGAACTTGCTGATGATCTGATCATTTGAATCAGGTGTGTTGCAGGTGTGGGGAAACTTCGGAGTTTGAGACCCCTGCACATACACAAAGGTGTAACTTTCAATTTAGAATGCTGAATTTGGCATAAAACCCCAAGCAGCAGTTTAAATCAGAACATCCCTCTATCATACACTGTTATAGTGGCAAAATGACAAAGCAATTTATGAACCTTTTTGAGAAATGCACTTCCTGTTTTGCAGATTACAATTCCGTTCTAAGAAATGTACCAGAGCGACTGAGAACAACTGCATTATACCACTTATGTTTCTTTCAAGTAGTGTACTTTCCCGATTTTTATGAACAACACACACAATGTCCACTCATAAACCACAAAAACAAACAGCACACTATGCACTGATGTCTTCTTGAACATTTGGTGCTTATACACTCATGCACAGTGATGTTGTCCTTTTGATTTAGAAAAGTGCAGCTGCTGCGGTTTTACTCCTTCGATGTAGCTCATGCTATGAATTATTAATAACATCCTGCTGTTGGATTCTCTTCTGATTGACAATAACCGCACTTTGCCATCACAATTTTCCAAACGATTTCTCTTTGACCTCAGCTACGTAAGGTAAATAAAACAAAAATTTTACTGCTTCATCATGTAACCTTTAAACTCCCAGGCAATAATTGTGGTGTGATAAAAGGTGTATAATACATTACAGAGCAGGAGACTGAATAAAGATAAGTAGTTCCCACAAATGAAAACACCATTCATGTATCATTTTATCATGCAAAACTTTGTTTGTTAGACCTCTTTCAATTTATTGGAATACACACAAATGTGCAAATTACAGCTTATAACTTTTGCTTTGCAACAAATAACACATCCTGTTATATGACATCATATATGGAAAGTCGTTTTTTGAACATTTATTCAATATACTGTACTTGATATCCAGGTTAAGGTCCCTGTCCTACAACACTCTTTAGCCTCATGACTAGAATAATTCAATGGAAGAGTAGAATGACATGTCTTATTAGTAAAGTTATTTCCACTACTATTGCAACTTTTGTCCTACTAGTACATAATTCAACATTACTCATAAACTACTGTACGAGCAACATGACTGTAGGCCCAACTAGGAGGCATGCATCACTCACCTAAATAAGTAGCACCGAAATACCCACACTGACTTTAGCCTCACAAGTAACATAGTTGTTCTACTAGTATGCCAATGTTGTCCGACTAGTGCACAGAAATCTCATACAGTGGTGGTAACTTTTTGTTTTACAAATAAGACACAGTTGATCTAATACTGCCCCTGGTTATCCTTCTGTGTAAATATCTTGTGACGACAGAGATCATACTAGTACTGGTACACAGGCCTTAAGGCAGATATCCTTAAGACTGAATAAACACTCAAATGGCTTTCCATAAATCCATTTGAACATTTATTCTATACCCTTGATTTCCAGGTTAAGGTCTATGTACTAGTAAGCTGTTTACCCCCACTAATAGGAGCACTTTGGCATCCTAGTAGGACAACAACATGTTATGTACTAGTGAGGCAAAACTACAAATAGACATTTTGGTGCTACTACTCGGGTCCACGTGGCTTCATGTGTGACACATCTGCAATTTGGGCCTGGTAGTGTTTATAGTGCAGCACAGCACTTTAGAAGTGTGGTTGAGTTTCATACTAGTAGGTCAAATTTGGCAACTGTAGTGGAAAAGCACTACTCGTAGTTCTACTTGTGCACCCTAGACATTCTACTAGTCGTGTGCTGAAGTGTCTTATAGTGAGGACAAAGAGCTTAATTAAGTAGGATATCAAGGAAATTGAATTAATACTTGGAATCGACAACCTTCCATCACCGTCTAAGGTTTGAGGTTTGACAGCTCTCAACACACAAAAACAAAACATGTATTTACATCTAATACTAGCAGAGCTGGTCATTTTCAATGCTTTAGTCCGTCTATGAATTCCCGTCTATATTTCAGGCCCGCCCGGTCAGTCAGAGTCAGCCAAACGGCATCGAGAATGGACTTTAACGGTACCACGTCACACACAGATGCCACACTCCAGACATGCGGCCAAAATAAAAAAAAATTTAAAAAAATGAAACAGTGTTGCATACTTTTTAGTCCCAAAGACGCAATGTCATGTGGCCCATATTGACTTTATTTCACTGATCACCACGTGTGTCTGTTCTTTTTATTTCAGATTTTTTTCTTTAACTAGCGGTGTGTCTACTTGCGCGAAAATTAAATTCTCGGCGCGGATTGGCCGGCACCGACGAGGGGAGAACTTAGTGACGGATAGACGATGCCCAGCTCTGAATACTAGCAGTACTGACCAAATATCTGTATTATAAATGCAGTTCCAAAAACATTCATTGGACTGTGATTAATTGTACAAAGTAAAAAAAAGTACATTACAAAACATTTTATTTTTTACAACAATCTCCTTTAAGAATGCGACAATCATTTAAGTATTTTATCTTACCCAACCCTAACCCTCAAAACAGTTTCCAACCTCATTTGCATTTCCAGGCATCAGTTTTCCCTTTTGTCATGTGAATTAGTGAAAAGTAATTTCACATGAGCGGAAATAGCTCAGTTAGGAGATCGCAAGATCCCTGGTTGAATCCTGGGTTTTGGCAATATGTTGTTGTTTTCCTACAGGAAGCTCAAGTCTCTGGAAAGTCATTGAAGCATTTGTTCCATACCCTTGATATTCAGTTTAAGGGCCATGCAGTAGTATGCTCTTTGTCCTCACTAGCAAGACAATTCAGCACACTAGCAGAACCACTTGGGCAGACTCGTCAAACAATGGTATTAGTAGTAACGTTCTTCCCACTACTGGAAGACATTTTGGCAACTTTGGCGTAGTAAGAGGACAACTACATGTTACCAGCGAGGCAAAATGGTGCTCTAATTGACATCTGTGCGCTACTAACTAGTACTACTAGTGAAGTGCTTGATGTTAACAAGTAGAATTCGATGATGTCCCTAGTAGTACTAGTAGCATGCGGTTGTAAACTAGTGCTTATGCCTCACTAGTATTATGTAGGTGCCCTACTAATAAACCAAGATTGTCCTACTAGTGAGGTTAAAAAGCGCTCTAGTAAATGGACTATCAAAGCTCCTTGAGCGTTCTATACATCTATAAAGCGCACTGTAAGTTCATATTAATAAGCCAAAAATGGTACTAGTCGTGAAAAAAAAATTATTTATGTCCAGCTTAAGGTCATATTAGTAGGCCAAAGGTGGCACTTGTAGAGGAAAAATCGTTACTAGTAAGACGCAGTCATTTTACTAATGTGCTGAATTGTTTTACTAGTGAGGACAACGAGCTACGAGTTAGTTCATGGCCCAATGGAATAAACGCTCAAATGGTTTCCTTACATGTCCTTGTAATACTGAATTATAAAATGTTTGCTACCACGATCCGAACACTGTTCCGAAGCAATGTGGCAATGTCAGTCTTTAACGTTATCCTGAGTGATCTTCCAGCTCTGTGATCAGCACATTACCATCAGACTCGGTAGCTTGGGAGCCCGTTTGTCGGTAATAGGCACTACCGAGTGCAGGGAGCCCCCGAAAATGTGCAGCATTTCTTCTGTAAGCAAAGCACAGTGCTCCTGCCAGCAGAGCAAAGATCAACACGGCTACCAGCACAGCAGCAAGGACAACGCCGTAGTGTAATCCTGAAATGCAAAGTACACAATGGTTGGGTTAGGGTTAGGGTTAACCCTTCTCAAAATAGAAGTTGTCAATCATTTGCTCCATTTGAGTGTAGCCTAACTCATTAAATGCCTCTTTCGAGATAGTAAGACTATTACATGAAATTGACACCTTGTCCAAAAATTGATAGATGATGACATCTGGTAGCAAACTAACCCTATAATTTTGTTGACTAAAGGTTTTGTTGACATAAAAGTGTTGACTGTAGAATGGAAAGCATTATATCCAAATTGTTTGATTCAATCCAGTAAACATATCATTTAAAATACAGTGTTTTCATGGGTTTAGAACGAAATAATAGCACAAACAATAGAACCAAAGGTTCAGTTGATTGTAAACAGTATATTATGTCATATTTAAAGAGCTAAATTTGGAAATAAACAAATGCCCACCCTTCTGAATTGTCATTACATTTGTGGTAAAAGCCCACAGGGTTAAGATACATCATATCAAAACAGGAGCAATGGACGAAACCCTCACATGACATGACAGCAACTGTATAGCCCAATAAAGAATTAAACTGCAATTAAAGTCCACTTTACCACTGAATGGTTCCACTTCCACCTCAGTAGTTACATCTGCAAAAGAGCATAGTAGGTGAGGTTCTTTTTTTCGGTGTTTTTCAATTCAGAATGGCAATTAATTAGACAATAAACTCTCACTTTCACAGTGATAATGTGTGCGTGTAAGAGAAAATCAGTAGTGTGTCAGTGTTTCATTAGTGTGTGTGAGAGGGTTTCAGTAGTGTGTGTCAGCGGGCAAAAAAATCATTAGTGTGTGAAAGAGCATTTCATTTGGGTTGTGAGAGTGTTTCTGTCGTGTATTTGAAAAATAGTCAGTAGAGTGTGAGAGTGTTCCTCTAGTGCAAATGAGAGTGTTTCTGTATTGTGCATGAGAGTGTATCAGTAGTGTGTGCCCGCGGAAAACAAAAAATCTGTAGAAATGTGAGAGTGTTTGAGTAGTGAGTGTGCATGAGAGTGCATAAAAAAGTGTGAGCAAAAAAATGCAATAGTGTGTGAGAGCATTCAATGGTGTGTCTACGTGTGTATGAATGTAAGAATAGCAGTTTGTATGAGAGCGTTTCTATGTTCCAAAGAAGTGTTTCAGTAGTGCATTTGAAAGCGTTTCATTAGTGTTAATTCAGTAGTACTTGTGAGACCTTTTAAGTACGGTAGTATGAAAGTGTTTCTGTAGTTTATGTGAGCAAAAAAATCTGTGTGAGAGCATTTCAATAGTGAGTGACAGTGCTTCTCTAGTGTGTGTTTGAAAAATTGTCAGTAGTGTGTATGAGAGTGTTTCAATAGTGTGTATTAGCATGTTCCAGTAAAGATTATGAGAGAGTTCCAATACAATATGTGAGCGTAAAAACTTCAGTAGTGTGTGTTTCAGGAGTGTGCATGGGAGGATTTCGGTAGTGTGTGTGAGAGGTAAGCCCCGAATGGCCCCTCGTGATTCTTCAAGACATGCCCAGATCACCTGAGATTGTTTTGCAAACAAAGCCGCGGCGCTCGGTGCACCCTGACAATCGCCACACTCCGTCAACCGCCCGGGTGGTGGCACAGGTGTCTGCAGTCAGCAACTTGAAGTCTGGAGCTTTGTTGGGCCAGCTGCTGTAGTCCAAAGGGGAACCGTCCACCCAAGACATAGAATTTGCTAGAACCAGAAGGCATTGTTCATTGATATATGTACTAGTGGAATAACTGTGTCATACTAGAGATGTTTGTTTTCCACTACTGAACACTAATAGGACAACTTTGGCATGCTTGTATGACAACTACATGTTACTAGTGAGGCAAAACCTATGCACAAGTTGACATTTGCGCACTACCACTAGAAAAGCATAAACTACTAGAATCGTATAATGTCATTACTGTTGGTAATGTATAGTTGTCCTACTAATTTGTCAAAGTTGTCCTAGTTGTCGGATAAAAGCATACAATTCCAAGTATCAGCTATCAATTTATTGCATGTCTTTGCGATTCGCATATTGCAGATTCCATTATTGCGATGCCAATATTTTTTCGCACCCTAGTTGCTCTACTAGTGCACTAAATAGTATCTCCCGATGCCTAATAATTACTCAATATCCTTGATATCGACTTCATGTAATTTTCCTACTAGTATGCCAAAGTTGTCCTATATGCTAGTTGTGTACAGAAATGTCATTTTAGCAAGACACAGTTGTTCTACTTGTCTGCCCTAGTCATTGTATTACAGTACTACTAAATTGTCTTACTAGTACTTACTTTATGATGTATATCTAGGATATGGACTAGTAAACCAATTCAGACAATCGTTCTACCAGTATGCTGATTTGTCATATTAGGGACAACAGAGCATGTACTAGTACATGGATATCAAAGGTATGGAATAAATGCTCGTGTGGTTAGTACATCATTTAATAGCTCCAAATAAGCAGACGCTCACTGTCAATGTTGAAGTAAAGCCCCAACCACATGTTCTGGTGAAGGAACCCTGAAGACCAAACCTGCTCCAGAACAAAGCGGTTCTCTACCTCGTTCTCGATGCACAGGACATCTGAAGTGTTGACTGGAAAAGCAAAAAGACAATCAATAAAGTGATCTGTGTTTTGTAAAACGGCCGAATTACATTTGTTTTTCGCTCGCTCATGTATACTACAGTACGCACAAAAAGGAAGAGATATTGGGGCCTTCAGGTGAAATTTACAGACAAATTTAAAATTCACTATAACCTTTACAGGGGAAATGAATTTCACCTTCTCTAAACTATTGAATGCGCATGGCCTGTTGCTCAATGTTTCAGTACTTTTTTGGGGGGAACAGCAAAATTCATAACTGGTGTTTGAGCATTAATATTATCCCAGGACATCCACTTCTATGCCTTTCTGTGATTCTTCCAGCCTCTCGTTTTGGTCTATTGGTCATTCCGAGAGCCAAAAAGAAGTCAGCAGGTTCTATAGCATTCTCTTTTCGGGCTCTAGTACCGTGATTGGTCGTTGTGAGCAGTTGTGATGTCATTTTGAGTCGACAGAAGACAAAATGGCCGCACCCGGAGATGGCTAAAAACGAGTGGATTAACACTTATTCCACAAACGCAATATTTATCAGAATGCCCTGTTTCAACTAGTGGGCTTGCATAGAACATATTCTTGAAAAAAATATATTGGGGTTGACTTCACCTTTAAGTGCTATACAAATAAACCTGACTTGTCTTGACTCCGTATCTCTGTAGTAACCTGCTCACGACGCTCTGAAAACCTTCTTTTTGAAGCCTCTCTATTTTGCCCCTTGTGTATTTGTTCAAAATGTGCCAAAACACTGAACAGTTGAACAAGTGTATTGTTTAGAAAAGTTCAGATTACCTTCACCTGTAAAGGTTGTAGCGCATTTTCGGCTCATACTGAAATTCAACCTGAAAGCCAAACGATAACTGCCACTTTGTGTGAGTCGTGTATGCGCTTTGGGTCAATTCAAGTTGGGAAACACAGGTAGTACACTTCAGCGCAACAGCACCACTTTTGTCCTGTAGGGGGAGTTCCTACATTTAAGCACATTGTATCAATCGGCTAATGCGCCTACTGATTCTTAAATGGGAGAAAGCAAATTAACCCCAAAGACAGGATTCCTCCTCTCGGAAGGCTATGCAATAGATCCAATGAGATACCATGTTAATAAGAGAGAGAGAAAAAAGATACAACGGCAGTATTTAAATATGTTTATGTGACATGGGAGGGGTAAAACTATTTTTAATGTCATGTGGTCTCTCTGAATTGTAATTTTCAACTATCCTGGGTTGGTCTGAGATCAATCCCTCCACCTTACCTTTGCGTCTGCAGTGCTCACGTGCGTCCTCAAAAGTCAGTCTCTGCACCAGAGGCTCAAAGTTGTAGCAGCCACGTCCAAATTTCACCCATGTCGAGGGGCACACAGCCTCATAGGAGATAAACGGCTTATTCCCTGCAAGGGAAAGCAGAAAATTATTGCTTTCTTTTTAGGGTAGCAAAATTATAGCAATTTGAAAGTTGTTGTTTTTTTCATGGCAATTAGCGAGAATATACACAAATTAACTGACAAAACAATATTGAAGGTTAGAGCTTAATAGGGAAATTTAACTTGCTCTTCTACTTACAAATAAATTGATTGAATTATCAAGTTTTTTAACTGCATGATTTTGTCTAGATGTGTGCCTATGGCAAAACAAAATGTTTATATTTAGACTTGAATATGATACCTTTTAATTTAATACACCTCAATTTCCAGTTCAAGGACATGAGTCTCATGGAAAGCTTCCAACTTTGAATATTTGCAAAATTCCCCATCTTAACTGCCCGTGAAGATTTACGGCAACTTTTCATAAATCATCCACCCGTTTGCAACTCAAGCTGTGCAACTAAAGTGGTGCTAAAAGCAGCAAAGACCTGTAATCAGATTTGAATCCACGTTTGAGTGTTTATATTTTACTTGGGGGAGGAATGTGACACAAGGCTCCTGGTAGAAGAGTTTCACAGTCAGCTCGCCGCCATCCCCCATTCACATCCATGTACACGCATTCCCCGCTCTCAAAGTCATCTTCAGCCGAGTCCCAGTGTGTGTACACGGTATCGCTGCCGTCTGACCACTGGTAGTTGATGCCACTCTGTAAACAAACATGATTATGCCACATTCAGTCAGGATGAGGTGGCCCTCTTGGCTCAGTGTATGATGCAATTGCTTGTTTGTGGTTATTTTACACACATTTGAATTCATTTGTCAGTATTGTAAATGTGCCAATTCCTTCTCAGGTATATCATATAGATATAAAAGACGATTCGATACGTATCTCGACAAATTTCAAAGTGGAACGATTTGGTTCGATTGGATGAACCCGCACCTTTTCAAAAAAACGTTTTTTCTGGTTCAAAACAGTTTTTGTTCCCCCTATGAGTTGCCTATTTAGTACCTAAATTTGTAGTTGCCTATTTACTACCTAAAATTTCTGCGCAGCCATTATTGTCAAAACCACTGGCAACAAAAGTGAGTAACATAAAAGTGTCCAAATTGGGGCCAAAGTATCAATATTTTGTGTGGCCACCATTATTTTCCAGCACTGCCTTAAACCTCTTGAGCTTGAAGCTCACCCAAGCTTCACAGGAGGCCACAAATACAGCATTTTTTGAAAATACGATTGTTAAGCTCTGACAGGAAAGATGAGACACGTGTCGCAGTTAGAGATGTCTATATTTATAGCTACAATAACCACACTTCAATACATTCCACAAGGGTCCTATTCTGTCTAGAGGACACACCCACTGTGGAGATGGGCCACATACCACAGCACGAATAGCTTCCAGGTGACATTCTCTTGGAATTTCAAAGAATCTTTTCCCAGTCTTTATTATATAACATAAAGAGAAGCAGATTGCTAAATATTTTCTTTTAAAGAGATGTGCATTCTAGGACACACAAGAATTCACCCATCACAGCAGATTTGCAACCCTAGTTCTAAATACAGTGGCTATTGCATGCGTGAGCAAATAGAATGCTTAGTAATTTATATTTGGCAAAAATTGCTGTAATGTTGAAGCACGTCATAACGAGTCACTTACATCTTGGCTGTACAGTCCAATCCAGTGCGGGACTCCCAATCTATTGACAAGCACCGTGAGGAAAGCCTGGTGGTAGGCATCGGTGATGCTCACTAGGTCCGAATCGTTGTCTATGCACATATGCATGGCGTCATACCAGCTCATGTTGCCTGAAACCACCTTGTAACTGCGACTTTGGTACTCGATGCTGTCGGGGAGTGGGTGTCGAGACGAGTGGCTGGGGGGTTTGGATGTATCTAAAAACGGGAACACTGGTAATTGCAAAGAAGATCTCTATGGGAACAATAAATGAGCTTTATAGTCAAGATCAAATGAATTTGAATGTTCTATTGTACTACTTTTAACATCCAAAAAAGAAAACACACTCGATAATCACCAGACTGGTATTCCTGCACAATATAACAAGCTCAAATGCGAGCAAGCTAAATAAAAAAATTCTGACTTTACGATAATATTTTCACTGATTTTACTGACAATGTTTAATTAGAATTGTGGATTTTGTGAAATTGCAATGCACTATATGAAGAGAAGTTTTTAATATTTTCCCCACTCATGTGGCCTTTCAGTAAAAATGTGATTATCACAATTTTAAAGACTTTATGATTTATATGTGTGTTTTATATATTGTGAAGGCCCTAATGTTGTGCCCGCTTGTTGCTTACACAGTGGTTGCTTGATTTACGACTGGATGGATTAATGACATTTCAATCCATTTCAATTGGGAAATTAAAATTGCAAGTCAAAGTACCACTGTATTGCGTATTCATGCTGGGGTATTCTATTTAATTGGTTAAATGATAATATCCAAATAAAAAATAGAACTGGACACTTACCTTGAGGTTTTTGGCAAACAAAGCCATAGCCATCCTCACTGCACTTCTCATCATACCACTTCCCTGTCAGGTGGACGTTGTGGTTGTTGGACAGCACAGTGCACAGAGGTTCGTCAGCAAAGCCACTGAGCAACTCATCCTAATGGAGTTACATCACAATATACGTCAGTCACATTTTTATACATGTATGGCCTCCTCACCTGACTTTGACCCCACCTACAAAGGAAGTACACACACCCAAAATATTTTCCACTCTCCACAAAATACAATTCAAAACGGTTTTCGGTAAGTGGCATACGAAACAATGCAAGGACGGTTCGATTTGAAAGTGGAACGATTCGATTTGGTTCAAGCCAGTGGGATTACGATTCGATTCGAAATGATACAGCTCAGTTCATGAGGGTAAGAAGCAATTACTTTTTTGTTGTCATTATACATACTGTACATTTAAATGAACTTGTCAAACTGTAAATGTGGCCTTTCCTTCTAAGATATATCACTCCAATAAAAGACAATTCGATATCAAAGTGGAACGATTCGGTTCGATTCGATGGACTTGCATCTCTTAAATAAAAACGATTTTTTCCGAATCAAATCTTTTTTTTTTATTACACTCCTACCAGTTACGATATGCATCTTCAAGCAATCGTTTTTAATAGGGGTTTTTTTAAGTCGACAGGCAAATCCGAATTTATAGTTGCAAGCTTTTAGTGTAGTACCACGTTGTGCCACAACATGCAGGGCAGCTGGAGGTCTACTGGAAAAGATGCAGCATAATTAACAGCAAGATGAAGAGTTAGAGGAGGTCCTCAACTACTTTAAACTCCAGTAACAGTCGTTGTTCTCACAGAGCAGAGTGAATAGAATGTGCTTGCGCGTACTCGTATTTGCTCTGCTTTGTTGTTTGAAGGGTTACAATTACCGTAACGTTGATGCTAATTTCCGTAAGCTTGTATATGGCTTTTGGTATGTTGATAATGAATACTTTAAAAAGCATGTTTTGATAAGTTTAAAACGATACAAAATAGATATAGTATATGATTTCTCTAATCCCACATTTTCACCTATAAGGAACAATTCTCAATTCTCCCATTATCAATGTAGGACATGCTCTCTCGTCACAGGAGCTTACATTGAGGTAGCTCTTTGGTTCAACGGGAGACCAGTTGGTATAGCTGACTGGTCTCCCGTTAGTCCATTTCATGGTGTCTTGATTCCACAGACCAATCCACACGCCGACAGAGATTCCTTGAAGCAGCATGGTGATGTATGCTGCGTGGAAAAGACACACAATGACATGAAAGAAGAAGCCATACACCAAAAAAATAACCAACATAAAAAAATACTCTCCTTTGTTACAGCAGAATCTATTAGTTTGTCTCATATTATTCATGATCGTACTTTCAATTTTGATTTGATCCTGATCGAAAGTATTACTTTTGCCTTTATCCCAAACTATAAATATTAACACAAAGTGAACGTACTATGATCGACCATTTTATCAATCCTTAATTTTTTTCGCTTTTGATAAATGCAGTAATTACCATTACATCAAAATATATTTTGATTTGATAAAATAAATGAAATAGTTTAGCATTAGTTAATTTTTTTACCTTTTCTGAAGTTAAATGTAATTATGTTGTGACTGTTGTTTTTATGAGGATTATTATTATTATGGACTGCTGTTTTTTTGTCATTTAAATACAAATTACAACATTTTTTTGTTGTTTTGGGGGACAGGCTGGAAAGGATCACTGAGATTACCATTCATTTCAATGGGAAAAGATGATTAGCATTCAATCAAGTAAACTAAACATACCTTGTTCAATCTCATCCTCTATGGACACGAGTGAGCCTTGGAACGAGGAGCAGATGGACCGGGCGTCATTCCAGCTCTTTCCCTCCCTTGAAGTGTCGGGGAGGTGAAGCAGGAGACACTGCACATGCACACAAAGGGAAATGTCTCATTTGCATGAAGGTCGCCTTAGAGAGTTAGCGAAGCAAAGGAAGGAACA
Source organism: Filicampus tigris (assembly GCF_054856515.1). Lineage (NCBI taxonomy): Eukaryota > Metazoa > Chordata > Actinopteri > Syngnathiformes > Syngnathidae > Filicampus > Filicampus tigris. The sequence goes on along the minus strand of NC_141219.1, from coordinate 21,690,387 downwards.
AGGAGAAGTTTCCACTTGGTTACAGTTAATTCAGGCCACAATTCATGCATATCCTGCTGCTCCATTAGTTTCCTTTACATAAGCAATTGCAAAATTTGATTATTCAATGAGAGCAAGCAATCATAAAACTTGGACGTAAAATGTACTGTAAGTGTTAGTTTAATTATTTACACTTGAAAAATACAAACATGCTTTTTTTTTTACTGGTATTTATTTATTTAATCAGTACATTTAATTCAGTTTATAATACTGACTATAGAATCTCTCATGGAGAAATTGAACTTAATCGCAGAGGACCAGACCAAATGCAGGAATGCTGCACTTTTTGAGCGAGGGTTGTTTTCGATGTTTCAATATTTTCCAGAAGACGCTGGCTTTGAATCAAGGAAACCATTCAAAGACTTTTGCTGTAATGGACTTTTGAAAACAAGTTATAGACGAAAATAAAGTTCCATCAGCAGTGACTGGAACAAAAATGTCACCAGTTTGATAACAAAATAATGGAGATTACACTATATGCTACAGGTAGGGCTGCTCGATTAAGCGATTTTGACCCGAAACCGAATTTTCTGCATAAAACGATTTTAAAAACGTTCAAATCGGCACGTTCGATTTTTTTTAATTTTTGGTGTATCTAAGCCACCGTAGTTTCCTCTGCATTTCCGCTTCCTCCCAGTGCGCGGAGTCCGATGACAACAACAACAACAACAACATCCCTGGCTACCGGCGATTCTGCTATTTGCTCAGGCAAGTGAGCGTTTAGTTAATAAATCGGGAAAATATAGATCTGTAGTGTAGTGTGTTTCCCGCATGTACAATACAACCCGTGAGCAAGTTACTCAACGTCTGAAAGGCGTCCCTTTTTTTTCTCCTCTACAACGGACATCTCGTCCAACCGGTGCATTCACAGTGCATTGTATTATTGAGTGACAATTTTGCACTATTCATTGATTTATGTTTAAGTAAGACCAGGGAGAAAGGTGAAAGGCTAGTCACTAGCTGGTTGGCAAAATGACTTGCTGACAGACTGTTTGGTTGACAGACTTGAATGTCTACCTTCTCTCATGTTGATGATTTCGTTTCAGATGGTATATGCACTTTCATTATTGGTTTGATTAAGAACAGATCTGAAATCTATTGTGTAAGTAATATGATGTTAATCCCAATGTATTGTTCCGTGTGTATTAAGTTAAATTGACTGGCATTTTGAGTTCAAAGAAAGAAAAATTAAGTTTAAATAAAAGACATTCAAAATACTTCATTTTTCATTATTTTTTATTTTACAAAGAAATTGTCATCGTAATCGTAAAATCGGGTTTGAGAGAAAATAATTGGGATTTTCTTGTTAGGCAAAATCGAACAGCCCTAGCTACAGGCATGTAGATTTCCGTAACTTTTCTTGGGGGCATGCCAATAACTACTTACTTTACGTACTATGTACTTTCGGTACCTGGGAATTCAGTGAGGACTTAAAGATAATGAATTCATAGATTTGTTTCTACTTACATTATTCATGTTTGAAGGAAATTGCTGAAAACACGCAAAGACTGAGAATTATGTCAGACTCAATTGTGTGGTGTGTCAAAATACGTAAACAGGCAAGAATTGTCAAGTCACCGAGCTCAAGGTCAAGTCAGGTCTTTTGTAAGCTTAGCCAAGCCTCAAATCCGCAAATGGGCGACTTCAATCGGATTTTTGTGACTGGAGTCCCGCACGCCTGGCGTTTACCTTGTGTCCAAAGTACAGCCATTTCTCTGGACACCCTCCAATGTAATGCGGCTCCCTCGGAGTCTCCACAACAGAGACGGTCTTTCTCTTACAAACGTATCCGTAAAGATCGCTGCATTTATTGGCCGACCACTTCCCTGCATCGCACGAGAACACAATCAACACACATACATCGTGCACATGCATCACTGGCAGCTGTGTGATTACCTGTTGCTGAGGACATGGTGACACAAAACCCATTTTTTTTAATGTGGTGGCCATCAGCCTCTTGTGCCCAGTTATGAAAATTCACCTCTGTCTTGTCACTCCACCTGCCAAAACAAAAAAAAAACCTTAACTCAGCATTTGAAACCCATATCAGGTGTTTAATTTAACAGCATTGTATGGAAAGCCGTTTCAACTTTTATTCAATATTCTTAATATCCAGCTCAAGGACCGATGTACTAGCACGCTCTAGTAAGACATTTAAATGCACTAGTAGACTATGTTTTTGTAATTTTTTTCCCTCCAGGTGCCTGAGTCGTTCGAACTTCGACCAGTGTGCTAAACTGCCTAGTCGTGGTGACAAATATTGTACTAGTACCTGGATATCAAGGCTAACTTTTTTTTTTTTAGGGGCGGGGGGGGGCCCAAAGTATTCTGTACTAAACTGATGCGTTTCAACCTATCCATTTTTGCTTTTGTTGAGTGACTGACCAAAACCTCAGCACTCACAAGCCGAAATAGCTCAGTTGGGAGAGCGTTAGACTGAAGATCTAAAGGTCCCTGGTTCGATCCCGGGTTTCGGCAGTGGAACGCAGATTACTTTTCCAGGAAGCTCAGGTCTTTGTGTGGCCGCTTTATCATTTTTTTCTAACGTCTGACTTTTCTGTGTAAATCCATTTGAGCATTTCTTCCAACTAGATTAACATCCATACACTGTAGTAGCATGGTTGTTTTCCTCACTGGTAAGCACACGATTAGACATACTCATTCTCCGAGAGCGTACTAGTACATGGACCTTAATCTGGCTATGAAGAATATGGAAAAATATACTCAAATGGCTTTCGAAAAACATTTCATTTATTAAATTTAGATAACCATCCAAGTTGAATGATTCCACATTGTATCAAGGACATACCAAATTACATGGCGCTTTTCCTTTCCAATGTGCCCCTCCAATATCATTTCAATAGGATGTATAACCAATTGGAAGCAACTATAGAACTACAACCATTGCAATATTAAGCAGCTCAAAGACACACACACACACCTGACCTCCTCTCCATGCTGGTCAATGGAAAGACCAATCCACCAGTCAGTGGGGCCTAGGGAGAGCTGAGGAGAAACACAATGAACAGCCATTCATCCCGTTTGGCCTTAATATCACTTTCTTCCATTGTTTGGTTTTGTGCCTACTCACGCTCTGTACTTAAGCAGAAGTACAGATATTTGTGTAAGAAAAAAAAAGGCAAAAGAAAAAACGATTTTTTTTGTAGCGCACGGATGTTAACTACTGTACAGTTTTGTCTCTCTAGTGCCAAAGTGTGTATGGAAATCTACTGATGGATCGATGAATCAAATCTGTGTGATTATGTGAACCAACGAACCCGCCGCAAGCGCTCTTTAACAAAGTTCAGCTCCTCTCTGGAGTGAATGGACAGCAGGTAAGCTCCCATCATCTGGCAGGCAAGAGAGACAGCGTCCCAGGTGAAGGGCTGCTTGGCCACCAGGTACTCAGCTCCACGATAAAACACCCATGGCTCGCTCTCTGTGGGAGAACCACGGGGGTCAGTGTATAATACCCACAGAAGTTTCGGGATATTCAGTTTTGGGTTGAAATTTAAGGATTAAATGTACCATTTCTGTTGATCCACGAATGCAATTTGTAACAGGTTCTTCATTTTGTATTCAGGTTCCAGTATACTGTGAAATGCCCTACCCATTGAAATTACAGTGGCTACCTCGGTGGAATTGGTAAATCTTGACTTCAAGACCATGTCAAGTGAATTCAGATGTTTGTTTTGAAATACATTAGACATGTTTGAAGATAAATGCTGAACACGGTTGCAAAGACTGACAACTCCGTGGAACTGAATTGTGGAGATGTTTTTTTGAAATGTGCGTTCAATAAAAGCAAAGCACTCACGCTCAGTGTACCAGTAGGGTTTTTTCAGTTGATCTCCTGCAACATTGATATATTTTAGTAAATCATTACATTGCACCTTCTGTATGCCAATGTTTTGGGTAAAGACTTTTACCTCTGGCCAGCTTACAGATCCACTCGTGTTTGCTTTCACACGGCCGCGGCATGATGCTGTTGGGCAGGTCACTGTAAACTGCGCAGTCCCTCCTGTCATCCTCCTCATTTTTATCCTCCACAAAGGAGGTCATCACCTGCATAAAAACAGCCAAAATACATTCAGTGGCAGAGACGGCAAGCCGTTTGGGCAGGCATTTAATCCATATTCTTGATAAGGATTAAGGCGCATGGACTAGCACACTTTTTGTACTCGCCTTTAAAACAATTCACCCCACAAGTAGAATGACTGTGTCTTACTAGGAACATATTTTTCTCCTATTGCGTGACATTTCTTCACACCATTAGGACAACTTTATTACTTAGTATGGTCCAAGAGGCTGCTAGCGCATGACACACGCCTACTAGATGGGCATAGTAATGTTACTAGTGCACCACAGTAGTTTAGTAGTAACATTTTATTGTGCACTAGTAGTCATTCTACAACTGTGCTGATTTGTCTTACTAGAAAAGACAATGAGCGCACTACTACAGTACATGGACTTTGAGCTAGAAATGAAGGATATCCAATAAACGCACAAACAGCTTTTCTTAGGCCACAACATGACGCACACAGTCTTATAAAAAAAAAAATAGTGTTTGGTTGTAGTTTACAGTAAATTGCAACATGTTGAGGGGTGTTTGTAATATTCCGGTTACCTCTGGTAAGAGCCAAATGTTAAGGACAATAGTTAGTTGCCAAGATAAAACATTTCTCATACTGTTATATTTTGCATCATAATTTGGACAGGTTGTGTGATATGAATTTTGGAGGATATTCAAAGGGCACTTACAGGAGAACCATCAGACCATTCCCAAGCTCCTGGATGTTCAGGATCTCTTTTATTAAAGCCGACCCACAGCCAGCGACCCTCTGTTCTGAAAAGGAGGAGCAGAATACTAGGTCTGATTATGTGTCCAGATTCTTCTGACATTGGAACCCAAACTAAAATGTATTTGGTAATCATCTCAATCAACACATAGCTTGAACATAAAATGCGTGTGTCCTCGGAGGCGTGCTATGGAGATTTCTACATTGAAGAAGTGGGCAGGGACCCACTTCGCCGATGTTATCTTCCTGCAGCACTTCATTTGATTAACTTTCACATTATTTTAACTAACACTGTATAGTATCATAATGTGTGTTCAATGTTGCCCACTCGGCATCCATTGCAGCCTGATCCTGGAAGGGGGATTCCCCCATCTGTGGTCCCTTCTCAAGGTTTCTAATTTTCCCCCAGATGGGTTTTTTGAGTTTTTCCTTGCCCTCCTGGGGGTTAAGATCAGGGGATGTGGGGCGGGGGGGCTCTAGCCAAATTCACTTGTATTTAATGTCATAATCCAACAATTACACATTCTGCAATTATGAGCCTGTACCAACCCTTCAAACATGGTACTGAGGAGTTGCTTGACAAACACCTGCTCCTCATAGTGGCGGAAACTGGCCAGCTGGGCCCCGAGAGCCTGGCAAAAGTAATCTGCTTCCACCCAAGAACGTTTCATGAGCACCTTTTCGTCATGGAACACCTAAAAGAACAACACTTTTTTGTCAGTTTAGCATACATTCAAAATGTTTTTGTGAAAAAAAAATAAATAGAAGAAAAAATGCCTTCTACGCCCAATTCTATGTGTGCAAAATCTAGGAAAATATCAAAAGAAATAAAACTACACAAATGCACACAGACTGCGCTAGACTTGCGCTAGGCATGGAAATTGAGCCCATTGTGAGTAGTGTTTTTCCCCTCAGGATTCCCACACAGCTCTATCAAGGGCCAACAAGAATTATATTTACAGAGTGATGCATATTTGAAAAAGAAAGTTAATGCTCATACTTTAAAACAGTAGAGAAGACCAGCCTGTGAATCCCATCCTGGAGGACAGGCGCTGAAGGCATCAATGTGTGCTTCGGGCAGCAGCTCAACTTCCTGGTAGCTGCTGATGCTCTGCTTACACACTGACAAGGCCTTGTGGGAGTTGCAGTCTTTCACTTCCCAGTGGCCCAGAGCAGACCCACCTGACATCGCAACACAGCCGTTGGCACTGACTAAAATGGGAAAGATTAAATAAGTTGGAAAGTACATTTTATTTACAGTGTGCTTTGCATGATTTTGAATAGTCATACATAAAAATATTACATACAAACATACATACATATAAAAAAAAAAAACAAACATACATACAAATTAGTCAAACAAATTACAGAATGCTTACATTTTACATTTGATACAAGAAAAAACCCATCAAATGAAAAATAAATCAGTCCAGCAATCATGTAGTGCACTTACTAATATGTACTATCAGGATTAGAAGGAAAAAAAATTGGCGGTCACCTGCACACAAGTGGTATGAAATACCTTCAAATTTGCAGACAACATCTCTGAGAGCTGTCGAATGCAAAAAGGATTGGCCCTAAGCTTGACCCTTGAGGAACACCACAGTTAAGGGGGACAGACTGACTTACGCTGGCCAACAACAACGAAAAACATCTATTAGCTTCTCAACATATCTATGTGGATATGACGTCACACGTTAGTATAAACTGACGTCAAAAGAAGAAACCAGGACTGAACAATTGCACACAGAAGGTGGAAGAACACACTTATCCCCCCCCCCCCCCCCCCCCCCCCCCACACACACACACAGGCACACACTTACACACACACAAATCTATTACAACGTTTTGAATACCTGGCTGGTGTTTGTTCCAGTTTGTGAAGGTGAGGGGTAGAGTGGAGCCATTGTGATGAATCCATCTGTATTCTCCCTTCTCCCCTGAGTCTATGAGGCCAATCCAGTAAGACATGCCGCCATTGGCCCCGTTAGCATTCAGCAAACTGTTGACAAATGCTTGCTCAAACCTTTCAGAGAGGTGAAAAAACATTGCAATAAATCCGTAAAAATCTTTTAAATTAATGTAAAATAATATATTATTACAGCACCTGTTTTCCACAGTAAGGAGAGGTGCGTTGCAGTAATAGCCACTCTGTGCGTCTTTTTGTGTCTGCTCATGCCTGGTGATGGTGTAACAGGAGTGACCGTGACGCTTCCAGCCCTAAAACAGTAACAAACATCCACTCAATTATTCTAATTTCCATTTTAAATTTTGTACCTGGGCCTTCAGTGGGAATTTAATCCATCTCTAAATACCACTACTATTACGTTGCATAATACAAAAATGCGATAGAACCGCACACAACTGTGCCACAAACAACAGTACTTCATATGGAACAGTTCAGAATCAAAACTTATCTAATAACGTGACAAAAACCTTATCTTATTAAATAAAATACATCATATCCCAAGGTCAGCAGGGGAGACATAGTCTCTCCAGCGTGTCCAGGGTCGTGACAGGGGCCTCTTGCCGGTGGGACATGCCTGGAACACCTCATCAGGGAGGCGTCCAGGAGGCGTCCAAACCAGATGCTTGAGCCACCTCATCTGGCTCCTCTCAACATAGAGAAGCAGCGGTTCGACTCTGAGTCCCTCCCGGATGACCGAGCTTCTCACCCTATCGCTCAGGGAAAGCCCGGACACCCTCCGGAGCTAACTCATTTCGGCTGCTTGTATCCGGGATCTTGGTATTTCGGTCATGACCCACAGATCATGGACACAGGTGAGAATAGGAACTTAGATCGACCAGTAAATCGACAGCTTCGCCTTTCGGCCGGCTCCTTCTTCACCACAACACACTGATACAGAGTCTGCATCACAGCAGATGCTGCAATGATCTACCAGTCGATCTCCCGCTCCATGCCTCACTCGTGAAAAAGATCCCAAGATACTTCAACTCCCCCACAAGGGGCAGGATCCCATCCTTGACCCGGAGAGGACACTCCAGCCTTTTCTGACTGAGGACCATGATCACGGATTTGGAGGTGCTAATTTTCCTCCAACCATTTCATTCACACTTGGCTGCAAACCGTTCCAGTGAGAGTTGCAGATTGCAGCTTTAAGAAGTCAACAGTACCACATCATTTGCAAAAAGCAGGAGATGCAATACTGAGGCCACCAATCTGAATCCCCTCAACGCCTATAAATTCTGTCCATATAGCATCGTTGACCAAGGGCAGCCATGGCGGAGTCCAACCCTCATTGGAAACGAATCTGACTGACTGCAATGCGAACCAAAATCTGACATCGATGGTACAGGGAACGAGCAGCCCTTATCAGAGTACCTTACACTCACAGCTCCAATCAGCTGCCTCAACAATGGAGGCGTGGGACCTGGTCCACTCGGATCCAATCTCCCCCGCGTAGGTCAAGTTAAGTCCAGGGGATTCTGCCAGATGTTAACAGCAAACCCTCACAATACGTTTGGGTCTACCAGGTCAGACCAGCACCTTCCCTCAGTGTCATGCGGCCGCAAATCCAATGACACGACCACAAAGTCAATCATAGAACTGTGGCCTAAGGTGTTTTGTTGCCAACTTAAGTGCACATATGGACGACCTTACGTTTGAACATGGTGTTCATTATGGACAATCCGTGTCGAGCACAGAAGTCCAGTAACCGATCTGATTGGGGCGCCATTCCTCCCAGTCACGCCCTTTCAGGTCTCCCTTTTATTGCCCACGTGAGCCTTGAAGTCATCCAGCAGAACGAGGGAGTCTCTAGCAGGAGTGCACTCCAGCATACCCTCCAAGGACTCCAAAAAGGGTGGGTACTCTGAGCTGCTGTTTGGTGCGTAGACACAAACAACAGTCAGGACGTGTCCCCCTACCCGCAGGCAGAGACAGGCTACCCTTTCGTCCACTTGGGCGAAGCCCAACGTACAGGAGCCAAGCCGGGGGGCAATAAGTATTCCCACAACTGCTCTGTGCCTCTCACAATGGGCAACTCCAGAGTGGAAGAGTGTGCAACCCCTCTCGAGAGGACTGGTCCCATAGCCCAAGCTGTGTGTGGAGGCGAGTCTGACTGTTTAGTCGGAGCTTCTCTGCCTCGCGCATCAATTCGAGAGGTGACATTCCATGTCCCTAGAGCCAGCTACTGTAGCCGGGGATTGGCCCGCCAAGGCCTTTGACCGCCGCCTACCGTAAGGCCCTGATACACCAAAACAACGTTCACCAACAGTGACAGACGCTTACCCCCTGTGGCGTTTGGCCGGCTGTCGGCACGTCACGCTGGCAAAGCACACCGCAACGACAGACAGCGACGCTGACCATTAAAGTACCTTCTGCGCATGCACAAAATGTAATACCATACCATACTATCGGCGGTGGTAGTCACCATTTCTCATGGATAGAAAACTCCAACCGGAAAGATGTTGGCCGGGGACTGATTATAACAACGTAAACAATGCAGTCTGCTCTATTCTTCGCTCACGATGAACTCCCACGCCAAGTAAACCATCACATTCTTGACACGGTATTGTGAAATACTTACATTGTCAACCCTCGCTCTTGTACTTGTAAAAAGATTAAGGCAGCGGAGGCGTGCTCACTGTTTTTCCGCCTTTGTCACTTCACGTTGGTGCTCCGCGCGCTGATTTGCTAGCTAACAGCCAATCAGAGTGACCAAATGTCACGACTGGCGACGCCGATTCAAACGCCCCCAAGACGCTTACAGACGGGTTACGACACTACGACACTGGCCACTACAATAATCAGACGGCGCTTAAAGACGCAACGACGCTTAACGACCTCCCATGTCGGTTTGGTGTATCAGGGCCTTTACAGGGCACCTGACCCCTTTGGCCCTCTAACACCTTGCCAGCCAGCCCTACCTCCAGGCCTTGCTCCAGGGGGAGCCCCAGTGACCCACGTCCGGATAAATGCTATTGGCATCCATGTTAACTTCCACCCTCTCTTAACCTTGAAGTCAGAAGGACTTGCTCTAATTTAAAGGGAAATCCAGTGCTGCTGATGAATGAAATAAATAGTTCTCTTTTCCCCCTCTGATATGATTCATAATACTCAGAAAACTACATAGAAAGAAACGTTGCAGGTTCTGAATTGCGTAACATGATGTTAGCTAGAAGTGGCAAAAGTACTTTCACTCTGTATTTAAGTGGAAGCACAGATACTTGGGTAAAAAAAATAAAATAACCTAACCTCAGGTAAAGGTAGAAGTACCTAATCTACCAGTAAGTACTCTTTTACTTAAGTAAAAGTAAAAAAGTACAGACTCTGAACTGAAATCAAATCACTGAAATGTAAATTATATGCAATATGTTTTGAAAACTTCTATAATCTAGAATGCACACAATCTTGAATCCATGTTTCATAAACAACTGTATCCAGTAGTTAAATTATGTAACAAAAACAAATGACCTTTAGATAAGGCTCATCAATAGTATTAGCTAGCATACAAGCCTAAATAACACGTTAGTATAAACTGACGTGACATCACACATTGCCGAATAATATAGCCATTTAGACTACCGTATACAGCCATTGAGGTCACATTTATACCATATGATAAATGTTGGCAAAGTAGACTAAGTAGCTGCATCTCAAGAGGAGCTAAAACAAATTTATAACGCCCTATTTTCGTGCCGGGTCTAAGTCTATTGCGAAGCACAATCTAAAAGTGGATGGAGTTCAGTTTTCTTTCTTTTTGGTATTTTGCTAGACTTTGCGCTGGTAGAATCGGGCGCAATGGGGCGTTTGCAACTTTGTGCGCTGTTGTGAGATGGAAGTAGACTTTTCCCAAGCAATCCGCGCGGTGTTCCTCATTTGCATCAAAATCAGGGTGTTCAAAGCGCAAAGCCGAGAGTACACCGTGCCTGGCATTGTGGAAGAAAAAAACAACAAAAAACTTGGGGGTCGTACCCAGGCAGCTTGGAGGCGCAGAGCACTAACGGCTGAGCTAAAATTCTGGGCCACCTGCTCGCCGAATAGCTTTACAACCGCAATAGAAGGTATAACTGAGGCTGGCATCTGTTATATATTTTCATATTTGGGACATTTGTTGAAGTATATGCACACTCTATCCAGTAAAATGCAACTTCAACATGCACATGAATCTTTTATTAATCATCCTATCAACGTGTACCCACAGTAATGCATTTACGTGGACCGGGGGAATCGAGTGTGTGCCTGAAAAACACTATGAATGGATTAAACCTAAGGACAACAATACCAACAATCCACAAGATGGCGCTTAAGTAATACTTTCATTGATTTGGCCTGAGAACAAAATAGGCACGTTTTTCAGCAAACAATGGAGGATAGGTTCTCCTCAAACCAAATGGACACATTATCAAACACCAGACCTTGAATATGCGGGGTTTGTCATTCATAATTACAAATTTGTTTGGGGGTGTCAATTACTCATGGATTTTTACTATTTGAAGCAAGGCTCATTCTCCCATGAATAGCAGAGGTTCACTGCAGCACTTTTTAATTAAGGACGCAAAAGTAAAAAGTCATCAGAACAATAAATACTCAAGTAAAGTGCAGATACTTGAACACCCTACTTAAGTACAGTACCAAAGTTACTTCCCACCACTGACCGAACCATAGACAAAAGCAGAAGTCTTAAAAAACAGTCAGGGAATTATCAGTGGCTGCGTCATCCGGTCGACCCGCATTGTGCACCGTTATGGCGCTGTCGTGTTTCAGTCGGATGACTCAGATGCCTGATATTCATGTCAACAGAGTCAAGGAGCAACATGAATGCCAGAAAAGACGTCATAATTCCAGTGAATCATCTCCATTGTGCTTTTGACTGGCAGCTTGCTCAAAAATGGAGCTGCGTGTTTCCCTGACACAGCAATAACAGAGCTGTCTGAAACCTTTATTATGTGAATGTTGGAGAGCATTCACATAATAAGAGATATTACATATTGACAGTAGCTTCTTCTTTCACATTTTTGTCAAATTCAAAACAACAAACCAAGTCTCACATTCTACATTTCACGATTTCAACTATTCAGCCATTTCAACAGTATCACAGTTTAGCATCACCTCTTTCAGCATTCACACGCATTTTTTTTTTTTTTACAGAAGTTGAATTGTCCTTATTTTTGTTATTATTCTGCATATTTTTGGCATTCAACTCCTTTCACATTTCTCCACCAATTCCAACTTCAAAAGATGCAGACAATTCCAAACAACAGGCATATTATTTTCCACATTCTAAGTACCAGTACAATCCCCAAATTACATACCTACCACAGCAAATTTCCCAAATGTAATATTTACCTCTTCTTTCACATTTCTTGACCAATACAAACCATTCCAACTTCAAAATATTCACAAATTTGGGGAAATCTTAAGAGATATTTTACATATCTAGCTCCTCCCACTCCCACATTTCTTGACGGATTCACCACATTTCTTGACTGATTCAAATCATTCCAACTTAAAACTGTTCAACCCGTTCAGGCCCTCTTGGAATTAGTGAATTCCGAGAATTCCCAAATTTTTGCAGCAAATTTCCTAAATTAGGGGATATTTTACATATTTACCTCCTCCTTCCAGATTTCTTGAAGCATTCAAACCATTCGAACTTCAGGTTACGTTCTGCATTCCAACAATTCCATCCATTCTACAGCATTTCAGTTCGCCTCTTCAGCATTTACATCCAGCATGCACACACGATTTCAACAGAAATGGCATTTTTTAGTTACAGCATGCGATATAATGCATGAATACAATGTGTTGTACACATTTAAATTTACGTGTGTGTATGTCCATATTTCACCTCAGGGCAGCCTTCATCCAAAGTTCCGAGTTCATGAACCGATGTCTGATATTTCACCTTTCTGCACACAGCAGGAAGTTGCTCGTCACATGAAACCAAGATCCAGGCACCGTCCTGTGAAAATAAAGTAAAATAATTTACAGCTTCATTTAGGGCAACTACAAGATAAAAAAAATACTCTCTTGTGAATGGCGTAGCAAAGGAGTTATACAGTACTCAAAAAAAGTTAGGAGTATTCAGCAATATGTGTTGTTTTGAATTTTAAAGTAGCAGTTGGCAGAAGGTTTAAAATTGCCGGAACATCTATACTAATTTTCGGTTGGCCTCTCTATGGTGTTTTGCATTGGATGTTAACATTAAGGTAGCAGACATTCATTAGACAAAATTTACAGGTACATGGTTTGGTTGGATTTTTTTGGGTGCTTAAATACACAATGTCATGTCATGTCATGTGTGTCATCTTCAACACCGCTTATCCTGTACAGGGTCGCGGGGAGATGCTGGAGCCTATCCCAGCTGACTATGGGCGAAAGGCAGACTACACCCTGAACTGGTCGACAGCCAGTCGCAAGGCATAGACAGACACCGTCACTGAGCGGGAACTGATCCCACACTGCCCGCACACAAGTCAGGCCAGTGTGCCACTACACCATCAGCAAAATCAATGTTGAATTCTGTTTTGTTTTATGTGTCAGTTTTACAATAAAATCAACGGAGTGACAGCGTGAAACAATTTTGCACACATATTTGGAGAACTGTGCAAGCAAAGGAGTAATTTTATTTCCCCTATGATGTTATACGATCGTCTCCCATTTCTTGACAGTGAGAAAGTGAGAACAGGTTCCAAGAAATACTTTTTAAAAAAAAGGCTTTAATAAGCTTAGGTGCGTCGTAATAAGTTCAAATGAGTTTGAAGCGTGTGCGAAGGGTAAACCATATGTATTGAAAACATGTTTTTTATTATGGTGTCCCTATATCGCGGATTTTCACCTATTGTGGACAAGCATGTGTAGATATAAAAAATACTTCCCAATGGCATTGATATTAATTTTCTAAATTCATACAGTGGAGTTACAATGCATCATAATTATTCTTTCCAATTATTCAATGCTAGTCTGATGAAATGATAGAATTTTCTTTCTGCACACCTTCCTGTCTGCCTTGGCACAGAGGGTTGCACCAGTCAGGTTGTGAGGAGGGTGAAATTGGTGCCACATTGTGAGAGTCACCGCCGAGCCATCAGACCACTCTACAGTAGCAGATGAAGCATGTTTCCGGAGACCGATCCACATTGCTGAGGTCTCGCCAGAATCTGCACAACATAGCATTTAGACACAGCACTTGCTGAAGCTAATATCACATTCCAGCAGTGGAGTCAAAGTAAAATGTCTTACAGTTAGCCAGAAGGCTGTGCAGCATCTCCACTTCAGAGAGAGAGTGAAGGCTGGTGAGGTTGGCATCACGAGAGAGGCATGCCTGAGAAGACTCCTCCCAGCTTCCTGCATGCGCCAGGATCTGGTAGCAGAAACCGTTATGAGGCAGCCAGCCTTCATCACACACTGTATGGATATACTGCCAGTTCTCTGGACAGGAGGAAAAAGAGAGCCTGAATCAGAAGGGAACACTTAGGGATTGTCCACATGTTTTTAACATTCTGAGCACTGTGGTGACCATTTGTGTTCACCTCGCTTCCTCTTCTTCAACCGTTTCAGCTGTTTTAATGCAAATGTAGTGCAATTTGCTAAGCGTGCGGATTTTTGTCTAATTTTGTCATTTGTAACTTCAGCTCTTAAAATATATTATGAATATACTGTTTCTAACAAATTGTACCTTTTGCCACTAATGAAAACTACATATTTTTTTCAAATTCCTTGTGATTTATTGTATTGAATCATACGATTTGGGTAAAGCGGGTTCATTCTAGACTCAACAACTCAAAATGTTGTTTGTTATTATTATCATATATATGGTTTATCATTTTACATCATATATAGATTTTGAGGGGAAAGGGAGCAATTTCATGTAATTTTCTTAGTTACCGAAAGAGGCGCTACTGCACTCCAATGGACCAAATTTAAATTGTGATGTCTGATCTGAGGAGAATTAGCATTCAGTTCACCCGTTTTGAGTTGGAGGGCATGGCTATCCTCCTTTACTCGCTGAATAGCTCACCTATTTGCTGTTTTGTGCCCAGGCCATAGCCATGTCTAATATAACAATATTGCTTAGGCGACATCTTGTGGTCAGTTAGTGCCAAGAAAGTATGTTGAAGTGATGGGAGGGGCTTTATTTAACACGGCCATCCCCTTGTCTAATGGAAAAAGAGAGTGTTTTATGTTGTCATCTATAAGTAAATACTTGCAGATTTCCGCTCACCATGGCAAGGCTAGGTCCCGATCACATGCAAATTGGGGAGATGAACTGTACTGAGAATATATACAATGGTTTTTTTTCATTCCCATTTTGCAAATAAACTGGAATTTGAAGGGTTAAAATACAAAAAGAAATACCGGTACATAATTTATACTAAAATATGAACCGTATCAGATATTCCACATACTTCATGAGCATGATTATTTGTGTTAACACAGGACAACATATCATAAACCAAAAATGTTTTTTTTTTGTAATTTTGTAATCCTAAACATTTTTGGTATATTTTAGGATTACATTATGCCATCATCCCTGCTGCTGTGCAGGTGGTGGTGATGAAAAAAAAAATCTTTAACATTACTGACTATGCCAAAAATGGCCACGAACAAGCTAAAGGGGGAGTAAAATCCAACAGGACAAATTCACTGCAGACTGTTTGTTTTGGTCTTGCGACAACTGACTCCATGAAAAGGAAGGTCAGAAGTTTTCTCTCCAGGTGCAGAGCAGCTTTTCAGCTCAGCACCAACCACCACAGCAAAAAAAAAAAAATCTGAGACATTTGGCTCTTGTTCTTCATTCCTCATGTAGTCCACAGAACGCGAGATGCGACTCCAACTACTGGAGACCAAGTCTTTTTTTTGTTTTTAACATTCTTGGCCAATAAAGATGATTCCGATTCTGTTGTTTCTTACCGAGTGGCTCGGCTCTATGCGTGTCATTGGGCGTCTTCTTGCAGATGTAAGGCAGAGCAGACTCACAGGAAAGACTCTGCCAAAGTCCGTCAGGGCCAGAGTTGTACACTCCACACTGTCTGTTGTCCTCTAGAGGGCTGGCCGGCAGCGCTGATGTAAATACAATAGAGAAGCCATTTGATT
Source organism: Filicampus tigris (assembly GCF_054856515.1). NCBI lineage: Eukaryota > Metazoa > Chordata > Actinopteri > Syngnathiformes > Syngnathidae > Filicampus > Filicampus tigris. The sequence continues at coordinate 21,674,487 of NC_141219.1, read as the reverse complement.
GTGGGAATGCTGAAGGGCATTTACACATATGTTATTCTGCACTAAAATTGTTTTTCTTATTATCACGCCACTGCTCTTCTCCTTCCACATTTCTTTCAAACCATCCAGGATATATGGGCAACTATTTTACACATTCCCAACATTCCTCATTTACAACAATTTCACATTTCTCAAAAATATAATTCCCTTTTAATGAATGGAGCCATGTTCCAGATTTAATTCATACTTCCTTATGTATTGAATTTGGAATGGTTTGTCTCATGGAAGGAATAAATATGTCAAATGTCAATGAATTGTTGTTGTTTTTTTGGTGAACATTTGGGAAATGTGATGAAATAATTCTGAACATGTCCTGTATTTGGAATGTTTTAAGTTGCAATAGTTGGATTGGTGGAAAAATGTCGAAGGAGTAGAACAGCGGAAATTGCAAGTATTGCTACGTAGCATTTAGAAAATTGCATGTAATCTCACCACAATTATAGACAGTACCCAATTTCATATAGACAAATTAATCATACCTGTAGTGAAATTAACCAACGAGAGAGGTGCGCCATCTGACCACTGCCACCCCCGACCGTCCTTCAAGTGGTTCAGCCCGATCCACACCATTGCTCCAACACTATCCAGCCGATCTAAAACAAGAACCACATAGTGAGGTCATGAGCTCCAAATTTATGTGCAAAATTACTTAAAGTAGTAGTAATACAATTAGTAAGTGGTTTAACGTTATCATTACACATGAATGAAAAGATGGAAGGAGCATTTGGGTCATCCGAGATTGGACGACATTTTCTTACTCCTTCTAAAAAAATTATAAAAATAAAGAGACATGCACTTATTGTGTAAATAAAAGTTGTCCTGAGGAAAGAAAACATCACATTGCTCATGAGCACCCCTTAAAAATAACACTCACATATCAAGAAAAAAAGGTGAGAAAACTTTTTCTTTTGGTACGATTTTGTTGATATGGCTTCCTTGTTGGTTTTTATCACTGATATATTCTAAAAAGTAGTAATAATTTTTTTTTAAAAAAAAGGAAAATGTCAGCAGAAATGGCATTAAGATAAATGCTTTGACCATTGGTAGACCTAAGGTAAATACTTTCCAAATTTTTCATTGTGTTCAACCTTTATGGAGTGTGTCACTCAAACCTATGCAACCCTGTTACTTAATCATTATAAACGTTTTCTTTTTTATTATATAGCTATGTTTGTTTTGACCAATAAGCAAAGCACTTAAGATAGCTAGCATGGACTCTCGGGCAAAAACCTAGCAAATGATTTACACCCTGTTACTGTAATTAGAGTACAGTAACAATAATATTAAATCAGCATTCAAATAAAATTTCACTTTCTTCATTAGCTGTTAAGGTTTTATTCAGCAATATTTTTGGAATATTTTTTTTCAGATGCCTGACTATAACAGGGTTGTGCTAAATTCTTAATATACTCCATGAAAACTAAAATATGTTATTGGAAGTGTATCGTTGATGGTTGAGCTAGCCAAATCAAATTATATGATGGTTTGTTGGCTGTATTTCTTAAAAATATAAAAAAATATTATCAAATAAATAACGCCCTGGCCTCCCTGTGTGGAGTTTGCATGTTCTCCCCGTGCCTGCGTGGGTTTTCTCTGGGTACTCCGGTTTCCTCCCACATTCCAAAAACATGCATGGTAAGTTGATTGGACTCTCTAAATTGCCCCTAGGTGTGATTGTGAGTGCGGATGTTTGTGTCTGTGTGCCCTGCGATTGGCTGGCAACCAATTCAGGGTGTCCACCGCCTACTGCCCGAAGACAGCTGGTATAGGCTCCAGCACGCCCTGCGACCCTTGTGAGGATAAGCGGTATCGATAATTGATGGTTATCAAATAAATAGTCTGTTTTCAATTCTGGAATGACCCATATACTGTACTTGTAAAGCAGAGTAATATTTGCTCCTGATTCCTTTCGTTATCTTTAAACAGATGCATACCTCTGATGTACCTGTGCTCTGCCAAGCTGGTGATGCTGAGCAGATTTCCACCCTGAGCCTGACATGTCAGCATCGCTTGACTCCAGGTGAGGATGGTGTACAGGTTGAACTGGTAGCAAGCACGAAGCTCCTGGTTCGACTCCCAGAAATGCTCACATCTATAATCTAGCGTGGAAAGTTTAGATTAAAAATACTGTTTGGCTTCACAGAAAGCCCTTTGAGCATTTATTCAAAATCCTTGCTATCCATCTTAAGATTCATGTACTACGTAGACAACTTTGGCATACCAGTAGGACAACTACATATTACTAGTGAAGCAAAAAAAAGTGCACTAGTTGACAACTGTGTGCTAATAATACTACTAATGACTACAGATACACTATATTCATGGCACAGCAGGCCCTGTTTCAAGTCACTGAACACAAAACAAGATGGTCATGAGACAACGGGGTGCGGGATGGACAAACATGACAGGCCGTGATTGCTGTGGATGCCCCACACAGTCACAGTGTGGATGAGAAACTTAATCAGCTATTGTAAAATGGGGGTGAACGCAACTAAACCTTACAGTACAAAGGGTGTAACACAATTTGGAGACAGTCCATAGTGGGATGGGAAGCATGCATTCCCCGTCATCTCATGGTCCTTTAAAACTGTTTAAATGCTTATTTTACCACAGTTCTCACATAAGCTTGCGTGTGAGATAACTGGCGAGCCGCTCTCTCTTTCACTCTTATTCTCTGAGAGCATGCACACTGTGTACTGTGCAGTGTGTATGTGAATAACCAGGTATTTTGCACATTTTGGTACTAGAGAAGGATTAGTGACGTAGTATCGTGTTGATAGATATCTAATAAGAGCAAACATTTAAAGGGATGGTTGGGTCGGGATGGCCATGTTTTTACTAACAAGTTCATTTTGTATATTTTTTTGATCAGGAAAATGAAAAGAGTTGTCATTTTCTATTTTACCAATAAATTTGGGAGAAATTAGGAAATAAGTGACTCCATGGACAACGCCTCTTGTTAATGAGGGGAATGGCCGCGCCCCCTACCGTTCTATCCTTGTTCGGTCGGAGTCACTGGAGGGACCGATTACAAACTTACCATTAGAAATCATTGTACTTTCATTGCTTATAACGTCCAAAAACGGTGATACTATTAGTACTATTATACAAGTGGCAATGTTAAGCTCATCCAAGTGTCTCTTTAATTGAGCTGCAGTATGTGCCTTGCCCGCGTTGCCGCAGACTCTGGAGCAGTACCGAGCTGGGGCGCTTCATTTGACTCTTCTGGGCCACTAATGTTCTCCACTGCTGTAATGTGTCCACATTTCATCTGTAGAAAGCCAGACAGAATGTAGGTCATATGATGGATCTCATTGGAACATGATGGGCCGGGAAGAAATGTACTGGCATCTGTGGTAAACCGGTAAACCATACTTCTCCGAATTCTGCCACGGCCAGGACCAGAAGGTAAATGTAGCCTAACATTGTTGTGCGCCATTGTGGAATGAAACATAGCAGTTTCCCGGCCAATCGTGGCAGCGTCCCTCATTTGCATTAAAATCAGGACACGCTGGCTTGACATTGCGGAAACAGATATAGATTCGCTGGTCCGTGCATGACATTGGCACCACTTTAAATTTAAATGAAAAAAGTCAAAAACGTCAAAAACGAAAAGCAGACTGGTTTGCTCAAATGTGCTTGGATTTATTAGTGTTCCATTATCACAACCCCCCTTCCCCATAGTTGTGCCGCGCAGTCAGGGCGATGCTATTAAGATGATAATGATTCTAATTTGTTCAATGAATTGATTACTACAAAGTACAACGATTCAGAGGGTTTGTCTCACGTCATTGTCATATGAATGAAATAGATGACATCCACCACATAAGTCCACGTAGCACCAAATCTGTCTGGCTGCACATCGATCAAATCCAGCAAAACCACGTTACACCATCTGCGCAGCACTATTGACCTTTTAGGTAGTCTAAACTTCAGTCTACTTTTTGTTACCAAATTGTGAAATACACAGAGGAGCGTCACGTCACCCATATACTGTAGCGAGTCTACCAAATTCACAAAAACGCTAAACTAGACTTGCCCCGACATCAAAATGAAGTTGCGCCCGTTCCTACGCTGATCGCTAGGCGGCAATCTATCAAAATAGGGCCCTTCGAGTTTTAGTAGCAGTACAAGTAGCGCGCATGTTAACTAGTGCACAATTTTGTCTCACTGATAACAAATAGTGGTCCTACTTAACTAGTACGCCAAAGTTCTTCTACTAATGTGCAGAAATATTATAGGGTAGTGGAAGGTGAAAATATATTACTAGTAAGATACTGAAAAAAAGACAATACTTGTACAAGGACCTTAAGCTGGATCTCAAGCGTAGGAAATAGAATAATGCTCAGGTGTAAGCATTTACCATGCACCGGACAGAACCCCCATTTTTCAGCCTCATCATATCTAGTGGTGGTCGAGCACCACGGAAGATGATCTTCACGGCCCTCTGTGGTGCACTCCGAGTACCATTTGTTGTTGTATTTAAAGGGCAGTGCACAGGGCATGCCGTGTGCATTTCCCAACAAAGTGTGGATATCTGCAAATGTAATAAATCAAGTGACAAAAAGGCTCATTTGTGCTCACTGGGACGCTTTTCTTTTACCTTCATATGGATTGGAGCAGGGCCCCTCTCTCGGCGTGTTGTACCTTTTCCACTCGTGGTAAGAGTTTCTTTTAACCACTACCAAATTCCCAGCAACAGCCACCTTCCACCGGGACGCCCCGTACAACATATTTCCTCTGCAGCGCCACCACAATACGGGAAGGTCCAAGTCGCACTGGAATGTTCCGAGCGGCTGCGCGGGGTCAGACATGTTGAGGCCCAGGCACGTGCTGGTGCCAGCGTTGAAGAGACGATGGTGGGAGACCCACTTCCACAGCATGCGGTGGGTGGGACGACGACAGTCCCGGAGCACCAGATTGGACTGTTCCACTGTCACACAGCGCTGAAGAAGGTTGCTCTCTAGGATGAAAAGACCCTTTCCTACAGAGAAGATGGTTGAAAAATATTTTGGGTGTTGACAAGTTATCAAAACAGGTATTGTATATAATCAATAGTAAGAATTCATGTTTACTTTTGTACCGTAAGACTCTGTATTTTATTATTTTTATCACATCATCATAATAACAATAATCTCTGAACGTTTTTACTTTTACTTAAGTCATAGGCAATATTTTTATTTTTGAATTTTAAAGTACGTACATGTAAAAATGTACTGTAAATATGCATTATACGGTTAAGTATATGAATATAAGTTAAGAAAAAATCCAGTTTTATAAAATCAACTTATTCAACTAAAGTACTTTATCATGAAATAATGAAAGTATAGTCCTTTTTTTAATTACTTTTACTAAGTGGTTGCATCAGTACTTTTCCCATCGTATTTTTCAATTTTATTTTTATTTTTACACATGTACCAGTAATTTACATAAGTACAGAGTGTGTACTTTTGATACCTCTGACTAATATACAATACATTATAACACATGTGAACATTTGTAACATAAAAATACATACAAGTACACAACTGATTAAATAAAATTGCAGTACTTTTTAAAAATACTTTTACTTAAGTAAAATCTGTACTTTTCCCTGTCCTATACGTTCTACTCAGGCAGAGTGCTTGCACTTTTTCTACCACTAAATAGTACGAAGATGAAAATATATGTGAACAATTGTAATGTAAAATACATTCAATATACAAATATTGAAATAGTAATTAATTACAGTATTTATAACTTGCGTGACTGAAATAACCCTCTCCTGAACGTCTGGACAAAAGTACAGTATTTTTGGACTTTTACTGGAGTCTTTAAGTAAACTTTTCAAGTAAACGATTTGACGCAGCTGGTACTTCAACTTTTCCCAAAGTATTTGAAGACAAGTATCTGTACTTCTACTTAAATATAACGTGCGAGTATTTTGCTACCTCTGGATCAGATGTCAATCACTTCTCGCGTTAGACGCCCTGCTGCATTTGATACGAGTGAGTCACATCGTTTATCCTCCACTTTATTTATTTACTTTTACTTATTTACGACACGAATGGCTTCATAGATATTTTTCCCCCCCAGGGCCAGTAATGTTACTTACTGTAAAACTCAGCGAGCTCTTCGTGCTCCAGAATCTCGCCGCCGTTGTCCTCCTCCTGGGCGGAACACGCACAAGTTTTCAGCAACAATAAAGTTACACAAATAGCCGTCACCACGTCCACGTCCATGCAGCGGAACAGCCGTGAGAACATTTCGACGGCGGGTTGCAACGTCCAATATGGCTAAACATTCCGAGAGGCCAATTCTAGAAGTCGGAAACTCGTTGTTCGTTGGTCGTCGTCGTTTTCCCCCCCACTCTCTCGCACCAAACGTTCAGCAGAGGACTTACTAGAGTTTCAATGGGGGGCTGCAACGTCACGTTCGACGGAGAAAACCAAAGAAAAGGAGTGGATGGATGGATGGATGGATGGATGGATTGATAGATAGATAGATAGATAGATAGATAGATAGATAGATAGATAGATAGATAGATAGATAGATAGATAGATAGATAGATAGATAGATAGATAGATAGAATTTATACATTTTCACTGAGGGGTGTACTCATTTTTGTTGCCAGCAGTTTAGACATTATAGGCTGTGAGTTATTTTGAGGGGACAGACACATTGACAGTCACACTAACTGCACACTGACTACTTAACACGTTAAAGTGCCATTTCTTCAGTGTTGTCTTATGAAAAAGATATACTATAATAAAATGTTTACAAAAATGAGAGCGGCGAGACTATCAGGCTGTCGTGAGAGAAAGAGAGAAAAAACGTGTGCCACACCATTACATTTTATTATCAACATTGAAGGCTCAGCCTTCCTTTACAAATACAAATAAAAACATTGAAAACCCCAAACTTAACATTTACATTCATTGGATGAACACAAGGACAACATTCATCTTTTTCAGTAGACGACCACTCAAATATTTTTAGTGTTCTCTCTCAGCTGGTGTTGCCATGTCGAAGCTTGTAGGTTTACGCAACAGACAGCCGAGATCGGTGTGTTAGTCAGTGTGCATTTGCACCTGCAGGCAAACTGCAGTTAAACAGCAGCTAATATATGACACACAGTCACGTCTGTTCATAGAGTTGTCAGTATTCTGTCTTACAACTCTGAAGCAACTCAGAGGTTCATGCAGTGGTACAAAAAAAAAACATGTTGATCACTTGCCTGTTGTAATACACACAAGCACCACACACACACGCGCACGCACAAAGACTAAGTGCACTCAGATGCTGCTCGGCATTGCCTCCAGCTAATCATCAGTAGTGATCCGTTGTAATCATCTTCTCCCGCTCTCTGTTCTTATAGGTAACATTTTTAAATGTAGTTGTGGAGCTCCTGAACAGTGGGTTGGTCCCCTGAGTGAAAACACAAAACACACCACGGCACTCATACTGGGTTCAAATGAACAAGACACAACATTCGCAGTTGTAGGACATTTTGGTTTTTTTCCAGAGATCTTGTTTTGTCACTATCAAAAACTCTTTTCTATGTTCTGATAAATCAGTCTGCAAATGACAGTTAGAGCTGCAGAAACAGTTGTCGGTATGCCCCTAACCCACTCTTGAGAACTTGGGCACTCAAGAACTAAAAAAAAGGCAGGCAAAATTAAAATGTAAAACTGTTGGTTTGTTTTGTTTTTAACATTGCAGGTGATCTATTTGTTTTTCTTTCCATGCTGGAGAAACTAGGTATTCTTAAAAGTGGGAAAAATGTTGTGGAAATACAAAATGAATAGCACATGCATTCCAGAATCTCACCGATTGCCACTTTGCCTTTGCCTTCTCAGCCTCAAACCTGGCCACCTCTTTACCGTCGTGAACTGACACGAGCACTTTCCAAACAGCCAGCAGGATCAGTCCGATGCACACAATGGAAAGTGAGACCCCCAGGATGATCATGGGGATGTTGGGCGGTTCGGGACAGCCTAGGACAGGACATAAGATCACACTCTCACCAATTAGATCAGGTTTTATACTCTTCACTAATCAAATAGGACCATATTTTCACATTTATGCGTTTTATTTTTTAACATGCCAGGGTTGTACACCTTGTAGGTACGCACATTCTCCCGTTAGAACTTCCACCCACCATGAGTAACTGACTAATGTGTGCACAACCGCCTAAGAGGCATGACTCATTGAAGTCTGAGGCTGGCGGTAAATCATGGAGCACAGAGTTTTCCTGAGACTTGTGAAATGACATAGATATCAATTTGGAAAATATTGAATCTGAAATGTACTTCTATAGCGGATATATTGCCGCCAGTGAGACATGCGCACTACGACACTTTGGAAGAGCATGTATTTCTTTATTAACCATAAGCATGCAGCCGTGCGTCTTTTCTGATTTAGGCACATGCGAGAATGTGGCCTTTATATAACAACTCTCCAACTGCGTGTTCGATAAATACGTCTGAACCAGGGGTGGAGCCATTGGTCGGCCTGGGTGTGTAAATCGTAGTGGGCACAGGCCCACCCGGATTGACAGACTGCCCACCCAGTGAAATTCATGACAAAATATATATTTTAACATTTTTAGTAAAGTATTATTCAATTATTTTTGAATTTGCGTTTCATTGTGTTTTTTACTTTATTGAAAATTAGGAATGGCACAAGTGTGGTTGTCTAAGGAAGATCTGAACTTCATATTATTCAGTTTGTCATTTTATTTGAATATACAATGTGTATGGACAGGAGGATTGTGCTCAGCGAGAGAAATATTTAGGCCCACCCTGATTTTTCCAGGCCCACCCATTAGCCACGTTCCGGCTCCGCCCCTGGTCTGAACCTCCCGTTGCTGTCGAGAGGAATCCTCGCATCTCTCGCATCACAATCAATACTGTTCAGGAAATTAAAAAAACACCATCTTGCTTGAGTTACCAAACACTGCATTATTCAAGTTGGTGTTATGTCTGCTATCATTTACTGCGGTGCACTAACATCAACACAACACCACCAAAACCACTTGCAAACTCAATATGATTAAAAAAATGGCTAATTTATTTACAATGTCATTGATTAAAATGATACAACAAAAGTAAATAACAATGGTTACATCAGTCATCATTTCAAAATCCTTGAATGATGCAATAGAAGAAAAAAACGAGCAAAAATGAATCGTTGCCTCTGCACTGAAATATTACTGGCGGTCCTTTTTGAGCAAAACACACTTACTCAAATGTATCTAATGTTACTATTGTCACACATTATTGTCTAAAAAAATTATCCAGACTTACAACCTTGAAGTGGCATAATGCCACAAAGCTCCAGCAAATTGACAGAGAGACACGTTTACGACACTTCTTGGAAAGTGCCCAAGACAGTCAATGGATTTTATTCTCAAGCTATTTTCAACATTTGAAATTAAATAATAATGTGAAAAATTAACACATGAGGTGGGGACAGACCAATAGTAATAATTTGTGAAAAAACATGATCTTGACCATATTTGAAAATATGAGGTTTCCACCCGACAGCCACGATACGTATACCGGTAATCAATATTATACATATGAACATGTATATTATACACCGTTTATACTGTTGACCATTTAGAGTCATCCATCTATCCATCCACAAATTGTGCGTACTTTGTTGCCCAGCTTACCGTACATGTGAGGATTGTAAACAGTCACCGTGTCCCCTCCGAGCACATTAAACGACATCCAGCACTCATTTTCGGACATCAGCGTGCATTGCATAGAGGCGCTCTTGTCTCCCTCTGAAAGGAAATTGGAACATATGTAATGAAGCCACCAATGAATTGTATATCATCTTCCCTCTCAACACTGAGGCGAGAACGTAAAAGGATATCCTCGCCTCTGTTCTGCTGTCATTGTGATTTCCATATCAAAGAGGATGATCTTTGTGTGCGTGTATGCTAGTGTGTCGTTTGCATTATTGTGTTTCACATCTGAAAAATCCTCATTGATGATCAGATATCGCTCTCAGCTTGCACAAGTATAGCGCCTTTAAAATAATGTCTGCTTTAAAGGAAGCCACGCTCCATCGGCTGTTCACATGCACCACAATAGCCGCGCCTGTATAACAAGGTAAAGAATATGTTCGCCATTGTCCGACACTGGCTGAAAGGACATGGCTCGCGATCAAATAGAGCAGTGGCTCTTCAACCTTTTCACCAAGCACCCCCAAGAAAAATGCTTTGCACTTTAAATACCACCATCTTGACTAACATTCAAATACAGTAACATAGTAGGGCTAAGGGTTCATTCAAAAGGTTTTAGCTCTAAAATGTATATCTAATATTATTGTAAGTCACTGTAACATTACACACAGTTTGAACATTAACGCCGTACTTCAAAATAGCGAGAAAAAAGTCCGTAATGATTCGGTTCATATTTATTGCATATAAAAGCTAAAAAATTGTACCTACATAAAACTGTTTAAAAATAAACATTACTAATAGCATTAATAGAGAACGACTGTCTTTAGTAATAGTTACTCGTGCGAAACAGTCATTTTACTCGCACTCGACATTTACCAGGGCGTTCAGTTAGCTAACTTGTGAGGACAAAGAGAGCACTAGTACATGGACCTTCAACTGGATATCAAGAACATCACATTAAGACTGAAATAACTTTCCACAGACCTGAGCTTCCTGCAAGAAAGAGCCCAGCTGCAATACTAAGCTCGGGATTGAACGTCCTTTAAATCTTCAGTCTAACGCTCTCCCAACTGAGCTATTTCAGTACATAATTAAACAATTTGAGTAGTTCACTCCGCAAAATGGAAAACAAATGGAATGCATAGGTTTGAAACGGTTTTGATTTGTACATCAATTTGCTACAGACAATACTTGGAGTTAAAAAATATTACTTTTACTATCCCTTTTGGCCAACTAGGATGCAATTAAAAGTTACTAGTGCGTAAACTACTGTGCTGTACTAGTACTACTAGGCCCAAACAGTACATATATGTCATGCACTAGTAGCCTCCTGGACGCTACCAGTAACACCACAAGTAGTTCAGGCCCTTTAGTTAAAATGTAGTTGTCCTACTATTGTGCCAAAGTTGTTTGACTAGTGTAAAGAAATGTAATACGGTACTATAGTGGAAAAAACATAACTAGTAACACAGTTGTTCTACTAGTGCGCCCTAGTCATTCTAATAGTGCGTTGAATTGTCCTGGACTTTAAGATGGATATCAAGGATATCAAATGAATGCTCAAATGGCTTTCCGTATGGGCAGGTACTCAAGAGAACAATGTATTTCATTACCTGTGGGCAATTAAAAATTCTGCACTGTGTCGCTTTTAAAAGAGAGGTTCAATGCTGGGATAGCTCAATAACAACAATCCTTTCTGAAAAACGTACCTGCTGATGTGTTGATGTAAATCTTGGGCAGACTGCAGTTTTGCTCACACTGCTCATCGTTCTCTTTTGCCTGGAGATGGCACTCCACACATGTCCTGGAATTAAATACAAAGACCATGACACATTGCAATTGTCGAAAGAAGTGGAATACACCATGTTCCAAAGGCCACCTCTCTGCCCTTTATTAACTGAGCTATCAAATGGCTCGAGAGGCAACAGCTGCTTTACAATAGCGAAAGGAAATCCTTCAGTGCCGTGTTGAAGACATTAGTTGTCTTTTGATGTCACCTGCAGGGTACAGACACATGTGAACAAAGGAACCAAAACCTGATATGCTACTCGGAAGAGAAGACAGATCAGACTGATTGTGTGGTATAAGGATACAACATCTTACATACTGTTTAATCTTCATTGATATACATGCAGTATGTACTGGATCACGTGTGACTCTAGAATATCCTCATAAAACTGCCATCCATCCATTATCGATACCGCTTCTCCTCACAAGGGTCGCGGGCGTGATGGAGCCTATCCCAGCCGTCTTCGGGCAGGAGGCGGGGGACACCCTGAATCGGTTGCCAGCCAATCGCAGGGCACACAGAGACAACCAAACAACCGCATTCACACTCACACCTAGGGGCAATTTAGAGTGTCCAATCAACTTACCATGCATGTTTTTGGAATGTGGGAGGAAACCGGAGTACCCGGAGAAAACCCACGCAGGCATGGGGAGAACATGCAAACTCCACACAGGGAGGCTGGAGCCGGGATCGAACCCACGACCTCTGAACTGTAAAGTGGACGTGCTAACCAGTGGACCACCGTCGAATCTGGCCCTGGCCTTTGTATCTGGAGTTTACATATTCTCCCCGTGCCTGCGAGGGTTTTCTCCGGGTACTCCGGATTCCTCCCACATTCCAAAAATATGCATGGTAGGTTAATTGGACACTCTGAATTGCCTCTAGGTGTGACAGTGAGTGTGAATGTTTGTTTGTCTATGCATGCCCTGTGATTGGCTGGCAACAAGTTCCGGGTGTCCTCCGCCTACTGCCCAAAGACAGCTGGGATAGGCTCCAGCATGCCCGTGACCCTTGTGAGGTTAAGTGGATTGGATAATGGATGGATGGATGTCAAAATGGGTAAAAAAAAACCCAAAGTGTCCATGTTGTTTTATATCGAATTGCAACGGTAAAGCCAGCAAAGAAAAAGCTACACATCAAACCCAACTAATTTGCTTCTTATGGCATGTGCTCTCTCGCTCACCTTGCAACCGAACAGGCATCTCCACATGTGGCGCACTTCTCACACAAGTCCCCCGATGCTCCCGATACCAAGCAGACACACTGGCCGCACTCGCACTTGCCTCGGCCGCTGCACAGGACTCCATCTTCGGAAAGGCACGACTCACTGCTGCTGCTGCAGTTGCAGTACTCCCCTGTCCAGCCACTTTGGCAGTGGCACTCTCCACAGTCACACACCCCGTGGCCTAAAACACAAACAGGCCAATGTGAAAAAGCTCGCCACAGAACTATCCATCAGATTATTCAACAGAAATGTAATTGCTCACCTCCACACAGCTCCCCACGGAAGCGAACGCATGAGTAGTTGTCACACTCGCAGTAAGGTCCATAGATGTGACCAAAGCTGGATGTGTCACACGCACACTCTCCGCAGTGGCATTGCCCCTGACCGCTGCATACGTCGCTCTCAATGCTTGCCATGCAGTTGCTCAACAATGCACTTTCCTCATTGCATTCGCATTCTGCTCCCGAGAAGCCCGGCTGACACGCGCACACGCCACAGTGGAAAGTCCCCTGGCCCTCCGTGCACCGGCTGCTGTTGTCGGTTTCAAGAGGCCGCCCACACTCGCAGGAGCACAGAGACTCCAATTCTATGTCCAAAGTGTCCTGGAGGCCCACTGGCTTTAAGGAGAAGCGTCGACTTCCCGACAGGCATCCTGGAAGCTCCACAGACACATTGAACACCACCTGAGAGAGGAGATTGTGGGGGAGATGACAGTTACAATGGACCAACAGGTAGAAAGACAGAAACACATAGCAAATGGGTGCAAGGATGGACTGGATGGATGGGTCATAGATAAAGGGAAATGGATGAATCATGGCTAGAATAGACAGAAATAGACAGACAGTGAAAATGACTAAATATGGCCCAGATAGATAGATAGATAGATGGATAGATAGATAGATAGATAGATAGATAGATAGATAGATAGATAGATAGATAGATAGATAGATAGATAGATAGATAGATAGATAGATAGATAGATAGATAGATAGATAGATAGATAGATAGATAGATAGATAGATGGATGGATGGATAGATAGATAGATAGATAGATAGATAGATAGATAGATAGATAGATAGATAGATAGATAGATAGATAGATAGATAGATAGATAGATAGATAGATAGATAGATAGATAGATAGATAGATAGATAGAAAGATTTAAAGCAGAAGTCAACCCAAGTTAATATTGTTTTTGTGGAATATGAGCTAAGCAGAAAAAGCCACCCATTGGTAGCCATCTCAGGTGGCGGCCATTTTGTTACTTCTGTAGACTGAAATGACAACACAGTTGCTCGGGGCTCAGGTAACAACCAATCATGGCTCAGCTTCAGAAAACAGGTGAGCTTGGTCGTTACCTGAGCCCTGAGCAACTGTGATGTCATTTTCAGTTGACACAAAGTGGCAAAATGGCCGCCCCCTGAGATGGCTGAAAAGGGGTGGATTTTGCTGCTTAACTCATATTTCACAAACGCAATATTAATCATAATGCCGTGTTTCAACTAGTGGGCCTGCTGGGAACATATTCTTAAAAAAAAATTGTTTGGTTGACTTCCGCTTTAAATCTAATCTAAGCAAGAAGAAAGAAACAAGAACAAGACGTTGTAAGTTGGTATGGAGTAATAAATATAGTCACACACAAATATAGACACACACGTGCGCGGACAAATCTTAACTTTAAATATACTGTGCTATCTCCTGGACACACTAAAAGCAATCAAGTGTGAACACAACTGACCGTCTCTCCAGGTTTGACATTAGAACATTGTTTGAGCTCCGAAAGGACTGTCCCATTTGGACAAATAGCAGCGAAGGACATCCGGAGTTCTTCTGTGTCTCCAAGGACCTCCAGTTCGATCTCTGATCGCAGTTCCTGCAAACCACCATAAGCGCAAGGTATTTTCCAAAGAAACATCTCTAAAAAAATCACCACTCTGAAATCTGTCATGATATCATTCGGCGGACTTTCCAGGTATCTTAAGGTCAATTTCACTTTGTGGTGACATGTAATGTGCAAAGCCTGCTGTCTTTATCCCCTTTTAAGGGTGACTCATCATCCCAGGTGTGCTGAGCTGTAAAATAACCTGAGGAAAGACTGATGGCTCACCTGAGTAGAAAGAAAGGTGTAGTTTGACAAATGAACTCTGTGACAAACCGTCTGGGTACTTAAAGGCTTAATTGCGTGTTATTTGAACACCTGCAGTGTTTTGGGGTTGCTTAGTTAGGCAAAGGTGAAAACATTGATTATGTACAATGAATTTATTATAGAAAGCCATTTGAGCATTTACTCCATATCCTTGCTATCCATCTTAAAGTCCAAAGTACTTTGTCCTCACTAGTGAGACAATTCAGCACCGACGATGGTGCAGTCATAAAACAACTGTAACAAACTAGTAATGCTTTTTTCCGCTACTAATGCCACAAGTATGCAAGTAATCCATACTAGTAAACTACTGTGCTGCACTAGTAACACAACTAGAATGCATGGGTCATTCACTAGTAACCTCCTCAGCTTCATACTAACATAATGCCGAAACAACAAAATAGTTTTAACTCACGGGGAAATGTACTGTCTTACTATTAGTTTGTCAAATTTGTGCTACTAATGTGGCATACAGGAGTGGAAGACAGTAGTGGGGAAAATAAAACGTTGCCAGTAAGACACAGTCGTTCTACTAGTGTGCAGAACTGTACTACTAATGAGGACAAAGTACGTATTAGTAGATGGACATTTAATAAAGTACTTTCAATATTTACTGGATATCCAGCTAGAGGTCCATGTGGTAGTCTGATATAGGTCCTCACTGGGATTTTGATTAAATGCTCAAACGGCTTCCCATAAAAATGTTTGAGCATTTTCCAACGTCTTTAAATATCCATGTACTAGTACAGTACACTCTTTGTCCTCACTAGATGGATAACTAGTGACGCAAAACTGTGCTCTAAAGATGACCAGTGACATTAAAAAAAGTCTACTAGTTGACAAGTTTTTATCAAATTCTCCTGTGAACATGATAAAATTGTACTAGTTCAAATCTACTGATTTACCAGACTAACCTGTAGTACACAAACGTCAACTAGCGTACCATTTTGCCTTTTTGCGGTAACATGCAGTTGTCCAACTAGTATAACAAAGTTGTCGTACTAGTGTGCAGTAATTCAATTCTGTAGCGGAAAACACATTACAAAGTCATTCTACTAGTGCACCCTAATTTGTTAACTGCTGCACTGAATGGTTCTCCCTTTGAGGACGAAGAGCATCCTAATAATGTACATGGACCTTGAACTCTATATGAGGGACATGGAATAAATGCTCAAACTGCTTTCCAACATTTATGTGTACACATTAACTACGACAATAAGAGAGTCTCCACCTCTATGTCACGCTTAAGTTAGCAGACAGGCTGGAATTGCTCACAAATCATGTCACTGTCACTGAATGATGAGAAGTTTGCCATCGTAATCTGGATTTACACAAAAGCACAACGAGGAAGCACAAGTTGCTGAGAAAAATGAGTAAGACATAAACACATCAAACAGCCGGGACAAGACAAGACTTGCAGTTGAACATGCTGACGCAAATTCCCGTGAGCTGCAAGGAAGCGTAATAGGAGAAAGAATGAAAAAGGGATTTTAAGAAAAACACCTGGGAAGGTTCTTCCAACCACCCAAAACATTTTCATTGAACACTTACTCACTTTGTACGCCGTTAAAATCAGTTCGAGGATGTTGCGAGAATCCGTGGCCACGACTCCAACGGTGGCACCAGGTATCAGATTTGCATAGTTCTATGACAGTGGGAAAAAGCAGCTGATGCCTTAATGCAAATAGCGAGGCTGGCATCTTCAGTACAGTGAAGCAACCCCGCTCTATCGCCGTGCATCTTTTGTGCTCTTCCTATATCATACCGTTTTAATGGGAAAGTCAACCAAACAAGGATATGCTCCCAGCAGGCCCACTAGTTGAAACACGGCATTCTGCTTGATATTGCGTTTGTGGGATATGAGTTAAGCAGCAAAATCCACCCGTTTTTAGCCATCTCAGGGGGCGGCCATTTTGCCACTTTGTGTCGACTGAAAATTAGATCACAACTGCTCAGGGTTCAGGTAACGACCAATCACGACTCAGCTTCAGAAAACAGGTCAGCCGTGATTGGTCGTTACCAGAGCCCTGAGCAGTTGTGATCCCATTTTCAGTCGACACAAAATGGCCGCCAACAGAGATGGCTAAAAACGGGTGGATTGACTCTTATTCCACAAACGCAATATTTATCAGAATGCCTTGTTTCAATTAGTGGGCTTGCACAGAACATATTCTTAAAAAAAGTATATTTAAGCAAGCTTTTTTATATGCTCTCTCACATTCCAAACACTGGCAAGCAGTTCAGGTGCGTAACCCCCGCCTACTGCCCGTAGACAACTGGGAGAGGTGACCCTCGTGAGGAGAAGTGGTTCGGTCAATGGATGGATGGATGTTTGTATGTGTTGCTGCTCCAAGTGTGTGAAGAACAACAAAGCTAATTTCAAATATCTGTCAATGGTGTTCGCATTGTGTATTAGCATTAAGCTAGTGTTCGTTGGACAAAAATAGTTTGGTTGAGCAATTTTGCTTTTAAATATGCAATGTTTAATTCCCTTTTAGTTATGTGTCCGCTTCAAAGGAAACTTCAGCTGAGAGTGACAAATGAACAGCTCAAAGGAAGCACGCTTTCCCTCTTATCCGCAAAAGTGTGTCAGCAAGTCTTAGGATTACTAATGATTAATTTAGAAAGTGTATTTTAATGGGTTTAAATGTGTTTAAAGCATGTGTATAGGTAAAACTATGATTTTTTGTTTTACATATGGCTTCTCGATACAGTGGACCTTCACCTATCGAGGGTGTTTCCGGATTGTATTCCACATGAAGAACGGGGGTTCACTGTACTGCTATAATGTTCATCTCTTAAGGCTCTTACTTCATAGTTTAGCTTCTGCTTTTCTGTCACGGCAAATATCAATAAGATATTATTTTCCACTACTTTATCAATCAACTGGCCCAGAGTTGGATACTCCTGAAGAGAAAAATACAAAGCATGAAGAGCAGTGGTGATTTGTGACCGTGGGGACTTCAAGTTGAGCAAAATGAAAATAAATGGGCTCGAACCTGCTCCGTGGACATGGAGTATTCATTGTTGGCGTCCAGGTGACACTGGCCATCGTTGGGAATCACAATGCCGGCCATTTTACTGTCCATCCCAAAGTGTGAGTCAGCATCACTGACAAACACCAGCAAACGCATAGAATCATTCCTCCAACCTATTCTGTCCTATCAGGAGAACATCGTTGGTCTTGCTCACTTTTGTCATCTCAAATCGTACACTTGTGTCTGTGCTGAACCGTCACGCTTACCCCGCAAACAGCTGCCTGCATGACGGCATCGAAGCCGCACTCTGGGACGTCGATGTTTGCAGACACATGCTGCATCGAGACCATCTCGTTGAACTTGTCCGTGTTGCTCGTAAGGGACAAGACGTGTTTGTAACCAAATGTCGGCAAGCAGGTCGCATCGGCACTGCTGTAACAAAGAAAAAGGCACGGCCAAAAACATTTTTAAAATGATAACCAGAGATTCAGCTTAGTGTTTACCGGCATCGAAGTATTACATGTTGAGTAATCATCTCTGTTGTCCCACAAAGCTTTATTAGCAAACATTTTATTGGGCTGAGAAGTCTCAAGAAAGCGCAGAAACATAGGGCCTGCATCTCAAGACAAAGTCCACAACAGACCAAAACTACAGAAAGAAGAAACAGAGCTCAAGTCTTGAATCTTGTCCTCTTAGATGACTGCACCCAGTGCCTGACAGTACAAATCTTCAAATAAAATCACCAGTCTGAAAAAATCTCGCCTGTTTTTTGAGACAGTAGCGAATTCTGCTATGTGCGGAAATAAGTACCAAGGTACTTCCAGGTGGCAGAAAAGTGCTTTACTACTGCTGTGACCTGAAAGGAAACGATAAAAACTTGTGATTGGGCTGGTGCCTCAGAATATATGCCTAAAGGTTGTTTTTTTTCACTTTCCTTCAAAAAAGTCTAGATTAATCCCACGTATCCTGTGGAGGAGGAAGACGGATCGAGTAGATGTCATAAATAGCTGTGCAGAGATGATCGTAAGACTGCCTGGTTGGCGTAGTAGCAACTTCTCAGTGGACAGACTCCGAGCCAAACCTCCATTATCAAGTTTGTGAAGGCATTTTCTCATAGGAATGTATCAAATGTTTTTGGTCTTTCAGTTAAAAATGCCTGATAGTGTGCTATCAATGTCATCAAAGAGCACATGCCATTAATCAGAGGAACAGAAAAGTCAATCAGCCAGTCCGTCATGTCTGAATTTCCATCACATATGCGTTCTGTCTCCCTTCCAAACAATTGACATAAACATATTTTTTTCAAGAATATGTTCTATAAAGACCCAATAGTTGAAAGAAGGCATTTTCATTAATACTGCATTTGTGGAATATGGGATAAGCAGCAAAATCCACTCGTTTTTAGTCGTCTCAGGGGCGGCCATTTTGTCACTTCTGTCGACTGAAAATGACATCAAAGTTACTCAGGGCTCAGAAAACGACCAATCATGGCACAGCTTTACAAAACAGATGAAAGCTGATTGGTCGTTACCTGAGCCCTGAGCAGTTGTGATGTCATTTTCAGTCGACAGAAGTGACAAAATGGCCACCCCCTGAGATGGCCCAAAAGGGGTCATTGTGCTATATTCCATAAACTCAATATTAACCAAAATGCCCTGTTTCAACTAGTGGGCCTGCATGGAACATATTCAGGGGAAATAGTGTTTGGTTTGACTTCCTCTTTAAGTAATTGTAACGCTAACATTGCGGCAATGTTGAAGGGAGAATTGGCAACCTCTGTGATACCTGCAAGGGTTAGCAAGCTCCTCTTCTGTAATCTTGATGAAGGGCAGAACAGGTTTCTCCACAAAAGAACCAAAGCCCATGCGAAATTTACTGGTAAGGTTGGCCATCTCCTTGGACAGGGTGGAGCCAAGGTCCTTGATCATGTTCAGATCATCAAACATGGACGCTGACAAGTCCATCAGGTAGTAGAGATCCACAGGGTAGTCTTCAGTGTGTTGGATTTTCACCTGGAAAGTCACCTGACTGCCTGCCCAAAATTAAAACCAGCATATTCCATGAAAGAGACAAAGAAGAGCAGTCTCTGAATATGAAAACTGCATACCAGGTCGCAGCTTGAGTGCCATTTTTTGCGGGGAGATCTGTGTGATGTTCAGGTTGCCACTTTTCTTCCCAAGTGGTTGATCCTGTAGGATTTCTCCCTTAGAAATGTGAAACTCCAAAAGGCTCTCATCACATCCTTTTGCCAGCAAATGCTCCGGTGTGTCACATCTTTCACTGACTGACAACCAGTCTGTGAAATTCTGAGAAGAAAATGTACATGATGTTATGGTGCAAAAATCACACATTTGGAATGTGTTCTTTGGTTTAGGATGCTGCTACCTACCTCCTGTGTACACCAGGCGCAGTGTGGACCAAGTTGGAAACATTGATCACAAGTCGCAGCGCTATTAGCTGAACATGAACCTACAAAACACACACACACACACACACGCACACAAAAATCACTTCCAACAAGAAATACTGGAAATGCACTCCTTAGCCACAGGTACAGAAGATTCACTTTTACAATTTACTCCTTGACAATTCATTACAATACAAAGAATACAATATAATGATAAAAAAAATGTGTTATGTGTTTTGGATTAATAAAAAATAGCACTGTATTGGATAAGTAAACCTAATAAAAATAATTTAAAGAAATACACTGGTTTAAGTGTAATTACAGAACATTGGGGCAAAGTGGAAAACTGTGCGTGTTGTGTGTGTGTGCATGTGTGTGTGTGTGTGTGTTCGTTAAACTATTTGTGCTTAATGAAGTTGTCTACTTTTATTCATCAGTTAAGAGGTCAGTCCTTTTTGTATGGCTGTGGTACGTTTTTACAGAATCACCGCTAGCTGCCGAGCTTCTTGTCCCTCTGGCTTCTTCCGAATAGTAGCACAACACCAGCAAAAAACAACCAGCCGGGGTTGACTGACACCAAACAGCCAAACTCCTGGTGGACCCTCACTATAAATCTGTTCAACAACTTACTCGACACAACTCAACTCAACTCAACTCAACTCAACTCAACTCAACTCAACTCAAGTAAAATGCAATTCTAAAATAACCGACCCTGGTTCTTCTGTAGTTACGGAAGTACATTAATATCAAAATATATACAGTACATTCAAAATGAACCCCGAAAGCTCATGTATTATATGAACTGACAAAAAATAAAAACAGACATTCTCACTATAATTACAGTTAGTTTTTGTTATTTTTTATAAACGTATGTAACGTAGATGTACTTTCACTTAATTTTTTGTTAATTTTGTTAATTAGCTAAGCGGTTTGGATAATGGATGGAAATAGCTTTTTTCACTTTTAGTTTTATTTTATTTATTTATTTATTTTAGTTTTCATTAACTTTAATAACCTTGTTTTAATACATTTAATTTGTTGTGTGTATGTGAGGTGGATAAAACTATATAAAAAAAATATTTTAGTATATGGCTGGCTTTCTCTGCTGCCGATTGTCCCCTATCACTGGACCTGGATCTGGAAGTATCCACGCGATAAACGGAATTAACCGTCTAACGTTGCTTTTACTAAGGTCAGGTGTAAATGACAAAAACAGGCTATGTGATTGAGGTGGTAAACAAGGGGATAGTCGTTATCTAGTATTACATTTGCACTTTTTGTTTGCACTATACACACATAATACACACGTATCTAAGCTTGTTGTGTGCTCACCCTCCACGGTGGTGATCCAGCAGCGGAGAATCAGGCCCAGTAGGAGAAGCCCCATTTAGTAAATCCGTGACGTGACTTCAACTTGTCTCATATTTACACGCGTGAACGGCGTCCGCCAGCCTTGTGCCTTCTGCGCTTCTCCAACGAAGTTGGTGCGCGCCGCCGTGCACTTTTACCTGGCAAGGGAGGCGGGGGGAAGACAAGAGGAGGAGGAAAAGGAGGTCATTCACAGCCTCACCTGGGCTGCCTTTTATGTTCACTTCCGTAGACTGCTAAATCGTCAACATGCACTGTACGTGTTGTGCACTCTTATTGAGGAAGCTTTAGAAAAAAAGGGGAGGAAGCTTGCACACTGTCAAAAAGTCCATCACACACGCAACATTAGAGTTCAGATGTCAATCTCATTTTTGTAGTGGGCCACTTTCTTAGGAGGGTAAATAATCATATGTGCTATCATCTCATTATGTTATTTACTTAAATTTTTTAATGAATTTCATTGCTATTGCATTATTGTTAACAAGGGATAGAATTTGGAATCAGAAGTCATGGGAAATAGTGACAATTAAGCGACAACCAAATATTTAAGTGCAATTTGTACGAAGAGGCGAATGGTGGAAAAAACAAATCTTGCAAAAACCTGTAAAAAGTGAAAACAAAAATGCAATCTTTTCTGCCGTTATGAAAACAGTTTAGAAAGAAATATAAAGTAGTCTCTCTATTTGCTTTAGAGGGCCCAAAAAAAAAGATGCCCTGCGCCATGACCTGTAGTTGCCTCCTTAATTAACTAAATAAACACAGTACCTGAAATACACAAATACTTGTTATTTAAAAACTTTGACCACCACTGAGAATATGGAACAAATTATTTTTATATCAAACATCTGTCAGAAAAGTTTCAGGACTGGTGTCAAAAAAACGGGACTTTTAAAAACGGGAAAATTATCCTACAAATGTTTTCTTTTCAAGTAATTCCCTGCAATTCTGGAAGGAGTCTTCTGGGATCTTCCCTCGGCTCCATCATCATGGCTGTCGTCAAAATGGGTCCCTTTGAAGAGCCTCCTGAGCTTGTGAAAGAAAATAAAACAATAACCTGGAGCCAGGTTGGGTTAGTATACTAGGGAGGCTGCTTGCGGCACGGCGGTGAAGTTCTCAGCCAGGAAATGCCAGTGGGAAACTCAGTTTGTAGTTTAGGTTTAAAAAGAATTAAGTACAATGCATCTGGAAAATATTCACAGTGTTTCACTTTTTCCGCATTTTGTCATGGTCCAGCCCTATTCCAAAATGAAATAAATACTTTTTTTTCTCAAAATTCTACACACAACACCTCTTAATGACAACTTCAAAAATGTTTTGTTGTTGTTTTTTATGTTTGCAAAAGTATTATAAATTTAGAAGATTCACAGCCTTTGCTTAATACTTTGCGGATGCACCTTTGGCAGCTGGGCCCGATTGGGACTCCTTATCAGGCCTGGAGTTTCATGACTCAAACCGGCCCAGTTAAGTTCACACCATTTTAATGACGATATATAATTTTACGCTGATTAGTGTATCAGTCTAAGATAAAGTTCACCGTTATCATCAGCAGTAGTCTGAGTTACTCTCTCCATGTTACCGGGTCCAGGCACTGCTTCTAATATCAAGTTTTGAAATGGTTACATTTTCCCTTAATAAATGTAAAATTCTATGTTTACTGTATACTAAATATATGAACACTTGCAGATATATATATTTTTTTTTAGAAAATCTCAAAAGGCCATAGATATAAAATATAAAGCCAGTAGATAGTAGGACAAGGTAAAAAGCCGAAACTTCTCTTTTTTTAGAGCTCATAATTAACTGCAATCACACGTTCACTTCGTGATGTTTATACTTAGGAGCAATGACCATGGTTTGCACATTATATTGTCTGTTTTGTGTTACACTTACTGGTGTCCTGACATTGCAATAGCTTACCTTGTCATCTTCATCAGGGGCATACACTTCAAGGTACTGTGATGATTTAAAAAAAAATAAATAAATAAAAAAACATTTGAGTTTGGCCGCGTCAGCTTCATAAGTTATTTTTCTTTATTCTTTGCCTTTTCTGCGCCACCCTTGCTCTTCCTGTTTTCCATATTTACTTTTGACTGCCCGTCCGGTGGCTGTGAGAAGCTAACCTAAGAAGATCACATTTCAGTAATGAATGCTGACTTTTCCGAGTCCCTACCGAGCGTACTGATTAGCTGACGGCCAGTGAGCGACTGATGGTGGTGATGTTGGGGGTGGAGGGGAGTAGTGGCCCATAAAGCAGGCCGACCAAACGGGAAAATTCATGCCACGCCAGGTTAGTCACCCTGGGCCTGGTTAGGTCTACCAAAAGCACTTTATTTGCTGATTTTGAAACAAATCTGTGGGCCGAAATAACCCCTAATGTCCCACCGGGGATTATCACAGTACTCCGGATGGGCCACTCCAGGCCTGTTCGGAAGTAATTACAGCCTTGAGTTTTTTTAATATGATGTTACAAGCTTGGCACACCTATCTTCGGGCAGTTATGCCCATTCCTCTTTGAAGTACCACTCGAGCTCCATCAGGTTGGATCGGGAGTGTCGGTGGACAGCCAGTTTCAGATTATTACAGAGATGTTCGATCAGATTCAAGCCTGGGCTCTGGCTGGGTCAGTCAAGGACATTCCCAGAGTTGTTCTGAAGCCACTCCTTCCTTGCTTTGGCTGTGTGCTTATGGTCGTTGTCCCGCTGGAAGTAAACCTTTGCCCCAGTCTGAAGTCCTGAGCACTCTGCAGCAGGTTTTCATCCAGGATGTCTCTGTACATTGCTGCATTCATCTTTCCCTCAATCCTGACGAGTCTCCCAAAACATCCCCACAGCATGAAGCTGCCACCACCATGCTTCACTGTAAAGATGCTATGAGTCCGGTGATGGTAAATGGGCTGTCACTTATATAGCGCTTTTCTACCTTGGGTACTCAAAGCGCTTTACACTGTATCTCATCTACCTACTGATGACAACGGTAGAAGCAACTGGGGGTTCAGTATCTTGCTCAGGATACTTCGACATGGTCACCATGGGCGGGGATTGAACCCACAACCTCCAGGTTGGGAAACGACCACTCTACCACTGAGCCATGCCGCCCCATGATGAATGGTGCCTTGTTTCCTCCAAAAATGACGCCTGGCATTCACAACAGACAGTTCCATTTTTGGCTCGTCAGACCAGAGAATTTTCTCTCTCATGGTCTGCGAGTCCTTCAGGTGCCTTTGTGCAAACTCCAGGCAGACTGCCATGTTCCGTTTACTACTTAAGTGGCTTCGTTTACTATAAGGAGTGGCTTCTGTCTGACCACTCTACCATACAGGCCTGATTGGTGGAGTGCGGCAGAGTTGGTTTGTCTTTCTGGAAGCATCTCCTCTCTCCACAGGTGACCGCTGGAGCTCTGACAGAATGGCCATCGTGTTCTTGGGCATCTCCTTGACTAAAGCCCTCCTTCCCTGATTGCCAATTTTAGACGGGCAGCTAGCTCTATAGGAAGAGCCCTGCTGGTTCAGAATTCTTCAATTTATGGATGATGGAGGCCACTGTATTCATTAGAAACTTCAAAACAGCAGACATTATTCTATACTATTCTATATGAACTCCAGTTAAGCACTCGGAACCTTTCAAGGATGATCACCGGAAACATTATGCCCCTGAGCTAAATTTTGAGCTTTGTGGCAAAGGCTGGGAATACTTATGTCCAGGGGATTTATTAGTTGTTCTTTTTTTAATACATTTGCAACAATTAGAAAAAAAAATATTTTCACATTATCACAATGGGGTTGTTGTGTGTAGAAATTTCAAGGGAGATAATGTTTTTATTCCATTTTTAAATGAGGCTGTAACATAACAAAATGTGGAAAAAGTGAGGCTGTGTGAATCTTTTATGACAGCAGTCCTGGACCTTTTCTGACACACCTTGTATATAATCAATTGATTTTGTAATTTATTTATTTTTTACATTGGAGAGAGACTTTGTGGTCATCCTAACTATCCCAAAGCAAATCGAACTTGAAATCAGAAGTTAGGGAACATTGTGACAATCTAATATTGAAGCATACAACTATTGCTCAGTTTATGTTAAGAAAGGATTTGGTAAAAAGAACATCAAAAAACTTGGTGTAGATAAACACATTTGATTTGCTTTAGTGGATCATAAAAATTGAGGCAATCGTCATTGGTCAAAGGCATATATTTTACATTTAGGCACACATTTTTCATCAGAAAAACATCAGCAAAAATGTCACAAAAGGTAGCGACACAAGCTTGTGTTATTATGTACCTTCTGCCATCTAGTGGACGAGCATTTAATTGTTCTGCCTGCCACTATATGTCGCTGTCATAGAAAGCTGAACAAAGATACATTCATCAAGAATAAATCAATAAATCGTAAATTTGGATTATTTTCCGTGGCACACCTGACCATTACTTGTGTAATATAGTACTATGTAATGTACTGCGATTGTATAACCTTTTATGGTAACTTCCACGAACACGTCAATTGAGTGCAAAGTTTCAGTAACCATGAACAACATTAGGAACAACTTTGCAGTCTAATTCCATCCAATAGAAGAGCACATGTATAAAAACGCCCTGACAAAGTTGATGATCACTTGAAATCGAGAATCAGCGATTTAAAGTAATAGTAGTGTAGTGTACAGTATGTGAAGCACTCGTGCTCAGTAGTGGGAGCAGTGAACTTTGACAAAAGACAGACAGGCCCCACCATTTGCAAATAACACCTTTCTTTCCTTATTGCTAGGCACATAACCCGAGATTAATTATTAACAGCGGCAGTGACCTGAATATGAATCATAGTCTCGCCAGACATTTGTCAGCCTTTACTTTGAACTTCCTTTGAAAACAAAGCAGCTCCACCAATGAAGTGTTGAACTATAAACACCTGCGGGGCAAACATCAGCGCTTTCCTTACTCTGAGGAATCTCTGCATTTAGCACCACACCCATGTCAATCTCTTTGGGGGAGTCCCATCCATCTGTCACCTCACAATACAACACACACACACGTGCACCCCCCCCCCCCCACACACACACACACACATCACACCATACCAATCCCACTCAGTAGGGAAAGCAGCTTGAGAATCTATTCCATACCGGTGCACTCTAAAAACAGTTGGGTTAAAAATAACACAATTTTGGGTCATAAATGGATCGATACACAATTGGTTCAATTTGACCCACTTTCTTGCATTGTTTTGTACAAAACAGCTCATTTTTAGGGGTTGTTTTGCACAAAACTATCCATTTTTGGGTTGTTTTTTGCAAAAACAACTAAGAAAGTTGGGTCAAATTGACCCAAATTGTGTATTGGTCCATTAGTGACCCCAAATTGTGTTATTTTTAACCCAACTGCTTGTAGGTTATGTACTAGTACTCTAGTACTAGTTCACTAGTTTCTGTCCTCAATCTGCATACTAGTACAACAACTACAGTACATGTTAGGCAAAACTGTGCACTTGTTGACAACTGCTGAAATACTAAGGTCAAACTATGTGACTTTATGTCCATATACTAAAAGGCGCAGTGTTCTTACCAGTACTAGTAACTTTGGCGTACTAGTAGGACAACTACGTGTTACTAGTGAGGCAAAACTGTGCAACAACTATATACAACTAGTGACGTGATGATAAGATTGTGCTAGTTAACATATTTTGCTTTACTTTCAGCACTAGTTTTATGCAGACTAGTGCAATGTTTTGCCTCATTACAGCAGTAAGATGTAGTTGTTCTATTAGTGTGCAGAAACGTCAAGCAACAGTGAAAAAATAAAGCGTTACTCGTAAGACATAGTCGATCTACAACGAGTGAGGTAAAGCTGTGCACTAGTTGAAAACTGCTATCCTTGATATCCAGTTTAAGGTGATACTATTAGGCTAAAAGCGTCACTAATAGTGGAAAATAATGTTACTAGTAAGACGTTCTATGAGAGCTCTGAATTGTCTTACTCGTAAGGACAATGAGCACACTAGTATGTCTGAGCTCAAATGGCTTCCCATATGCTCAGGCCTCTCAGCTGGCTCTATTTTAGCTGCACCTTTCCACTCTTGAAGTGTCAGTGGGTGAAATTGTTTTGTTCATGTGCACTTGGGAATACTAACAGCTAGAGAGGGTTACTAGTGAGGCAAGATTGAGTACTACTTTACATCTTCACGCTACTTACACTACTCATGATGTGCCATGTGTTAATAACTAGACTTTTATACAGTAATGTCATGAGTACTACAACACTTAGTAGTGCAAAAATGTCAACTAGTGCACATATTTGCCTCACTAATATGCAATTAAACCTTATTATAAAATTACTTTGCTGCACTAAGAACTCTACCAGGTCCAAAAAGTAGGCATGTGGCACACACTAGTAGCCTCCTGGACACTACTAATTGCACCAAAATGCCCACTAGTTGTTTCACCCCTGTAGTAACATGTACTGTAGTTGTCCTATTAGTGCCAGAGTTATCCTACTAGTGAGGACAAAGAATGTAGTAGTATATCAAGAACATTGAATAAATGCTCCAAGGGCTTCAAGGATAGTCGTTAGAGCCTTTATTTGACATCCATACACTTGTACGCTTTGTCAAGACAATTCAGCACACTAGTAGAACAGCTTGGGCATACGAATACAATGACCGTCTTATTACTTTTTAATGTTTTTTTCCACTGTTGTATAACATTTCTGCATACTAATAAAACAACTTTGTACTACTGCTGGTACTACTACTGAAGCGCTAGATGTTAACTAGTCGAGCTTTATCTATGTTATCAGTAGTACCAGTACCATGCAGTTTTCAACTATTGCACAGTAACTTGTAGTATGCCACTATGGCAAAATTGTCCTATAACATCTATTTCTAGTAGGACAACTGTGACTTTTTAGTTTTTTTCCCACTACTATGTGACATTTCTACATACTAGTAACACAACTTTGGTATACTAGTGGGACAACTACACGTAAGGCAAATGTTCTAGTACAAGTAGGGTCCCGAAGGCTACTAGTGTGTGACACATAGGTGGGCCTAGTAGAGTTACTAGTGTGGCACAGGATTTTTATATTCTTGATATCAAATAAATGCTCAAACAGATGACCATAAAGTTGATCTTTGTGCTCACTAGTAGGACATCTTTGGCATACTAGTAGAACAACGACAAACTATTAGTGAGGCAAATCTATGGTTGGCAACAGCTATCCATGGTATCCATCTTATGGTCTTATTAGAATTCCAAAAGTGACACTAGTTGTGTAAAACATATCACTATATAACCAGTTGTTCTACTAGTGCATCCTAGTTGTTTTACTAATGTGCTGAATTCTCTTGTCCAGTGGACAAATGTTTGCTTCTAGTTTTAGTTCCAAGGCATTTTCTGAACTTTCTAATTTTCACATCACCACCTGACCTTTAAAGAAGGGTCACTCATTCAAATCAATCATTCTCTCACAAATCATATGATCTACTACTACTACTACTACTCCAAAAACTCCGTATATTACTTGCACACAGAGATACCTGCAATGTTTGGGCTCACCTTCAGGGGCGTCTTTTGAAAACATGCTGCCCCATCCGGCTGCGTCGTCCTCGCTGTCATCCGGTGAAAAATGGCGAGAAGTGGGGCCGCATCAGGCCGGCGCATTCATTGGGGCC
Source organism: Filicampus tigris (assembly GCF_054856515.1). NCBI lineage: Eukaryota > Metazoa > Chordata > Actinopteri > Syngnathiformes > Syngnathidae > Filicampus > Filicampus tigris. Next base: position 21,645,205 of record NC_141219.1, on the reverse strand, counting down.
TATTGTATCGCAGCTCTGCGCTCAGAGAAACAGAAAAGCCATTGTAACGGCGCCCTTTATGAAGCATGTGTGACCCCGCTGCCCATGTGTGTGTGCGCGTCCCATCGTGGGTGAGTATGCGTGAATGTGTGTGCGTGTCTGTGTGTGTGTGAGATGTCAATGAGTGACAGTAGCAACTGTTGCCTGTGAGAGCTCTACTCTGCCTCTCGCTCAAAAGAAGAAATTGTAAAGTGGAGTGCATTTATTCGATATCCTTGATATCATGCTTAAGGTCCATGTACTAGTACACTATTTGTCCTCACTAGTAAGACGTTTCAGTGTACTAGTAGAATAGAGAGAGAGTAAGGAACTCTAGTAAGGGCTGTGTTATGAATGTTTTCCACTTCTAGTGTCACTTTTGGCCCAATAGTACACACTTTTCATGCACTAGTAATCTCCTGGACCATTCTAGTGGGACCAAAAGGTCCACTAGTAGTTGTGCCTCACTTGTAAGATGTAAGTTGTATTGCCTCGCGCCAGAAACTTTGTTGGACGTTTTTGCTTTCTTTTGACCTCCACTCATACTAGGGCCTTTGTCCGCGTCCGGATTTTGTCCAGGGTCCAGTTCAGATTCAACAGTTTTCCTCTTCAAAAACGTATCCATCACTGTCACCGTCGTCCTGCTTGTCCACCTGTCGCTGCGTCCATGCGTCATTAATTCGCTTGTCTCCAAACAAGGACAATTAGATACCTGCTGCTGTTGCTACCTACGGTATGGAAGAGTACTACAATGTAGTAACTACATGATCACGCTGCCAGGTACTAGACCGCACAGGCAAACAAATTTGATAATTTCCCACGGCACACCTGACAATATCTCGCGGCACACCAGTGTGCTCTCAAAAACACACAAAAAAGTCACTCACCAGTTATATCATTTATTAAATGTGTTAATGTCTGCGCATCGCAACGGCCGTCTTTTGCCGTTCCAACTTGGCTTGCTCTGACCAACCAATCAGAGGATGAATAAAATGCCGACATCATTCGTTGGCCAGCACTCTGGCCCTGTGAGGACAGATTTCAAATTTGATTGGAAAAAGAAACAGTCCCATTGCTAATACAGTTAAAGTTACATGGCCCAGCACTAGTGGTTGCGAAAGATGTGGGCAGATTACATTGACATGGATATTGGACAAAAACAACATCCACATGCACAACATACCGGATTCAATGCAGCCAGAGAAATGCTGCGTAATGAATACAGTTCCACAGGTCATAAATGTAGGTAAGTGTCTCTAATAGCGTTGACCACCTGTTCCTCAAGAAAATATCATATATATTCCATAAGGATTACAGAGATTATTTGAGTGACAATGATAGGCCGTTGATAGGAGACAGCAGTCAGCATCCGAGGCGTCCTCGTGTTGAATTACTGATTGTATCGGAGTAAATAAACCAGATTAAACACTGAGGCGGGCCTCCCCTCCCGCCCCTCTTTTCATGTCGATGCCCCGTGTCTAACCTTGGGCTTTCTCAAGGGATCAGTGCCATGTGTCCCTTCAGCTGTGGTGAATTAAAACGAGAGGCAGGGGGAGAGAGCGAGCGAGAGATACTTGGCATGTTCCACGTGTTCACAGGCTTGATGCCATTAACAACGGAATGTGATGGACATGTGTGTGTGTGTTTTGGGTGGATGTGTATTCCTGGAGATGACATTCAATGGTGCGTCACACACAGGAAACGCTGGATTCATTTATGGCAGTGCCAAATGCATATCAACACAAAAGAGCAACAGTGCATTGTTGGTAACGACAAAAATACACATTGTAAAGCTCTTTTTTACCGCAAATCTTACTAAAATAAAAAGATATATATGTATATATATATATATATATATATATATATATATATATATATATATATATTTATACATACATCCTATATGTATTATATATATATACATATACGTATATATAAATATATATATACATATTTATACATATATATATATAGATTTATACACACATCCTATATGTATTATATATATATACATATACGTATATATAAATATATATATACATATTTATACATATATATGTATATATTTATACACACATTTATACATACATATACATATATATATATATATATACATATATACATACATACATGCGCGCACGCACATATATATATATATATATATATACAATACAATTTAATGTAAGATGTAATGTAAGGTTTTTTGTTTGCATGTCTGAGAGAGCATTTTCCTTGTTGTTTAAGGTAGGGATGGCGCGACACCGAGTCTAGGGGGGGGTTGGAGCCCCATCAGAAATCTGTGTAGCCCCAGCTAAGCCGCTCCAGCATTTTATTTGATATTTTAAACATATTTATAAATGATCTTCTCAGCGCCCAATGCATCGATTTAGTACCCCTTTAGCCCCGAGAAAGAAACATTCCGGAGCCGTCCCTGTGAATAGGTGAAGGAAATGGAAGAATAGAACGTATTGATTTTGGTCAATCTCAGCACAACTTGGGACACACATTCTATTCAATGTCATCTATAGCGATACAAGTTTCATCCATTGTGCGTGTGTTCGTGTGTGTGTGTTTTGTGGGTCCAGCAGAGGGTGCAATTGCTAATCTCCCACCTGGATGCTTCTGATCCTTTTTGACTGGTAAGAGATGGAGCTTGGTGCCTTCATGTCTCAGGGATCAGCTGCGCCTAAGTCGGAGCTTAAGTCGGGAGATGCGGCCGAAGAGTTATAAATCTACAGAGGCTGTGTGCCGCAAATAGTGCAGCAGGAAAGGTTTTGCGGGGTGAACTCACACACACACAGACGCTTGTTGCCCATCTTACTGCTGAATTTAGATTGGCCTCATAAGATCAAACTATTTGTCAGTCTGGGAGTGGAGAGCGTCCTCTTCTGGAAGAAAATGTCCGTCCCTCATGTATTGCGGAGGACCAAAGATTCCAAGTAGATGCACATCGGGGTTGTTGGTGACGCGTTGCAAAAATGGTGATGACTCTCTAAACTCATTGGTCAAATCCTGACACTGAAAATAGAATCAACTTACATAAAATATAAATGTAGACAATTTCTGTCCAATTTAAGCGGTCCTCCCTCAAATTCTCCAGTTGGCTCAAAATGCTGACACTCTCTTCTGAACTGGAACACTTAAGAGGGAGCACATAACCCATTTTAATTCCTTGGTGCTCAACACAGCATGTGACTTGAACCCTTATTTTAGTGTATTATTTATTCCTTAAATTATCTCATGTTCAATCATCTTTTGTTTGTATTTTATTTACAGTATGTACGGCACTTTGTTTTACTTGCATTTTTTTTTCATGTGCTCTATACATATAATGTAATGTAATTCCTTAAAGGCAATCGTAGACAGTTTCAGCTAAGTTGAAGGGGCCAGTCGTCGCTCAAAGATCTCCGGTTGACTCAAAATACTCCGCTCACCTCTTAACTGGAGCACGTAAGAGGGAGCATAACGGAGTTGTGGCTTTTAATTTGAAAGTCTGCACATCAATCACGTTGATTGCTATCTTTTAAAACTGACGTATTGGCCTACAAATGTCAAATAATGACTCCTCGCTGTCCAAATATGAGGTTGCAGGGGGTCCCACGTCATTAAACAGACTTGAACAATGTCAGAGAAAGAGAAGTCTTTTATTCAGCACGGTTTCAAATGTTTTCAAAGGAGAGAGCAAGGAGATGATTGTTTGAGTCAGTTGAGGGTGACAGGGCAAGCAATGAGGATCAAATGTACAAGATAACCCCCCCCTTCCATTCCATTTTATCTCTCCCCCCGTGGTGAAATAACCTGCAGTATAAGCTTGGTTACCGAAGTATTTCCCTATTGTGTGTACTTTGTACCAAAGTAGGACAACCTGACCTTCATAGCTATGACCTTGTCTTTCATGTGTCATAGTGTAGAGTTCATCTCAAAACAAGTCAACTTGAGGAGAAAAGCGAAGCAAACAATTCTTATTTTCTCATTTGTCCACCAATTTCTACAAAAAACAAAACAACCAATCTAGCACGAGCCATCAAGTGTTACCACTCATGTGACTTTTAATTGCAGTTTTGAATCAAATACTGCATCAAAAAGAGATCCCAGAGATGTGCCGCTCGCTCATTGAAATCCTTTTGGTTGTTGTTGCATAAACAACAACTCTGCTACTGTAAAACTTTTGGAGAGCTTTACAGCAACAATTTGACCTCTAGTGACCCTAAACACAGACCAATTTCAGCGGCAGTGGGGCGTTCCATTGACGAAGGCGGATACTTTCACCAAAGAAATGCATGGGGCCTGCATTCGTTTGCTGAAAAGTACCGAAAGAGCTAAACTGAACTAATTCACTAAAACTGGGGTGTCAAACTCATTTTCATCATGGGCCACTTCAGAGTTATGGTTTCCTTTAGAGGGCTGTTATGACCGTGAAAACATAAACGTAATCACGTCATCATATTACTACATAATTTCCTCTGCATGCCATTGTTATTATGACTATTTATAACAACAAATTGTATTTAAAATCCGACGTCACGGAATGTAGTGACAACTAAATACACCACAGAAAAAAGCTTTATGGCTGTTTGGCTTTTCGGTGAAATTTCAGGATGAATCGAAAATGCTTTAAACCTTTATGGGTGAACTTAATTTGACCTAGTCTAAACTTTTAAATCCAACTGTTCAATGTTTCAGTACTTTTGGCACAATTTGCAGGTGTTTGAGCCACACAAATGTCCACTCTAATGGCACTGTAAGCATCCTTTCCACTCTAAGTATGGATGAAGCCTCGCCATTGCGGCCATCGAGCTTCAGAGACACAGAGTGTCGACAGAAGATTGCAACAGAGATATTGGAAGAGTCTAAGAAAGGCACAGAAGTGGACATCCTTGGAAAAAATATCATTTGAATGCACATTCAGTATTTATTACTGAAGAGCAAAATTGATAATAGGTGTGTCTGATCCATAATTGGACCGATACATTTCCAAGTTCACCTGTTTATACTGCAGTTTAGCTTCATGCAGGAATTTCACCAGAAAGCACCAATTCCCAAACTGTTATAACTAACACAATGATCGGTGTAAACATGGAGGCCCCAATAGTCCGTATACACTTTTTTTCACATTTCGTTTCCGGTATCATGCCGAGACATGAGGCCATCAGCATTTGACAGTTGAAGTTTTGCAGTTTTTGTAAGCCTATTACACCCTTAACCATGGCTGGCCAATTGACATTGGAGCAGACTTGTATAATTGCCACCCGACGAAGTTTTTCCACCCCGAACTGCAATTCAGAGCCGGTTTGAGAAACTTCATTGCCATCACACTGCTCCAACGCATAGAACAATTGACGTACGTTTCTCGAAACGGGATCTGGTCTTGACAAACAGGCAGCAAGGCCTACTACCACCTCTGGTGAAAAAGCAAAGTCTATCCGGAGGGCTGCACTGGAACTCACGATCAACAAAAGCTTGATTTAGTGGATACTTGAAAATGTGAGAACGCTTTACCTGGACTGACTTTAGGTTGTTGAAAGGCAACTACGTGTCAATTGGCCAGCCATGGGCTAGGAAATTATACAAAAATGGTACACGATGACCGCCTCATGTCTGTCTGAATGATACCTGATACAAAATATATATTAGAAAAAAGGAAGTGCATAATAACTTTTGGGACACACTGTATTAAGAAGGGCTTTGTATCAAAAAAAACAACTTATAATACCTGGAACAAGTGAAGAAAAATGTAATTATGGGAGATTTTCAGCCAAAATGAAAAGAACAAATTCATTCAAAAAGAAACATGAAGACACTTTATTAGCTTTTAGTCTGCCGCAAAAAAATCGAAGTGGCGGCCAAATGAGTTTGACACCTATGCTCAAAATGGAGCATTGAAACTAAACTACACTCCCATTCTACAAAAAGAAAAAAAAAACACTTAAACAATAAGCAATGACGAATAAAGATGAGGCAAAGTGACGACAACGTTTCAAAAGCGTGGAAGAGAAAATGCTGCAAGTGGGAGGAGACGTAACGCTTGAAGTCCTAGTTGGCCAGCTCCTGAGCTTGGCTTTTGTTCTGCTTCATCCACTCTGGTGCAAAAAAAAAAAAAAAGGGCTTTACCTGCAAACCCAACCACACCGGCAGACTCAGAACCATGAGGTAGATCACCGGTCAAACTGACCATGAGAGGAAATAAAACAAAACAAACAAAAAATACATCACAAAAAATGCCAATTCTGTGTCATTTTCAAAGAGCACAGTTCTTGCTTGATGTCATTCCGACAGTTAATAAAAAAGCAAAGAGAAGAAAAATAAGAATTACGCTGTTTGAGTTTGTCACTATTCTTTTTTTTTTTTTTCTTTCCCCCCTCCCTCAGTATTGCAGTGGGACTCTCATTATTGCTACCAGAAGACTAGATAGCGACACACTTCCCATGTGGGATCAATCAGATGAAAATATGATGGGAAATATGACACCTGATCAAGTTCAATGAGAAACGCTGGAAGATGGTTGGAAGGAAGGCACCTTTTCCGAGAATAAAGTCATGACATGGTCACCTCTTTCAAGCACGTGATTCTGTGACAATTGTGAAACCCAACACTTTTTTTTTTTATACTTTAAAAGTCAGTGCAAACAAGGTTTTGCAGGGGGGAGTAACTATAAAAATCATAAAAACCTAGAAGGGGGGGGGGGTGGACATTGCAATCTCATGCATGTAAAATCACATCATACTGTGGATAATGCGGGGGGAGGCAAAGGTGGGGAGGTGTCCTCTGGAATTTGAGAATCCTTCTTGAAAAAAGAGAAAATCTTGAAGAGCATGTTGTTTCTTATCAAAATAAATCTTTTTTTTTGTGATTAGCCAACTGCTTGAGTGCATTTTCACTGTCCTCGTTTTCCAACACAAGCATAAGGGCTGTGCAAAAAAGTTTGTGTGTCTGGTCCAATCAGAGAGGGCTGCTATAACGGTGATGTCATCAGCCCACTCTCACCAACCCTGTGGCTCGCTGAGTGCTCGCTGAGCCTAAAAGTACAGACAACATGAAGAAGCATGTTTGAAAATGGCGGATGTGGGGTAGGGTTGCAAAGGGCTGGAAAATGTGCAGTACATTTCAAGTTTGGAAATACTGTATTCCAAATTAGAAACATTGTGTGGGAATTTTGGAAAATAACTGCAAACTGAGAGCAATTCAATGGAAAGGTATCATATTCTATCATGAATAATCCACATTTTGTTTTGTCATAACCAGATATCCAGCAAAATAGCAAAAATAAGCATGGGGGCATTACAGTACCTTAAAGTCCTTGTAGATTGAAAATAAATGTCCGGTAAATTTGACAGACCACAGAGAAGAGTGTCATTAACAAATTACTTTAAAAAAAATTAACGCATGTAAAATGAGGCTTCAAAACAGTAGAAAATCAATCCATTTCCAAATGCTGTGGGCATGTCCACTGAAACCACAGCCTACTTCATTGTCAACTGTCAATCACGTCATCTCCTCAACTTGGAAAAAAAAAAAAAGGATGCTGCAGCGTCTTTCTTATGCCTACACATTAGGGCCAGACTGATGTGAATTTTTTCCCCAAAGGCAGATGCCGATTTCAATATCTGGTAGAATGAAATACAGACAGACGATTGATCTGCCGATTAATCAAAACTGTTTGAATTGAACGATTCCACTTCCGATTCTTGTTCTTTGTTGTCTGGATTTCGATTCTTTTTGGTGTGTCCAAACCACGGCCCTTCATTTTTAGCAGCTCACAGCACAGTCTAAAATAACATTTAACATGGCCCGCCCATATCATTTGTTCTCATCTTTCACTTCCTTGTTTTCCACCAATCAGGCATCATTCAATAAGGCTACCGGCCAATCAAAAATCTTGAAAAAAATCAAGTTTTGCTTTATTAGCTGTTTTTCCACAACTGTACGGGTATATATAAAAATAAATATATGATGATAGCTTCACATATCTTTACCTACACTGATGAATTGGTTTAGTGTTAAATGAAAGATGTCAAATCAGCCATTGCCTCCTCTGATTTTTGCCTATGTGGCCCTACAAAGTTTGGACACCTCTGGAGATGCTAGCCACTTAGCCAGTTATTTTTGGATGAACTCATCTGAACAAATTTATTTCTATTAACATTTCACTTTTTGATTAATGATACTACAAATTTCTCACAGGGTTATTTTAACCAGTATGAATGACAAATTTATAAACTTGAATTGATAAGTTATTCATTTTTAACTTTCACGAGAGCTTTATTTTAGAAAACCTCCTGAAAATAAATTCACAATAGTGTACATGAGTATACGCTGAGCTCCCACTGATGGGCTCACCTGCTGTGTAGACAGACAAAAGCGAGCAATTTGGCTACTCAATTCAGATCAGCAGTGGCGACAATGTGTGTTTACAATGCACCAGCATACCGGTGGACACATCGTGTCTGTTATTGTAGATGAGAGCACACTTTCGCTTACTGTACTTTAGGCTGTAGCTTGGAGTGGGATCGAGGCAGCACCAAGCTCATCAGACACGACACTCCATTAACGTCTACACGTCATGCAACCTCCTTTGCACAATACTGTAGACCGTAATCTTATTGTTGCACTGAGGCAACGCTTCTTCATTAAGCTTCACAAAGTTAAGCCACACTTGGGATAGGAGCCGGTCGGTGGACGTGGCACCATAACATAGGCCTAACCATAAGTATATCTGACTGACACCATAAGTATATCTGACTGACACAATTGACTGGCTGGTAAATTTTGATCAACACCCGCCAAAATTAATTTTAACTCGCAGTTGGCGGGTGTTAATTTAGAACCCTGGTTGTAATGTGTTAAAGTGTAAAAAAAAAAAAAAAAAAAAAATAAACAATCAGCAAAAATAAAAAAAAGGGCAGATTTCTGCTGGTATTAAAAGACCCAATATGGTCCGATTAAATTGGCCGAGCTCTATTACACATGACTACTGTGTTTCAGCTGCAAAGATACATCTTAACCCATAAAGGACGGGAGCGCATAAACGCGTTTCTACCACTAGAACCGGGAGCGCTGTTGCGTCATTCTATCTTTAAAGCCGGGAGAGCGGACACGTCTGTGTCTTTTTTTTTTAATCCAATTCTCCGTCTCTTAGCCAATTTAATGCATCAGAATATAGTGTGGCGTGAGACCGTGGAGCATGTCGTGGAATTTTTTCGAGCCGTAGGTAGGCTAATGGCGGACGCCGTCGATCGCCCGGAGCTCTGATAAGTAACGGCAGTGATATTTAGACGACGCACACGAACAGTGGAACCAGTCGAACGTGATATGATATGGTTTGTAGGTTGTTGATGTTATTGACGTCTTTGTAACAGAATAGAGGATGGTAATTACCACTCGATTTTTTTTTTAATTAAAATGGTGCTTCTCTTGCACTGACACATTATTTTTACATCATTGATTGAAACAGTAAATAATAATAAATTCTGCCTGTGTGAAAGCCACATGTCAAAGCTCTTTAATTCTTTTGGAATTATGTTTCTGTCTGCTACAGGCGCTGAGATATTAATCATTTTGAATTTCTGGGAAATCTTCAGGTTTTCAAGGGTAATTCCAAAGGCGACCGACGGTTTTGGGGAGCTGTTGAGACAGGCGCTTTAGTCCTTAATGGGTTAAAGCTCAAGTGGCTGGAATATACAGTATCTCACTGGGTCGTCGGCGCTTTCCATGCCATGACAACGAGGCGCTCTAAAGGAGCTCTGCCAGTACAAAGCCCCATGTTGTCCACATGCTGCCTGCCACAGCAGACTTCATTTTTCTTGACCTCGCTCTTCCACCTTCTCTCCATGACGTGCGCGCACTCACAGCTGACAGAGAAGCGGTCTAAAACAGCCATGCCAGCCCGGAGCCCCGGTCCACACACTGGCTGACAGGTTAGACTTGGAAAAAATATCTTTCCCCTCTCCTTGCTATTTTGCCTTTCTCTGCTTGACATATGTGCGCTCAGAGCCAACAACGAAGCGCTCTAAAGCGGCCACACCAGCGGACGTTTTTTTTTGTGAAATAATTTCCAAAACGTTACATTTTTTTTGACCACACCTAGTCTGTTTTTGTGCTCAGGCCAAAAGCAGTATTTCTTTGGAGCATCTTAGGTGCTCATGAAATGAGAGGAAGAGCTTCATTTAGCCAAGTCTAATAGAAAAAGTCAACCTCCAACCAAAAAAGTTGTCTGTCTCACTGTAACCTGTTGTACCACAATAAAAAAATAAAATGAGTAACTGGAAAAAAAAGTGCTTTGTCGGCATCTATAGGCAATTACTCAAAGGTTTTTGCTATTCAAGAAAGGACTCACTCCCTATCCCCGCAAATAAAAGCAGTCGTTAATGCTAAAGATAAAAGTATGAAGTTTTGATATAGCTTTTGTATTGGCTGTCAGTGCAGAACATTAAATACCGGAAAACGTGTCAGGACGAGTACCTGTGGTTACTTGCTGAGTTGACTGTAAGGGGACGAGTTGTTGGAAGAATCCACTTGTTGTGACGTGCCGCTTTCCTGAAAAGCAAATTGATAATGTAAGAGTGGTATTTATTTGATAGGAATGTTTCCCTGCTTTATCATCACTCGCAACCCCACGATATTGCAGACTTTTAAGCACTCATTTTCATGGCCTTTTTACAGTTTAAAGAAGTCCAAATTTGGAGGCATGTGACTTCAGTGTCGTACGACGCTGAGCCACAATGTGCAAGGCAGCTCTGAGCTCAACGGGATGTAAATCCAGCATAATTAACAGCAAGAAGAGGCAGAAAAGGTACCATGTATAGTCATCGTTGCCACAGAGCAGAGAGGGCAGATGCCTGTGAGTGTATTCTCAGTTTGTACGTGCTGCTGCTCCGTGTGTGTTAAAGTAGCAGTTGTTTAAATGTTTATACTGACCGTAACATTTTTGCTATCGCCCATTAGCTCGACAATGGCATTTCACATTATTTTTTAGCATCAAGGTAGCGCACTTCAAACGTTCATAAATCGAGGTAATGTTTCCCATTGGAATGAATGGAAATACTGTGAATCCGTTCTAGCCCCAAAACTAAGGCTAGCTTCACATTGCAAGTCTTAATGCTCAATTTGGATTTTTGGGTGAAATCCGATTTTTGTGTGTGTGTAAGCGTTCACATTAGATATTAAATGCGACCTCTGTCCGTGTAGTGTGTGAACACATGCATCCCCAAAGTGACCCGCATGCACAGAAGAAGAAACGACGTCACTCACAATGTAGTGTTTACAGAAGTAAATGTGGTCCAGCATGTAAATCCCACGGATTTATCTTCTTATTGTCTCATATCTTCAGAGGAGCGATTCGGGTGGAGGTAGAAATACAGTATTTTGTGGAAATTAGGCGAGGCTTTTCAATCTCATTTCATGGAGACGTCACTAAAGATGACGTCACGTCATTGCCGTCTACGTGGCTGCTACTATCGCCAAAAATGTCCACTTTATACTTGTTGCATGTTTCAAGTGGGATTCATTTAAGTTAAATATAAAGCCGATACCCTTATTCAAAACAACTTTGCAGATTCAGTATTATACAGTATATAGTAGCAGGCAACTATTTTTCAGTTTACAGCAATATGATATACATACATATGATATATATCATATATATATATATATATATATATATATATATATATATATATATATATATATATATACAGTATATATATATAAAGTTATGGTTGGTGAGTGAGAAAAAATGAATTTGTTCAGGTAAATTTCGGATGATGTGTAGGAAGTTGTAAATGTAGGAGGAACCTACCGGTGCTGCCGGCAGAGGAGGATACTGCGGCATATAAGCACCTTGAACCCCCGGGTTGGCTGCGATATACTATGAAACAAAATAAACAATGTTAGATCTTGAACCTGTTCTTAAAAACAAATTAACGTCAGTCATGCCGGGAGTCATGAAGAATATTCCAGGATTATTAGAAGGAAGTTGCAAAGAACAAATACTCTGTGACTTACTACAGTAGATTTTTCATGTATTTTACTTGTACTTTACTTGAGGACTTATTTTTTGAAGACTTTCTACTTTTAGTTATTAGATTTGAAAACAAATGTATGTACTTTCTATTACTTTGTCCAAAAAGTATTGTACATTTTACAGTCTGAACTTTTTTTTTTTGCCTTTAATAAAAGTAAAACAAAATAACTCAGTACTTCTACCTAAACCAGAGTCTTTCATTTTTTACACAAGTCTGTAATTTGACTACAGCGTGTGCATACTTTTGCCACATCTGTCTAGAATTCTACTCACTGCTCCAGTGTTTCCTAGGGACAGCTGACCCATTTGCTGAGTAATCATAGTAGAGGGGTGCAATGACATGGATGGATCCACAGAGGGAGACATCACGGGGGCCTGCGAGAGACAGAAAACAGCTGGCTCTCACCACAGATCACATGACAGAGTTCCTCCAATGAAATCAAATCTTGTACCAAATAAAAAAACAACGTGAATAGGACATAACATGCACCAAAGGCAGCAGGCGGCTTCTGTTAAAAAGAACATGTACAGTATCAAGTTAAACAGATTCATACAGGTGAGGCCAGGAAATGGGAATTAGGATCATGAAACACGTCTTGTAAACACAATGTTTCATTTAGAGATGAAAGTAAAGAACAGATGCAGGTGGGGAGTATTCAATTAGTGTTGTATGGAAATCCATTTGAGCATTTATTCTACATCCTTGATATCCATTTCAAGGTCCATGTACACTCCTTGTCCTCAAGAATAAGATAAATTAGCACACAAATTGCACACTAGACGTATGCACGCTACTAGTGAACCACTAGATGGGGGCAAGTAGAATTTTATAATGTCAGAAGTGCTAATAATAGCATGCTCTTATCAACTAGTGCACAATTTTGCCTCACTAGTAACACATAGTTGTCCGGCGATTGGTATGGCAAAGTTGACCTTCTAGTAGTAGTAGTAGCTATAGTAGTAGTAGTAGTACTATGACACATGCATACTAGTTGGGCCAAGGAGTGTCGCTAGTGCAGCACAGTGGTTTACTTGTAAGATTTAGTTGCATACATGTAGGGCAAAACTGGCATGAGTAGTGGAAAACAATACTAGCATGACACTGCAATTTTATTAGCGCACCCAAGTCATTCTCCTCCAGCGCTTATTGGCTACAAAGGGTGCACTTAATAGTAGTAGTGGCAGAAGTAGTAGTGTGACATATCTAATATTTGGGCCTAATGGTCGCACTAGTATAGCACAGTAGTTTACTATTTGGTTTAAGGTTTAATTGCATTGCCTTCATCATTCTACTGATGCACTGAATTGTCTTACTAAAGAGCGAACTAGTACATGGACCTAAAGCTGGATTGCAAGGATATCGAATTAATGCTCAAATGACTTTGGAAAAGCTGTCTTGAGCATTTATTCAAGATGCGTCCCCCTACTAATGTTTACATACTAGTAGGCCAAAACTGACACTAGTAGTGGGGGAAAAGACACAAGCTAGATACCAAGGATATGGAATAAATGCTCAAACAGCTTTCCATAGCGTCGCCTTTAGGGAATTGAGCATTTCCCAGTAAAGTGTCGGGGGAGGGGCAGATCTGCAGAGACACTTGTTCCATTGGAAACCATCTGTTGGACGAGTCAAAGAGTCACAAGACGGTTGCTGCTTCAGGCATTTCCTGCTGGATCCAGAGAGAGGGAAGACTGCTGGAGGGCTTCACAGTCTTCCGACTTGCTCCATTTCTCTCTCACATACACATTTGCGCACTTGCAACATGTAAATAAATACATGCTGTGCTTACTTTGATCAACCAAAGTCTGTAAAAAAGCTTTTGAGCATATACTGTTTAAAATTCATCTTAAGATTCATGTACTCTTAAACTCACCACACTACAATGGTAAGACAATTAGGTGCAAGTGGTGGAACAACTAGGGTGCGTGTTTTGGTAGAATTATAGTAGTAGTGCGACTTTGTCTATTACTCGTGTTTTTCCACTGCTAAATAACACTTTTCGACTACAAGTATGCAATTAAACCTTATTAGTCAACTAGTATGTTGCACTAGCAACTCGACTAGTCCCAACTTGTATGCATGTATCACACACTAGTCGCCTCCTGGCCCCTACTAGTTGCACCAGAATTTTTACCTCACTAGTAACCTGTGGTTGTCCAGGTAGTATGCTAAAGTTGTACGACTAGTGTACAGAAATGTTATACAGCTGTGGAGAAAAAATGTTACATAAGCTGTTTTACATGTGTGTGGGATTCTCTTAATCATGCAGTGCTAGCATGCAGAATTGTATTACTAGTACACTGAATCTTCATACTAGTACTAGTAAATTCTTTGAACTTTACTAGTTGGATAATTGACTTACTATTGTAGTAGTACAATTACATTTTACAAGTGAAGCAAATCTGTGCACTTGATAACGGCATGCTAGTACTACTACAAGTGACATAAAATTCTACTAGTTAACATCTAGCGCTTCACTAGAAGTGCTCATAGCAAACAGATGTGAACTAGGCACAGTTTTCCTTCGCTAGTAACGAGTAGTTGCTCTACTAGTATACAACAGTTGTACTACTAATGTGCAAAGATTTTATACAGTAGTGGAAAAACATAAATAGTAAGGCGGACAGAAGAGTAGAACATGGACCTTATGCTGGCTATCAAAATGCTGAAACGGCCTTCCATGCAAGTCCTGCTGTACTGTATTTAAGGGAAGTTGCTGTTTTAACCGTGTCAGCAGAGGAGGCTGAATTTAAGTAATGAGTTAGTGTCTTGTAGCTAAGGCCGAGGCACACACACACACTTCCTGCTCACACACACACACACACACACACACACACACACACACACGCATCCATACATAAACACCTATTATGCATACATAAATACATACACACGGTTGGTAAATGCATGTTGTCTTACCGGGTGCTGCATGATATACGGCTGATGTGCCACCCAGGAGTGACTCTGAACCTTTGAAAAGACAGGACAGGAACAGTCAGAAACAGAAAGGAGACAAGTACATAAACATTGTCTATCACTAATATGTATTATGTGCATGCTAATAGGAAAGCATTTGCACGAATCCTGTGGTGCAAAAAAAAGCTTGTGTTAAGAATTATTGAAGAGTGTGTTTCTCATTACGGACAGATAAGCTATTGCCTTGCAATCAGCTCATCATAAAGATTTGCAAAAGCCTGATAATGAGCCTGATGATTTGAATCAGATGTGTTGCTGTAGGGATAAACCTAAAACAGACTGGATTGCGGCTCTTGAGGACCGGACTTGATCACCCCTGCCGCAGATTTTGTTGAAGCGGAGAGGAGGGCAGCAAGAAAATAAGTGAGTAACAATAGCTGCGTGCTGAGCATAGCAGCAAGAAAAGCTAAGTTTAGCACGTGTGTTTTCATTTTTGTTATTTCTAAGCATGTATTATAATCCTATCCAAATACAGTAAACCTTGCTATATTGCGGTTTATCGTTCACGCCCCCACTATATTTGCCAGCACTGAAGAAGACATGCAGCGTAAGGGACGATGAAAATAATAACAGCAATAAGAAGAAGCAAAGAGGGTCTGCAACTGAACTCCAGTAATTGTTGTTGTTGTTCCCACAGAGCAGAGAGAATGTGTTTTTGTATAAATTGCTGCCCATATGTGTTAATTTTTGTATAAATTGCTGCCCATGTGTGTTAAAGTAGCAGATGTTTGAAGGTTAACTTAATAATAGTGATACAATGTTAATTTCCGTGGTGTTTAATATTATACGTTAGCATTGGCACTAAGCTATCGGACTTCCGTCATAATAAATCAAATGGATTGGTCGAACAATTTGAAGTTTAAATAAACAATTTTAATTCTCTTGTTATATGTCAGTTTTACAGTAAACTTTACCTGGGAGCGACAAAAAAACAGCTTGAAGCTGTAAAGTGGGTCGTTACGTTCTCTCAAAAGAGGCGGGCGCTTTAGGATAGTCTCCCATTTCTTGACAGTGAGTGAGAACAGACCCTGTGTAATACTTCAAAACGTGCGTTCACGTTAAACTGTGTTTTAACATTGTGGATTTTCAACTATCGTGGGTGGGTCTGGAACGCCCCCCTGTGATAAATAGGGGCTCATTGCTTTACAATGTTGCCACAAAGATAAATCTATTCGACCAGGCTAAAATAAGCAAATGCTCAATATAATGCTCAAAGAGCAAAGGAGGACAAGCACCAAGTTAAAGACACACCACAGATGTCACTGAGAGACGCCAGTAAGACATCGCCAACATTTTCTTTGGAGTCAAGCCACTATCGGCTTTGACAGAGAATTGTAGTAAAAACAGACTTCCATGGGAAGTTGTGTATGATTAAGGGTAACGTGTCCTTGGAGAAAATGGTCTTTCTGACTACATAATTTGGGAGCTTTCATGAGCCAATCCTGGGAGAAGAAGCCAAATATAAAATTAAGTGAAATAAGGATAATGCTCGACCAATGTGATGGCAAGCTTTCTTGGGGGGGGAAGAAACACCCTCATCTTATTTGCAACATACATTAGGAAGAAGAGTGAGGATGAACTCAATTCAATTATGTACCCTGAGCTTGTTCATAGAAGCCTAATCAATATGATGGTGATACCTGGTAAGCAGAGACAGGAGACATGTAGGGGGACATAGCCGGCTGCACGGTCATTATCCTGTTGGTCACTGGATATGGAGATGGATAGTACCTGGATAACAGAGTGCATCTCAAACTAAAACCCTTGGATGGAAAAACTCAGGACATATGGTGCATGTGACTGACCCATTCTGCATAGCTGCTGAGGAGGGATCATAGGTAAGAGTCATTGCGCCCTAAAAAGAGAACATTCACATTATGGAATATCAGCTTTTGTATTTTGGTATTTAGCCAGAACCTGTGCAAATGTGGTGGGGACACAGACAGTTCTTAAACACCCCCATAAAAAAACATCCTCACTGTCCCCCAAAAATACACAATGTATACTTGACATGGAATTATTTACTGTTTGGAAATTCCTCGGTGACCTTTCAAAGACCAGCTGGTACATGTTTCTGTGGCAACATATGCAAATAGGGCGAGATGCAGACAGTTTTTTGGGGACTGGTTCAAGCTCCCTTTTGGACACTACTACCATTGTCCAATAAACATACCGACCGGTACTCATATTTATGGCATGCACAGTTTCAAGATTCCCACCATTCTGCTTGAATCAACACACACTGTTAAATATATTTCAGTTCACACAGGTCAAATTTGAGCCAGGACAGCCTGAGTGAACACAAACTTTGTATTAGCTGTCCAAAAACTTCACATTTTTATATATTTTCATTGTTGTGAATTTCGGGTCACTTGAGAAAATTTCAGGGTGAAACAATTACATTCAAGGCATTCTTGTTGATGTCAAATGTCAAAAGTTAGTTTAGATCTACTTTTCATTTTGTGTAAGCAAAAGATAAAAGCTGATACACACTAGTCTGAGATCGCCTGTCTGTCCATTGGGAACAAATCCACCGTGAGCGTGTTTCTTCCTTTGACTGTCTGCAAACTTGCACAACAAGGGCTGAGAGGGAGCTGAGGGAAAAGGAGAGGAATATGGTTAAGAACAGCCATTTTCGTCACCACCTCCACAAAGGGGAATGGCTTTCATACCCAGTGCTCCGGAGGCGATCTTGATAAATTTCCCATTGAAGTGTGATATCACAGCGTTACACTGCTCGGTGGTGTCCATCCTGGTGGGAGAAGAAGGGCGCAACAACAATGAAAAACAGACACGAACACAAGCACACTGTGGTGGCACAAAATGTTCAATTACTGTACGCCGTTATCACCATTGTCATGTTCACATCAAATAAATTTTGTTTAGCAATGGTGGACGGCGAATTTGGTACCAGGGCCTTTAGTAGGGACTCACCCGACTTAATCCATCTCTAATGCCACCACTATTAAGGCACAAATACAGAATCCATCACTGTTATACAAAAACACCACTTAACAGCACACAACTGTGCAGCGTACATCATCTGGATTAGTTCAGAATACAATATTTATCAAATAGCATGAGAAAAACTTTTACCATACACACACTACCCATCATACTCACTAGAGATGGTGATTATTAAATGTATCAATGTGTGCAGATTGCTACAGACATATTTTGCTGCTCAAAATTGGCTGTAACAAGTATTTTTCTGACCAACCAATCAGAGGACGGGAAAATGCTGAACTAATCAAAGGCCATTGCTCTGGCCTTGTGAGGGAGACTTTGAAATGAAACTGATTGGCAAAACAAAGGCCCTGGGCAGATTTGATTGACATGGCAACACATAGAGGCTAAATTCTGACTGGACAAAAAATAAAATAAATAAATAAAAATCCAACATCCAAATATACATACATAGTTTGTATAGCAGAATTATGCATTTCAAGAGATGCCTATTAGAACATCTTAACTGGATTTGGAGTTAATCAGAGGCACTTTCACTGGTGGCAGGTGTGTGCTGACTCCTCTTTTAACATATGAATTTGAATGTGATTGGTTCATTCCGAACACTTCCCTATTCCCAGTTACAGTAAAAGAGAGCGTGCACACTTGTGCAATAACATTATCATCAACAATTTATTTTCCTTCAATTGAGTTCTACAGGCTATAGGTCACAATGATAGAAAAAGGTTTGGAAATTATTAATTTTGGTGTCATTGTTGCATTTCACAAAAACCTGTTTTTTGATTTTGTACATCCACTGCATAGCCTATTGGTATGGGACTAAATGTATTTACACTGTCATCAGAAGTGTTTGCAAAGCTAAATGTGCAAATTTCGATATTCTGTATCTCCTTATTTTCCTTTCAGCTTGTCGTCACGGCGTGTCACCCTTTTCCATCCAAATGTATCTTCTGCATCTCCTCTCTCACCCCAACCCATCCATCCATCCATCCATGCATCCATCCAATCCATCCATTATCGATACCGCTTATCCTCACAAGGGTCGCGAGGCTATCCATTATTATTATTCATGTCATCATTACCAATTTTTTTCTCAATTGAATAATGAAATTTGTAGTAGGACATTACTAGCACAAAAAAATTAAATATCGACTGAGCTGGTTTTGATTCCTTCTGGGCTTATCTGAAACAACTGACTATCAGCAACATGGCCGGTAACATGTTGCTTGTAGGGGCACTCCTAGTATTACAAAGTGGTGAAACATAAAACTAGTAAATTTCCGGAAGCTTTACTTTAAATATCCATGGATGGTTAAACTGGGGGAATTTCTTAATTATTTCAAATTGGAAATTTTCCATGGGAATTAAGGGTAATTTTATGAAAATGTATAATATTCACATTTTGTACTCTAAAAACAGTTGGGTTAAAAATAACACAATTTTTGGTCAAAAATGGACCAATCACAAATTGGGTCATTTTGACCCACTTTTTTGTGTTGTTTTGTCCAAAACAGCCCAAATGTTGGGGTTGTTTTGTACAAAACTGACAATTTTGGGGTTGTTTTCTGCAAAACAACCTATAAAGTTTGGTCAAATTGACCTAAGTAGTGGATCGGTCCTTTTTTTTTTTTTTTTTTAACCCAAAATGGTGTATTTTTAACTCAACTGTTTTTAGAGTGTGATTTGTCATAAGCAGAGATCCATGTAAAATAAATTCTCCTTGCCCATGTGAGTGCATTATAGCGCCAGTATGCCAGTATTACTCCATTCATTTTCACTTCACTTGAGTGACAGCATATCCAAAGCTTGCAAAAATACATCAACCTAGCGACGACTCGTAACTCAAAAAACTCTTAAGTTGGAACAAAAAAATTAATATGTGGCGTTCATAAGTCAAACGACCGCTGTACTTGCATAAAAGTTTTAGTCAGGAGATATGATTTCTGGTTTATTCCTGTTAATTCCCATAAATATTTGCTGATTACCATGAAAAGTTTCCAACTTGGAAAACTCACGGAATCGTGCAACCCTAGTCCCTCCTTTCTCAAAACAAAACAACAAACAAATAAAATGCAACGTTTCAACTTTAGCTCTTCTATGACAAACCTGGCAAAGCCCACGCCCCGACTGTTGCCACCGTAGTCACGGAGAATGCGAGTGGAAACGACTTGGCCGAAAGGCTGCAGCATGTTCTCCAACTCTTTCTCATCCACAGACAGAGGCAGGTTGGAAATATACAGATTTGTTGGATCTTGTTCCTGTTGCTGCTCGCAGACAGGAAGACAGAGAAGAGGAAGCATAGTCAATGTTTTAGTACTGTGGGTCGTCATCCATATTTTCATAAATCGGAGATTAGATTCAACATTGTGCTATCCACCCATCCATCATCTGAACCGCTTATCCTCACGAGGGTCACGGGTGTGCTGGAGCCCGTGAATATTTTTTGGGTTACTGTTCACGTTACAGTTGTTTCAAGGTTTATAATTACAGTAACACATATGCTTATTTCTGTTGGCCGTGTCTATAGTATTTTGTGTTACACACTGTGTTAGTATTAAGATAGGGGACTGTCATTAGATGAAATTAGATGGTTTGGTTGACTGTTTTGGTATTTACGCAATGGTTAATTTTCTTTTGTTGTATTTGTGTGTGTTGCTACTCTGTGTGTAAAGTAACAGTTGTTTGAAGGTTGACAATTACAGTAACATCAATGCTAATTTCCACAGGCCCGTCCGTCTAAGGCGTTTCACATCATAGGTTATCATTAGGCTAGCGAATGTTTGGTAGATTTACGGTTTTGGTGAACATTTTTGTGTTTAAATATACTCTACTGTTTAATTCTCTATTGTTTTATGTGTCAGTTTCACAGTTAACTTCAAATGGGAGTGACAAAAAATTTGAAGCAAACATGCAATGCCTCTTAATTGGAGAAGTGTTGGAGCGACAGTCTTCTTTTTGTTTACTCAATGTGATTCAAAACATACAATAGTGCTCCATTTCTTGATAGCGAGAGTGAGAACAGGTTCTAAGCAATACTTTAAAAAGTGTCTTTTAATACGTTTAAAGCCATGTGAGGGGGTACAACTAGTTGAAAACAAATTTTTTTTTTTGCATGACCACTGACGGTCACTAAGTTTTACCTATCGCAATTGGGTCTGGAATGTATCCCCTGCAATCAACGGGGGTTCACTTTATATATTTTGACAGTATGCTTCAGCATGAGACGCCTGGTGAAACACCGTAACAAACGCCTCACATGACCATGCACTGAAAGATACATCCATCTGCACTGCAGCAGCCGAGTGCCTCGTCGGTCTTCCTGAGAAACATCAGGAGAGCTGCGTATCCAAGCTACAGTGATGCACAAACTGTACTGTTTGTTCCCACCAGCTCTGCTACATCCAAGTCTTTAGAGAGCAACCTTTCGCTAATTAACGCTTATCTGCGGATTCAAGCATATCAACGCAGTCTGGGCTGAGGAAGTGGCAGAAAGAAACGGTGAGAAAAGTACTTATGGACGAAAAGAGAACCGAGGATGACTCACAGAGTTAATTATGCAGCTTTGCTTCTACTGTGCAGATGTGACAACACTTATTTGCATGAGACCGTGAATCTCTCACAATAATAATAACAGAACAGTTCATTAATCCTTTCATGTCATTTCACAAACAGCGGTTTAGTTACTAGTGATTAAATGATACTGACAAGATTGGAATAAATAACCCCATAAGGGAGGAATTAAAAACACTCAGGGAAATTGTATGGTTTTAAACTGAATATTACACTATATACATAACATTTATGAGTTAGTGTGACATAGTGAAGCTGCATCACAAGCGTGGTGTGTGTCTGTGTGCAAGCTGGTGGTCTGGTATGCGACATAACTGACAGGTTACTTGGCAGAGGGAGACATGACATCTGGTTATACAGTGAAAGTAAACGAGGTCAGGGGAAGAACAGCTTGTCAGCTGAGGTCATGTGACCAGGCTCATGTCATTCAGTTGTGCACACCACACATATTCAGATAGGAAGTACGGACAACCTTGTGGCAATGCAATGCATCACACACATACACACGCAGGCACACATACGTAAAGCACGTGAACACACGCGCGCACACACCCACCCACACACACACACTCCTCACCTTGGCCATCTGGGCTTGAATGCCGCTGGTTTTCAAAGCGTGCACGGCCTTCAAAGCAGCCGCTGGGCTGTCGAAGTCGACAAAGCCGTAACCTGTAGTTTGGCAGAGCAGTACCGTGTTTACATGAATAGCCAATAAAAGGCAAGCAGAATCATAATCATCTTGATTGGCCAAGAACAGTGGTGCCTTGATTTAGGACTAACTCGGAACACATTTCAAAACAGTTCAAACAGATTGTGCATCATGATTGATTTCATGATTCAATGCCCATTTACATGTTGCTCTTTCTGGTGTGCATGCCTTGGCCACCAGTGGGCTGTATATTACAGACATGGCTTCTCCCCTCTTTCCCTCTGTGAATTACTCCTCGTAATCCCTTCGTGAGAACAACACTTGTGAGAAGTGTATCTTATTTGCCGCCATGGAGGCTGTGATTACTGATTTAGGAGTGAAACCAGAACGTGTTTAGCAGAGCTGGGCATTTGACTAAAAATGTAGCGTCCGTCATACGTCAGCAGCGAGGGTACCCTTCCGTCGTCCGTCATCCGTCATTTTTCCCGGGGAGAAAAAAATAGTACGCATCTATAGGCCGGTCCGCCTCTAATTTTAAACCTCCGTCTGTTTCTAACACGTTTCTACCACTAGAGCTTCATCTTTCTACCTTTAAAATCGGGAGAGCGTCTTCGCCATTTTTTTCAATCCAATTCTCAGTCTCTTAGCCAATGAAATGCATCAGAATATACACGTAACCCCTCGGAGGATGTCGTGGAATTATTTCGACCATAATGGCGGACGTGCAGACGATCGCGGGAGCTCTGAAATACGTAACTGTAGTGATATCAACGTCTTTGTAACAGAATAGAGGATGGTAATTACCATTCGAATTTTTTTTTTTTTTTTTTAAATAGTGCTTCTCTTGCACTGACACTTTATTTTTACATCTTCGATTGAAACAGTAAATAATAATGAACTCGGGCCTGTGTGAAAGCCACATATCTAAACAATCAAATTATTTTCGTTACAGGGGCTGAGACATCAATTATTTTGTAGGTGGGAGAACCTCAGGTTTAAGAGGGTGATTCGGGGAGATGGTGAGACAGGCGCTTTAGGCCTTAATGGGTTAAGGGACCAACAAAATATGTGATTTTAGTAATCATATATTTTTTTTGATTAATCGGTTACCTGAATTGTATTTCGCCAAATACCGAAATTGGCATCAGCCCAAAAAATCCCTAACGGTTGGGCCCTAATTTTCATATTGTCTCTCCATGTGTGTTGCTACATAGTTTGCATTTGAATATCCTTTGTTTGAAGCGTTATAATTACCGCAACATTTATGCTAGTTTCGTGAGCCCGCCTATGGCGTTTTACATTGTGTGGTAGCATTGAGCTTACGGGCATTCGGAAGCTATGGTTTGGATGTATATAGAAAGTATAATTGTTTTGTGTTGTAATCTTGGCATGTATTTCGAAGAATTGGTCACTTCCTGCTGCCTGTTGTGAAGTCCGCTGCCGCATTTAGCGCTCGTAACTTGAATTTTTGCTCACAACTCATGACAAACAAAAACGGCAGATCGATTGTAGGTCGTGTCCCTCATAAGGCAAGGCACCACTGTACATTAAAAATAATCAAGGAGTTTGTCTCCGGTAGTAATCACTTTAGTACTTACACAAAAAGATACCATAAAAAAATATACACATAAACATAATAGTACAAAGTACAGAGAGTCACTAGCAAAGTGTGCAATAAGATGACTTTGAACTGAATTGTGTAATTGATGCAGCGTGACAGAGCTCCAACAATGAATACTATTCAGCGCAGCGGAGAAAAGAGGTCAAGCCCTGCCGCGAATAGCAAGTAATTGACATCCTCCTTTAAAAGGTTTATTATTGTCCATACATGCCACAAGATGGTGGCAAAACACTACATGAAGCGCTTCGACTCACTTTAACATAGTTCCTTGGCATCAAGATGGCACCAAAGCAATACTTTTATAATAGACATAGCTTTAGCCTGAGCACAAACACATTATAAGTGAGATTTGAAAAATGAGTCAACTGTTTAAGAAGTTAATGGCAAGGTAATGATCTTTAACTGACCTTTACATTTATTAGTTGTCTTGTCCAGGATCGCCTTAGCCGATTGAATCTTGCCATACCTGCAAACACAGCATTCAAATGATGTAGTAAATAAACAGACCTGATTAACTCAGAGTTTGCTTGTTACACTTTATATAATCTGTGTCAAATTAAAATCCAGACCTTTTATTTCCAACACAGTAAACCAATTGAACACTAATTAGCGTAAATAAAGTGGATGTAATGATTGCATGTCATTCAGACTTTGCTTGATCACAAACCTTAACCTGAAACGTGAAACAAATTGCATGCTGCTTGTTGACACGTGCGCGCAGACACACTGAATGGCGAGCTGACATCACCATTCAGACCTTGTTGCTGCAAAAAAGCGCTTTCATTTCTGCTTTGTGCTGGCAAACAACATTGGGAGCATGAACAAAACAAGCAAAAAGGACACAAACAGCTGCTGCTGGTTACATGGATGAATGCCTCACTCCATATGCTTGTGGGGAAAAAGAGGAGACAAAACTCGGCTAATTATGGCATCTACCCCACTAAATAGCCACATGGATGGTGGCCTGTTGGATCTACTATCCTGTGTACACAGTGTTCTACTTTAGATTTCAATACTTTATTTACTGTCTAAGACAATGCGGGGGGGGGGGGGGGTGGTGGGGGGGATTGGGGGGCGAGATGGGCTAAGTGACCGTGATTACCGTGGATGCCCGGTAAAATTTATAAACTGGCAAAGGATTTGCTAGGGTGGTCACAGTGCTGAAGTAAAATGTAAGTGTGCACAAAAATTAATATCAAACATTCCCCCCAAACAATACCCCGCCCCCACCACCAGGCTGATGCCAACTCTGGAGCCAGGTCTGGTAGGGGAGGGTCATTAGAGTATGCTGGGGCCACAAACATGTCCCACAGCTGCCCGGTGTCCACATTTCATCTTCAGAAAGCCTTGACAGAACGTGAGAAACGAGGGGGACCCCATTAGAATGTGACAGGCCGGCAGGGAACCTACTGGCGTCTGTTAACTTAGAAAGACTTGAATATGGCAAAAATATACCCAAAATCCAAAATGGGAACATAGTGTTGACGTAGCCTTGCTGTTGCACATAAACACACGCACACGTGTGACAGTACATTCTTGCACTCACTGGTGACAGAGTTTGACCAGGTCCAGGTCGGTGGTGGCAGGAGGGAGGCCTCGGATGTACAGGTTGGTCTTGCTGAGCTGCTCCAAGCCCGTGCTGCTGCTGTTGCTGCTGCTGCTGGGACTGGACGGAGTCATGGGGTACGACTGCACACAGGAGGGCCACTGTTATCGAGAGGTTGCGGGAGCGAAATAATCAAATTTAAAGCCTGGTCAACTAACTGTTATCACAAGGAACTCTCTTCTGCAGGGGATACAAAACATTGAAGAATACAGAAAGAAGCATAAAATTGTGCAAGCATACCACATTAATGCGTCGTGTTTTTCATTAGTCTTAACAGGGCGTCAGAGCCTCAATAACTCTTTTGGCATTTTTTATGTGCTGGAGAAAGCATTGTGGTTTTAAATACCAATGAGGTTTGACATTTACAGTAAGTCATTATAAAAACAGGGGCTGTGTTCAAAATCACTCCCTATCGAGTATCCACTAGATACAGCATCATGTTTAGTGCTGTTCCAATGTGCCTTGAGCATAACTTTCAGTATCTCCTATATACAGTAGTGCCCTCAATGTATCACATGCATTGTGAAAAAAAGTCAACAATGAAAATGACTAAAAACTAAAATACATCCCTTGATACATAAAAATGATTTTCACCTCCGTTTCCGGGATATTGGTTGATTTTGGGCACAAGATAAATTCAGGAATTGTGGCATGAAAACAGCAACACATCACAACACAAATGGACATAAAGTAGTTTGTTTGCCTTAATTTGATCAAATGCACGCAGCTGAAAACAATACAATAATCTATTTATGTGCTCAAAATATATTGCATAAGTTCAACCAGCAGACTTTGATCTGGCACGTGCAAATTGTGACATAAATGATGCACTGTAGAGAAATGCTCTGAAGGCCAGATTGAGTGACCAATTCCGAATACAGCTCATGGTTCATGACCAACAATGTTCTTATAATGCACATATTTCAAACTCAGGCCCGGTGGCCAGATCTGGCCAGCCATATCATTTTAGGTCCGTCGCAACTGAACGGAACAATCATGAACTAATTGCAGTCGACGACTTCCCACCAGGGCGGCACGGTGGTCGACTGGTTAGCACGTCCGCCTCACAGTTCAGAGGTCATGGGTTTGATCCCGCCCCCGGCCTCCCTGTGTGGAGTTTGCATGTTCTCCCCGTGCCTGCGTGGGTTTTCTCCGGGTACTCCGGTTTCCTCCCACATTCCAAAAACATGCATGGTAAGTTGACTGGACATTCTAAATTGCCCCTAGGTGTGATTATGAGTGTGAATGTTTGATTGTCTTTGTGTGCCCTGCGATTGGCTGGCAACCAATTCAGGGTGTCCCCTGCCTACTGCCCGAAGACAGCTGTGATAGGCTCCACCACGCCCTTGTGAGGATAAGCGGTATAGATAATGGAATGGACTTCCCACCACACATTTACCAATGTGCTGCAGTGGAAAAAAAACGTGGCTTTGGTGTTCTTACAGGGAAACGTTTTTACGGGTGCACTTAAACTCCCCCCATTATCCCCCTGTTAATGAAAGAAAAAAAATAATACTTATAATAAAAGAAAAAAATATATAATAAATGACAATTTTATGAAAACTATCCAATGAAACTCAGATATTATTTTTGAAATCAACCAAATTATTTTTAAAAAAAAAACTCATGAAACAGTCCTGGACAAAAATGATACCCTTAATTTAAAATTTTGTTGCATAACCTTTTGAGGCAATCGCTGCAATCAAACGATTTTTGTAACTTTCAATGAGACTTCTGCACCTCTCTGCGGGTGTTTTGGCCCACTATTCATTAGCAAACAGATCTGGTTGTCGCAGGTATGAAGGGTGTTTTCTCCAGATTGCATGTTTCAGCTCTTTGCACTGTTGTTTAATAGGATTTATATCAGTGCTTTACCTGAACGAGTTCAATGAACTAAAGTTCAGGCACTTGTTCATATTTTGGATGTATTTATATATTTAGATACATTTATATTATATCTGAATGTAGTGTATTTTTGCTTGGTGAACGTTTCTGTGAACGAGCTCATTCTGGGACCAACAAACAGGTTTTGAACGGCAATTCATTTTTGTTCAAGAGTGCCATGTTTTCTCTAGTTAGACTACAAGGAGAAAACCTGTCTAGTCACACTGGAAACTAGTCGGAAAAGGAAATTATTTTGGCAACCCCGGCACACCTGCAGTCACACGGCGCATGCGTCATCAAAATGCGATGCATGCTTTCAGCACGGATGTACAATGTATAAATGAATGGACTAAGAATAAAATAAACAATGAATAAATAATCTCTACACACTTCACAAGCAATGTCTGGTTTTCCTTGGTTAACTTTGATGACATTTTTATGTATTATTCCTTTTTATTTTCAGCTATTGCATAGTAAAATCCAAAGCTGTCCTGACTTGCAAACATGAGTTAACTTTACTAGGTCATCAAAAATATGCCTTTATGACTCATACTTATTAAGTAACAATCACTTGTTTGCGTGCTTAAAAATGCAAAGTACTTAATGTTTAGAGTAAAGATGAGTTATTTTATAGTTAAGCTCGCTTGCAACAATAAATTGCAAAAACACTCATTCAAGCCTGATCTATTCCACACTCGGGTCAGTAGGTGGCGGTAAGGGTCCTTGTAAAGCTGACCAACCGCCGTTAAACTGTACAAAGAAGAGGGAAAACGCTCTCCCGATCTGC
Source organism: Filicampus tigris (assembly GCF_054856515.1). NCBI lineage: Eukaryota > Metazoa > Chordata > Actinopteri > Syngnathiformes > Syngnathidae > Filicampus > Filicampus tigris. The sequence goes on along the minus strand of NC_141219.1, from coordinate 21,617,107 downwards.
AAACAATTGTCGAGGAAGGTATTTGTTGATGTCCAGAACTTATTTCTTAATACAGTGTTATAAGGAGAGGAAAACGTTTTCTTGGGTACTTTTAATGCAACCTGTTTAAATATTTTTGAGTATTATTATTTTTGGAATATTGAAGTGCACTTGTCAACATATTGGTTCTTGTCTATAACCCGTTATTATAGTTTTAAAACTGTTTACTGTTTTATTTGTGCAATATTAAAGGCAATCTTTAAAAAAGTTGAAATGTAAGGTAATTAAAAACTATTTATATTTGAACTTTCAATGGTGTTATCTTGATTTATTATGTCTAATTGTAATTCATAGTTTTAGTAAATTGCTTTTTATTTATATATTTTTAACAACTTGGCTTGCTGAAGACGAGTTTGCATGGTTTTAAAAATTCATTTTGTTTTTCAAGTAAACATCTTAGTCAAGTGAAGTAATACAAGTTAAATTTTGGTTATATTATATGAGGGCGTGGCGTGTCTCAGTGGTAGACTGGTCATTTCCCAAATCCAGCGCTTGTGAGTTCGATCCCCGGGCCATTGTGACCATGTCGAAATATCCTTAAGCAAGATACCGAACCCCCAGTTGCTCCCTCCTGATGCTGCATCATCAATAGGTCAATGAGGTAACAATGTGAAGCGCTTAAGTACTTGAGTACTGAAGGTAGAAAAGCGCTAAAAGTGACAGCCCATTTATGAACAGAACTGAGTAAATTTAACATGCAATCATTTACTAGATTCAAATTAGTAATTCTGAGTAGTCTTTACTACGTCAAGAGTATTCTAAAGTAAGTTATCAAGTACACTCTACTTGACTGTTTTAGTTGCTTAAACTCATTTGTAAGTGTACTCTACAAACGAAGTTCTAGTTGGTACAACTAAAATTAACTAGTTTTCTTTACTTGTTTTTTTTTTAGTGCAACCGGTTTGCATGATTTTTTAAAGTAATGATAACTAATTGGATTTTACAATGTGGCAAATGTGGCAAATGCACTTGTGCATTTTAGCAACAGAGACTATCCACTCTTTGCTTCTCAGCCATAAGTACATAAGAAATTATAAATATATTTAAGTACTATTGTAAAGGCATATATTTACTGTACTGGTAAAGCATATATAAAATATATTTTTTGTAGTGAAAGATCATGTAGTACGACATGGCATTTTTGCATTGGCTGTTCCATGTTCATGCTCCATGTTGTAAAACAGTTTACTTGCGATTGAAACTACTTGTAGTTGCCCGTGGTCAGCCACTAATGCGAATTACACTGAAAAAAAATTCTGTGCATTGTTAACTCAATTTTATTTCTTCAAGTGGTTGCACAAAATGAAATCATCTGGATCCAGATACATTCTTTAAGTAGATGTATAGTCTACTCATTTTTTTCAGTGTAGTTGCATAACCCCACAGTCTGTGCAACAGTTCAGTCCACTAAACCAAATCAGGTGTGTCAATTTTCTTGCTCAACTAAGCATAGGTTTGAGCTATTGCACGTATTTTTTGTTACCAAACCCCTTTTACATTTTTTTTTTTTAAAAGACCAAATGATTTTGGCTGACTTATAATTTAATACTAGTTATCAAATCAATTCGCTGTATATATGGAAAAATTATAATGAGGCGATGATAAAGTTAATGTGAACCTGTGATATTTGACCTGCCACAAATACCAAAAATCTGCTCGTAAGTGACACCCACACAAAAAGCTTTGTAACCTCCTACAAATGCCACAAGATTTTTGTAAATGGTCATTATACTATGACCTGGCTAAAAAACACTCTTCCCCTCAGGTCAACATATTTGCTTGGCACCAAGATACCACAAGATGGCATCAAATCAATATTTTTACTCTAGACCCGGCTTTGGCCTGAGCACAAACAGATCAAACAGATGTTTTTTCAGCAATTAAGATAGGTACACCTTAAAAAAATCTGCAAGTATGAGATTTCACAAATACCAAACAGTGAACATTTAACTCTGCTGTCCTTAGCAAGATTGGAATTGCAAATGAGAATCTGTTCTCAATTGCCAATTTCCTGGCTCCATTTGACTTCTGATTTCAAAACTAGTAGTTGTCCTTCCATTTGTTTTGTATGATGACTTTATACATGTACTATACATGCTTTTAAAGACATAATAGCCCTCTGAAGAAAACTATCACTACATTGCGGCCTGCTACCAAAATGAGTTTGAAATTGTCACACTCCTGCATACATCTTGCGCTTTTCTCTCATTCTTGTGAGACAAATCAGCACATAACTGCCCTGCAAAGCATTTCCTTCCCCTTACTCATCCTTTAAAATAGCTTCCAGCGAGCCCAAAGCCAGCCCAGATCAGTTCAAGCACAAAAGCACGGCAGCATTGTGCCATCTGTCCGTAACCAAAGGACAATCCACTCCAAGACCCACAGCTATGGATACCACCACAGTCATGCCAAGCCCAAACACAGAGATTTTCTTACCCAGTCATGTGATGGTTGAATGTTCATGGAGGATACTTTTACAGAATGCTGAGCTGTGGCAGGAGCATCTGTTCATCCCTCAAGTAAAGGCCCGTTTTTATGTTTATATGCAACTGTACTGTACTGTACAACTACACTATTTTTTTGTGAGCATCCAAGAGATCAGCTACAGTGAGACACAGGCAGAAGAGGAGGGAAAAAACTCCCACACTGACTCACCTTGACTGAATCAAATGACTATCATTTGATGGAATGATATGGATGGAATCTTAAGGGGGTATCAACGTGCTGGAATAATTCACTCCATCGGCTCGGCTGTGCTCATATTTCAACCACGAGAGGCCATAAAAACTCCAGCACCCTGCATCAATCTTCCATCTCAATCAGAAGGCGTGACTGGAAGCCAAGAGGCCTTCCGAACGCCCCCCCCCCCTTTTTTTGTTCACCTGAGAGGTCAAAATGAAGAGTGCACATTACCATATATCCCTCCGAATTCAGTGGTTGAATGCAGGGAGCTAGTAAAAGAGGACTACAACAACCATGGTGCATGTTAAACAGAGTGACTGGCCAAACAAGGTTATATGGACACAGCAATTCAAGCCTCTCGCAGATGGTTTCGTCCCCATCCTGACAAGTAGCCTCTATTGTTGTTAATCACTTGATATTGAATGATGTTTTGTTGGAGTATTGCAAATCAAATACACAGGGTAAGGGCTTCCCAATGTCATTTCAGGCTTGGGTTTATTTGAAAAGTGACAGCAAAAGTAGAAAGCAAAACATAATGGCCTACCTGCTTGCGAGTGGCAGCTTTCAGTGGGTTGCCCGTGTTTGCAAAGATCATCCTGGAGGTTAGAGATATTCGATTTCCTGACAAGATCTCCTCCCCTCTTAAAAAAAATCGCAGATCCAATGAAATGGTCGGAAGCGGTGAGTGAGGCTCGAAAATAACCCGTCTGGTTAAAACATCGGCATACTGATCGGGTTGGTTAAGTTGAACAAAGCGCGCGTGCCCTCTCTTTTGCTTTGGTAGTGACACATTTATCCAGTTAGCTCAGTTTGTTGTACAGCAGCGTATCGAGCGAGCCTCCGGTTCGGTTCATTGATCTACGACGTCCTGGTGCAGACCGCTCGCCAGTCCCACCTACTACGGGCCAAACCAACACTCGCATCTGGGGGTGTCGGCGTCAACTCGACTGTGTTGCCATGCCGTAAAATACGTACATTTGACGTTTAACAGCGTGGCGTGTCGCGTTCTGACGAGTAGGTGCATTGGGGCGAAATAAAAAGCGAAGAGAATGTGTTTTCTAGGGTTTCATTTGTCGGCGCGCGGAACACTCGGCCCCTTTCGTGTTGGTGTCGTCCGCACATACCAAGCATTCTTCACCCCCACCTCCCCCAACCACACACACCGACACACATAACCACACGCACACACGTACACGCGTACACATTCGCACGCGCGCAACCACACACGCTGCCACACACTTCCTCTTCCTACCCTTCCCCCCATCCCACACACTACATGTCAGAGAATCACGATGTAATGAAATATAAGCGGGCACTGGCCTGGAGTGGAGGTCACACTAGCCCTCCAAAATGAATATATAAATAAATATCAAAAAGAAAGAAAAAAAGCTATGAGAACAATGTAATTAACACATACATCTGTACTATATCATTATAAAGCACTCTTGTTAATTATCATCATTTCCGTTTTGCAAAAAATTGCATAAATCTGTCTATCTGTCTATCTATCTATCTATCTATCTATCTATCTATCTATCTATCTATCTATCTATCTATCCATCCATCCATCCATCCATCCATCCATCCATCCATCCATCCATCCATCCATCCATCCATCCATCCATCCATCCATCCATCCATCCATCCATCCATCTATCTATCTATCTATCTATCTATCTATCTATCTATCTATCTATCTATCTATCTATCTATCTATCTATCTATCTATCTATCTATCCATCCATCCATCCATCCATCCATCCATCCATCCATCCATCCATCCATCCATCCATCCATCCATCCATCCATCTATCTATCTATCTATCTTTTGAGTCACATGACATGATACCTGGGAAGAAAACTGGCTAATTGGGCCCAAATGAGACATTTTCACTTAGTAGTGCACTCACTTTTATTGCCACTGATTTTGACATTACTGGCTCTATGTTCAGTTATTTTGAGGGAACAGCAAATTTACAGTACATTCTATTCACATTTGTACATACATTTAATTGTAGCAAAGTGTCATTTCTTCAGTGCTGTCCCATATATATTATAAAACATTTACAAAAATGTGAGGGCTCTGATCAATTTTTGTGATGATCCATTCATACAGCAATTTTCAATCCATCTACAGTATCTATCCATTCATCATCTATCTCTCTAAATGTGTACTTTTTATACAATTTTGTGTACCATGCAAAGCATCTACTTCTCGGATATGACCTACATTGAATGCAGATTATAAAGAGTTAATGAAGCAACTGTTGAAGCAAATATGGAGTCATTTCTGAACAAGAATTACAACCGGTGCGGTTGCTTGGTTAAGCTGCTTATTTATGCAAATGAATGTACACAGTAACAATGTCAACTAAACATTTTGGAATAATCTTTATTGATGTACAAATACTTGGTTACTTTACTTAGAGGGCTTCAGGTACTTTATTAGTGTTTATTTTTCTGATGACTTACTTTTCACACCCTAAATTTGAAAGCAGATATGTGTACTTTTGACTCCTTTGTCTAAATAGGCTTGTTACTGATGACACGATGCAAAATAGAAGTCAAAAGACAGAAGTAAACCATGATTTAGATTTTGATTGATTCAGATCTTGGGGATTTATAGCACGACATGGAGGAACGTGAACAGTTTGGAGCTATTGCAAGCAGGTTCGTGCTTTGTTTAAGAATTGACTTTAAGTTGTTTGTTATTGATGGTCTAAAGCAGGGCTGTCAAACTCTTATTTGTCGTACTTACGGTGTCCCTCGGAGGGCCGCCATGGCTGTGAGCCCATATAAATGTATTATCGCCTTATATTATCACATATATCCTACAAATTGATCCGTAACTAGTTTTGAAATCAGAAACCAGGAAGTAATATTTGGTGAAATATGTGTCATGTGTCATCTTCCAAACCACTTATCTTATACAGGGTCGCGGGGAGGTGCTGGAGCCTATCCCAGCCGTCAACGGGCGAAGGCAGACTACACCCCGAACTGGTCGCCAGCCAGTCGCAGGGCACACACAGACACCGCCACTGAGCGGGAATCGATCCCACGCTGCCCGCACAAAACTCGGGCGTGTGTACCACTACACTATCAGTGACCCTTGGTGAAATATATTTCGCTTAATTTTATAGGAGGGATTAGTTTAAAAATGCAATATCTCATATTCCATCGTTGTTAAAAGTGAATACAATCCAAGAACATTATTTGCCTTCACGGGCCACATAAAATAATGTCGGGGGCCAGATCTGGCCCCTGAGCCTTGCGTTTGACACCTGTGGTCAGTCTAAAGGGACCTTGATGATCTCTGTTTGACCCTTTCCGACCATCACGCCCTGGACCAACGAAAGCTCTTTAAGCGTTGCACCAACAGTGGGACATGCCTCCCGCATTACATCGTGCCCAAGTCCCAATCAATCCAAAAGTCAAATCAGCTCTCTGCCTCTTATATCTTTATAAGTGGTTTGGCAGTGACTTTCAAATAAATTTTCAGTTTTTGACACATTTTTGGTCTGCCAGATAACCTCCCAGGGAATGCAATTTTGTGACAACCCACAGTCGTGAAACATCAGTAGTAGCCCTACATGAACACTCTATTCCATGTACGTATTAATTTGATAACTCCCATGTCATAGCCACATAGGGCGAAGTGCCCGCAGGTCCTTGTGTAGATTTAAAAAGTAAACCCAAATCATCGGTGTGTAGGGAAGCTCTTCAAAGCATCACAGACATTTCTCTCCCTTTCTCTCTGCTGGCTGGTGGGATTACGGGTTCATGCTGGTGTCATGTTACAAGCTTCTCGTGTTCCTCGAAAGCAGCACTCTTTCCAAATCAAATAATCAGCTGCAGCAGTCTTTGTTTAGAAGATTCCTTGTTCTTGTAATGGATTACAAATGTTCATTTAGTGACAGGAGAGGGGCCCACATGGTTTTTCCAAGCACATTTTTTAGACATAAAAGACATCGATGTCACAACCCTTTCTCCATTGTGCCAGTTCAAATGGGAGATATGGCCAATAGGTCAATTGATCTGCCTAATTTGGTGTCTTCAACAAAAAGCTTGCGAAATTACTTCCCCGCTGAGCAATGACATGAATGGGTTTTGAACTGAATAAATAGCAAACTGTCAACCAATCGCGTGCAGAGCTGAATTGAATGAGGTAACTCAGTCAGCAATAATGATTCAGCAAACACTTTGCTTGGTTCCTGCATTGTCTTGACCCTGATCAATGTATTGACAACACCTGTCAAATCCATAGTGAATGTACATTTTTAAGAGATCAATTCAATTTCAAGAAGCAACCAGCCCGCATTAAGGAAAACATTCACTAACGTAAAAGACAGATTGCTGAGTTGTATGGAAAGTCGTATAAGCATTTATCCTTGATATGCTGCCTAAAGAGAAAATCAACCCCCCCCCCCCCCCCAAAAAAAAAAAATTCGTATTAATATGCATTTGTGGAATATGAGATAAGCAACTCAGCCATTTTTAGCCATCTCAGGAGGCGGCCATTTTGTCACTTCTGTCGACTGAAAATGACACCACAGTACCCAGAGCTCAGGTAACGACCAATCACAGCTCACCTGTTTTCTGAAGCTGAGCCATGATTGCTCGTTATCGGAGCCCTGAACAAGTGTGATATCATTTTCAGTTGACATAATTGTCAAGTGGCTGCCCCCTGAGAATGGGTGGATTTTGCTATTCAACCCATATTCCACAAACACAATATTAATAGAACATCCATCCATCCATTATCGATACCGCTTCTCCTCACAAGGGTCGTGGGGCATGCTGGAGCCTATCCCAGCTGTCTTCGGGCAGTAGGCGGGGGACACCCTGAATTGGTTGCCAGCCAATCGCAGGGCACACAGAGTCAAACATCCGCACTCACAATCACACCTAGGGGCAATTTAGAGTGTCCAATCAACTTACCATGCATGTTTTTGGAATGTGGGAGGAAACCGGAGTACCCGGAGAAAACCCACGCAGGCACGGAAGAACATGCAAACTCCACACAGGGAGGCCGGAACCGGGATCGAACCCACGACCTCTGAACTGTGAGGCGGACGTGCTGACCAGTCGACCACCGTGCCGCCTTAATAGAACATATTCTTGAAAAAAAAATTGGGGTGTGACTTCCACTTTAATGTCCATGCACCTGTACAACCACACTCTTTGTCCTCACTATAGTAAGAAAAATCAGAACCCTTTCCGAATTACTACGGTACCGGGACTCTAAATAATAGTATCTTAGAAATGTTTTTCAACTACCGCCTTCTGTTACTGTATGGTATTTCTGAACATGCTAGTAGGAGGACAACTACATGTTAGAAGTGAGACAAACCTATTAGTAGGCATTTGGGTGCGACTTGAAAGGTCAAGGAAGCTACTATTGTTTTACACATGCCTATTAGTTGGGCCTAGTATGATTACTAGCACACAGTTGTTTAAAAGTAAGTTTTGAACGCACACTTGTAGGCCAAAAGTAGTACTAGTGGTGGAAAATAAATTTACAGTTAGGCACAGTTATTCGACCAGCGTGCCCTGGTCTAATAGTGCATTGAATTGTCTTACCAGTACTACTACTACTACTAAGCTATCCAATAATTGCTCAATAATAATTGAGCATTTAGTCTATGTCCTTGATATCCATCTTACTGCCTGCCCATGTACTTGTACACTCTGTACTCACAGTAGGACAACTTCAGCCGCCTTGTAGGAGAACTATGCATTACAAGGCATATAAACTGCACTGGTTGACAACTGTGTGCTACAAGTACTTCTAGTGACAAGTTCTACTAGTTAACATCTAGTGCCTACTAGTTGGGCCAAGACGGTGTTATTATAGCTATACATGCAGTAAGGAAACATCCGCAGCGTGTTTCAGAGACTACATGAATAATATAATAATACAAAGGATGCTAGCCCATTGTGGAGCTCAAATGGCCATTGAAAGTAATAAATTGTACGTGAGGGAAGCACATCCTGGCGGGGATGGCTGAGTGCTGAGGTAGCAGGAGGTCCCATGGGTGTGGAGAGGGAGGGACTGAGGAATGTGGACTAGTTGTTCTCTTTCATCATCCGCAGCGTAAGTGAGGAATGTAGGTCCCAGTCAAGAGCTCAGCTTGCCAGCAGACCTGTCTGGTAGGACTTTTTAGCAGTGAAGTGCCACTGCTGGCTGGATTGTGGAACTAGTTATTTTTCAGCAAGGACAAAAGGAAACACTGAAGCTTTTTGAACAAGCTCACTGGTTCTGCGGTTTAGTGTGGGGTTTGTGACTCCTTGGGGATAGTGTAATGCTTTTAACTTGGAAAAGCACTCAAGGAATCTAAAGTCATACAGTAAAGCCTTGTTTGTCACGGGGGACTCAGAGAGAACCCATGTAATGTAAATGTAAATGTAAATGTAAATGTGACCCCAAAATCCAAACTGCACACAGAAAGGCCTAAACTGGGATCCAAACCCATAAACTTCCTCAAACCCACAAACTTCAACCAATTAAAAAAGATTAAAATTTCAACAGTAAAAAAACCCAAAACAAAACAAAACAAAAACTGGACATCTGAGGAATTAAGTTCCACATTCCATAAATGATTACTTTTCCCAGAATTCCACATTTCTCATGCAAGAAATATCTACTAAATGAAGATGTTCCAAATTCCAAATATTCAGCTCATTCACAACACTTTGGGAACGCTTTTCCCACATTCCATGAATTCATCGCATTCCCCAAATTCCCCACTTTTCACATGAACATTGCACATGAATTTTGGAGCTATTTTACACAGTTAAATTGTCCTTCCACATTTCTAGACTGATTTAAATAAATCCAACTTCAAGTCTCTCACATTTTACATTTCAAATTTTCTACAATTCAATGAATTCTAAAGCGTTTCAGATCAGCTTCAGATTTTCAGCATTCGTGCACAATTTCAACAGAAATTGTATTCTTCAAACATGAGGAAGACATAAACAAAATCCTAACCCCCCCTCTCCCCGCAAAAATAAATTGGTGATTTCATACTAATTGATCTATTGATATTTTAGTTGTGTATCAAGCAGGAAGGAGTAGGAACAAGGTGATTGGGGGAAGGGAGGAGCCATATTAGGGGGTACTCAAGAGCTATTTGGGAGTTGTAGATTATATTTAGGAATCATTTTTACTACTTCTACAGTTATATTTTTTAATTTAAAAAAATGTTTCTGTATTTTGTGCATGTATTATTTTAATTTTCCCGAGGGGGGCAGAAAATGGCCTCCAATTCTGGAATGACCCCAATTAATATAACACTATATCATTGGCGCTTCAGCTCTTAAGCATTCAAATTTTATTATTTTGCCAGCTGGACCCTTCCCCCAGGCCTCGCATGACCACATATAGAGTAACAAACAGTACTGTATATAAAATGGATGATTACGCTCAGTCCTTGCACACTTTAATGTGGATTTAGCGTCCTCGTGTGTCTCACTTCCGTAATTACATTAAGGAGTTGGTGACGTCATTGTGCGACGGAAGTTGTTCTACATTAAACCTCATTCTGGCTGATTCATGGTAGCCAGTCTGGAAGATTCACGTTTGCGTGTTAAAACAGCCTTCGAAAGCTAGAAAACAAAAAAGGTACGTAAATGTAGGCCAAATGGTGGTCATTTGTATGGTTATGTATGATACTCGGCGAGGCGGGATTATTGTATATAATTTGTTGCTGCCTTTTGGAAGATGACACTGTCACAAGGCTAGCGTCATGGGAATGCTAACAGGACGCTAGCCTCAATTGGAGCTATACCTGGTTACTTGAATGGTAGAGCGATCAAATGAAATATATTGTAATGTTTAACATAGCTGTATTGGGACCTAAAAGTTCCAAGTACAACGCGTGGTTGTCCAGCCATTGATGCGGCTAAATTAGTCAAGTAATGCTAAGTAATCATAGCGGTCAACCAATCGCAGAGTGAAAGTTTTCTTCTACATATACAGTGGATGTCTGCTTTCTCTAGTCCGTGAAGGTAAGAACTTTGACAAAGCAGCAAAATTCACACAAAACTCTTTTACTGTATTAATAATACACGAAAAAGAGACTTACATAGAACAGCACTGAGAAGTGGAACTAAAATGAATATAAATCTAACCTAAGTAAGAAAAACAATGTTTTTACGCAGTAGTAATACATAGTTTACTTATGCCAAAGTGGGAGTTCGGCAAAGTGGGAGTTCGATCACAGTGATAGTTAATGATCCAATGTTTATATTACATACAGTTTGTGCGGTGTATGAAAGTGTTAATGAATAATCTGTTGTCATAATATTGCACATTGAAAGTCTTCCTTAATCTACTAGATAGCCCATTCTACTAACACTTGTAAGATTTACTGACTTTAATTTTTGATATCCATTCAACAGTATTAGAATTTTATCATTAGGGCAGCAATTTACGATTATTTGAATAATTGATTAATCTGTCAATTATTTGTATTTATTTTAATCGATGAATTGGTCAAAAACATCTGTTAATGTCTGTCTATTTATTCAAGAACAGAAGACATTATTTCAGATGGCCAGCGCAGAAAACGCTCAAACAAATTAATTATGATTCAGTTACTGGTTGTCCGTGACATGTCAGAAAATAGGCAAAAATGTTAAACATTGTTTTCCAAAGTGGTGGTCGTTATCTGAGCCCCGAGCAACTTCGGTGTCATCTTCAGTTGACAGAAGTGACAAAATGCCCGCTCCCAGCAATGGATAAAAGTGGGAGCATTTTGCTGCTTAATTTATATTCCACAAACTCAATATTGATCAGAATGCCGTATTTCAACTAGAGGGCCTCCACAAACTCAATAGTAATCAGAATGCCGTATTTCAACTAGTGGCCCTGCATAGAACATATTCAGGGGAAATAATATGTTTGGCTTCGCTTCACCTTCAAAACACAGTATAATGAAAAAAAAGTTTTCTACTTCACGGATGTTAACTTATTGCGGGTTATTTTTTTAACGTAACCCCTGCGATAAACGAGCAACCACTGCACTCAAAAACGATTAATCAATTATCTAAAATAATTATAGATTAATTTGATCATCGATTAGTTGTCAATTAATTGATTAATTGTACACCAAAAGTATGTTAGCGCTAAATCTCAAAGTGATGGCTGAAATAAACTCTCCTATCTGTAGGATTTTATGATTGGCAGATTTCACATTGTCAAATAGCATTCTGCAAGAGAATGGCAATTTTATTTTATTTTATTTTTAGATTTTTGCTAAAAAGTACATTTTTCTGATAGGAGGTTTTGCCTCATGTTGTTTATATGCATAATAGGCATAATCCAAATCATGTATTTAATTTCACCAGTGGTGAAAACATTTTTATTTATTTATTTTTTTAATGTGGTTATATTGAATCATGTAAAAGTCAAGCTTAACATTTTGCGTCATTGTCAACAGATCGTGACATGGACCGTCTCTTGAGGCTTGGTGGTGGAATGCCAGGTCTTGGCCAGGTAACACAGTCGAAATTGTTATAAAGACATAATTATAGATGCCTCAAAACTTTTTAACGACATTTTAGTTAAATCCCCCGATTGATTTTCCATCTGCTTTATTTGATCAGGGCCCCCTGACAGATGCACCAGCTGTGGACACAGCAGAGCAAGTCTATATTTCATCACTGGCACTGCTCAAGGTAGACCCCAACTACAGTTGTACCTTGACTTATGAGGAGAATTTGTTCTGTGACCATGCTCTTAACTCGGATGTGGCCATGGGCCGAGATTCTGACTGTATGATAACCATGAACAAAAGTATCATGGTATGAAAATTACAGCTCTAAAATCTCCTTTTCTAAAATATTGTATTAAATAAAACTTTTTGATTTGTTTTACCCATTTGACACACTCCTTATTTTTAAACAAAATATAGCTTATTTGGTACATTAAGTAAGTATGCTGGTGTTTGCACAATGTCTAAGGCTATGCTCACTCTACAGGTATCAGATTTTTTTTTCATGCAGTGTACTGTGAACACAACAGTACATTTGGGATTACCCCCCTTATTCAGATGCTGTCTTGGGCCTCTTTTGTATGCGGCTACTGGCTATAAATCGTATATGTATGTGATAGACGTTTGTGAAGTTGTCGTGGTAAAAGCTTAAAAGACTGCAAGTCAAAGTGTTTTTTGTAAGTTAATAACTGGTGTCGCGGGAAATTATCCAATGACAATTATTAGTTAATTTATTTATGCCAACCATGTATAGTAACAGGCAAAACAATAAAATGTTCTTCCACTAGGTGACACAAGGTACATAATGACCCTGTATCGCCACCTTTTGTCAATCGTTTTGCTAAGTGGTGTGCCTTTTTTCTGATGTGAAATATGTGCCTTGGCTCAATAAAGGTTGAGAAAAACTGGCCTAGCCTATAAGACCAAAACATGTATGTATAATAAATGATATTGTTTTTGTAATACATATTAGTTTATTTCTTGTTTGTTTAAAAAAAAATACACAGGAAGAGCACCTTGAAAAATAATCATATATAAAATCACAATATTGAGGGGAGGAAAAATTGCAATTACATTATTTTTCTAAATAATTCAGCTTTACCATATATCTGCATGTGTTTTAACATTGCTTTGTACTTTTGTATGATCTCGTCATTTTTCCCTTGTTAGATGTTAAAGCATGGCCGTGCGGGTGTACCAATGGAAGTCATGGGATTGATGCTGGGAGAGTTTGTTGATGACTACACAGTGCGAGTGATTGATGTGTTTGCCATGCCCCAGTCTGGAACGGTATGCATATTTTAAAATTTACATTCTGATTCTGCACTCCAAGCATGTACTCTGAGAAAAAAAACAAATGTTGTAATGACTTACTTGAGTGTCCAGTTTGTTCCAGTTTTCAAATAAAATTTACAACGGGAATAATGGAAATTGGGAAAATTATTTCCAGGTCAAACTGTCACCACTATCAAGTGTAAATCAACTATAGTAAAATACATTAAAGACAATGGAGTGTCAAGTATATGTTACGTGGCAAATGAAGTTACACAACTCACTATTTAGCAATTCAAAATGTGGGTTACACACATACTGATTTTTAACTCCTCATCCGATTCTTAAAATGTGAGGGACCCACATGACAAAGGTAGAAAAAAAACAAAAAACAATTTGTGTGCTTACTGCTCTCTATTAGTGGTGTACTCCAGATGACCAACACAGCACATCACACAGACGAGCATATCTGTCGTAGTACCAAGACTGACCTGTGTGAGGCAGCCTGGTACCACATGGCATCCAACTGCTGGAAAGTACAAAAACAAGGAAGCAGTAGCAATGCAAGAAGAAATAGAAGAAGCTAAGCTGTGGTGAACTTTTTGAGCAACTTTTTGATATCTTGGTTTCCAATTTTAGATCCACTTTGTCCTCACTACTGAGAGACACTTCAAGTGTACTTGTGGAATATTAAATAAATATTCAAATGACCTGCCCTGAAGCCAACTACTGCTCTGAATTATGAATGGAAAGTGTTTATTCAACATCATGGATATCCATCTTAAGGGTTATGTACTCGTATGCTCTTTGTCCTCACTAGTCGGACAACTTTGGCATATCAGTAGGACAACTGCAAGTTAGAAGTGAGGCAAATAAACGGGTCGGGTCGGCCTTGGACTCGGGCTTGGGTTTAAGATTTTACCTCTAATACTAGTACACGAACCTTAAGATGGATATCGAGGGTACCTAATACATGTTCAACTGGATCGCAATCAAGCAAGTTGAACATATGTTTTCATTTATAAATCAGCACACTAGTAGAATACTGAATAAATGCTGGAATTTGGAAGTTCAGTGGTATGTACCAAGAATGTTAACGTGTCAAACTGTGTGTTGCCTCACAGGGTGTGAGTGTTGAGGCAGTGGACCCTGTGTTTCAAGCCAAGATGCTGGACATGTTGAAACAGACTGGCAGGTAAAACATTGTACACTGACAATGCCTAAGGATGGTCTCTTCGACGCCCACCGAAAAAAATGTTTAGAATTACACATGCAGGTCACTTGATGGTGGCAAAGCATTACTTTTGTTTAAATGAAGCTCCTCAACTGTCCAACATAGTTCTTTGGGACCAGGATGCCACAAGATGGCAGCAAAGCAATACTTTTATTGGGTTGACCTGACCAAAAAACCGCAAAAAGATTCGTTTTTCAGATGATAACGGAAGATAGGTTCCCAAACAAATCCATAAATGCCAAATCGCTAATGTGCAGGGGTTCACTATACTCTCTTTGTAAGTGTTGCTGCTCCATGTTGGTTAAAATAGCAGATGATTGATAATTCCCGTCCCATCTTCGCTCCCTTCTGTTAGCCCTCCCATGGCACTTTTGCATTATGTAAGCATTAGGCTAGCAGACATTCGTTCGGCAAAATGATGATTTTTGTTTGGCGTTTAAATATACAATGTTCAGTTGTCTCCAAGTGGGAGTGATAAACAACAGGAAACAAGTTTGCTCTGCCTTTTATTGGGAGGCGCTGAGGAATACTTGGTGTCTTTTACTAACATTAAAACTATTTTATCTTTTTTTTTTTTTTTCGTGGTCTTTCCATATTACAAAGTTTTTATCAGTATATTCCCCGCAAAAATTGGAAGTCCACTGCTTCACTTAGTGTATTTATTGAACTGCACACCTTGCTGTTGACTGCTCATCAGGCCCGAGATGGTCGTGGGTTGGTATCACAGCCATCCTGGTTTTGGCTGCTGGCTGTCCGGTGTGGACATCAACACGCAGCAGAGCTTTGAGGCGCTGTCGGAGAGAGCGGTCGCCGTGGTGGTAGATCCCATTCAGAGTGTCAAAGGAAAGGTGGGCGTGCATTTTCAGAGATTTATGCAACATCAGTGGTTCGTTTTAAAATGTCTTTGATTTGATTCCCCTTCCGCCGTTTCCTCGACAGGTTGTCATTGACGCCTTCAGACTGATCAATGCCAATATGATGGTGTTGGGTCATGAGCCAAGACAAACCACATCAAATCTGGGGCATCTGAACAAACCCTCAATCCAGGTAATGTGACACTTTCAATCTTTTGTTCCAATGAAACCAGATAGAATACAGTATGTAGTGGGTGTGATTGGTTTCATCAGAATTGAGAAAGATAAATGACCAGCACCCGCACAGCTGAGTCAACACTGTTTGCCGGATCAGTAGTCCTGACTTTTATTGATTCCGTCGTCTAAGCGCGATTCTCAGAATATTGATGTCCGGAATTCCTGTTCGTACAGTATCCATTAATCTCAAGTTTTCTCGAATTGTAGGCTCTGATTCACGGACTCAACAGACACTACTACTCCATCACCATTAATTACAGGAAAAATGAGTTGGAGCAGAAGGTAAGAATCTCCTATTAGTGAACCTCCTTTTATTGCTGGGATATGTTCCAGACCCACTGGCAATAAGTAGTCAAAATCTGCACTATAGAGAGACAATCTAAGCAACTATTTTTGTAGTTTTATATCCCCATAATCATTTTACAGTTTGAAACTTATTAACACATACTTTTTAAAGTTTTCTCAAACTATTGCATGCAGCATTACTCACGGGAATAGATTCTTTCTGTTCTATGTGAACAACTGTAACTGGAGTTGGGTGGGACAAGCTGAAAGTCACAACAATTGGGCATCTTCTCTGCCTCATTTTCCCATTCTTAATTATGCTGATTTTTTTTTTCTTTAGCAGAGGTTGGTGCTGCCCAGTGGCACAAACTTGTACAACACTGAAGGCATACAACTCGAAATTTAGACTTGCAGAATAGAAAAGAAAATGTTGTAACACACAAAATTTGCAGTATACCAAAATGAATGTGCCGCAATCAAGTGGGGTTTCACTGTAGTAATGTTTTGCTAGCAACATGAGAAACATGAGTGACTGTCCTGTAGATGCTGCTCAACTTGCATAAGAAGAGTTGGATGGAAGGTCTGACCCTGCAGGATTACAGCGAGCACTGCAAACTCAATGAGACCATTGTCAAGGAAATGCTGGAGCTCGCCAAGAACTACAACAAGGTAGCAATCCTTTCGTTCCGCTTGAAGCGTGAAACTGGATCAGTCGTCAAGTGTCGTATACGCTGTGATTTTATAGTAGAAATGAATTATGAACGTTGATGCAAGACCACTCAAAACAAAAGCAATTACTCTATTATCTTAAAATGAACTGGAAAATTGTCTAGTATCAAGGCAAAGCGCAAATTTCACCAATTGTCACACAAGCACAGACACATATACAGTACGGACACATTGCTCAACAAGTTGTTCGTGTCGCTGTTGCGTTTCCATCTCAGGCTGTCGAAGAGGAGGATAAAATGACACCAGAACAGCTGGCCATCAAGAATGTTGGAAAACAGGTAACATTTACAGTTCTTCATCAACTCTTTGCACGCCATTCGAGAAGATGGAATTACTGTGTCGGTCTGATACAAATTGGCAGAGCTGGGCACTTGACCTTTTTTTGCCGGTCCGGCCGCGACCCTCCACCCTTGACCTAGGTGCCCTTCCGGCCGCGCCCCCCCCCCGCTCTTATTCATAAAAATTATCACGCCCCGCCCCGTTCCGCCCCCCCCCAGAAAAAAAAAGTGTCAGTGATTGATGCCTCCGCGGGAGAGATACAAATGGAAGAGGCTTTTTAAGGATCATTAGCTGGCTAATTTACTATGCAAACCCGCTGTGCACACGCTTGAAACTGGTACTTTACTACTTACCCAACGGCGTGTGCTTACTTCCATTGCAAGCCCCGGGGTTGGTTTTGTCGTATTGTATAATTATTTGGGTTCAACAGACGGCCAGAAGTCGCAGTCAACAAGTTACTTATTTATTTTGCACACTTTCCCTCCTTCACGGCCTTCAAAATAAAAGCATACCAGCAAACCACTATACAACAGCAGGTTTGCTACGGCAAATTTCCGGAAGTAGGGAAGAGTGTGCGTGGCATGTGTCGCAGACCTGTCCGGCCCAGGGACGGACTGCCCAGCTCTGCAAATTGGACTTATAAGATGATGTTAATTTAGATGGTAAAGGTCCTTCAATTTCTCAGGCTACCACACCAGCATAACATGGTTTCTGAAATCTTGAAATTTCACCCTAAAGCCTCACGTTTGTGATCAGGATAACACGAGTACATTAGTGTAATTTGAAAGTGTCTTGGTGTCTCTCAACTAAACTGTGAATGTCATGTACAGTAATTGCATTAGACAGAATGTGCCACACGGACTCTTAATGATTGGTGGTAAATAAAATGAATGTTTCCTTCTCCCTTTTCCTCTCCTGCAGGATCCCAAGAGGCACTTGGAGGAGCACGTAGATGTGTTGATGACATCTAACATTGTTCAGTGCCTCGCTGCCATGTTGGATACCGTCGTTTTCCAGTGACGACTCCTGTTTATATCTGTTAATATTACACCCGTTTTTCTTTTATATAAAATAAATGTTATGTACGAAATGATGACTGCCTTTATCCTTATTTGGAGGTCCTTCAATTACTTACCTTTTAAAAGAGTTGTTTTTTTCTGTGCCAAACAGGTTGTGGTTTTTCATTCAAGCTCATTACAAATCATTTGCTCTTGAATAACTTTGAGACTTCATTCATCCCACTACTTGTGCCACTTTTGGTTACTAATACTCAATTAAATCTTAAATATCTTGACTTTTGTATTGGCCCATGCACTAGTCATGCTATTCGTCCTCACTAGCAGAGCTGGGCATTTTACTAAAATTCCCCAGTCCGTTTATCGCCTGCAGCCGGGGTAGCCTTCCGCCTTCCATTTATCCGGAACAAATAGTAATCACCCATAGGCCGGTCCGCCTATCATTTCAAACCGGTTTCCGTCTACAAACTTCGACCTACTCCACTTGCAAAAAACGATTGCTAGTAGGACAATTGTTCTAGTGTGCCCTATTCATTAGAGCATTACAGCACTGAATTGTCTTACTAATGAGGATAGTGCGTACTAGTCCACGGCCCTTAAAGTGGAAGTCAACCCAAACGTATTTTTTTCAAGAATATGTTCCCAGCAGGCCCACTAGTTGAAACATTTCATTCTGATTAATTTTGCATTTGCGTAATATAAGTTAAGCAGCAAAACGCACTTGTTTTTAGCCATCTCTGGGGGTGGCCATTTTGGCTTTTGTCGACTGAAAATGACATCACAAATGCTCACAATGACCAATCACGGCTCAGATACAGAAAACAGGTCAGCCGTGATTGGTCGTTGTGAGCAGTTGTGATGTCATTTTCAGTCGACAAGACAAAATGGCTGCCCCCAGAGTTGGCTAAAAAACGAGTGGATTAACATTTTTTCCACAAATGTGATATTTATCAGAATGCCCTGTTTCAACTAGTGGGCTTGCATGGAACATATTCTTGAAAACAAATGTTAGGGTTGACTTCTTCTTTAAAGCAGATATTAATGCTTTGGAATAAATGCTCATATGTAACTGCGGAATTTAGATCCCGCAGTCCAACAAGCAAGCACACCAGTCTGTGACCTATGAACAAGATGTTTTTGACAAACTGAAACTCACATTTAAATTGCTGTGACCATTCTTCATAAACATAACCCTGCAGGTTTTGTGGTTGAAGTCCCCTCGGTAGAATGATGGAGAACTCCAAGACGGGTGGGTAACGTGAGCTGTTGTTTGACGCACAAGCAACAAAACACAGAGTCCAAGTTCCAAGCCAGAGGCACACAGCTCCCATTATCAATCAAGCACTCAACGCCTCCAATATGTAAAGACGGTGATTCCGGCAAGGAGAACCTAACCGCATAAATTCCCAAAAGGTGACCACAGTTTCGCAATAAAATCCAATAGAGTTTACCAGATGTCTGTCAGAAACAAGAACATTCTGCATGTGGTGTTTCTCCCTTTCCAGTATGTCCTCACAAATGCGGCCCTCTCTCAGTAATGAAAGGGTTTTACGGTTACATCGTTTTTGTTCCAGAACAAACTCTTCCCAAATGAGCCTTTTAAAACTTGAGGGTGACCTTATTTTATTTGGATTGTAAAGAAATCCGTAATGGGGACAAAGAGCCTCAAAACAAATAATGCACAGTAGCAAAGCCCTTTTTTTTGCTGGGCACTGAACTACATTCAACAAATTCTAATATTTGGTCCATAAAATGTCATTAATTTATTCCCAACAACCTATTCTCTTCATTTCGTAGCATTTTGCTTCGCTGCTTCCAGTAAGTAAGTGAGCACTTGTAGCTGTTTTCCAATCAAATTTCAGCCTTGACGTGTTGCCATGTCAATGAAACCTGCCCAGGGACTTCTTGATCACTTGTGGTGACCCCTGTAACATTAACTAAATTAGCAATGGAACGGTTTCTTGAACTAATTAGATTTCAATTTCATCCTCACTGGGCCAGAGCGCTGACACCTTGGTGAAATGAGGATTTTTGTGTCCTCCAATTGGCTGGTCAGAGCTAAACTTGTGACAGCCAGCTCTAACCGGCAAAACACATTTTTAGCAATCTGCACACATTACTACATTTAATTATTAGCATCTCCGATGAGTATGATGGGTTTTCTTAAATTTAAAAATCTATATTTTTGCCTGTCTTGCTAATTGCGACATGGATGTGGTAGTAGGCGGATTAAGTCATGTAAATTGTCCAAAAAACAGCTTTATAAAAAATTGTAATGTATCTGTTATTATTGTTAATTAATAATACTACAATTTTGTCATGTATACGTGGTGACGGTTTGGATGAAAAGACAACAGCTTCAAAAAGAAAGTGCTAAAAGGAAGTTACCTTTGTGAGTTGCTGTGGCCATCTTTCAACTTCCATTATGTACTGCTGAATTATTATAATAATAATTATTATTATTATTATGTGGTATTTTCATTCAATCCTGTTGGAATCATAAAGATTTTCTTAGATAGTCCGTCCCATGCTCGCAGATGTCTTCCGGAGATTAGAGGCTGAAGTGAAACTTGAAGTCAATGGCTTCTCTTCATAATACAGCGGGAACACGCTGGTAACTTTTTGGGCGCAAGATAAGAAATCTCTCTTTAGAAAACACCACAGGAAGGCACAAGTCAGAACAAACTTCCATCTCTTCTATTTCCTCATCCTTGCAGAATAAATAAAAGGCACAAATACTGTAACCTTACTTTTTTGGGGTGTAGTGGTGGTTGGTACAAGCTTTCTCAGGCCCTTAACAGGTCTTAAATATAGTTGGGGAAATGTATTTTTCTAGAATCCTGATCAAAACAACCAGAATTCATGCAGTGGTACCTTGACTTACCAGTTTTCACTTCCAAATATTTACCAGAAACTTACTGGAAAATGTTCACCCCAATGCAACCCCTCCACTCGAGGATAGGAAAAACATGCAGATTAAAGATTACCTTTCTATTCGGTTTCCTACTAAACTATCCCAAGAACACACTGATATAAAATAAGGGCTTTCATAAACTGCAAACAAAACAGCAGTTTCCAGAGAAGGGCATTTCGTTCCAGGGATGGACCGTTCTGTCCCAGATGGACGCCCATTTTGTGGACGGAGGATGAGAAGTTTTTTTTTTAAAAAGGACGGACTAAGAAAGGACTGAAGTTGATTTTCGTCCATCCCTGTAATCGTCCATAACCGGGTCAAGTACTCACTGACGTGTTGTGTTTGGTTCTTGTAAAAAGAAAGACCACTGTAATCTTCCGTGATACAACACTCACAGGCATAGTCTGGCCTCACAGGCATACTCAGAGGCATAGTCTGCCCTCTAGTGGTTCAACAAATGTAATACCATGGATTACACCACAGGCAGCCCAACCAGTTTTGCATGTGTGATCCCGGGATAACCTTTGGGTCGTAGGAAAAAAGTGGATAGCAATTTTGTTTTGTTAACTAATTGTGGACATTTAGTACATACCTAATCCCTTTGCATGCAAAGTATGTCCTTGTGTGGGACTTCTTTAGACCGTAAAAATCTCATTCTCATCTCATTCATGCCCATACAAGCAAGCGCCGCCGTACACTTAAAGCTACAACCCGGAAGTGGACGTCTTTGTTTTCCTCCCGAAATAACATTGCGTTATTTTGCAGTAATTATTTTTATTGTGAAATAACGCAATAAAAACTGAAAACACAAATGTTTTGCAATAAAACGCAATAGTAGTGCGTTATAATGCAATCTTAAATATTCTTATGATGTCTCCTGCCCTGGTTGGCTCTGTAATCTGTAATCTGACTGACGGTGGTTGTGTTGGCATCTTAATGCTATCTTGGTTGATACTTAAACAGTTGTAAACAATTCAATCCACTCCCGATACTCCCACCCTGTAAGTGAATGTGAATAGGAAATTAGCCAACTAATGAGTTTTAAATAATGTTTATGAATTCTGAAACATCTGCTGTTATCATCTCTCCCAAGACGTTAAGCATGGATGCTTTTTTGGGGGGCGGGGGACAGACTGACAGAATGTAAGGACGGAAGTGCTTGAAAAGTTTGAGGACGGACGGGATCGGAGGACAGTTATTTTTATGAATAAGGACAGAGGGATGATGATGGAAGGGTGACCGGCAAAATAGGGTAAAGTGCCCATCTCTAGCTGTTTCCTTTTTATGGTGCATACACCACCATTTTGTCACACTGGTTGACAGCAGCCAGAAATGGACGTTGTAAGGAAATCTATGTGGTCTCACAAATGAACACGAACACGCTATCAATCATAAGCTATCTCTATGCAGACAGTCAGGGAGTATAACAATGTTTTTTTTCCATGCAGAATATGAGGTAATGCAGCAGAGTGCTTGAAATACACAAAGTGACTGATGATTGATTGCCTCATGAGCCACTGGTAAATAATCGCAGATGTTGATTTCAGCCTGAAGTCTGCCAAACGGTTCAGAATTACCTGTTGGATTGAATTCATGGTGTGATATCACGTGTTCTTGATATACTGTAACTTCAGGGATCCATTCTGGAAACATTTGTTTTTCATTGGGATTGGTTGGTGTATTGAAGCAGGAAACCCCAGGATGTCCATCACATACCTTGTAGTACGGTCAGATCCAGTAAAAACAGAACGTGCTTTTTTGCGTCACTGACGGCATAGTGGTTCACTCACCTGCCTTCCGAGCAGGCGGCGTGGGCTCAGTTTCCACCCAATCATGGTGTGAATGGAAATGCTTGTCTGTGTATATGTTCCCTATGATTGAGCGGTGACCTGTTCATAGTTTAATCTATCGAAGCCGGCTGTGACAGCTTTTGTTCTGACCAACAAATTAGAGGACAGAAATGCCCTGTGAGCGTTAAAGAAACAGTCCCATTGCTATGGCGGTGCCTTGAGATGAGTTTAATTCATTCCGTGGCCACGCTCGTATTAACCCCCCACCACAAAAAATGTGTAATGTGTATTTTAAATGGGAAGATAATACTTCATAAAACATGACGTATTTAATAGAATGTAAATAAGTATTTTTTTTCCCCACACCTGACCACAGTATAATACCATCCATCCATCCATCCATTATCTCCCGCTTATCCGAAGTCGGGTCGCGGAGGCAGCAGCTTCAGCAGGGAAGCCCAGACTTCCCTCTCCCCAGCAACATCCTCCAGCTCTTCCGGAAGGATCCCAAGGCGTTCCCAGGCAAGCCGGGAGACATAGTCTCTCCAGCGTGTTCTGGGTCGTCCTCGGGGTCTCCTGCCGGTGGGACATGCCCGGAACACCTCACCAGGGAGGCGTCCAGGAGGCATCCTAATCAGATGCCCGAGCCACCTCAACTGGCTCCTCTCGACGCGGAGGAGCAGCGGCTCGACTCTGAGTCCCTCCCGGATGGCCGAACTTCTCACCCTATCTCTAAGGGAGAGCCCAGACACCCTGCGAAGGAAACCCATTTCGGCAGCTTGTATCCGAGATCTTGTTCTTTCGGTCATGACCCACAGCTCATGACCATAGGTGAGAGTAGGAACGTAGATCGACCGGTAAATTGAGAGCTTCGCCTTTCGGCTAAGCTCCTTCTTCACCACGACAGACCGATACAGGGTCCGCATCACAGCAGACGCTGCACCGATCCGCCTGTCGATCTCCCGTTCCATCTTACCCTCACTCGTGAACAAGACCCCAAGATACTTGAACTCCTCCACTTGGGGCAGAATCTCATCCCCGACCTGGAGAGGGCACGCCACCCTTTTCCGACTGAGGACCATGGTCTCAGATTTGGAGGTGCTGATCTTCATTCCGACCGTTTCACACTCGGCTGCGAACCGCTCCAGCGAGAGTTGGAGATCGCGGCTTGAAGAAGCCAACAGTACTACATCATCTGCAAAAAGCAGAGATGCAATACTGAGGCCACCAAACCGGACCCCCTCGACACCTCGGCTGCGCCTAGAAATTCTGTCCATAAAGGTTATGAACAGAATCGGTGACAAAGGGCAGCCTTGGCGGAGTCCAACGCCCACAGGAAACGAATCCGACTTACTGCCGGCAATTCGGACCAAACTCTGGCATCGGTGGTACAGGGACCGGACAGCCCTTATCAGGGGGCTCGGTACCCCGTACTCCCGAAGCACCCCCCACAGAACTCCCCGAGGGACACGGTCGAACGCCTTCTCCAAGTCCACAAAACACATGTAGACCGGTTGGGCAAACTCCCATGCACCCTCGAGGACCCTGCTGAGGGTGTAGAGCTGGTCCACTGTTCCACGGCCAGGACGAAAACCACATTGCTCCTCCTGAATCCGGGATTCGACCTTCCGACGGACCCTCCTCTCCAGCACCCCTGAATAGACCTTGCCGGGGAGGCTGAGGAGTGTGATCCCTCTGTAATTGGAGCACACCCTCCGGTCCCCCTTCTTAAAAAGGGGGACCACCACCCCGGTCTGCCAATCCAGAGGCACTGTCCCCGATGTCCACGCGATGTTGAAGAGACGTGTCAACCATGACAGCCCCTCAACATCCAGAGCCTTTATGAACTCCGGGCGGATCTCATCCACCCCCGGGGCTCTGCCACCAAGGAGCTTTTTGACTACCTCGGTGACTTCAACCCCAGAGATAGGAGAGCCCACCTCAGAGTCTCCCGGCTCTGCTTCCTCAGTGGAAGGCGTGTCGGTGGAATTGAGGAGGTCTTCGAAGTACTCTCCCCACCGACCCACAACGTCCCGAGTTGAGGTCAGCAGCACCCCATCTCCACTATAAACAGTGTTAATGGTGCACTGCTTCCCCCTCCTGAGACGCCGGATGGTGGACCAGAATTTCCTCGAAGCCGTCCGGAAGTCATTTTCCATGGCCTCCCCGAACTCCTCCCACACCCGGGTTTTTGCCTCAGCAACCGCCAGAGCCGCATTCCGCTTGGCCTGCCGGTACCCGTCAGCTGCCTCCGGGGTCCCGCAGGCCAAAAAGGCCCGATAGGACTCCTTCTTCAGCTGGACAGCATCCCTTACCGCTGGTGTCCACCAGCGGGTTCGGGGATTGCCGCCACGACAGGCACCGACCACCTTGCGGCCGCAGCTCCGATCGGCCGCCTCAACAATGGAGGCACGAAACATGGTCCACTCGGACTCGATGTCCCCCGCCTCCCCCGGGACGTGGGAAAAGTTCTGCCGGAGGTGGGAGTTGAAACTCCTTCTGACAGGGGATTCTGCCAGACGTTCCCAGCAAACCCTCACAATACGTTTGGGTCTGCCAGGTCGGACCGGCATCTTCCCCCACCATCGGAGCCAACTCACCACCAGATGGTGATCAGTTGACAGCTCCGCCCCTCTCTTCACCCGAGTGTCCAAAACATGCGGCCGCAAGTCCGATGATACGACTACAAAGTCGATCATCGAACTGCGGCCTAGGGTATCCTGGTGCCAAGTGCACATATGGACACCCTTATGCTTGAACATGGTGTTCGTTATGGACAATCCGTGATGAGCACAGAAGTCCAGTAACCGAACACCGCTCGGGTTCAGATCGGGGGGGCCGTTCCTCCCAATCACACCTCTCCAGGTCTCACTGTCATTGCCCACGTGAGCATTGAAGTCCCCCAGCAGAACGATGGAGTCCCCAGGTGGAGCGCCCTCCAGCACACCCTCCAAGGACTCCAAAAAGGGTGGGTACTCTGCGCTGCCGTTTGGTGCATAAGCACAAACAACAGTCAGGACCCGTCCCCCCACCCTCAGGCGGAGGGAGGCTACCCTCTCGTCCACCGGGGTAAACCCCAATGTACAGGCGCCAAGCCGGGGGGCAATAAGTATGCCCACACCTGCTCGGCGCCTCTCACCCTGGGCAACTCCAGAGTGGAAGAGCGTCCAACCCCTCTCGAGAGGACTGGGACCAGAACCCAAGCTGTGCGTGGAGGTGAGCCCGACTATATCTAATCGGAACCTCTCAGCCTCACACACCAGCTCAGGCTCCTTCCCTGCCAGAGAGGTGACATTCCATGTCCCAAGAGCTAGTTTTTGCCGCCGGGGATCGGACCGCCAAGGTCCCCGTCTTCCGCCGCCGCCCAGCTCACACGGCACCCGACCCCTTTGGCCCCTCCCACCAGTGGTGAGCCCATGGGAAGGGGGACCCACGTATCCTTTTCGGGCTGAGCCCGGCCGGGCCCCATGGGTGCAGGCCCGGCCACCAGGCGCTCGCCGTCGAGCCCCACCTCCAGGCCTGGCTCCAGAAGGGGGCCCCGGTGACCCGCGTCCGGGCGAGGGAAAACGTGGTCCATTAATTTTTCTCATCATAAGGGGTCATTTTGAGCCGTGCTTAGTCTGGTCCCTCACCTAGGACCTGTTTGCCATGGGTGACCCTACCAGGGGCATAAAGCCCCAGACAACGTAGCTCCTAGGATCATTGGGGCGCGCAAACCCCTCCACCACGATAAGGTGACGGCTCACGGGGGGCACAGTATAATACTTACATACGAATATACTGTACATAGACACAGGAGAGTAACAACTCCTCAACAGTAATATTAGTCATTCTTTGCAGAGAATAAAGAATACATGTCAGTAAGTATTGTTATATTATCTCCTTTGTGTTCAAATATCCGTTGCTTAATGGTTTATAACACAGCTACATACTGTAGATGCTATTCATTCTCCTGTTTGTTTATGAAATTTGCCATTAAATGTTAGCATTTGCATTAGCATAGCTTCCTTCAAGTCTGCTATGTGGTTGGTTTGAATTCATGTGTAAATTTATTTCTTTTGTTTGACAGTAAACTTCAACTGTCAGTAAACAGTTTTAAACCATTTTTTTTTTAATTGCTCACTCTCTCTCCAAAACTGCTGCTTGGTATGAAGTGAGTTTGTGAGTATGAAATGAATAGAGAATAGATTGTTTGGAATTAATTCATCTAATTGATTTTAGGTTTTAAACATAGGTTTTAAACACTGCATTGGTCAGTATCTGATAGTGTTTAGGTGCTGACCGCCCACCACTGCGCTAAAGTGACTATGATGCGTGACTTTCCTTGCCACTAACTGCAGTCCTGTTTGTGAAGGGTGAGTGTCATTGTTTACAAAGTGCAAATGTTTTCACGTGTGGCAGAACCTCTGGTAGAGTGTCCCTACGGAACAGTGAGCCACTCATCGAGCATTCCATATTTGTTCTATCACAATCTCCACAGACCATTTTGCTTCAACTGTTGACCTTTTCTTGAAGCCAATTTAATGTGGTGAGGTAGAGATAACATGGATCATTTGGACATTGTTAGTGAAAGGCAATTTTGCTGGCCAGCTGTGTTGTATCAGACTCCCTCCTTGTGCCCGAAACCTCCCAACCTACTCTCTTTCTGCTTTTCTGCCTGAGCAGGGAAATAAACACATGCACTCAAAACACAGGTTGTAGTAAGTAGTAATGGTGAATGGTTGGCATTTGAGCAGGGCGTGGCTTCAACGCATTCAACAGACACGGCCACAGTGTTTGACAGCTGAGAGAGCGGTTTGATTTTTCACAATTTTGATGACATTTCATTTGCTTACGACATTTTTTTGATCATTCAAATTGAACAGGGATGTTAACAACGCTCTTCTTGCTGGTGTGGGTCGAATTTAGAAGACTTTTATTTGCACTTCAAACAGTTTAAGATGTAAATTTGTGAATGCAATATTTCCTGTATAACTATCACGTCCATGTAAAAAAATCAAATGAAATTTTTAAAAAGGCTGCGTTGTCAGTTTTTAACAACAGTGTGACCGGGGAACTGGTGGTGCTCAATCTGCTTATTCGCAGAAAAGGAAACAGTGTACAATTGTTTCCAATGTTTCCAATCCAATTGTGGAAGATTGCAACAACAAAATGGAGCAATGTAGTCATACATGGGGAACCTGTGCAAGCAGTTTTTACAATTATATTATGTTGCAATGCAGCCATATGCTCCCTATCCATCAGACAGTCAATGCAACACAAGAATTTGGTAGAAACGCTTATCATCCAAAGCACAGATAAACATATCAGGGCTCCGCTTCCCACCATCACCTCCTCACTGATGTTTGCCCCCCGAGATAGATGGCTCCATCATCGATAGTGATGGAAGTTAAGTTGAGTAAAAAATGCATTCTTTTGGAAAGCCAAAGACTATTAGTGGCCGGTGGAAGGCAGTAGTGGAAAAAATGGAGCACAACATCTCAATGCAGACAGGAGAGAAAAAAAATACAGAGACCACAAACTGTACATTGTGATAGTTACATAATACATTACAACATAGCGCCTGGTGAATAAAAGGTTCATCGCAGGCGGAAAAGCAGATGCAATGTTCAGGTACCATATCCTCACTGAGGACCAGACCTGTCAAAATTCATTTTCCAGCATTAGTCCAAGTGCAACCACTATGCCGTAGGCTTTGAAGCAAACAACAAAATAACCACATACTGTAATTTAGTTTTGTCAGTGCAAAGGGCTCTCTTGCATGAAAAACAAAACAAAAAAAACATTCAAGGATGGCAAAAAACTGCTCAACAAGTAACCAACATTAAGTGCAAGAACTCATTTTGTACGTTTTTCTCACAATAATCAACTCAGTAAAGTTTTTTATTGAGGCACTATTGTTTGTCCTGCATATAACTCCCCAACCCCCCCCCCCCCACACACACACACACTTAAATATAGTGTTTTTTTGCCATCTTGGTGCCAAGGAACTACTGAAAGCTGCTGAGCATTTTAATGCTAAGGAGCTCCTGAATGCAGGAGTTGAGGAGCTTCGTTTATAAGAAAAGATGTGCTTTGCTGCCATATTGGTTCCAGAGAACTACTAAATCTTGAAGTGAATTGAGGAGCTTCATTTAGACAATAGTAGTGCTTAGCTTCCATCTTATGTCATCTATAGGTAATTATAAACCTGTTTGGGTTTGGACCCTATCCCCCAAGAATACTTTTTGGACTTGATGGCGAAGTTAATGATAACAGGAATTATATGCTCATTTTAAGTCAACTATTGCCTGTTTGTTGTTCTTGTATCACCCACATGAAATTGAATTCTTAGTTCCTATTTTTCATTTTTGAGTTACAACAACAATTACCATAAGATGTGGCAGAAGTACTCATACTTGTTACTTAAGTAGAAGTACAGACACAATACTTCTGTTGAAAAAAAAATCTCATCAAAAAATGGTAAAAGAAACACTGTTTCAACTCCTTTACTTTACGCAAAGATAAAAGTAAAGACTAAAATGTACTTAAATAAAAAAGTCAAATTATGTTTACTGTCAGTTATACAGTATACGATATCCATACAATTCCAATGACTTGGCACAATGGGGAAAAACACTCAGTGCTCATACTGACAAAAAATATGTATACGATGAACATGATTCATAATGGGCCATGGATGAACATCGTTCCAAATCTTGATTGAAATATGTCCTTGCAACACATTTTTGAAAAGTTGCTTCAGTGTTTAGTTCAAGTGTAGTTCAACCTGATATGTGTATGCATTTCAGGCTAGCCATTTGTTCGACATACAGCTTGGTGGTTAATCACTGATATGCCATTTTTTTAACTTATGTACACTTCACACTAACTGTTGGCTCACACTTGTCAGCTAGCCAGATGAAGACCTAACAACATATTGCTTAAACCTCGAGAATGTGCAAATGTTTAAGGTGTTCCAGGCACTCATGCACAGTGATTGGAAGTGACGAAGTACAAATACTTTGTTACTCCACTCAACTAGATATCTGAAATTCACTTGAGTTTTATTCCCCCTGAGAGCATACTACATTTAATCCCCACATTTGAAAACAGTTATCTGTACTTTCTACCCCTTACTTGGTGAAAATAGGTTTGTTGCTTTTTTCAACCTCCACGCGGTAGATGTTGGGTTCTTCTTGGCGTTAAAAATGGACAACAGCAACCAAAGTTTTGATAACACAGAAGTCGAGCCAACACTAGCAACCTCTTGGTTTAAAAAACAAACAAACCACAACAATAAAGTATGAGAACATTCAGATGATTGATTCCTAGCAAATACATTGTCTTGTCCCAGTCTAAAAATTCATGTGTGTGTAATCTGAAAAAAATACATAATGTACAGTAATTTTTACTTATGTACTCAAAGAGGAAGTCAACGCAAACATTTTTTTTTCAAGAATATGTTCTATGCAAGCCCACTAATTGAAACAGGGCATTCTGATAAATATTGCGTTTGTGGAATAGGTGTTAATCCACTCATTTTTAGCCATCTCCGGGGGCGGCCATTTTGTCTTCTGTTGACTGAAAATGGCATCACAACTGCTCACAACGACCAATCACGGCTCGGATTCAGAAAACAGGTCAGTCGTGATTGGTCGTTACCCGAGCCCTAACCAGTTGTGATGTTATTTTCAGTCGACAGAAGACAAAATGGCCGCCCCCGGAGATGGCTAAAAACGAGTGCATTTTGCTGCTTAACTTATATTCCACAAACGCAACATTAATCAGAATGCCGTGTTTCAACTAGTGGTCCTGCTGGTAACATATTCTTGAAAAATATGTTTCTGTTGACTTCCGCTTTAAAGGGATATGTTACTATTTTTCAAAACAAAATCAAAACAATAAAACAACCAAACAAACAAGCAAACAAAAATAAACACTTTTTGCCATATTTGCTAAAATTATTGCCATTAGGATGTGACAGTAGTACACTAGTAAAATGGCCTCTCTGGCCCAGTCATGTACCTCTCATTTGATATTAACAAACCACCATGTCCTCTGAAAAAAAATTAAAAAAAAATAAAAAATATCTATGCCTTATTTGCCAGCAATTGAGCATAAAAATTAGTGAACAAAAGCAGAGCAACGGGACCTCGGCAGCTGAGAGGATTTGGAAGCAATGCAGAATTAGCTAAATTTATTGCTTGACAGGTAAATTTCTCATGTTTTTGTTTTTAATTGATTGTACACTCTAAGGCGGCACGGTGGTCGACTGGTTAGCACGTCCGCCTCACAGTTCAGAGGTCGTGGGTTCGATCCCGGCTCCGGCCTCCCTGTGTGGAGTTTGCATGTTCTCCCCTTGCCCGCGTGGGTTTCCTCCGGGTACTCCGGTTTCCTCCCACATTCCAAAAACATGCATGGTAGGTTGATTGGACTGTCTAAATTGCCCCTAGGTGTGATTATGAGTGCGGATATTTGTCTCTGTGTGCCCTGCGATTGGTTGGCAACCAATTCAGGGTGTCCCCCGCCTACTGCCCAAAGACAGCTGGGATAGGCTCCAGCACGCCCGCGACCCTTGTGAGGATAAGCGGTATGGATAATGAATGAATGAATGTACACTCTAGATAACAAAACTTATAGTAACTTGTAATAACACTCCATTACGAGCAAAATCATGCTAGCACCGTAGAAGCCGTGGATAACATCGGTTTGTTGACAGTGCTGATACTAGCTTGGTTATTGCTAGTATTGCTGTTTTGTTAAAGCTGGATCTGCGTTCTCTGTGACAGTTTATCATGACTACGTAGCCTACTTTCAGAATCGCATGAACGGCCATGGTTGAGAATCACGCTTGTGCCTGTTAATAGGGCACAAAGTCAGGCTACATTCAAATCCTGCCAGCAGTTTTAAAACTGCAAACGCTTTAATAAAAAAAGGGTAAATTAATTTTAATTTTAGAAGTTTTTACTCTTTTTGTTTTACAGAAGTATCTGTATGTCTATTTAAGTACTGAATGTGAATACTTTTGCCTCCTCTGTTCATGCATGTACTTGCATGATGATGTCATACGTGTCCTTACCGTCGACAATTTGACATTGTCAAAGGCACACGGTGAGTCTCGGTCGATAGCTCGCAATGTGGCTGACCCTGGATATGAGTCAGTGGTCATATGTGCTGTAGCTATGTATGTAAGTCTGACTGGATTAGGCTCAACAACTCCTTTGTGAATTTTCAAGCAACGTCGTCAACTGGATTCTTTAAATTTCTCGTAAACGCAGCACCGATCAGACATTTATGGGAACAACTGAGTAATGATGTACAAGGTCACACACACCCAACTACTGCTGCCTTGGTGCCAGATTGTTTCTTGATCCTTTCCAAGAGAGCGTACTGCATTAGACTTGTAACTTCACTCTCCATTTTGCACATTCCTAATGTGTTCTCCATGCTCAATAGCATTCTGCTGGGAAATACTGTAATGCAATAATGTTAGCCGTCCGCACACTATGATTCATTCTCTCACAGTTTGCATATGCTTTTTTTAAAACTGCATTGCCGCACATGTGAGTCACAACCAACCTGTGTGCGATTGTTGAAGCTGTGATCTAATGAGCCTGGTGGTAACTATGCATCTGTGTAAACAAACATGCGCTATGAACTGCAAACTGTCACATTTCAGTTGGCTTAAACCAGGTATGTCCAAACGTTTTACTCTAAAGGCTGCATACGCAAGGATGCAAGGGCCACTTTGACATTCTACACCTTGATTTCATTTAACAAACTAAAACAAATTCTTTAAACATTCAGGGTGTCCTATATGTCAAGTCACTTTTTTTCAGGATTTCGGAACTGGAACTATATCGCACTAGAAGGAGAGGTCTCTGCAGTGAGCAGTTGGCTACTAAAAAAAATGGATTGTGGGCCACAAATGGCCCCGGGCCGTAGTTTGCACACCACCTGCTAAAAACTGTGTTATGTCGTCTTTGGCTCCTTGTAGATTAGAACATTCTGGCATTTCCCTTAGAAAACAAAGCTACAGCAAGTGGCCTGCGCTTAGTTTGAAATGAAGCCAAAAATAGAGGCGAGACTCAGACCAAAAAAGGTAGTGGAGAGGAACACAGGGCATAGTGAGAGGGTGATGATAATCTCACCCATGTGAAGTTGTTATTTGATGAGCCTGCCGGGATGTAACGCCACCACTTTGGGCCAAAACATGATTTGTTTCCATGCTTGACAGACCTCACTACTGTACACAGCCAATGGCTTATTAAACCCATCATCTGCTCACGAAACTATTTAATTTAGTCCCTAGTCCATTTAGCATAACAATCACAGAGCGTTGTCAGGATGATTCACAAGATATTTCACAACACACTCGTAAAAATGTCTCATTTAACATTAAGCCATGACAGCCTTAATTTGTGGAAAGTTTGTCCAACTTGTCATGATTAAAACTGTTTTCTTTGGAGTGAATATTTCCTCTTAACTTACTTTTTTCAATGAACATCCACTCCATCAAAAGACATTTTTTGAGGGACCTGTACAGAATCAAATAAAAACAACTGATTAAAAATACAACTCACCATTATGTTGAATTTAGTTGTTGTAACTTGTAATTAGTGGGAGCCCTGCGCATGCTTTTCTCTTCAACAAGCCGGCTGGTCTCATTTTGTGTTCAATAGCATCACGTGTTGTTGGGACAGTGGAGCCAAGCTCAGAAGTAAATATACATTACATGTACAGTACAGTTGTGCTCTGTTGCACTGTTTCTATTTCACCTGTGCTTTTGTTGTGTTTTAGGACAGACTTGCATATCTTGCAAGTGACCGTGCTACAGGGACGAACAATTCCTTGAACGGTTCTTTTTGTTGAACTGATTTTAATGATTCAGTTCACTTAGAAGAACTGTCATTCCCATCACCAATGCAGAGCACTAAAGTTGACCCATCGACTAATTGGTTCAATCCCTAACATGCCTGTTTCAATACCATTAATAATTGATTCAGGAAATGTATTGGTTCGTACATGGATCAAAGACCACTTCCCTCGGAAGTGGCTACTGAACTTCGAGTAGCAAAGTGACGCTTGACTGCAATCTTTGTGGAATTTTCTGAAATACATGAAATCAATGAAAACGCTTCTAAAATCCTCCAGAACAAATAAATTCACACAGAAAAAAAATCTAAAGTACATGGCCTGTTCTACTGCCCACACTGCTCTCCTCACCAATAATGTTCCAGTTGAGCTATTGAAGTCAAGTTTCTAGGGCAAGTGTCGCCGTTTGAAACGTCACAGTAATTTTGACATGTCCACTTGGTGAGCCCTTCAAAATGTCAGCCTGTACTACTTATTGGTGGATATTTTTGCCAGCCAATCAGACAACTGTTTCCCCAAGTAGCAGATCAAACCAAAGGGTTGAGGCGCTATATTGAGAAAGAATGAAGCTACACGGTTTTACTGAAATTTAATGGTGTTTTTTACCAGATTCATCCATTCTTGGTGCGTTGCACTCAGTTAAAGTGTCCATTCCATCCAGACTGGAAGAGTCACAGAAAGTCAGAGAAGTGCACATTCTTCACTCTAAATACAGTTGGGTTAAAAATAACACAATTTTGGGTCAAAAATGGACCGATCCACTACTTGGGTCAAGTTGACCCAACTTTCTGGGTTGTTTTTTCGGAAAACAACCCAATTTCTTGGGTTGTTTTGTACAAAGCAACACAAGAATGTGGATCAAATTAACCCAATTCGTGGATCGGTCCATTTTTGACCCAAAATTGTGTTATTTTTAACCTAACTGTTTTTATTGTAAAATACTAATTCTGTTGTGAATTTTGCCGTTCGGATCCTTGTTCGAGAGCAGTTGTGGTGCACAAAGTACTGAAAACATTGAACAATTAGACGTTCAAAAATTTGGAGACGTTCAAATTAAGTTCACCTGGAAGGGTTATATTGCATTTTCAGTTCATCCTGAAATTTCACCCAAAAGCCCAGTATCTCCAACTTTTTTTGACTAGTGTATACTGAGAGTATAGCATCAGCACTGGCAGTTGGTGATAAAGCCTTTGCACACTTCCAGTGCCCACTTCGTCACCTCCCTCCCAAAACTGAAGCAGTGCCATTCCACTCCTTCGGCTAGCCACTGATAAATCATTGTGTGGGTGCGAACTGTGACCCATGCTTCACTCAGCGTACCCTCTCTTCATCCATCATCGCTCCCCACCCTGTGATTCAAGCCTGCCCAGCCAAGTGCTATGGAACAGTGGTGTTAAAACAGAACACTGACACGAGTGTGTCTGCAAAATGATGGTGAGGATGAAGAACTGGTATGTTTGGACAATTCAGGCTTCATTTACAAGTGCCTTGCAACACGGTAATGTTCAGAAACAAACACCGACCACAGACTGTGTTTGCTGAGGCGTCTGCCTTGGGCAGAGTGTGTGTGTTTTCGTACATTTGCGGAGCTTTCCGACAGTGTGGGTTTGTCGGAGAAACTGGTCAGTCGTACAGACCCTTTATCTGCGTTTATTCGACCCCGTCAAGACCTTTCCACAGAGGAAAGAACTCAAAAGACAATTTTCAGCCTGTTCCAAAAGTCAATGAGTCAATGCATTCACTTCCCGAAATAAGACTGACTTCACCTGAGATGAGACAGGTACAACGCCCCCCCCCCCCCCACACCCCCTTCACAGGTATGTTTACATGCTCATGTCGTCTAGACAGGATCAAGTGAGTAATAGTGACGTTCAACTAACAGTGACTGGAGGTAGTCGGTTAATGATATTTCCTTCACTACCTGGAAAGTGAGTCTGCAACACAAATGCAGGACAGATTTAAAGAAAAAAAAAAGATGTCGTTTCAGAAACAAGGGTGTGTTGAGAGGGTGAGAAACACCTCTCAGGGCCCTTTTTTCGTGACCAGCGCAAGTCTAGCGCAAAGCGCATTCTATATGGGCCCTTTTTTAGTATACTGACGCCTTTGCGCTCGGCATAAAAATGGTAATGTAACTTCATTTTCGTGCCAGCGTAGGTCTAATCTAGCGTGTTGGGAGCCGTGTTGTGCCTGTCTGGGTGTTCCGAGTTGCCTTGCCCCCGACTCATCCAACAATTTGACACAGACACACGATCTGGGTGCAAGGGGGTCTCCAGTTGCCCATGTCACATGCCAACTACATCATCGGCAAGGGGAGATCTTGCAATTTACTTGCCAATGACCAGGGGTGTGAAATAAATTTTTGTCGCAGGCCCACATCATAGTTATGGTGTCTCCGTTATGATTGTGAACCCATATAAATACAATACGTATGTAAGTATGATTACCTTATTTTATCACATATACATAACACATTGATGGAAAACTAGTTTTTAAATCAGGAGCCGGTAAATAATTGTTTGTTCAACTATTTTTAATTTATTCTAAGGGGAGGATTGGTAAAAAAAGAAATGCTTGCAAATAGCTCATATCTCAGTGATGTTAAAAGTTAAAAAATTATGTTGCGGGCTGGATATGGCCCCCAGGCCTTGAGGTTGATATCTCTGTCATACTCTATTTCTGTTTCCGCAATGTCAAGCATGTATTCGTGCGAACCACGCCTCAGACCACCTTGATTTTTATGCAAATGAGGGATGCCACTAGGATTGGCCGGGATAAGACTATTTGCATCCCAAACGCCCTATTTCGCCCACTCCTACTGGTGCAAAGTCTAACAAAATACCAAAATAATGAAAACTCCACCCATGCGCAAAGTTAGACAGAGCTTTCCGCTAAACTTGCGCTCAGAATGAAAATAGGGCCCTAACTGTTTGCATGGGTGGAGTTTTCTTTCATTCTTTTGCTTTTTTCATAGACACGCGCAGTTGGAAACGGACGTTTGCACCATTGTGGGAGTGATCACGCACGATACTTCCCGGCCAATTATAGCCCTCAGTGTGACGCAGTGCACCACTACTTGCTTAGACAACAAATGCATTGTTACATAATTCCTCAAAACTTACAGTGAACCCCTATACCACACATTTTTAAGATATCCCCTACGGTAGTACGGTAGTTATTATTTAGTCGTTGAAGTATGGTTGTATCCTCTGTTTGTACTGTATGTGTTGCTCTGATGTGTGTGTTAAAGTAGCAATTGTTTGGGTGTTTATATAGTTACCATTCCATCTATGCAAATTTCTGTCAGTCAGCATATAGCGTTTCACATTATATGTTGACATTAATTAATCTGATGGACTTTTATTGGACACCCTTTTGGATCCAGCGCTGGGTTAGCTATTTCACCCGATTTGGATTACTTTGGATCCAGCAGTTTCAAGAGTATAGAGACAATTACGGTCAAAGTCAGCAGATGAAATGCGAGAAGCAAGGCACAGACGTTCTCACATCTGTGAAGTTCATTTTGCAAGCGTAACAATGAGACTACTAAAACTATTACAAGTGCAATGAATGTATCCCAAAGGAATGGGATCGTTCCTTCTTCTACATTGATTTCATTTCATCTGTGGTCCAGCTGTGGTCAGTGTGTGCCCAGGAAAGGTTAAACAACCAGCACATGGACTATAACGGAACACGTTTTCTCTTAAAGAGCCCTTTTGCTACCCATGGTGCAACAAAACCACTAACACATGTTTTACATCAATAAGGTCATGCTTTCAAGGTGTCCTTATCCTTACTGTGATCTCATACTGGGAGCAGCAAAATCTTCCAAATTACAGTCCAAATTGGACTTCGTCTTGTTTATAAGAATGAGCTGTCAGTAGAACACCTTTTCTGGTCCAACACTATAAACTGTTCCAAATAAAAGAAAGACCAGCATGGCTGCACGGTTTAGATGACCAGACATGAAAAAAAGAAAAAACATAACAGTGGTGCCTTGCGATACGAGTTGAATTCATTCCGTAACCTCACTTGTAACTATAAACAGTTGTATCTCAAATCATCTTTCCCCACTGAAATTAATGGAAATGCTATTAATCCGTTCCAGCCTCCCACCAAACAATCATCAAAATTGTTGTTTTTAATGAGGAAAAATAGTACTCTATGATACTGTACTTTTTAAAAACATGCTCTAACACAATAAAATGATTAGGATATAAAGAGTGTAATCTGTTTTACCACATTTTTGCATCAGGTCAATGGGCAGTGTGCTGCTTTTCCTGGTGTGTGCTCCTTGGCCTCCTGGGGGCGATATAATACAGACATTGAGACACACAAGAAGAAAACTTCTTTACATTCTCTTTTATGTTTCTATTTTCTTTATTGATATTTTACAAGTTAGTGCTATTTTGGAAACGCAAACGTTTTTTTTGTTTTGTTTTTTGCTGGTCTGGAATGGTATCTAATGCCTAGTCAGTTAAGTAAAAAAATACATTGTTTTAAAAGAAGAAAAAACTAAAATATTGAGTTAATTAACGCTATTGGAATTATTTTGAATGGGGAAAATGTATTTGTTATCAGAGCAAATTTAGTTACCAGTGTAATTTTAAAGACTAACAATTGAAAACCAAGAACTTTGACCTTGTTTATTTTCCATTTGTTCTCACCACAAAGCAGGAGATTTAAAAGAGGATCCAAGAATGAAATTTGCTGATTGTACTCCCTGTCATCTGCTGTCACTTCCCAAATGGCTCAACCCAATCAGGTTTCCATGGTAACTTGGTATTGTAGCACAGTGTTGTGGAATCTTTGGGAAAGTGCTTCATCAGAGCGCCGGTGCGCCCGCTCACGGAGACCTCTAGCCTTTGTCGTCAGTCAGCACACAAACAGATGCTCTTCACATCCTGCGCCCAAAATCCAGACTGCGTCAAATGAAAGAGATGACAAGGAGCAGCGAGAATGCTGACCACCTCAAGATTGGTTTCTCAACCTCATAAATATTCACTCGCTGGCTCTTTGCATTCAATGTGATATTCTTCAGGCCGAAGAATGCGTGCTGTCCAGCTTTAGTTCCATGCACTATAGTCGTACGCTCTTTATCATCACTTTGAGCGCGCATAGAACGACTGTGTCTTACTGGTGACATATTTTTCTACTACTAGTGCCACTTTTGGTCAATTAGTGACTTGTCTTGCTTGATTTGTAAAAGTAGCCTAAGCACACAAGTAAAGCAACTGTTTTATTAGTTACATTTTATTATTTAGACTTGGCTGTGCGTGAGGGGACGGTAAATCTACACTTCTGTGCAAGTTGCCCAGGCTACATCACATTTTAGGAAAGTGTCATTTCTTCAGATGTTCTAGGAAAAGATATTGGAAAATATTTACAAAAAATGTATGGGGTGTACTCCTCTGTGAGATACTGTATTTGTCACAAAATTAGACATTGAAACTGTTATCCTGTTTATTTTGGATAACTTATTTAACAGGCTGCCATTTGTTTCATATGACCTCTTACTAAGGACCTAAAAGAATGATGTCCCCACCATCCTCAGTCATAATGAAATACATGCTTTATGTCCATGAAACAAATAATGCAGGCAATATGGATTCCGAACCTTCCAAACTACCAGGATTACAAAAGCTGCCAAATTCTGTGTTATGTAATGCTGCATAGAGAATATATCAGTAAGGTAGTAACAAGTAACAAAGAAAAAAGTCAGATCAGATTTTTCCTCCACCTACAAATCACTTTGGATGAGTTTAAACAAGAATCGGAGCGAAAACAACCAGCCCGGACATCATTTTTGTTGGAGTACGAATTTTATGAGTAAATCAAACAGCACTGCGAGCGGTGCAGAGAATCGCTGTGATATACACCAGGCGGTCTTCCAGATGTTTTAACAAAAGAAGCAGTAAATCTGATACTGAGACTTCCCAGCCCAGGAATTCGAGTCATGCCCCCAAATGCACCATTCTTGTCTTCTTCGTGTGCACAAATATTTACATGTTCTTTCACACCCTATCCTCTCCAATTCTGAACAAGTACGGATTTCATCAAGTTCTTGACAACAAAAATATGAGAATGTGGAATGGGTAAATGGAAGGCTCAACATAGCCCGTGTGTAAAGCCGTTTGAGCAGTTTTTTTTTTATATCCTTGAAGGTCTATGTGTACCAGTATGCTCTTTGTCCTCATAAGACAAAAACTTTGGAATACTAATTGTAAAACTGTACAGTTGACATTTGTATGCTACTAGCTGTAACTGTATGTCACAGTGTATTCCTCATTAGTAACATATAGTTTTGATGAGACTTTTGCGTATTGGACTTATTTTATTGTTATTTTGCTGTGAAGTTTTCTGTTTTGAACTTAATTTGTATATTAACCACTGTAAATTCAATAATGTGACTAGTTGTATGATTAACATGGTGTCATCAACTGCTTTTCTGTTTTGCCTCACTGGTAGCGTGTAGTTGTCCTACTACTCTGGCAAATTTGTCCTACTCATGTGCAGGTTTTGTCATACTGTAGTGGAAAAAACTTTACTTGTAATACACAGTTGTTCTACTAGTTTGCTGAAAAGCAGACTGGTACATGGATCATCAACTACAGGTAGGTGTAAAATGCTCATTTGGCTTTTCACTGTTTCGCATAGTGCATGCTTCAAGTATTTTAAAACATGAATATGTAAATGTGGAAGTGAGTAAACTGAAGGCTCAACAAGGGCCGTGTTCGAACCCACCACAGCTTGGCGCTATTTCCTGAAATGGAAATTTTCATGAAGGATCTCTTCCACACGGGAGGTGACTGACACATTTGCACTCACTTTGAAAGCACAACTTGTTCAGTCGTTGCTGCGCAGTCATCACTGGTCTTGAAGACACCGGTGGGAAAAGTACTAACACAAAGATACTTGTTTGAAACACAAACTGGTAAAAGTAGAAGTACTGATTCATGTCCTTTACTTCAGTCAAATTACAAAAGTACTCAAGGTCTTGTTGTCGTGTAATATGTAACTATTTCTTTTTTTTAAAAGGCATTTTTACCCAATCCACTACTAGAGGAGATGACACAATGCATATTAAGCCTATCAGCTCCTCTAACATCTTGCTCCCTTTTTCAGTATTTCATCTTTTATTATATATTTCGTGTCAACTGGCGACATTCCTGCGCTTCTCCACTTGATGGCGCACCAGAAACAAAGGACAGAGTAGGTTCGTTATCTCTTAAGTAATGATGTGATTTTTGTGTTTCCGTTTGAGACTAGCGGTTCCAGAAGTACTTAAAGGGGCACTTGGGTGAGCTTAACATTGGCACTTATATAATAGATTTGCATGTAAAAATGACATCAGTACCAAAGTGCCGCCTCCCCCCCCTCAAAAAGACTCTGTAGTGATTTAAGGTCTTTTTTTGTGATTAGATTTATGACAAATTGGCCCACCCCCTTTTGGGGCGTGGCTTGTGTTATGTTTTCGGTCTCAATGGTCTACGTCATGGGAGGAGGCAAGCGTGGTAATATTGCTTGCTTTGTCAGTCCTCTTTAAAACGGCGACCGATCGCCATCAAAATGCAAATGCACATTATTACTCTTGTCCACTTCAACCTGTGAAAGTATAAAAGTGTTCTGCACAATAGATTAGATTTATTGACATAAAACGTGATCCCATCATGATCACCTCCACAAAATCAAAAATACAGTGGCGATTGCTCCTCCACTTACATAAGCTGAAGCGGACAAGAGCATGAACCCCGACTGGTTATATTTCGGACATTTAGCGACGCTAAACTCGTGTCAACTCTCAGGAGGCAGAAGGCGACTGGCAGAGGGCAAGCAATCAGGCAAGCATGGATCTTGAACCCCCCTTCCCTCCCCAGCTAAAGCATAACAGCACGGCTAATAGAAACAACTAGCTTCAGGCCTTTAAAACAAAAGGCGTTAGCACAACAATATTAGCTCCTTACTGTCCGTCCAGCCTGCATCGATCTTCATGTCGCAGGGTTGCCTCCCAAGCAGTCGCGTGCATTGTCCGACACCGCTTGCAGCCCCCAGAAAGTGAGGTAATCCCTCATCAAACAAGCGTCAATGTTCAGCGAACATAAAGTTCCAGCGAGGAGTTTGAATCCACAGCCGAGTGTGACCGCATTGGAACGCACCATTTTGGCTGCTACGTTACAAATTGGACGGCGTGTGCATCCAAATAAATGTGCACGTCTGCTCATTCCCACTTCAGTCTCTGTAAATATCCTGACTGGTGTTTAATGCCTCGCCCGTCCTAACCGTGATCAGCAAGGAAGCAGTGTTTTTTTTTTTTTTTAAGCAAAGAAGCAGTATGCGCTCGTCCCAGCCTAAATCTATGTACCGGTAGCTCTGCTCACTTCCTCATTCTCATATAAATCAGCCACGGAGAGGTTAATCCTTTCGATATGTTGTGGGCATTAGTAGAGATGTCCACATACATTTTGGTGCCAATTTATCGCCGTTTTTGGACGTTATAAGCAATGAAAGTACAATGATTTCCGATGGAGGGTTTGTAATCGGTTCCTCAGGTGACTACGACTGAACGTAGTCTTTTATTTTTTCTACATTTAAGAACAGTGGTAATGTTCAACAGTGCATAATGTTACAATGGCTTACAAAAACATGAAATGTTCTTTTAGGAAACCTGGTTCCTTATTTTAATGTTGATCATACGACGTCAAGTATTTTTATTAGGTGGTGCTTTGTGGAAAAAGGTTTGAGAACCACTTATCTACAGTGTTTTTATTTCTCTCATTCATAGTAATTTAATTACAAAGCAGTGAGTGATAATTAAAACCCTGTATTAGATGTGCATGGGTGTTTGTGTGTGTATGTGTCCAGTGGAGCACTAAAATTGACCAGTATGAGGTGTGTGGCCACAAATGCCTGTGACAAACTTTTGCTAGCCGCTGCGGTTTTGAATGTGAAATTGTTAAAACAATTTCCGTGAGGAAATGATGGAAGCGTTGCTGCTGAGTGATGAGTCAACTGTCAGTCTGAGGACAAGTCATGTTTGTTTGTCTCTGACCGCCCGTCATGGGCGCAGCAGGAAGTCTGGGGGGTGTCTCTTTATTCCTTGTTCATCAACATAATTACGTGAGCAGCAGTGGCAAAAGTACCCACACTCTGTACTTAAGTAGAAGTTTATGTGTGTAAAAAAAGCTGATGAAAGTATAGATTCAAGTATTTCATTCTCTATTTGTCTTTTTTTTACATCGTGTCGCGACAAAAGCAGAGGTTTGAAAAAGCCCATTTTGACAAAGTGAGTAGAAAGTACAGATATTTTTCAAATTTAGGGAGCAAAGGTAATTGGTCCA
The DNA here is from genome assembly GCF_054856515.1 of Filicampus tigris. Taxonomy (NCBI): domain Eukaryota; kingdom Metazoa; phylum Chordata; class Actinopteri; order Syngnathiformes; family Syngnathidae; genus Filicampus; species Filicampus tigris. The sequence continues at coordinate 21,574,087 of NC_141219.1, read as the reverse complement.
AAAAATAAAATAGTTCCTTGACTTATGAGTGTAATTTGTTCCATGACATTGCCATTCATAATTCCATCCTCACCCCAAAAACAACTATTTTTTGTTTTTGTTTTTTAATTAGGAAAAATAGCACTTTATGATATTGTACTTTCTGAAAATATACAGCAATGACTTAAATAAATACAATGTAAAGAATTATATTAAAATTTTGCCACTTTTTGGGGGGGGCTTTAATTCAACGGACATTGTGCTTTTCCTTCTGTTGTGTGTATCTTGGCCATCTGGGCTAGTATAATACAACATACAAATATACATGGAGCTGGTCAAAACTGCTCTGTAAGTCACAATCATATTAAGTGTTCTTTGCGGAGGATACAAATAACGCCGTATATGTACACTATTGTTACATTGTCTGTCTACAAGTGTTGTGCCACAGTTTGTTTAAATGTCCATTTCTTAAAGGGTTATTATGACACAACGACATCAATGCTATTTGTTAATCCGTCTAGCATTGTTTGTCACCCTTAGCTCGAGGCACCGTTTTACTCGAGTAAAATTACAGATACCTGAAAAATCAACATGAAAAGTATTTCTACATTATTACCTGATTTCAAACTGTCGTTAGTCATTTTCATAATGTTACTTCTCTCTACTCATATGTTTAATGATTAATTTCATGAAATCAACAAATCAATGTTTGGCGAGTTTACAATTTGACAATGCAATTGCCATGAAAAAAATCCTGATCTTTGCACAGCTGGTGCACAGCAGAGTGTTTTAGTGAGTTTTAAGGTCTGGCTGTGATAAGTAAAAGTATACTGTAAACGGTACAGATATGGTCTCTATTTTACTGGGCAGAAATGCAAACAGAACATTTGTGAGGATTCTAATCTTGTTTTTTAATGATAACATATATTAAAATGTATTATTACTATCATAAATAAAAAGACAATTTGCATTTTTATCATTCGTCTTGTTAAAGATGGCAATTATATTTTTTAATTTTATAGTTATGGATGATAGATTTTGGAGGATTCAGTCAATAATTATAAATTGATCATTCTATCCTGCAATGCTCCTTCTGCAGAACATTTTTAATTGCAGAGCTTCACTTTCATTCCACATTCATACATTAACAAAGTACAAATACCTCATTACAGTACTGTATTTGAAAAAATACTTTTTTCCACACACTTTCACCGGACCTACCCCCCCCATTTTTTCCCAATTATTTTTTTGCTCAAGAACTGTAATTCTCCACGTGAGCACGTTTGCCACCGCTGTTATTCTTTGTTTTCTTGAAAAGGGAGTGTCAACGGCAACCAGGTCCCAGCTCCCCCCTCCTCCTCCTGTTGACCAGCAGGCTGCATCACACTCGCGCGGCCAGCCCATATAAGCTCTGCGCTTCAGTCGCCTCAGCCTTGCGCACCGGCTGCACGGCAGTGGGTACAACAAAACCCACTGATACGATCTAGGCTTGTCCTTTTTCTTTAGAGAGGGAACTGCTCTTCTTTTCACTTTCGGTTGTCTTTCTTTTTGCACGTAAAATGTCTGGTGTCCCACTCACGAGGGTTCTGGTGGCGGCGTGCGTGTTCAGCGCAGTGGTCCACGGTCTGCCGAAGAATAAAAGACAGAGTGGACAGTATCAGGTGTATCCTGATTTCCACGAAACAGAGGCTGTCAGTGCAGGTTTGTGCGTGCATTATTCACTCGCTTCATTTCAGCAAGTTTTTGCCTTGACTTTTAGTTGTAGGTTGATGATTTTAATATTGAAGTTCAAGTTTATTAATCACTGTTTTGATTTGATTTGTTTTACTTCAATATGCAGTGCATTTATTTATACATCCTGCCTTTACAACTAATTCTCACATTCAATTGACAGTGTCAGTTGGGGGGAAAAAGACAATAATTTGACAATACAGAAATTGTAGTACTCTATTGTGGTTGTAATTTTGCAGTAAGCAGCAACATACCGAGACTATCACCATGAGGGAGCCTGTAAAAAGCCTTTTGAGCATTTATTAAGTATCCGTTATTCACAGTTTTAGTTCCATGTAGTAGCAAGCTCTTTTGTCCGACTCTTAACTAGTAAGATAATTGAATGTCTTATACAATGACAGTGTCTTATAAGTAAATAATTTTACACCATGCCTTCCACAACAGATACATTTCTGCATTCTGTACTTACATTGCGCATCAGTAAAAATATGCACTTATAGTAGAGCACTGAATGTTCACTAATACAAATTTATAATGTCATTGTCACACAATCTTGCCACATGTGCTTGTCCTACTAGTATACCAAAATTGTCCTCCTGGTTGGAATAACTGCACAAACAAGCTGTTAGAGCATTTATTCGATATCCTTGCTAACCTGCTTAAGGTCCATTCACTAGTACACTATTTGTCCATATAGTAAGACAATTCAGTGCATTATTAGAATGATTAGGTTGTACTAGTAGAACGACTATGTCTGAAGTAACATTTTTTTTCTGCACATTACATTGCACATATTACATCTATATGTTACTAGTGAGTCAAAACTACTAACGGGCATTTCGGTGCTACTATTAGAGTCCTGGAGGCTACTATACTGTGAGACATTACCTACTAGTTGGGCCTAGTGCTGTTACTAGTGCACAGTAGTTCATTAGTAAGGTTGAATTGCCTACTAGTAGGCCAAAAGTGACAGCAGTAATGGAAAAAAAAAACATTAAGAGGGTTGTCCTACCAGTGCACTGAATTGTCTCACTAGTTCAGACAAAGAACCTACTAATACCTTAAGTTGGATACCAAGGATATTTAATAAATGGTTTTCTATCTGGGTCTTAATATTAGAAACAGCTCTCAGTATGATGTGCAAGTGCAAGATTTTGTGTAAGCGTTCCTCAAATCTCAAACAAGTGGCAAACCACACCCACAAAAATGTTTAGATGAATCGGTTGCTCGTCGTGTGAGACAGATTGAATATTATTAAAGTGTTCATCTGATAATGATGTGACCATTAAGCGTCTTTTTGATCTGTACTGTAGTTGGCTGCGAGGAAAACGGTCGCTCATTCAGAGTGAACGAGCAGTGGGAGAAACCTTACCGGGGAAGCACACTGTTATGCACCTGCAATGGAGCACAAGGCATCAAATGTAAAACTAAGCCTGAAGGTCAGTGACAGTTTTTTTTTCTATTATTGTTAGACTCGTTATAATGGGGAACTTACTCTGTTGTGTAGAGTATTTGACTTTATCAAGCACTCAGTTTATTGAACTAGCATGCGTATTAATGCAAGAGAAATTGGTTCACCATGCAGCCCCTCTGACTACTGTATTGTTATTGTATTGTGTTTCCTTTTTACTTTTATTAGTGGAGGAGTCTTGTTATGATAAGCACAATGACAGGACATACCAGGTTGGTGAAACTTACGAGAGACCAAAGGACGGAATGATGTGGGACTGCACTTGCATTGGATCAGGTCGGGGCAAGATCAGCTGTACCATCGCAAGTAAGTTACCTAAAATATGCTGGAGAGTTTTCAACACTGACGTTCTTGTTCAGAAAATGTATTTGCTTTGTCTTAGCGTTATCTAACCTGAGTTGGTTGAGGTTGTTTATTTCGGGGGGATACGTTCCAGATCCACCGCCACCTGCGAAGTGAAAATCTGTGATATATAGAGTATATCATTTTTGCCATATACGGTAGTTTTATCATTCCCTAATCCATATTTAAACGTATTAAAAGACACCTTTTAAAGTGTTCCTTAGCGCTCTCACTGTCAACAAATGGGAGACCATCGTATAACATCACTTTGAGGAAATAAAATGAAAATTAAGAGAATTCAATATAGCTAGTATATTTAAATTCCCAAATTGTTCAACCTAACCATATATTTCATTTGATGAAAGTCTGCTAGCTTAACGCTAACAAGTGGAAACTGAACCCACGCTGCCTGCAGAGAAGTCGGGCTTGTGTACTACTACACCCTCAGTGACCTATCATACACCTTCAAACAACTGCTCCTTTAAAACAGGGCATCAACACATACAAGCAGAGTAACAGCAATACTCACTCTCTCTTCCAGCTAAATGAACCTCTTATGTTGTCATTTGTAGATCGTTGCCATGAAGGCGGAAGGTCTTACAAAATCGGGGACACCTGGCAGAGGCCTCATGATACTGCTGACTACATGCTGGAGTGTGTGTGTCTTGGAAATGGCAAAGGAGAGTGGACCTGCAAGCCCGTGGGTGGGTAACGTTTATGAAATGAACATGTTTTCACTGGTTGGGTAGGCCAGCTTGCAAAGTGAATGAAAGCACATTCACAAACTCAAAGACCAACTTGTGTTTAATATCGCTGTAAATATTTAACGGACCAGTCAAACAAAGAGTGCATAACAGCACATCTCTTCTATGCTCATCTCACAATTCTCCACATGCACTTGGTGGAAAACCTGATGGGCGGGATTTCATAGCCCAGCCTTCCAAGCCTTAAATGCGGATTTAATAAAATAAAGACATTTAAACATTTATCCAATATCTCTTATATCCAGCCCGATGCACATGAACTGGTATGCTCTTTGCAGAGCCGGGCACTTGATCCTTTTTTGCCGGTCCGTCCTCCGTCCGCGACCTGGGTTCCCTTCCGTCCTCCTCCCTCCGTCCTTATTCATAAAAATGATTATCCTTCGACCCCGACCCGTCCTCGTCCTTTTGTAGCGCTTCCGTCCTTACTTTCCTACTAGTAGGACGCAGTTGTTCTACTGCTTCATTTTTTCCACAACTGCCTTTCACTATTGTATGACATTTCTGCACACTAGTCAGAAATCCTTGACATACTTTTAGGACAATTAAAAGTTACCAGTGAGGCAAAACTGGGCACTAGTTAAGTCTGCACACTAACTATTACTAACCCCAATCCTAACACATTAACGAGTAGTATTTTATGTCACTACTAGTACTTGGAACTTACAATTGTCAAGTAGTGTTTACTTTTGCCTCACGAATAAAATGAAGTTGTCCTTCTATTATGTATGCCAAAGTTGTCTTTCTAGTGAGGAAGAAGTACATGGACCTTCGTCTGAATATCAATGGCTTCTACCTTAAAGCGGAAGTTAACCCAAGCATATTTTTTTCAAGAATATGTTCCCAGCAGGCCCCCTAGTTGAAACACAGCATTCTGATTAATTTTGCGTTTGTGGAATATAAGTTAAGTAGCTAAATGCACTTGTTTTTAGCCATCTCTGGGGGTGGCCATTTTGTTCTTCTGTCGACTGAAAATGACATCACAACTTCTTACAACGACCAATCACAGCTGACCTGTTCTCTGAATCTGAGCCGTGTCATTTTCAGTCGACAGAAGACAAAATGGCCGCTTCCAGAGATGGCTAAAAACGAGTGGATTAACACTTACTCCACAAACGCAATATTTATCAGAATGCCCTGTTTCAACTAGTGGGCTTGCATAAAACATATTCTTGAAAAAAATATGTTTGCGTTGACTTCCACTTTAAGGTCTATGAATTAGGACAGTACGCCCTTTGACCTTAGTAGTAAGACAATTCATCACAGGGGTAGAACCATTAGACACACCTGTCAAACTGTGCTTTACTAGTAACATTTATCCTCTACTGCCTTTCACTACTGTATGATTCCTCCACACTAGTAGGACTACTTTGGTGACAACTAGTGAGGCAACTACAGCAGTTGGTTTTGATGTTTCTAGTAGTAGTAGGGTCCAGGAGGCTACTAGTGCATGGCACATACCTACTGGGTGAGCCTAGTAGTGTTAATAGTGCAGCGCCATACTAGTAAGGTTTAATTGCATACACAAGTAGGTCAAAGGTGGCACTAGTTGTGGAAAAGCATGACTAGTGAGAGTCATTTTATTAGTACACTGTATTATCTTACGAGTGTGGACAAAGCACATGCTAGCACACGGACCTCAAGCTAGATATCGAGGATATCAAATAAATGCTGAAACACTTTTCCATACTTGCTTGCTTTTCTACCCAGCTGAGCGTTGCTACGACAATACTGCTGCCTCGTCGTATGTGGTGGGGGAGACGTGGGAGAAACCCTACCAAGGTTGGATGATGCTGGACTGTACTTGCCTGGGCGAGGGAAATGGCCGAATCACATGCACCTCAAGGAGTAGGCTGATGCACAATCACGTACACACACTTTGGTCATGTTTTCGTAGCCGGTTCTGACTACTCTGGCTCTTCGCCCAGACCGTTGCAATGACCAGGACACCAAAAGGTCCTACCGCATTGGAGACACATGGTCAAAGAATGACGCCAGTGGGCACACGCTGCAGTGCTTGTGTTTGGGAAACGGTCGTGGAGAGTGGAAGTGCGAGCGCCACAACGCGGGCCAAGGTGAGAAAGGAAACCCAACACCCTTCAATCGGGCATCCATGTTGCCACCTCTTCACACTTTCAATTGCTTCGTTTTTTAACAGGCACAGGTTCGGTGGTGGTGAGCCCCCTCCATCCTCAGCTGCAACCCGAGCCTCCCATTGAAGGAACCTGCCGCACCGACTCTGGAGCCACCTACTACGACGGACAGCGTTGGATCAGAAGCCAGGGCAGCAAGCAGATGCTTTGTACATGTCTGGGCAATGGAGTCAGCTGTCAGGAGTGGGGTGAGTGGAATAGAAACGCTTCTCACTTTCATTTAGCCTTCAAAGAAACCTTTTAAGACAAATCTCTGGTAGTTGTGCTTTGTTATTCCATTCACCCATTAAAGAAGGTTTAATACAACTGCAGAGTTTGCGCATTGTCTGTGAATGCTCCAGATGTGGCAAAAGTAGTCACGCTCGGTACTTAAGTGAAAGCAGAGATGGGCACTTTTTGCCGGTCCGTCCTCAGTCCACGACCCGGGTACCCTTCTGTCCTCGTCCCTCCTTCCTTATTCATAAAAATAATCATCCTCCGACCCCTCCGTCCTCATCCTTTTAAAGCGATTCCGTCCTTATTTTCCGTCAATTCAAATGCCTCTAAAATTCTCCATCACAAATAAATTAATGAAAAATCAGTTGACTGCTGGAGTACACGACCTATTCAACTGCCCACACTGCCCTTCTCACCACCAATCTTCAATTTGCTCTAGTTGAGTTTTTAGTGCAAGTGTCAGTGTTTGTTTCTTCGGAGCCCATCATCCATTCCAAAATTAAAAAAAAAAAAAAGTTTCATGGAGGTTTCAAAACCATCAATTAACAGCAAATTGAAATTCTTGTTTTATCCAGAGGCCCGTAACCAGGTGTACAGTGGCAACTCCAATGGCCAGCCATGCGTATTCCCATTTGTTTTCATGGGGAAGACCTACTACTCCTGCACCACGGACGGACGCACGGATGGCCAACTCTGGTGTTCGACCTCCTCAGACTATGAGCGAGACCAGCAGTACTCGTACTGTACTGAGAAGAATGGTAAGAAGAATGATAGATGCTCTTGTCAACCATGTCTTGACTTATTTAGAGGTGTTTTAGTTAATACTGGCACAGACTCTGTAGAAAAAAGTCACACAAACAGGTTTTTTCCATTTGGTCCTATTGGTCTGTTGGATATTCTTGGCCCAGGACGAAATGGACAATCTGCATGGAAAAGTAGTATCTAAGAGTAGTATCTATGAGTAGTATCTAAGATAGCATTGTTTCCTCCACATCATTACCAGCCATTGTGGCCACACGAGGAGGCAACTCCAACGGCGCCCTTTGCCACTTCCCCTACCTGTACAGCGGCCGCAACTACACCGACTGCACGTCTGATGGCCGCCGTGATAACATGAAGTGGTGCGGAACCACGTACAACTATGATGCCGATCAACACTTTGGATTCTGCCCCATGGCCGGTGAGTGTGTGAGGTCCACTTTCAAGAACAATGAGGGATAGAATTGACTATGAACTTGCATGCAAGGAGACGGTTCAAATATAGCCAGGATGACTGCACTGAAAATATAGTCCTTTGAATTTACTTACAGGGGAAGTCAAGTCAAAAATATTCTTAACAATAATATTTATGACTATGCAGCTCCACTAGTCCAAACGCGGTAATCTGATTAATATTGCGTTTATGGAATATGAATTAAGCAGCAAAATCCACCTATTTTAATCAGAACATTGTATTTAAACGAGTGGGGTCGTATCGAACATATTGTAAGAAAAATGTTTAACTTGACTGCCTCTTTAATTTGAAAATGTACATCGGTGACACATGATTAAAATGTAATTAAGTGACATGTTTTTACTTTTTAATTTTCCCTTCTCGAAAATTACATCAGTTTACCACATTTCGCTCATGTGCAACCCAACCAATTTTCAAATTTCTGCAGCCAACAGAGAGATCGTCCACTTCCTAAATTACAATTAAAAAGTAATTCTTCTCAATGGTCAGCAGATGGTATCTCAACCACAATCACAATTACACCATTCATTTCTCCTGAATGACTATTTGGGAAACTGAGAATATTAAATGAAATTGCTCCCTTGTCCAAAAATTGATATATTTTATAGTCTGATAGAAAACACACACAACAAATTCAGGAATTTTTAGAAAGAACACATTTCACCCAAAGTGTGTGACTCAATCCAGTAAATAACGTGCATTTAAAAAAAACAACAACAACATTTTCATGTGTTTCACTTTGCCAGAAGTGGCCAGGATATCGCCAAAAAGTACAACTTGACATAAGCAATACATTATTGGTTTATTTAAAAAGTTGGAAACTGCTAAATTTGAACCTTGTGAAGTTTCGTGACATTTGCATAACATAGCTAAAATGCTTCAAAAGAATCAAAGAAAGATGGGCACAAATTGCCAGCATTTAGTCCAGAGGGTAAATTCTTTGGGCAACTTGTTGACAATCAAGGTGTGTGAAATCCAGTAACTGTTGTGGAGTTAGTTTACGTGTTATTGAGTATTTGGCATCGGCTACACTGGAGAGGTTTGAACTCAAACAGAAACAAATCAATACCCACAAGCATGTGTTCGTACTGTTGAAACACAGAGTACTTCTTGTTCTTATCTGTGTGCCTTTCCCGTAGCCCACGAGGAGGTGTGCACAACTAACGACGGCGTCATGCACCGCGTTGGTGACAAATGGGACAAACGCCATGACGTCATGGGGCATATGATGCAGTGCACATGTCTCGGCAATGGTCGCGGGGAGTGGAATTGTATCGCTCACTCTCAGCTGCGAGGTAAGAGCCACAAGATGTCATGAAGCTCACGAGTTAAGTCATCCGTCAACAAGGGTGTGTTACTCTCTGACCTTTGTGTGTCCAGATCAGTGTATTGTGGAGGGCTCGACCTATGATGTCAACCAGGAGTTCTCCAAGCGCCACGATGAGGGCTACATGATGAACTGTACCTGCTATGGACAGGGACGTGGACGTTGGAAGTGTGATGCTATTGGTAAGTTCTTAGCCTTGGTGGCACTGAGTCAATATTTGTAGGTAAAAAGTTAGCCTCAAGTCTTAAATTCCCTGTAATGTGAAAATAAATGACTTCTAAATTTGACACACCACGCAGCAGAGTGTTGTGGACAACCCTGCCAAATTTGAATGATTAAAAAAACAAATTCCAAAAGCCAGTTATATAAAATGAGCCTTCAAAGTGTGGAAAAATGAAGCCGTTGCCTACAGTATGCACTCGAATGCTGTGGGCCTTTTTACTGAAAAATAGCTGCTGCTTCATCTAGCATATTTCTTATTCCTACACATCCTGACGTTTGATCTGAGAACATATATCCACTTATTTAGAAACAAATCTCTGAATTTACTTTAATGGCTTGGTTGATATGAACTTATATCTGTTCTTTGACTAAATTTGTCACAAGAGGTCATAACCCCAAAGTTCCGGTTAAACATACTAAATTGGTGGAAAAGAAGTACGATTTCGGTGAGAGGGTAATTCCATTTTGTAAAGATCTGACCCTTTAAACTAACTTAATACACCACCATTAACGTTTAAACCTGAGGCAAAAAAAGTGAACATTCGTAAGTGAAAATGTCCAAATTGGGCCCAATTAGCCATTTTCTTCCCTGGTGTCATGTGACTTATTTACAAGATCTCAGGTGTGAATGCTGAGCAGGTCTGTTAAATTTGGTGACACCCAAAATGCGTTTTTTCGTTGAAATGTATGCTACGTGCTTCGGCTAGTTAAACAAATGCAACCACGTCATTCTCGTCTCCCATAACAGACCAGTGTCAGGAGCCACAGACAAGGGCGTTCTATCAAATTGGAGAGTCATGGGACAAAGTCATCCATGGCATCCACTATCGCTGTTATTGCTACGGTAACGAGATTGGAGAAATGAGGTGTGAACCCCAGCAGAATTACCAAGGTGAGAAACACTTACGCATTAAGAACAACATATCCTACTCCTCATGAGCAACCACGCCCACTGCCTGAGTTTAAAAAAAAAAGACTTGCGCAATGTCAAACTTTGTACTCTAGCTCCCATTCTGAAGTTCCACCAGACCTAAGTATTTTTGTCGACATCTGACCAGTACCAATGAAAGAACGATACATGCCAGTAAAGGTGGGCAGATAAATAGTGGTGAGCATAGTACACAGGTGTTATGTCACACTGTGAGATTGTTTGTGAGCACAGAAGCCATCTTTCACCCACACTAACCCACAGCTACGGAACTGTAACACCATCATGTTAACGTACTGGATGTCGCCTCCAGCTTCTTCTTTCTCTCATCGAGTCTCGCTGTAACTTTCCAGGCGGCCACAGGCCAGTCCAGGTCATCATCACGGAGGCGGGCAAACAGCCCGACTCGCACCCCATCCAGTGGAACCCGCCCTCATCTGTTCAGATCACGCAATATATCCTCAAATGGAAGATTGTGAGTCGCAATAACGTCTCCCTGTCTCACCGATACTGATGATTTGAATTTTCAATGTCTTTTTACTCTGTCCCTTAATCAAAGAAGGACTACATGATACTAGTGAGGCAAAACTGTTCACTCGTTGACATCTGCATGCTCCTAGTCCTGCTAGTGAAGCACTACATAACTTTGACTTGTTTACCTTTTTCAAATGTCACTAGTGGTACAAGTAACAAGCCATTGTCAGCTAATGCAGTTGTACATGATATGTAGTTTCCTTGTCCTCATTCTTCTAGTGCACTAGTACACAGTACTTAGGCTGGCTTTTTATAAAACTGTTGGAGTATTTATTCAGTATCCTTGAGGTCCGTGTACTGGTATGCACTTTGTCTTCACTAGTAGGACATCTTTGACAAACTAGTAAAACAACTACTAGTGAGACAAAATTGTGCTCTAGTTGACAACTGCTTACTACTAGTACTGTTAGTGACATTATACAATTCCACTATTTATCATATAGCGTTTTAGTAATACTACTAGACGCGCATAGATCTCAGGTTGTGAACTGTTTTGCCTCATTTTGTAGGTCATAAATAACTGAAAATTTAAGAAATGACTACTTTCAGTTCTTTGCACCATACAACATGTCTTGACACACTTCTGTGCATAAGAATTTGGATCACTGCATTTTAACAAAAACAATTTGGTTTTAGAGGGAAAAAATATTGTTATCATTGAGAGGTTTGTTTGAAAAAAATCTCATCTGTGTTGTTTCTAGAAAAATTCCCGTAGTCCGTGGAGGGAGGTGGTCGTTCCCGGTCACCTCAACTCCTACACCATCTCCGGTCTGCGTCCCGGTGTCACCTATGAGGGTCAGCTGATCAGCATCTTGCGCTACGGACAACGTGAGGTCACGCGTTTCGATTTCACCACCACCCATGGTTCTTGTGAGTAAACCTACACGTTTCCAAATGTTGTCTTGCTATCAACTCACACCTGCACATTCCACATACAGCTATGTCAAAAATGATGCCTTTGCTACTTGAGGTGAGGTAGATCATACAAGGAAGAGTTGCATTACGCTCATTTCATGGAGCCAAAGGTAACCCAAATATTTGAAACTTCTGTCAGAATGAGGCAGTGTATTTCTGCACAACTGTCAACAACTCTAAAACAGTGATTCTCAGCCAGTGTGCTGTGGCACATTAGTGTACCATGAGAGATCTCTCTTATTTTGACCCCCTAAAAATGTCCTCATAAATTTTGGGGGTTAATTTATCCATGCCAACCACATATAGTAACAGGCAGAACAATGAAATGCTGTTCCACTAAATGACTGAAGTTACATAATTAACCTTTTTATATACTTTTTGTGAATCAATTTGCTAAGTGGTATGCCGTGATTTTTTTTTCAGATGTGAAATATGGGCCTTGGCTCAATAAAGGTTATTCATAATAAAGTAAACACTGCCCTAAAATAATAATCACCATGTTTAATCGATATCTTCCTTTGTCAATGACAACTGAGCTTTTATGTCTTTTTTAAAGAGCCATAAGATTCATCCCTAACGAAGTGTCCATACGGAAAGCTGTTTGAGTATTTATTCAGTATCAATTCTATCTTACTTAAGCTCCATGTGCTAGTACGCTTTTTTGTCCTCTCATTTCAGCGCACTAGTTGAATGACTAAGGCATGCGGCCGTGCACCTTAGCCTTAGGTACTAGGAGAAAGATGCTTTTTGCTTTTTTTCACTACTAGTGCCACTCTTGACCCACTAGTATGTCATTAAACCTTACTAGTAAACTCCTGTGCTGCACTAGTAAAACTACTAGGCCATTTAGTAGGCTTGTGTCACAGACTAGTAGCCTCTGGGACCCTAGTTTTACATCACTAGTAACATGTAGTTGTCTGTGCGTGAAAAGTAGTAGGAGTGAAAAACTAGTAAGACACAGTCAGCCTTACTAGTGTGCTGGATTGTCTTACTAGTGAGAACAAAGAGCATACTAGTACTAAATGCTCAAACAAATGTTCATATGGACACATCTCTAGGGTAGGGACCCCTCAAGAATATTACAGTATTGGTAATTATTTATATACTAGTAGAATCAAGAATGAGTAGGATGCACAAGTTGAACAAAAGGTACAATTTACTCCACTACCGCCTTCCACTAATGTATGACATTTCTACACCGTAGTTGTACAACTTTTGGCATCATAGTAAGACAACTTATACATCGGAAAAACTCTTAGTGACCATTTTGATGCTTGATACTCATAGCATCTAGGAGGCTACTTATGTGCGAGACGTCCCGACTCGTTGGGCGCAGTAGCATTAAGAGTGCAGCACAATAGCATACTAGTAAGATTTATGTGCACTAGTAGGACCGAAGTGGACACAGTGTTCTAAAAGTGCGCCTTAGTCATTCTACTCATGCTCTGAAAGGTTACTTAACAAAACCACATCCCTTTTCCTCTCAAGTGGAAACCTCCGAGGGAGAGACAAACAAGCCTCCGCCGCTGGTTGACACTTCCGAATCCGTGACGGAAATCACCTCAAACAGCTTTGTCGTGTCCTGGACTTCGGCGTCAGCCACCATCTCCGGCTTCAGAGTGGAGTATGAGCTCAGTGAGGAGGGTGCACAGCGGCAAGTCTTGGGTAAATAGGAACAACGATCTAGCGCACATGTAGACCCAAATGCAGGTGTGTTCATCGCGTATCTTTACCTTATCTGTTTCAGATCTTCCTCGGACATCCAATTCTGTCACCATTGATAACCTTCTGCCAGGGCGCAGATACAATGTCAATGTCTACGAGCTTCCAGAGGAGGGAGATGCCACCCTCATTTTGTCAACATCCCAAACGACTGGTAAGAACAAGCGTGTTTGCTGTACAGCACAACCTTTAAAGTCCAAAGCAATTGATTTTCCAATCTTATTTTTTCTGGTTTGGATTTTTTTTTTTCATAGGAAATCATGAAAACAGAAATAAAGTATTCCCAGGGACTGAGCCCTCCCTGCCTTACACAATGAACCCCACTCTTAAAAGTTTTACAATTACCCATAAATGCCACAAGATGGCGGCAAAGCACTATTTTTCTTGGAGATAGGGCCATGGCCTGAGTAAATGATTTTCACATTCACCAAAATTCCCACATTTTCATTTTCTGCGTTTGTTTTCTGACAACATTCCGAAATTAATGCACACAGTCTACCTTCTCCTTCCGCATTTCTTGACCAAATGAAACCATTCCAATTTCAAAATCATTCAGCACATCAACATAATTGTTTATAATATTCCCCAAATGTCCAAATATTAAAAAAAAAAGCTCTAATTAACAGATATTTAAATGTAAAAAAAGTTTTTTTTTTAAAATATTCCAACTTCAAGTTCCACATTGCTGTACTTTTGTACTTAATTATTATTAGTTACAATAAAAAGAAAAACAATCAAATAACACTATACCTTAACGTTCACAACAAGTGGCAACACTTGAGCCTCACTGCTGAGGCTGCTTGAGCCTGGTCAAACTTTTGGAGTAAATGTTCCAAATAAAAGCGGCACAAAAATCCCAATGCTCCCTTCTTTTTCAGCTCCTGACACTCCTGCTCAGCACGCTATCGATGATGTCGGGGAGACGTCGATCCGCATCAGATGGTCCAGACCTCAAGCTCCTATTACTGGTAATCAACGACTTGTTTTGTGTGTGCTAAGCAGTAGATGATGTCCGGTAAATTTCCAGAAAGTTTCTGGTAATTTTCCATGGAAAGTTAAGATGGGGAGTTTGTGAAATTTCCCAAATTGGAAATTTTTATGGGAATGTATTACAATCAACACAGAGTCAATGTTAATCTAATGGCAAGGTATATCATAGTGAAGCGTAAACGGAAACATTTTATTTTGTCTTAAGGAGACATCCATGCAAAATAGTCAGCTCTCCTTACCCACATGTGAGGGCATAACACCACCTTAAGTGCTCCATTTTTCTTCCACGTCACTTGAGCAGCATCGTATTTGAAGCAAATTTTGACCCGCAACGCAAAGCAAAAAAAGATGACCAAGTGACCAAGTTTTGTAAATGGAAAAAAATGTCACTGTATCATGGAATTTGGTTGTTTGATAGAGCCAACTTTCAATTTTGTAAATCCATGTTTGATTCCTATGAATTTCTGTTACTCCCCTATGGAATTTTGCAACCCTGGATATCTAAAATCATACATATGTGTATGGTGGTTGACTGTCTGCATCTGCCTGCAATCAGGTTACCGTGTGGTGTACACGCCTTCCGTGGAAGGCAGCAGCACCGAGCTGAACCTGCCAGACTCGGAGACCTCGGTGACCCTGGTTGACCTTCTCCCCGGTGTGCTGTACAACATCAGCATCTTCGCTGTAGAGGAGAACCAGGAGAGTGAGCCTGTTTTTGTCCAGGTCCATACGGCTGGATCTTCTCAACCAGGTATGTTTGACCAATGAAGATGTAAGCTGTCCTGATGTTTTTTACGATTGTAGCACATCGCGGCCCCTGAATGAACTCTGGGTGATTCACGGCGGTCTTTGAAACAGACCCACACATAGATTAGGAGAAAAGAATGTGAAGAAAACCAACACACACCAAGAAACATTCTCTATCAGTCCTTATCACATCTGCAGCTGGATTATTGACTTGTCAGGCTAAACGATGTTTATCAGGCTTTCAAAAGTAAAACCAGATGCTGGAAATTGTTTTGTTGAAGAACATTTCTCTTCTGTCATGTGTTTAATCTGGAACACGAATACTAACATTTTATCACATGGATTTCCAAATGCTGTGTCACTGTCGTACAGACGTTTGAAAAAAAAAAAAAATCACACAAACACTTCGGTTTGTTGGCATGAACTGAATATTTTGCAGCAGTCTCCTAATCCTCACACAACATTTTGTATTTTACTAGTAATAATAAAACTAAAAACTAATCAATCAAATGTCATTACTAGTAGCATGCAGGTGTCAACAAGTGCAGAGTTTTGCCTGTAATTGTCCTACTAGTACACCAAAGTTGCCCTACTAGTGAGGACAAGGAACTTACTAGTACATGGACGTGTACGTCTAATTAGCATTCATCTGTAGAGATCTGGTGACTTAACGTCATATTGTCTTTTTTGTCAATTCATTTGTATTCATTGATTTTGTGCCACAGAGGAGGTGGCAGCCCCCACCGACCTGCAGTTTTATGAGGTCACAGATGTGAAGATCACCATCACGTGGAATGGGCCACCCAGCGAGGTGACAGGTTACAGGGTCACCTTTTCCCCCGTCGGGCCTGATGGCACGGAGATCAGACCCCTCCAGTTGCCGGTGTCGCCCAACGCCTACGCTGACATCACCCACCTGCAGCCAGGCACTCGCTACCGCTTCTACGTCTACGCCATTAACGGGGGCGTGGAGAGCGAGCCACTAATGGGAGAGATGGTTACCAGTACGTGTTGTTTTGAGGAGGCTCGCAAAATTTGGGAATGTTCAAAGTTGGAAGTCTTACTTTCTGTTCCCTTCCAGAACCGGATGCTCCGACCAACGTGCAGTTCACTGACATCGGCCCAGACAGCGCTCTGGTGATTTGGGAAGCTCCCCGCGCCGTGGTGTCTGGTTATCGTCTCTTCTTGAGCATCCAGGGCTCCAGCCCAATTGAGAAGAGAATCCCCGGTGGCGTCACCCAATACGCTCTGAGGAATTTGCGTCCCGAAACTGATTATACTGCTACTCTGCACTCTGAGCTGGATACTGTGCTTAGTGAGCCCATTACTACGGATTTCACCACAGGTGAGTGTAAGACATAAAACATGATATTATCTACACTTGCGTTATGCTCAAAATCAGACTCACCGAAACCAAGACAAGACCCAGACTTTTGGCAATCGAGACCGAGACGAGTCCAAGACCTTCTATAAATGTGGTCTCGAGACTCAAGACTGGTCTCGAGTGGTACAACGGTAGCAATCCATTTTCCATAGCACTTATCCTCTTCAGGATCATGGTGCCTTTGACTTGGCGGATCACATTCTGAAGTCAGCTATGTGAACAATTGTACTTTGTATCTTGCGTGGGAACAGACTTGCCAGCCCCTCACCCACTTAGAGTCAAATAAACTCCTGGTTTCTAATTGTCATATCATTCTTTCATTCTGTTTTCCAGCTCCCCAGATGGGAAATGCACCTGCTTTCAGCACAGAGGTCACTGATACCTCCATCATCATCACCTGGATTCCTGTCCGCAGGTTTAGCTACAAGGTAGCACCCACGACAAACTCACTCCATGAAAAGGAATGACTTTATGATTTGAATGAGTATATTAGCACGGTGGTCGACTGGTTAGCACGTCCGCCTCACAGTGCAGAGGTCACGGGTTCGAATCCGGCCCCGGCCTTCCTGTGTGGAGTTTGCATGTTCTCCCCGTGCCTGCGTGGGTTTTCTCCGGGTACTCCGGTTTCCTCCCACATTCCATAAATATGCATGGTAAGTTGATTGGACACTCTGTGTGCCCTGGGATTGTCTGGAAACCCCCGCCTACTGCCCGATGACAGCTGGAATAGGCTCCAACACTCCCTTGTGAGGATAAGTGGATTGGATAATGGATGGATGTTAGCATGTTACCTGTCCTGGCACACCTATGGGCATTACCCATTTTGGTACTTCCACTGAGGGTTTGTAAAATCATATGGATAACTTTCAGTTTTGTTTTTATCCTGAATTTTGCTATTCAACTCCTTATTAGGGAGCAGAACATTGTGCAAAAGGTACTAAAGCATCGAGTAGTGACCATGAAAATAATGACAGAAGGTCAAAATAAGTTCATCATGAAATTTTCGTGAGTAGCGTCGATTTGATCTTTATGAGAGGCTCAGCATTATGATGTAATGTCTTTGCGGTCTACCGTAATGTGTGCTTTTCTCATTTAGTGATCTGATCTTCTTTCCAGCTGTCTGTGCTCCCCAGCCAGCAAGGAGAGTCTCCAAGACACAGGACCTCTGACACTGGACGTCTTTATGTAACCGGCTTGATTCCCGGAACTCAGTACACATACAGCGTTCAGCCCATCTTCAATGGTCGGCCCCGTGGAAACCCCATCACCCGCAACGTTGTCACTTGTGAGGAGCTATCAAACACTTTGGGCCTGATTTACTAAGTTTACGAACCGTGCAAGCTACGGGGAGGAGTAGATGCAAATACATTCATTGAACGCACCCAATGTTATTCATCAAACCCGAGATGAATCGCGGTACCTGATTTTCCATCTGTAAATAGCAAGCCTGAACAAATTTTACAGAAAAATTTGCGACCTGTCTTAATTTGTGACCCTCGAGAGTTACAGCAACAGAAGGGAAGAGTACTTACGTAGAATACTTAAACTAACAGGAGCATTCTCCCTGTCGCCTCACATTTTGCCTATGCCTCCTCCATTTCTAAATTGAGATGCAACAGGATGGAGAACAGATCTTTTACGCTCCCCCCCAGTCTGTCTTATTTTAGCACTTTGTGGCAATTGGTGCTTTCCTCTCCCAGAGTAGTTTTATTGGGTGTGCTGTTCCAGGTTTTAAACGCAGTATCATGCAGGTTAGGCAAATACATCGAATTACTACGCCCCTGGAATGAGTTAAATCAAACAAAACTTTACTTTTATGAGGTTGCTGGCTTCCTCAAAATTATCTGTACTTTTGTTTAATGTGTTCTCTACTCAGACATGGAATGTGTATACTGCAAAAGACGTTGTGCAGAACTACCCAAGGTTACTTTGTCTCTTCCACTGACACTTCCAGTGCCATCATTTCAAAATACATTTTGTACTTGTGGTGATCTACCAAATTGTCCAGAGCGGAAATGATTACAGCTTCCTCAAGTGTAAAAAAAATAGAGTAGACGTCACTTCTAATACATCTCTTGCCAGTTCCGCTGCCATCTTACTAGATGACCCCCCCAATTGGCAGTCTGTTACCATGAACACACAATTCGGCAGCCTCTTTTTGGGATCTTGGTAAATCAGGCCCTTCACAGGGACTACTAAATGATTGTTTTGCACAGGCTCAATGTCGCAATGCTTGTTCTGTGGTCTCCTTGCAGCCTTGTCTCCTCCCACTGACCTGAGAGTCAAGTCCAACTCTGACACAGGAGATCTCACCGTCCACTGGACAGCCTCCAAAACACCAGGTAAATATTGACCGGGCTACCCGGAGCCCACCGAGTCTAGACATTGACCTCCGAAACACTTTTCCTGGTACATCTTTTCGACTTCTAACAGTGAGTCATAAATGAGCAAAATCTGACGTCTTTTTCCACCCCCTCACTCTGCAGACATCACCGGCTACAGAGTGTCCAGCACGCCGACCAGTGGACAGAAAGGAAACAGCATCGAGGAGTTTGTGAGGACTGATCAAACCTCGTGCATGCTGGAGAACCTGAATCTAGGGGTGGAGTACAACATAAGCGTGTTCACTGTCAAGGACCATTTGGAAAGTGTGCCCGTGTCCACTGTTATCACCCCAGGTAAGTGCTACAAAGAAAGGCCTTCACACATGCTGAATGAAGACTACACTCTTGTGTAGCAATTACAAAGTGTGATTCTGATGTGAGAGATGAGGGAAACAGCTGTGTGAGATTGGGGAATACACACATTAGCTCTGTTCCCCATGTCAATCACTTTTTGTGCGCAGAACAAAGTTTAGGGGTTCATACTGGAGCTATCTGCTGAGCAAAAATCATTCAAGACCGATTGTTAAGCAGATAGCTCGCTTTGTATGTGAAAATTTCGGTGAGTTGTCTTCCTCACAAGGCCTTAAGCAGACACGGCTCCAGGATATTTTACTCTGCCGGGGTTTGAGATGGGGCTTGACGGATACATGGGGCGGGGCTGAGAAAATAATTCTTAAATAATGATATATTTTAGAATATTACATAAAATTCTGGAGAGTTAGCCATTCAAGCTAGTCTAGGGCTAACACCCTAGACTACAGCTCGGGTGTAAATCAACTCAAACATATTTTATTCAAGAATATGTTCCTAGCAGGCCCACTGCTTGAAACACGGCATACTGGTTAATATTGTGTTTGTGGAATAAGAGTTAATCAGCAAAATCCACCCCGTTTTTTGGCCATCTCAGGGGGCGGCCATTTTGTCACTTTCACTCTGTCGACTGAAAATGACATCACAGCTGCTCAGGTAACGACCATGTGATATCATTTTCAGTCGACAGAAGTGACAAAATGGCCGCTCACAGAGATGGCTAAAAATGGGTGGATTAACTCTTATTCCTCAAACGCAATATTTATCAGAATGCCTTGTTTCAACTAGTGGGCTTGCATAGAACCTATTCTTGAAAAAAATATGGTTGGGTTGACTTCCTCTTTAAGTTTAATTTATGGCACATAGTATCATCAACAAAAAACCCTTGGGCTACATTGTATTTGTTTACGATCATACATTCTTCCACTGCAAAGTACTCCTCTCTACAATATAATAATTTAGCAAAATCACATTTCTAATTCCTGAAAAGACGCACTTTCTGCTGCCAGAGAATCAATATAAGACTATTTTCTTATTTATTAAACTATTGTTGATATGGAGTTTAACAAATGTTATGTGTTGTTTAATCCAGGCTTTTCCATTATAACCTGCTGGGGTCTTTGGCTAACATTTGCATGAAGATCTTGTGTGTAATAATCATATAAGTGGTGCATGCCCTCAACTGTTGATTTTCCGTCAAATTTGAATGTTGAATGTATCTATCCTGGCACTGAATGTTTAATTCATTGACTTAATCCATGTATGGTAATCATTGTCTTTGTGTCTTTCTAATGTTGCTTGCGCTTTGCACCTGGCCTAACCCTTCCAGACATACGTCCACCGAGACATATTCACTTTGTCGACATTACTGACACCACCATTGGCCTGCGCTGGATCCCTCTGAACTATTCCACCCTAACGGGTTACCGGATAACGGTAGCGACGGCGGGCGAGAGCTTGCCCATTTTTCAAGATATGGTGGACGCATCAGCTGGTTATTATACGCTTCGTGGTTTGGAGCCTGGCGTGGACTATGACATCAGTATCGTCACGGTTACAGAAGAGGGAGAAAGCGAGCCAACCACACACACAAAGCAAACTCAAGCGGGTGATTTTAACATTTCACTATATGTGTAAGGAGAATGCCAGTTTTAATCACACAATTGATGAAAACATTACCATTTGAAAATGATAGCTTCCTTATTTTCCAGAATTGGAGGACAATTTTGTCACCAACATTTTTAAAAACTGACAATTTATTTTACATTATATTTTGATATTATGATATTTTGATTCATCCAGCTCGACTATCATAAGACACAATACGAGATACAATATTAATTGTCATCTCATATATTTTGCTGGGTTTTGTGCAGCCCTGTTACAAATACTTAGGCACCTGAAAAACATATATTTAAAGACGTAAATTAACAATTTTTAAAAACTGTAAATGTCATTTGAGTTCTAATGTTGTTCTGATATTACAATTACATTAACACAGTTGTAAATCGGCACTAATGTTGGTTGTTGTTCAAGAGTACATGCTAGCCATGTTAGCTTTAATGCTAACCAGTCCAAAACAAACTTAGCTATGTAATTTAAGAAAGAAAAACATTGATATTTAAATGTGTTTTTTCCTGATAATATGAGTAACAGGGTCTCCATTATCGTAAAAAAAACCAAAAAACAACATTGAAAAAAGTATGAAAACTAGAGGAGAGGACTGACCTTAAGCATACCCATGGTCAGAGCAATTGGCTTGATGTCATTTCTGCTAAATCATGTCTCTCACTTTTGATGACTGAAAAGGTTTTTGTAAGTATGTCGAAAGGAACAACCTCAGAACATAATTACTACAACTGTACTGAAAATATTTCTTTGATGAAACTAAACGTTTTAACAAGGAATACACCAACAAACTCATTTTTAAAAAGCAGATTAACAGTAAAATGTGTACCAGTCTATTTTATTTAAAATGTAAATTGGTCATCAAGAGAAAGAAAGAAGATAGGGTGGAAATAAACATTTTAGGGTGTGCTCAAGAGCCTTTTAGAATTTCAAATGATATTTAGGAATCAGTTTTACTACAATTACATAGTCTTGGGACAGTTATAATTTACACAGCAAGTGCATGTTTCTATATTTTGTGCATGGATGAGCGGGGACAGACAATGTCCTCCAATTCTGGAATGATGCATACACTAAACAGTGGTACCGTGACTTATGAGTTTATTTCCTTCCATGACCATCCTCATAACTCTGATCACTCGTATTTTGAATCAACTTTCCCCATAAAAATGAATGGAAATGCTATTAATCCTTTCTAACCCATTCCAAAACACTCCCAATCCACTGTAAAATGTTTTTTTAAATAAGAAAAATAGCATTGTACTGTAAACTTTTACAATTCAGTAATAACATAATCAAATACAATGTAAAAAATATAAACAGTGCTTGCAACATGATTTTATGCTTTATTTCATTGGGCATTGAAATTTCAACGAGCGCATTTTCAAACAAAGACAGTTATGTGGTTGAGCTACACACGACTTGTAATTCTCTTTGTCTTATGTCTAGTTTTACAGTAAACTTCCAGTGGCAATAAACAGCTTGAAGCAAGCACACTTGGGCCTCTTTTTTTTTTGGAAGAACTGTACACTATCTGCCAAACTGTACATAGCATGTCAAGGATGGTAGAATAGATATCATCCACTTCTCTTCAGCACTTTCTTAGGACCCTTTGGTTAGAAAAAAAGACATTTGGCAAAAGAATTGCACAAGAGACAGTCAAATCGAATACAAAACACAATACCTCCAAGGATTTTGACACTTTGTTTGCTGCTGCCATCTAGTGATGCGGTGCCTATAGCGTATGGGAAATATTTGCTCGCAACACGAACCAAAAATATAGACTGAACGAAAGCCCCGAAAAATTCTTAAGTTGGGGCACTCATAAATCAAGGTACCACTATAAAAGTAATCTATGACATCTTATTGCAGAAGTAATTTTCTCCATGAGCTCAAGCTACTATTCCCTCGTATCCCCAGTAATTCCAGCTCCCACCAACTTGCAATTCGGAGGGGTGGGTCCTGACCACATCAGGGTCACATGGACAGTCCCTCACGTTGCCACCCCGAGCGACATTTCTCGCTTCGTCATTCGCTACAGCCCTGTGACCGAAGACCATGATTTGAAGGAGGTCAACGTGGGCGGAGCCTCCAACACCTTCTTGCTGGAGAGTAAGACACAACGCAGCAACAGACATATGGGGACAACTATGGGGACATTGTTTTTCTAGTTGCATGGTTCATTTCTTTCAAGCTATTCTAACTAAATATACCCCTTCCCATTTGTGCAGACTTGATGCCTGACACAGAGTATCGCATCAGTGTGGTGTACATTTATGGGGAGCGAGAGAGCAATCCGGCCACAGGAACACAGAGGACAAGTGAGTGGGACACATGTCTTGCCAGTGAGGTGTGACACAACAATATGGAAAGCTGAGCATGAATTGAATATCCTTGACATCCA
The DNA here is from genome assembly GCF_054856515.1 of Filicampus tigris. Classification (NCBI taxonomy): domain Eukaryota; kingdom Metazoa; phylum Chordata; class Actinopteri; order Syngnathiformes; family Syngnathidae; genus Filicampus; species Filicampus tigris. Next base: position 21,550,705 of record NC_141219.1, on the reverse strand, counting down.
TTTTAAGGCTCATGTACTAGTACCGTTTTTGTACTCACTTGGAAGACAATTCTGGTAGCAAGACTACGAGGCACTAATAGAACAACTGTCTTACCAGTAATGTTTTTTTTATACAGCTGTATGACATTTCTGCATACTACCATTACAGCTTTGACAGTAGTAGGACAGATACATGGGACTAGTGAGGCAAAACTGTGTACTATATGATGTCTGTGCACTACTAGTATTAGTACTACTAGCTAGTGAAGCATGAATGTTAACTATTACGTCTCTAGTAGTACTAGTAGCATGTAGTTGTCAACGAGTGCAGAGTTTTGCCTCGCTCGCAATGCAGTTGTCTGACTATGACTCGTATGCTGAAGTTGTATCACTAGTAAATAATGACAAAAAGTATACTACTACATGACGGTTAGCCATTTCAGCATTTACTTTTCTTCCATCAACCCAACATTCCATTAGTGTATGAGAAGGCCCAGTTCTCTTGTAACATCATCTTTATCTGTATCATATTTAGATTTTAAGACTACCAACAATGAGTAAGTGACTGAGATTCAAGCTAGAAAAATGTACAATGAATGATGTTAATATTACAGCTTACCTGCAACAACAGTGCAGATGTTGTACACTAGAGTTGACCAGTATCTAATGTACTGTTTCTAATGGAATTATCTCCTTCTAGCTCTGGATTCCCCAACTGCCTTGGACTTTTCGGACATCCATACCAACTCCTTCACCATTCACTGGCAGGCTCCATCCACTAGTGTCACAGGCTACCGGATCCGCCATCAGAAGACGAGCGGTGGGCGCACCAAGGACGAGAGACTTCCTCCTAGCAGGACTCATTACACTCTGACTGGACTGACTCCCGAGACCGAGTATCTCATCGCTGTGTACGCTGTCAAGGGCAATCAGGAGAGTCAACCATTGACTGGCACACAGGCCACGAGTGAGTGCTTTGACCGCACAATTTTCTTAAGTTTACAAAAAGCGGATTGCGCTAAATTACATGGTAACTCTAACAGATTGCGCATGCTGTTGGTGCAACTGATTTGGATCTTTCAGAAGCTCCAAAACTGCATTGATGAATTGACTATATGTCTCTGCAATTTTTGTTTCTGGCATTTCAAAAATGTTCACTTATGTGGAAAAGAACTCTTCTCTCTGTGGCTTCTCGTTTCGCCTATGCCTCCTCCACGCCACAATAAACACCATCATGGTTATGCGCAATGGTGCCAGTTTACACCAGACTTTCAGACACTCTATTTAAAAAGGCAACATCAACCACCACAATTGCCTTCAGATTTGATAAATCAATCATATTGCTTTGTTGGTATTGGCATTAGTTAGTAGATCAGCTTTTGCATCTGTTTTCCTGTACCATCAAATTTGTGCCTGTAGTTACTTGCGCAAGCCTTTAGTAAATCAGGCCATGAGGGACTCATTTGTCTTGGAATCAATTAAAACATAATGAATCTTCCACATCTGCAGTTTCTGATGCTCCCACTGACTTGGAAGTGGTGTCGTCCTCTCCCACAAGCATCACCATTCGCTGGGATGCTCCCTCTGTTGCTGTCAATCAATACCGGATCACTTATAAAGGCACAGGTCTGCTTTTTTCTACACTATATTATCACAATCATTTTCCACCAGTAAATACTGCTCCGATTTTTAGGGATCAACAGTCAAATCAAATCGAATGTTAAACTGGTGAATTTTGGAAATACTCAAAAGTGGAAAGTTTCCATAGACGTTAAGATAATTTATATTTAGGTTTCCTATTGAGAGCCAATGTTTTAGTTTGTGAATTCCTGACTTATTCCCATTAATTCCCACGAAAAGTTTTCAAATTTGAAATTTTGCATCCATAATCGAAAGTGGGTTGTTCTTTTGATTTTCAGGCGGGGGCGCTCCTCAAGAGTTCACCATCCCAGGCACTCAGACCACAGCCACCATCACCGATCTGCAGCCGGGTAGCGACTACACCATCACAGTTTATGCTGTTACCGGGAGAGGGGATAACCCCGCCTCCAACACCCCGGTCTACGTCACACATAAGACTGGTAAAGAAAATTGAAAGAAAAAATATTTTGGATTAAACTATGAGTGGTTGAAATTCAATTTGTTCTTTAGACATTGAGCCGCCTGCTAACATGGATGTGACTGATGTGAGCGACAACGCAATCACAGTACGCTGGTCACCTGCTCGGGGGCCCATCACCGGCTATAGAGTCACCGGTGCACCTAAAAATGGCCTAGGACCATCCTACTCTAGGGATGTGTCTCCTGGTGAGAACCATTTGTATTTCATAATTTATATGAATGAAAGTCTTGGGATACACCTATCAATTAATGAATTCATCTGGGGGTTTGGTTTGGCCAAATTACCACCGAATCTTGATTTTGTGTCTAAAATCAGTGGTTGTTTATACACCAAGTACCACCTCAAATACCACTATCATCAATATTTAATAATGATAGTAGCGTAATTGGTGTTCATCAGAAATGACACAGACGTTTTATTCCTAAAAAGTCTTTTTAAAATTCTCGCACACTATAACATTATGCAGTTTCTGCATTAACAATGTGCTTAAATATTGGAAAATTGGACCAAAAATCGAAATAATGAGTACAATTAAAATGTAGAGCACATCAAATTTAAATAAAAAGTATGTCTAATTAAATGTTTAAAAATATACATTCTTAAATATTAAATGCAAATGTATTGAACCATTGAATATAGTACAACTGAACTACTCTTAAGCGGTGTTTCTTTCATTTACCACGAGAGAGAGCCCAACTGTACCACACTTTGAGAATCAGCTAAATCATTTCAGATCTCCTTATTGGCAGAACGAATTTCCAATAGCTGCAGGTGTATTGGTGTCCTAATAATAGAGTTGAGATTTTGTGTGCACTTCTATAAACTTTCAGCACAAGTTTAGTGTTACATTTTCCAAACGAACTGTTCCCCTTCTACTTTACAGCGCAAACTGAGATGACCCTCACAGGCCTGATGCCAACGGTTGAGTACGTTGTGAGCGTCTCTGCACTGGGAACTGATGGCCAGCCCTCCTCTTCAGTGGTGGAAAATGCCATCACAGGTCTGCTTGATTCTTGTTTAAGACAACTGAAAGGATTAAAACAGATCAGCAGTATAAGACAACATTAACACGTTTTTTCCTGACTACTCACCTCAAACAAAATCTTTTTGGTTTGTTAAAAAAAAAAAAAAACGCCACACTTTGACAAAGCTTCTGTAATGAATGTAGCTAGTTATCTGCCTATCATAATTCATAAGTTCGATGGCTCGAACTTCCTTGAGCAGACATTTTCACCCTTTCCCCACAGCAATGGATCGTCCAAAGGACCTGACCTTCTCTGACATTGACGCCGACTCCATGCGAATCGCTTGGGACAGTCCAGAGGGCGCAGTGACATCATACCGCGTTCTCTACTCCAGCCCCGACGATGGCGAGAGGGAGCTGCGTCCGTCACCCAGAGGCGACCAGGACAGCGTGGCCATTAAAGGCCTTCGGGCCGGGACGGAGTACACTGTCAAAGTTATTGCCCTCCATGGCCGCACACCCAGCACACCGCTGGTGGGAACGCAGGCCACAGGTAGACAACACTTAGCTGATGTACTCGCTTAACTAATAATGAAGAGGGTCTAAATTCCTCATGTGTTGGCTTATTTTCTTGCATGTGTCCGTCCCTCTCAGTCATCCCCGCTCCGACCGGCCTGGTCATCTCAGAGGTGGGGCCAACTTCTTTAGCCGCGTCGTGGCAGGCACCCAACGCTCGACTGACGGGATATCGCGTTGTCGTCAACCCCGAGAACATCAACAGCCCCGCCAAGGAACTCAATGTTGCTCCTGACACAACACGCGTGGTCGTACCCGGGCTCATGGTAAACATTTGGTTGTTATGAACGCTAGACTTTGCCTGCCAGCCAAAAGTGGCAAAGTACTCACATTCTTGATCGGGGAAAAAAAATACACTGATAAAGGTAGAAGCACTGATTCAATTTCTGTACTTAAGTACAATTTAAAAAGTACAGGCTCTGAAAGTACAAAAGTAAATATAGATTTTGTTTTACTGTCAAATATATACAATACCGGTAATTATTTCATAGTTTCTCGTTTTTATTAACTTGCATAGTGAGAAAAAAAAAACATTTCATCCTCCCATGTTGTTGTTTAAGTATTAGCGGTCATTGGCTTGACTTTTATCTTATCAAAACGTGTTGCCATTACTTTCCTAATGTTGTGAACTGACTAACAAAGAAGCTACACTTGTGAATGTTTGTAGATATTAATTAATAAAAGTAAAAATAACTAAATAACATTATTGTACTTCAAGGAGAGTAACTCATGTTGGTAGCTAGCGTTGACTGTCATGCTATCAATACGTGTTCCTATAGCTTTCCAAATTTTGTGAACTTAGTAAAAAAAAAAAAAAAAAAACTAAATTGGACAATGATAACAACTATGTGTTTTCTCCCAGATTATACAGAGATTTTTTTAATGCCAGAAGCGGCTGTTTTTAGGTTGGCACAAGACACAGCGTATTCTCTATGACTCATTCTTGTGACCAGCAAAATAAAATAATTCTTTAAAAGGCCATGCATGGACAATACCTTGCAGTCATTTCCATTATTGCTCCCTGGTTCACGTTCCTCCACATTGCTGCTCTCCCTGTTTTTTTTTTTCTGCCTTACAAGTAACCAATATCTCAATCAATCAATCTATGCAGCTCTCAACCATGGTTACCATGGTTACTGTAAATATGCATCCCTCTATTTATGTCATTTCATGTCATGGCATCATCTGCTGTTGGGAAGTTGGGAAAATAACAAGCGTAGAAACTAGGAGTAGGAGTAGAAACTGTTTGTCTGTTTTCAATTTGATTGAGTAACAATAAAAAGTCATCAGAAAATAGTACAGACACCAGGAACAAACCATTTGTACATCTTTACTTCCCATCAGTGTTGCCAATAAATACATAATGTCTCAACTTGTACCACAGGTGGCAACTAAATACCAGATCCATGTCTATGCTCTGAAGAACTCTGTCACCAGCAGACCACTGGAAGGAGAGGCAACCACACTGGAAGGTAAATCTCAGACACCTTCTGTCCTGATCAAAGCGGTGCGGCTGGCAAACAGTTGTGAGATTTGCCGACCAACAAGGAACTGCACAAGAGGTGGCTCGTAAATAATCCAACCAAAACCTTCCTTTCCCATGCAGATGTAAGTCCGCCTCGCCGTGTGCGTATCATGGAGGTGCGGGATGACTCGTTCACCCTGAACTGGCGCGCTAAGGTGGAAACCATTACGGGTTTCCTCATTGAAGCCACGCCCCAGGGTAGCTCACGTCCCACAGTCACCGAGACCATCCCAGCAGATGTATACACTTACACAGTCACAGGTAGGCCAGGAAAAAAAGGATTTCCGAGGAAATCATATTGGCCGTTGTCTTACTGTGTTGATGTGTTTTTGAAGGTCTAAAGCCAGGCACCACCTATTCCGTTCATCTGTACACTCTGAATGGCAATACAAGGAGTGCCCCCGTAACGCTTACTGTTCAAACAGGTAACGACTACTAGGATAGTTTCTAAAAAAGGAATAGGAAAATTTGTAAACCACAAATATGCAGGTGTTCACGGTATAACAGTGTATAACATGTGGGCGTACAATATAACATTCAAGGCCAAAATCTAGGAACCCCGATAAGATGAGATACCAACTTGTGATGTGAGTAGGCCATGTTTGACAGTGATATTTTTCTCTGTAGCTAAACCGGTCGTCCAAGCTCCCACCAACCTCCAAGTGACGTCTTTGACCCCCACGTACATTTCATTCACGTGGCAACCTCCAGCCACGCCCATCACAGGCTACTTTGTCACCTACGCGGAGCCTAGAGCGACTCCGCAGGAGCTGAAGCCACGGCCCCACGCAGGACAAAACTATGCCACCATATCTGGTAGGCTTTGGCTCCAGCTAATTAAGCCTCTGGGCTCTATGCTGATCTTTTCACTTGCATCTTTTTTTGGACACAATTTCAGCTGTGTTAAGACAAATCTATTGAAACTCTCCAAGGTTAGGGAGCTTTGTCTTATTTTCCATTTCTGATTTCCAACTTCAGCTCTTTCAATGTATCAATATGTACCCTTTAGTGTATAATATTATATGGTGTTTGGCAGTAAAGTACTGAGAACATATTTTCTAAAATTTGATTGTTTTTCAGCCTGTACACTGTGCAAAGAAACTGCAATTTGAAGGGTTAAGAAGTAAAAATGAGTGGATATTTTATACTAATGACCAGAGCTGATGTCAGTTAAAAACTTTGTTCAGTAAAAGAATCAAAAGCAAACAAATCTTAACACTGAATATGTCTTCCCGTACTTCTATGATCAGGACTGAAACCAGCCACAGAATATATCATCAAGATTGTTGCCATCCAGAACACACAGAGAAGCCCGCCACTTGTGGGCAGAATCAGGACTCGTAAGTGTTTCAACACTTTTCTCTTTTTAATTGTCATTACTGTACTAAAAGGAGATTTGTGGTCAAATACAATTCATTATTATAGATAGATTCTAAATAAGTTCTAAAAGCTTTTAAAGGGCCTTTCAAAGGCCATACACTTGGTGATCAATCCATCCATCCATCCATTGAATAGATGAAATGCAAAAGTACTTAAGGTGGAAGTCAACCCTAACATATATTTTTCAAGAATCTGTTGTGTGTAGTCCCACTAGTTAAAAAAAAGGCATTCTGATAAATATTGCGTTTGTGGAATAAGAGTTAATCGTCCCGTTTTTAGCCATCTCCGGGGGCGGCCATTTTGTCACTTCTGTCGACTGAAAATGACATCACAGTTGGGTCAGGTAACGACCAATCACAGCTCACCTGTTTTATGAAGCTGAGCCGTGATTGGTCGTTATCTGAGCCCTGAGCACCTGTGATGTAGTTTTCATCACTCTACCAAATGTACTGTTGTGGATTAAAGAAAACTTGAAGACAGTGTAGGACGATGCACGTTTAATTCAGTGCTACACATAGAAGCACACTTTGAGAATCACCGCTCATAGTCACGGCCTCACGTCGTCTCCTTCTCCACCAGAACCAGACTCCTTGCTCCCTGTACCGCAACCCCACCACCCTGGAGGTGTCACAGATAGGCTGGACGTGCCAGAAACGGGCTTGGACAACAGAGTCCAGCTGGTGGGCAACAATGGCCAGGACGGCCTCGGTGGTCAGAGCCAGCATGTGGAGTACACCGAGTACAACAACAACAACGGGGCCACCCCGCAGTCCCCGACCGGGCAAGTTCAAGAGCCTCTGGTCTTTGTGCCCCTCCCTGACGCCAATGGCCGGCGCAAGCCCTACGTGAAGCTCAATGTGCCCTTTGGCACCTTATTTGCCAACGAGACGGGTCTCCCGCAGGAGGCTCAAACCAGGACCGCCATTTCCTGGAAGCCGTACAGTCAGAGCAACGCGTACTTGGTCTCCTGCAATCCAGTTACACATTTGGATGAGAAAATGTTCCAGGTAAGAGCGGCGATGGTAAGCCGTTTGAGCATTTAATCAACATCCTTCTTACACAGCTGGAGGTCCATGTACTAGCACGCGCTTTGTCTTCACTCGCAGCTTTATTTATGTAGCACATTTCATACAAAAGGTGTCTCGATGTGCTTCCCACAGCAACAAAATAACACTTAAAAAGCAAAAGAACTTATGACTTGTGAAAAAAAACAAAATTATTTAAGATATTTAAAATCAAAATGGAGGAATAAAAAGTAGTTTACTAAAATTACATACAGCACAAGAACATGATTTGGGAAAAAAATGATTATATAAATGCTCTAAAAGACCTTAATCATAGTTCTGGGACAAAAAAAGCTGAAGTTTTTAACCTAGATTTAAAAGCATTTACACTTGGGGCTAACTTCAGTTCTGTTGGCAGCTTATTCCATTCGCGTGCAGCCTAACAGTTAAATGCTGATGCACCATGTTTGCTTTGAACTCTTAGCTCCACTAAGTGACCCAAGTCTGCTGACCTCAGAGCCCTACTTGGTTGATATTCCCTGAGCATTTCTTTAATGCATTCAGGGCCATTGAGTTATTTATAGACCAGTAGCAACATTTTTAAATCTATTCTTCCGCTAATTGAGAGCCATTGTAAAGCCTTTAGGAATGGAGTACAGTCGTATGTTCTGATCTCTTTGTTCTGGGAAGACATTTCATTTCAGCACACACTATTAGAATGACTAGGGTGTATTAGGAGAACAAATGTGTCATATTATTATCATTTTTTTCTCCACACATTTTTGGCACACTAGTAGGTCAGCTATGTCATACTCCAGTAGTAGGACAACTACATGCTACTAGTGAGGCAAAACTGTGTACTAGCACTTTGGAACTGTATTGTTTTTGAAATATCCTATATAAATCAAGTGGATTGGATTTGATCAGTTGACATCTGTGCACTACTAGCAACACTAGTAATGCACATTTAGTATGCCAAGGTTGTCCTCCTGGCGAGCGCCTTATTACTTGGATATCAATTAAAGGCGTTTGTTCGATATCCATCTTAAAGTCGTAGTAGTAGTCCAAAAATGGCACTAGTACTGAAAGAAATACTGGTAAAACACAATCAAGTTGATAGTGCACTGAATAGTCAATACATGGACCTTTAGATGGATTTCAATTGCTTTCCTTCCACTTTTCCCATCACAACTTTGAAATTCAATGCAATCTTGCAATTTCAATCTTTCCACGTGTCTGTCCAGGTGCGATTGCCAGGCACAGCCACCACTGCCACATTGATAGGTCTCACCCCCGGGGCCGACTACAACGTGATTGTGGAGGCTCTGAAGGGAGCGCTCAAACACAAGGTCCTAGAGCAGCTTGTCACCGCTGGGAACACAAGTGAGTCCAAAAAACACGTTGAACACTCACTTTTTGACCGCGTCCTTGCACATCCGTACGTCCGTATTGTTCTGCTCGTAGGTGGCCAAGGAGCAGCACGCTCCATCGAACTGAAGCAAAAAATCTGGCGAAAACTGTTTTTTCTCAATTTTTATATTCTGTTCAATGATGTCATTACATTACTGTAGGTCTTAAAAAGTACGTGCCACAAAATGGCCTTCATTTATTAGTGTTGTGATTGTGACTTTCCCGTCTTCCTTACCGCCAGTCCAAGAGGGAGTTCCTCCCGCCGACGACGCCTGCTACGACACGTTCACCACAACCTACTACGATGTGGGCGCTCAGTGGGAACGCATGTCCGAGACGGGCTTCAAGCTGTGGTGCACGTGTCTGGGTCTCGGGAGGGGACACTTCAGATGTGACTCCTCCAGTAGGTTACAACCTTCATGCGACAGAAATGCATTTCTCACAAGAAGTTAGGGACAAAAAAAAAAAAAAAGTTTGGAGAAGGTCCAGTTAGGTTAACTGTAGTGCATTTCACACTCAAGCTCACTATCCCGAACCTTTTGTGGGTCTTTTACGTTTTGAAAGACAAATCGTATTTTTCACTTGGCTCTTTTCTGATGTTGTCCATTAGAGTGGTGCCATGACAACGGGCAAAACTATCGCGTCGGAGACAAGTGGGACCGCCAGGCAGAGAACAATCACCTGATGAGCTGCACCTGCCTGGGCAACGGCAAAGGAGAGTTCAAGTGTGAACCACGTAAGCTTTTGAGACCTTCATTTCTAGTTCTCCAACTGGGGCACAAAAGATTTAAAATCATAAATGATAGTGTTCCCCACGTGTTTGCGCTAAGGCCAAAACCCTTTAATCTGATATTAAAGTAGTGCTTTGGCACCATCTTGTGACATCTTGGTGCCGAGGAATTTTGTTGGAGTGAGTTCAGGAGCTCCATTTAGACAAGAGCAGTGCTTGGCCACCATCTTGAGGCATCTTTGTGCCAAGGAACCATGTTGAAGTGAGTTGAGGAGCTACTGTGCATTTAGACAAAGGTTTTGCTTCACCGCCATCTGGCGGAATTGCAATACCAAGCACCTATGTTGAAGTGGGTTTAGGAGCTTCATTTAGACAAAAATAGCATTTTGCCACAAATCGCTGCATCTACAGGCAATTAACTGTAGCTCCATTTAAAACGTGAAACTCATAAAGATTAATTAGATAGCTGGATTTACAGCACTTTGCAAGCCATCGCCCAGTCTAATAGAAAAGAAGTGCGTTGCTGCCACCTTGTAGCAACTTGTTGCCAAGGAACTATTTTGAAATGAGGGGAGGGTTTTCATTTAGACAGGCCATCGCCCATTCTATGAGAAATGTAGTGATTTGCCAGCATCACGTACGTGGCATCTAGAGGCAACTACAAACCTTTTGGGCGATATCATTTAGGCGTAGATTTCTGCTATTCACAGCAATGCGCAGTCACTGTCATCTTGTCATCTTGTTTTAAGTTTGTTAAATTGGCACCAAGATGTTTTGATGATTCATGTGAGCACGAATGTTGGTTTGCAGATGAATCCGTGTGCTACGATGAAGGAAAAACCTTCCAAGTGGGCAACCAGTGGCAGAAAGAGTACCTGGGTGCCATTTGCACCTGCACGTGCTACGGCGGACAGCAGGTACCAAGCGAAGCGGCGGCCTTTGTTGAAGTGTGCGGGACGGGCCACGTATGTTCAAGACCAACATATAATTGTGAGTCTTTTATTTGAACAGGGATGGCAATGCGAGAACTGCCGCAGACCGGCCTCCGACGCCAGCGTGCTGCAGCCTGTTCAATATGGTGTCGATACGCTACGCAAACAGGTATTCAATCCCAAGAATTTTTATATATATATATATATATATATATATATATATATTTTTTTTTTTTTTTTTTTTTTTTCAAACGTTAGGGTAAAAGAGGGTCTGAAAATGTCTGGCTGTGAATGAGTTATGTAAGTTCAAACCAAAATTTCTAAAATTAGTTTTTATGAAATAAAAAATATGCAAATGTGTCAATTCAAGTATGATTTCATGTTTGTAAACAAACATGCGTGCGTTGGGTATAAATGCATATTGATAATCGTTTTTACAATTATGTCACTATTGTAATCGTGGAGCGTAATAATCGTAATTGTAATTGAATTTTGATAATGTAATGTGATTAGTGCGGCACAGTATTTTACTAATATACTTGAATTATTATGTAATAGTAGCCCAAAAGTGCAAATAGTAGAGAAAAGACCTTTGTAGTAAGACTTTTTTTCGTTTTTTTCCACTACAGTGTGAAATTCTGCACATCGTGAGGCTAACCTGTGCACTATGTTGACATCTGCACACTACTAGAAAAACTAGTGACGTTATGAAAGTTCACTTGTATAATTTTACCATTTTGTCAATAGTGTTACTAATAGCACACAGTTGTTATCTATACAGCTGCATGCTACTAGTACCATGACTGACATCATCAAATTATACTAGTTAACTTTTCTAATATGACTAGTTGTACTATTAGCAATATTACCATTATGAAATTATCCTAGTTTACTTTTATAATATCACTATTAGTTCTAGTCATAACATTATACAATTAACAATTGCACTATTTGATATCTGCATACTACTAGTACTACTACTGGTATCAATTGATACTAGTTAACTTTTATAATGTCACTAGTAGTACTAGAAGCACATAGATGTCAACTAGTGCAGAAAGGCCACTAGTACTGTTGGTGACATAAAATGGGGGGAAAAAAAGCTAGAATCATATTATGTCATAAGTGTTAATAGGTAGTGGCATTATAAAAGCTAGTGTAGTTTTAAATTGTAAATATTACTAGTAGTACTAGTACCACACCATGTCCACTAGTTTAGTATTACTAACTAGTGAAATAATAGTTAACTAGTGTATTTGATAAAAATCAGTAGTATTACTAGTGGCACAGTTGTCAAGTAGCTTTAAAATGCAGTGAGAAAGTAAAAAGTAATCAGACAATGAATACTCAAGTACAGATACCTGAAAAATCTACTCATGTACTGTAATTGAGTGTGTGTACTTTTTTTCCTTTTTCTTTCATGCAACAGCCTTTTTACAATTAAACACAAAAGAAATTACAGTACATAGCTTATTTGACATTCGGCTAACAAGGAACTGTTTCATATAGAAAAAAAGAGAAAGGAAAGTTTCCAATAATGCCTCACAAACGAGTGGAAAGAAGGATGTCACTTTGTTACTTCCAACTACTATTACTCATGCTAAATACATCAAACTCAAATTCAAACAAGTCATTATTAGATTGTACTGCCGGTGTCCGTGATTACGTGGTCAGGGAGTTAACGAGTTCCTTGTTCCAGTTTTGCTCAGCACTTGCGTCTCCTTCCAGAACATCCACTGCCCCATTGAGTGTCTCCGGCCGGGCCTTCTGGCAGACGCGCTGGCGGTGCCGGATCCTCGGGAGTGAGGAGCCGCCCGTCGGACGACCCGCTTTGCTCCCTCACTGTCCGATTACTGCACTGCCTCAACCGAGATGTCGTGTCATCCGCCGCGGAACAAACGGCCTAATTATTTTCTGACACTTGCTCATCCAAAGATGTTAAACTGCACTTCTGCCTGATCAACATGATCCCTTCACTCATCACCATCTTTAACTTGGCTCTACTTTGGGGAAAGGCCATTACGGTGTTTTGGTAACTCTTGAAACACTCGTAGTTTTGTGAAACTAGGTTCTGTTTCAAGGCCTTCTGTTACTGCTGGCGAGAGGGGTCACACTGTCTCTTACTAATTTATCCCTTTCATTTCTGTGTGAATGCGAGTGGAATTGTATCTGTTCTATTTTTGTATCTTATTGTCTGTGCCAAAGTTGTTTCTACTTGACCGAAAGAAAGTCTCTAATTGTAATAAAGTTGGAATGATCCAGACTCACAGCAACGTGTTATGTCCTCACTTCAGTGTTTGAACAGTGCGTTGAAATTAAAAGGTCGTTTTACCTATGTTTTGTTTTGTTTTATTTTTGTTTTTTTTTAGATTGGACAAGAAAAAATGTTAATGCCACTGGTGTTTTTTAGACTGGCACGAGACAATGCATTCACTGAGAGCCTAGCATTAACCGCCCCCACCAAAAAACCCTTATATAAAAACATAGCTGCGGAATACATTGGTGCCAACAGGGGGCAGTATAATACTGACTGTCACACAAAAGACAGTCAGAACTGACTCAGTAAGCTACAGTAATACTTTTCAGAGGATAAAAAAAAACATTTATTACATTTTCTGTCTCGACTATTTGTGTTCAAATATCCATTGCTTAGAGGGTTATAACCACAAGTATTGGTGGTATTAGCCCATCTATGGCAATTTGCATTGCGTGTTAACGTTAGACAAATTTTAAATTGCGTGGTTGTTTTGAGTAATTTTCATACATTTATTTTTGATTTGCTAAAGTCTCAACTTGAAGTTGCAAGCTTGAACCCTCTTTTTAAAGAGTTGTTCACTATCTGCTAAACTGCTGTTATTATGAAGAGTTTGCCAACAGCTAGCGACCATATTTATTTTTGCTTGCAAGTCAAAGCAACAAAAAATAAAATAAACTGGCCAGGTGGGGGCTCATATCTTGTAAAACAAAAGTTGGGTCAATTGCGTCGCTGCATCGTACTTCCCAGTCTGTTGTTTCTTTGTCCTTGATGCACCCTGGTTCACTTTAACTCCATGTAGCCGCTGGTCGTTTTTCTACCTTGTGCAACTCCAAGACCTCAATCAATCGCGTTGACTTAACCTCTCTCAATTTATGTTGTTACTTGTTATGCACGAAGGTACTCGATCCTCACCAAAAGGTGCAAGTAAATATCAGTAAGCAAGCAACACAATTTTAAGAAATACAAATTGTAATTGAATTCCACCCCAAAGGATTTGTAATTGCCTGTAGAAATCACAAGTCAGCAGGAAAGTGCTTTATTTCAATGCGACAAGGCTAACGAGAAAAGTTCTTGCTGAATTTAGTCACTTTTATTTCATCAAGCGGTTGCATGAAGTAAAATCTCCTGGATCTACTTTAAAAAATGTATCCGGATCCAGATGATTTTATTTTGATGAAATAAAATTAATTCAATTTTTAAAAAAAATAAAGTCAACACAGCATTTTTTCAGTGTACCTTCCCTTGCTTCAAACGTAATTGGTTGGCATGAACACATGCCACAAGGTGGCACCAAAGCAGTATTTTTATCTTAGACATGGCTAGGGCCTGAGCACAAAAAACGCAGATGGCAAACAACAGAGGACAGATACACTTTTTTTTTTTCTTTTAAAAAGACTACCGAACCGCCAATAATACTTACCGGTAGTCACATCTCACCACTGCATAAAACATCCATCCATTTTCCAAACCGCGCATCCCAATTTAGTAAAAGGTGACAAACACAAATGATTTCAACGGTTTATTTCACACTGAATTGCTGCGGAGCTACAATAATTTGAACCTCTTATGGTTTCATCAGCCAGGAATGCATTCAAAGTGTTGAGAACCACAAGCGACGCAACATTAAGGCTTCCGATATCTTCAGTGATGGACTAAAGGTGCCACTTGAATGCAGTCGAGTTGAGTGCTCAGTGGTGGAACAGTCGGCGGTTGGTGTGCACCAGAGTGATGCCCTGCTCGTTGCAGGCGTTGATCACAACCTGGTCTGCAGCCGAACCCGACGGGGCTGCGATGTACTCGACGCCGCTCTGCAACGACACGAGGGGGGGCGCGTCCGTCAAGGTGCAGAACGTGGACGGCAAAGTGTGAACGTATCGGCGCGTGCATTTACCCGTTTGGCCCGGTCGATGTTATCTCGGAAGGGGAAGAAGGCATCAGAGCTGACAGCCACCGCCTGCAAGGAGCTGATCCAGTTCTTCTTTTCAGTCTCCGACAGAAGCTCCGGAACTTCCTCGTACATCGATTTCCAAACGGCCAAATCGGGACCCTAATGAAACAGCACGAAAGTCTAGTCTGCCCATGCATGGCCTTTGGAATCGGTAGTGCTAGGCCATGTAACAAAGTGCAATGGGACTGTTTCCTGAACCAATCAGATTTCATATTCATCCTCACAGGACCAGAGCGCGATCCCTCGATAACGTCAGCATTTTTTTTTGTCTTTATAGCAAAACAAGTCTTTAGCTGCTCCAGTTGTGGTTACATTGTGTTTTTATACTGTATTGATGCTTTCTATAATCGTCATGTGATGCATAACAGGTGTATGAATCATCAGAATGTCCAAGGATGTTCTATGCCTTTCAGTGACTCTTCCAGTCTCATAGTTTAAACTAGTAATATTTCATGATTTTGTACTTAGAACTTGACTTTTTATAAAATGTAATTAACATTTACTATTAAACAAATAACGCATGTTAAATCATGTGTTTAATGTACTGTGCATTTTTTACTATTTTATAATAAATCCATTAGCGCATTTAATGATATAAATGAATACATACAATTAGGGGCTGAATGGCTCAATGAATGCAACAAATGTACTTGAACATAATAAAAATGTATAGTCACTTGTTAGAATAATTTATTAACCAAATGTATTTGATAAAATTAAGAAGTGCTCATGTTGGTAAAATTGCTCAAAAGCAGTTCACGTATTGATGAGATAAGAGATTGTTTAATTCATTTTAAATCATGCAACCATTATTATAGGACTCGTGTCAATCTACATTTATTTGTGTCCAAGTTACAACTAACGTTTACCTCTCCAATGGCGTCCGTAACATACTGGTCGATGGCGTTTGCCATCTCCGCCCGCTTGACGCCACCGCGGAACTTCATGCTCAGCACACGAGGATGGTGCCTGAGCCACCAGTTATCGGCTTTGTCGCCCGCCAGTCTGGTGCAGTGGATCCGAGACTGCTGCCCGGCGCCGATCCCGATCACCTGTTAAACAAAAGCCTTGCTTGGATTGGGATCAACTGTTGATTTCTTTTTTCTGCCCGCAAGTTACCTGTCCGTCTTTGGCGTAGCACACCGAGTTGGACTGAGTGTACTTGACAGCGATGGTGGCCACCGTGAGGTCTCGCACGGCAGCCTCGGACAGCTGGTCCACACATTTGGGGGTTTGGGTAAAAGCACATGTCAACTCCTGCACTTAAGTAAAAGCATTGACTGAAATGTACATTAAGAGGGGAAGGAGTAGGAGGATGAAACATTTTCACGCACCGAGCCCTTGGACACCACGTTGCTGAAAAATTCCTGATTGATAAGCGCGTCATTCCTTTTTTGTTTGAGGTAGAGGCCAAACAACACTCGCACCTCGGTGTCGCCGGGCTCGTAGTCGGGGTCCATCTTCAGCCAGGATGTACAAGGGCAAAATTATACAACAAACATCAAGCAGTGGCCACATCATGAAGTACACGTGCACACTCTGTGTGATATTGAACTTTTTAATCATAATAATAATAATAATAATATAGTCAACTGTAGCTCCTTGCCAATGTTGTCACTGTACGATTCATTCTAAGTGCATCAGCGACTGTGGTTTTCCTTGCTCACATCGAGGATCATTTTTAAAGCAATTTACAAGCAAATTAGTTGAAGAAAACGAAATAATTTGGCACCTGAAGCACGCAGTAGTTTCCATTTTTCTTTTTAGACAGGATCCGGAGTGCTGCTTCATCATAACCTGGTGCAATTATCCCATCAGACACCTGGGGGGGATACAGACATACACACATTTGAGTGAGACACCGAACAAATTTATTTCAACAATTGGAGGCTGACCACGCGGTTTTTACCTCTCTTGATATAATTTTGGCAGTGGGAACGTCACACACATCAGAAACAGCGATGAAGTCTCCAAAAGAAGACATCCGGTCAGAACCTGGGAAAAAAAAATGTACACGTGACTAATTGATCGACATCCATCTACGGTATCTCACAAACTTGAGCGCACTCCTTACATCTTTGTAAATATTTGATTTTATTTTTCAAAGGACCACACTGAAGAGATGACATATTGTTGGAATGTGAAATACTCAGTGTACCGCTTGCATAACAGCCACATACAGCCAATTCAACTGCTGGCAACAAAAGTGAGTACGACGTGTAGTGAAAATGTCTGAATCATGCCTAATTAGCCATTTTCCCTCCCCGACATCAAGGAAATCATTCGTCTACGGCAGGGGTCACCAAGTCCGGTCCTCAAGGGCACCTATCCTGCATGTTTTCCCATCCCTCCCTGCTGCAACACACCAGTTCCAAATGATATGTATCGTTATCATTGCTGATGAGCTGAACATTTCAATCAGGTCTACCCTGGTCTACGGTGTGAATAGGGAGCAGGCATGTTACAGCTGACGTTATCGTTCATGAGGTCGGCAGTCAGCGTTCAGATCATTTGCTGCACACTGCATCAAATCGGCATACCAGAAGCAGCAAATGCTAGTTATAGGGGAATGCGACACAAAAATGTTCTTTGCAAGAATATGTGCTGCGAAGCAACTGTGATGTCATTTTCAGTCGACAGAAGTGACAAAATTCCACAAACACAATATTAATCAGAATGCCGTGTTTAGACTAGTGAAGGCGCATAGAACATATTATTGCAAAGACATTTTTGAGTTGACTTCCCCTTTAAGTTAAATGGCCGTAAACGGGGCGTAGTACACAGGCAGACTCTGATTTTTATTTATCGTGTTCAAGCCGTCCTTACGGGAAGGATTTAACTTGACACGCGTCGCAGATGGGCTTTGCCGCTTTCTGTGCGATTTGTGCGCCATCCCCGTCTGACAACGAGTGGGAGAGTTTTCGAAGAAAATTATCAAAAGAAAATCAACACTAGAGCAACATATAATAACAACGAATTACTAAAACTGAACACCTCGGGAAAAACGAATAAGCCTTCAAATGTCAACATTATAATTTTGAAGTTATGGTCCTAGCAACTGTGTTAAACATCATTGCTAGTGCAAATGTGCATGCTCAAAAGATGACACGATTTATTGCCGCACAGCTAGTTACTGTAGTAGCGGCTAAACTGCGTACGTAACATCGACAAACTCTGCTTGCATTTTCATGCTTTCCACTTCATCACTTGGGTGCTTCATGTTCAAATGATTCAACAGGATTGTTGTGTTGCCTTGCTTTTGACGACATACCTTGCACAACGCCTTCTTCCTCCAATCCGTCCAATTGAGCAAATATGCTCACAGTTGGTCACGTCATATCCCAATTCACAATCAACACCCTACGTATATTGGCTTTTGGAAGGTAATCAGTGTGGTGCGGTTGACATAAGCTTCAGGTTAAAAAAATCAAATAAATAAATTCTCCTCTCTCACTATGCGGACCGGTACCAAATGGCTGCAGAGCGGTGGTTGGGGACCACCAGTTTGGATAATAATGCCTACATGTTTAGTTACTTTGATGGGAGAATACATTTACACTGTTGTACAAACTGTAATGTACAATGACTATTTTACATTGTAGTCCTGTGTCATTTTTTTTCAGTGTTGTGACTCATTGTAAAAAAAGTCATAAAATATTTACAAAAATGTGCGGCGGGGTGGAGTCGCTTTTGTGAGATATTGTATCAGTTAGTAGTTGTTCAAACCTCTTGCCCTGGCATAGGCAGTGGCCAACGGACTGAGATCCTTGAACATGTCGTGCACCATGCACACCTTGGCCTCCTCCTCGGTCAGAGGAACTCCGACTGCAGCTCCTTCAGTCGCAAAAAGATGAAGTATTCCATTTTCCATCATTATTTAATCACATTAAAGTCTTGCCTGCATCTGTCCATCTTACCGGCTGGGCTGACATGCTTGAAGGATGCGGCGGCGGCCGCGCCGAGGGCACTCCTCAGTTCGCGGACGAGCTGCCACGCGTTCAGGGCGTCGCACAAGTTGATGAAGCCAGGGGAACCGTTGACCACTGAGACAATGTTAAACCAAGTCAATGGATTTACACAGGGCTCATTTGCGATCTTCTTTCTGAAGATGCAAAATTATAGATCATAAAAAGATTTGGAATGTTGGGGTGTACAATCTATGTAATCTTGGTAGAAAAAGAAATACTCCACAACTTCACTTTAGTGGGAGTGGAGGTGAGTGTCAAGAGGGCACCTTTGAGAGGGAGGCCAGAATGCAGCGTGTAGAGCTGGGCGGGCGCTTGGTGCGGATTCATGCCGTAACGCAGGGGCAGCTGCGAAACGCCACGGCTGTACTGTCCGCGGAAGTAATCCGATATGGCGTCGTCATACTGGGCCGTGTGAGTGAAAGCCTGAGGAGGAACAACATTTTAAAGATGTTAGTGCTGCCAAAGGGGGAAAAAACGTCATCGGAGTTGTTGCTACTATTAAAAGGAGCATTTACACATACAGTACAGGAACCGTGGCTTGCTGCCCCCCTTTTTTTCTTAAATCAGGAAAGTATTCAAATTGCAACGTTTTTTGTTTTGTTTTTTTACTTTGAGAGCCAGGGTCCTTCGTGTTTCCACAGTGGTATCCTTGTCTTCAGAGCTCTCCATCTCCGTGGCAACCAGTGAATAGTCAGCAGGGTCGCACACAATTGTGACCCGTGCGTGATTTTTAGCTGCCGCCCTCAGCAAAGTTACACCACCTTATCGAAAGAGGTAAACGGGTGACAGTTAGCATTTTTCAAATTCCTTTGACGCAACAGAACGTTTGTCGGGGTGTTTACATTGCTTCCCAATGTGTAAACGCAACTCACCAATGTCAATCTGCTCCACAGCATCTTCCACTTTAACATCCGGGTTGGAGACAGTTTTGACAAATGGGTACAGGTTGCACACGACCACCCTTTGAGGAGCGCATATCGGAGAGTGTTTGCACACTTTACAGCAATAAACCATCAGACACTTGCTCATACTTTTCTAACTTTTACCGGGGGATGATTTATCAAAGATTTTTTTTTATGGATATTACACTACACTGGGGAGTCCAAAATTAGAGTTGTGTGCCTTCTGGCGCCTTGAGCTCGTCTATGGCAAGCTTAAGATAGCAGACTTATTGATGAAATAATACGATTTACCTGAACATTTTGGTATTCAAATAGTGTTTGTCATTTGTTTTATTTGTCAGTTTTACACTAAACTTCAGCTGGGAGTGATTAACACCTTGATGCAAGCATATTGTCTTTTCTCAAAACGATGTGATACGGGTGTCCCAATTCTTGACGGCAAGAGCCAGAGCACCAAGTCAAAGAGCACTTAAGTGACTAAATCACATGGTCAATCAATAACCTATCAGTGTTACTAATCAGATTCATTGTCTGCTTCCAACAAGTCAGATGACATCAGATGCCTCTTGACTTGACACAAACCAGATTCACAAGACCAGTTTATGGCAGCAGCACATTTCCAATTATCATGCTGCTGAAACCAACCACACGTGCTTCCCGTTTCTAACCTTTACACAAACGGTCATGTTACACGCCATGTGTTCAAATAGTCGCATGTGAAATAGTTATGCGGAATATCTCACGAGGCTACTTGTACTCTCACCTGACCAGGCTGTAGCCCAGCTTGTCCATATCTGCGGTGTCACTGGGCGTCTTTCTGGCCAGGATGCCACCGTGGACTGCGGGATGGAGGGTCTTCACACGGCCTCCCAGCATCTCTGGGTGCCCTGTAAGCTCAGACACATCCCTGACAAACATACACGCACCCATTATCATGCACACACAATTTTGTGCAGAAGACACAACACGTTTGAGAATGTTACTATGGAAAGCTGTTTGAAAATGCATTCGATGCCCTTGACATACAGAATGATGTCCATGTGCTAGTACGTTCTTTATCTTCGCTAGTCAGAAAATTCAGCGCACTAATACTTTGTAGAATGACTGTGCCTTCCAACTTATGTCAGTAAGCATTTTGATTAGAGTGTCAAGGAGGCTACTGTGTCACGTGTCTACTAGTTGGGTCTAGTAGTGTTACCAGTGCAGCACAGCACTTTGCTAATTGCGCACTAGTAAACCAAAAGTGGCACTAGTAGTGGAATAATTGTGTCTGCTGAGGCGTTCTACTACTGCTCTGTCTTACTCGTGACGCCAAAGATCGTACTAGTACATGGACGTTAAGCTGCATGAATATCAAAGGTGTGGACGAAATGCTCAAACAGCTTTCCACAGGCCACATGGTGTACCTGACGGTCAATCCAGCATCCCGCAGGGCTTTGGCTGTCCCACCTGATGCTACCAGACTCAAACCCACATCCACGAGCTTTTTGGCAAACTCTAGCAGCCCACTTTTATCTGAAACACTCAGTAGTGCTGCATGACACGCGGTACACACATAGACACATACAAAAGTTGGTTATTTTCCACTTTCGCGGAAGTCAACAACGTTTCGCGCGAGACGCGAACGCAGCACGTTTGCTAATGTTAGCAAAGTTAGCACCATCAACCACACATCGCTGGGGAATAAGTTCAATTTAAAAATGACACCAAATTTAGGATGGGAAGAAAACTCACCGAGTTGCGAGGAAGTCATTTTAACATTCAGGCTGAAAACTCGTAATGAGCACGGAATTCAGCAAAGGTTCTTTTGACGCGATGAGATTCCGAAATTGAATGGACACTGAAAACGCTTTCTAATGCTTTTCAATGCTTCTCAATGTTTCTTCCCTCATCATGTGCTTCCAAAAGTACTAAGTCCCACCCAACACAGTTTACATTGCCCGAAACACGAGCGCCCCCAAGTGGTGGACGTCATTCTTACATCCAGGAAGTACTTTATTATATTGTATTATATTATATTATATTATATTATATTATATTATATTATATTATATTATATTATATTATATCCATCCATCCATTATCTATACCGCTTATCCTCATAAGGGTCGCGGGGCGTGCTGGAGCCTAGCCCAGCTGTCTTCGGGCAGTAGGCGGAGGACACCCTGAATTGGTTGCCAGCCAATCGCAGGGCACACAAAGACAAACATCCGCACTCACAATCACAATTTAGAGAGTCCAATCAACTTACCAGGAATGTGGGAGGAAACCGTAGTACCCGGAGAAAACCCACGCAGGCACGGGTAGAACATGCAAACTCCACACAGGGAGGCCGGAGCCGGGATCGAAACCACGACCTCTGAACTGTGAGGCAGACGTGCTAACCGGTCGACCACCGTGCCGCCTATATTATTATATTATATTATATTATATTAGATTAGATTAGGTTTATGTTATGTTATGTTATGTTATGTTATGTTCTGTTATGTTATGTTTTCGTCCTTGCAAAAACCCTTGAGTGATCTTAAAGGGATATATCTTCAACACAATAAATAAAACAAAATAAATACAGTATCAGTCAAAAGTGAGGAAACACCTTTTAATTCAGTGTTTTTCCAATTATTTAAAAATGTTCTGAATTGTAGATTAATACTTAAGTGTTTGAGACCATTTGAATTTGAAAGTGTATCCAAACTTTTAATCGGTAATTTATTTATTTATTTATTTGTTTGTTTGTTTATTTATTTGTTTGTGTGTTTGTTTGTTGTTCTACAAGTGTCATTTGTGTCATTTTCTTTTCTGGGAAATTCCTCATCTCCTTCCATTTCACCACCAGGAGTCAGGTGTGGACTATAATGGCACACGTCTGATGTTTGAGGCCCTTCTTTACAATTTGAAATATCCGCGACGTCGATCATTTGAATTTGCTGGGTTGCTGTATACATTATTGAAGGATACTAAAGCCATTATTCATCTACTGTATTCCAATTTCACATAAACATTATAAATCTAAATATAATAATTTCTGGAGGTCCGAATATGCCAAAGAGCTGATGCTGAACTAAAATGCTGTAATTGAATTATTGAATTGTTGCATGTTGGGTTAGAATCGGTTAAGAAATTTGGAAGGATGAGGTAAAAAGGTCATTTGGGAATTTTATTGTGAAACTTGGGAATGTGATGATTGGCATAAACGTCCTAATGAGATAAGCAGTTTTACGTTGGAATGGAATGAATAAATGTGGAAGAATACTGCCAAAATATGAAATCGACATAAATATGTGAGTGTTGTCAAAATGAGGAAAGATGAAAATGAGAGAATTCGGGGAACGTTGTAAGATAGTTCCCAAGATGTCCTACGGATGGCACTATACACCGGGGCTAGAGGGTGCGATAGCTCAACTCTCTGGAAAAATGTTTTGCTTTTCAGTTTGCGTATAAAAAACTTCATTTGAGGAGCAACTATAATAATAATAGTAATAATAATAATAATAATAATAATAATAATAGTAATAATAATAATAATAATAATAATAATAATAATAATAATAATAATAATGGGTGGCACGGTGGATGACTGTTTAGCACGTCCGCCTCACAGTTCAGAGGTCGTGGGTTCGATTCCGGCCCCCGGCCTTCCTGTGTGGAGTTTGCATGTTCTCCCCGTCCCTGCATTGGCTTTTCTCCGGGTACTCCGGTTTCCGTCCACATTCCAAAAACATGCATGGTGAGTTAATTGATACTCTAAAATGCCCCCAGGTGTGATTGTGAGTGCGGTTGTTTGTGTGCCCTGCGATTGGTTGGCAACCAGTTCAGAGTGTACCCCACCTACTGCCCAATGACAGCTGGGATAGGCTCCAGCATGCCCGCGACCCTTGTGAGGAATAATCGGTGTAAATAATGGATGGATGAATGATAATAATAATAATAATAATAATAATAATAATAATAATAATAGTTTTTCTTGAATTTACATTGTGTAAAGCGGTAACCTTAATTTTCTTATTTTATAAAGATCTGCTAAAAAATGTAAAAAGAAAAAAATCCTTTATTTATTTATTCATTTATTTATTCTATGAAGAGCTACAAAAATTTATTTAAAAAACAGCACTCAGATAACGTAGTTAAGAATAGCAATGAGAAAAATGTGGAAAAAAAAGTGCCTCTGTTGCTTTGAGCAGTTATGTGTCCAGATTCTCTTTTTCCGGCTGCCCCTATTTTCTTCACTTTTCCTTAGTGGCGTTGTCTCTTTGTGAGCTCCGACTGCCGTGACTAATTGACAATTAGTTCGGGCTCTTTCAAGTGAACATAAAATGGCTCCCAATACACATCACTACTTTGACGTTATAGGGCGTTTGATTATAAGTTTTGCTATTCAATATGTAATTAATGAGGTACAAAATATTAATTTTGATGCAAAAACAGCGATGCGAAACAGCTTATTTCGAATCTTGTAACCCCTTCAGAAACCGGCGTAGCACCAGTTAAGCCTAGAATGTTATTAATATTATAAATGATAGTTAAAAATACTTTTCTCAGCCCCCCTATGTTTCGTCCCCCTTTAGACCAGGGGGAGGAAGAAATCCTGAATCCGTGCCTGGTCCTGCTGGGAAGGGAAAGATGCGGACATTTTTTTTGGAAGTCACATGAATATTTTTTTGAGTGTGGAACATGTGGAATCCTTTAAACCAGGGGTGCTCAAGTCCAGTCCCCAAGAGCCACTATCCAGCCTGTTTTCCATCTCTCCATGCCCGCAACACCTGACTCAAATGATCCCAATCGTTATCAGGTTTGGCTTGTGCAAAGCTTGCTGATGAGCGGATCATGGAAAACAGGCTGTATAGGGGCTCTTGAGGACCTGACTTGAGCACCCCTGCTGTAAACATTTTGGCACGACCAAGTAGTTCAACATGTACTATGAATTTGAAATGCTCTTCAGAGTTTCTTTTTTTAAAAATGATGCATCAACAAATATATTGTTTCTACGTTATTTATTTTTAAAATCTCATTTAAAAATGGAGGGAGCTTCGTTTTGCCAATTTGTTTTTCATTGGTAGTCTTGAATGTTGTCAATATACCACCATTCCCACATCGTATATTCTAACACACATCGTCTAACATATTTCTAAAGCATAATTGACACGGCATGTGTGAATGCACTCCTCGCGTTAACACCCTTTTCAATAAACTTTAAAGTAAAAAACGGTGTGTTTTTCATGCGTTTTGCGTAGGACTGATGTGAATTTATTGGGCTCCTCCGTCACTCGGCGCCTGCTGTCCATTAGTTAAGTGACAGGGCCCAAGGAAACGTGTGATTACCTTAAGAGATCACACAATCTGTTCATATTCACGCAATGAGCTCCACATTTCGCTGATTGATTCAACGGTGTGAAATATGTTTTTCTGATTTATTCATTTAACAAAGGGAAGATGGGGGAGGGGTGACAGCAAAACATTTTATGGACAAACTGTGCATTATGGCTCTAAAGCAAAGAAGGTCGTCTGCATTTTTAGTAAGAAACCACACGAAATGCGTGATGGGAATCAACAAGAAAGATGAGTTCAGATTGTTGTTAGAAATTAAATTTTAAAAAAACTCGGGAAATCAATAATAAGGCCTTATTATCGATGATCTGTGATGATGCATGGAATATTTGTCATAATGCTGCCCGGCTGATAAGTCACACAATTAAACGATCTTGATTCGCTAATGACGAACTGAGGCGTCACCCAGCAGGCCGCACTAATCTTAAATTCATAAATAAAGTAAAGGTATACATAAATAGACAATAAAGTGCAATAAGATAAAACAAATGGGATTTTATCAGATATTATTCCAATGTATTCGGGTTTTCTTTGAGTTTTGTTGATAAAAAAAATAAGAATAATATTTAGACCAAGTGCGGATGTTTGCCCTGCGATTGGCTGGCAACCAATTCAGGGCGTCCCCCGCCTACTGCCCGAAGACATCTGGTATAGGCTCCAGCACGCCCGCGACCCTTGTGAGGATAAGCAGTATAGATAATGGATGGATGGAATATTTAGACCACCGAATGGAAAATAAATGAAGTGCTGTCCTTTGACTCATGCATGTTTGTTTGCTATGTTAATTAAAAAATATATATAAATAAATATTCCTATCTATCTATCTATCTATCTATCTATCTATCTATCTATCTATCTATCTATCTATCTATCTATCTATCTATCTATCTATCTATGCATCCATCCATGCATCCATCCATCCAGAGACAATTAAATGACATATAAATATGTGTTGTTTGAAGAGTACTGCATTAAGGTATAGTGAAAAATAATATATGTTTTTGACTTAATTTATTGACACTGTAAATATTTGATAAATGCAAAAATGTTTTTAATTTTAGGGCCATTTCAGGAGCATGATGTGTCATCAAAGTATTACTGACCGCATGCTCGCTCTCATGCAGGGCCAATGAAAAGCCCCTGCACGGCACTTCCACGCACGTTTTTCTTCTGGTTGGACCCCGGTGGCATCATTCTTCCTCTTCATTAACTTAATTATGTGGCTACCAATAAACCCCGGCGATTAAGAGCGATCCAAGAGCTTTTGAAAGAAATGAAAGCCTGAATTAGTAACCGTCTATCGCAACCATAAATAAATTGTGCCATTCCATTTTATATTCGCTTTTATTGCGAGGGTTTTACGCAGATGTATCAATTTGTCGGGCATATACTGTATCATACCTGCTATACCCAAATTATTATATAATACATTCCAATACAGTTAAAATTAGGAAACACATGTACATATGACATCTGCCGTTGACGTGATGAATATTGTATTCATTTGTATTGCAGTATTATTATTATAATACTGTGTCGCTCCGATTTCGTTGCACAATCAAGTGGCCGTTTCAAAACATACAGCCACCCATCCATTATCTACACATGTGGTACTGTTTTGAAAAGGCTGGGAGGGGTGAGAGGGGTGGAGCCTTGGTTTACGACTAACCTGACATATGACGCAATACGAACCGCGCAATAAGGATTTTGCGCTGCGACGTGAGCGTACGTAGTACGTACGTCACACACTGCACGCTCTTAAGTGTTTTTCAAACTATACAGACACTTACTGTAATTCCGCTCATGTCGTTTGAATTTTGTAATCTTTTGTCTGTACAATAAATTATTTTTTGTCGTATTATGTTTTGATTTTCATTTTTTGATTATAATCTCTCAAAGTGAAATTAAGAATTAGCAGTGTGGTGTGACATAACTGGAGACAAAGTGAATTGCAGTAGCAGCATCATAACTAAAGCCAAATAAAACAATATCTATACATTGAAGAAGCGTTCCATTTTAAATGTGATCAACTGATAAACTTTATTTCCTGAGTTTTCTCTCAAATGCTGGACCCCAATCCAACTGACCTGCTTACGTAATATAAACATGCATACAGAGCTAAAGTATAGCCACTATACAGTACAGTACTCTATTTTATACAGCACCTGAATGTGCTGTGTAGTACTAGTTTCCTTCATGGAGATCTTTTGAACATCAACACATTATGTCCACAGAAAGAATAAGAAGCAACTTACAGAGTCCATTAAAAAAAAATTAAAACAACCATACATATTTGAAGTCCAAACACATTTCTGCCCCTTTGACAATGGTTCAGTCAAGTCAAGTATATTTATTGAGAACATTATCAACACATCAAACAAGTTCTTTTTTTATATTGTTAAAACCACAAACAAGTGTCGGATAAATACATGATTCCTTTTTACAACAAATCAAATAAATTAAATGCATTTCCGCACAAAAAGGGGAAATGCTTGAGCAGTAAACAGGTGAAAGTGCAACATCACATTGAAAACGATAGAAATAAGATGCATCTTAACGTGTGGTGCCAAAGCCTGTACGTTTGGAAGTCGCAGCCCTATTGGTCGTCTTAAAGTCGTCCTCGCGTGTACTTTTATACACAACTTGTTATCTTACAATACGTGGTCCCGGCCATGAGTTACGAAGGTGTGTGGAGGCGACAAGAAGACTTGAAAGTGCGGCAATGATGATGGTGTGTAGACTACTTTGTTGACTTGATCACAAACTACAGATATTTGTGTTGTGGGTATCAAGTCCATGTGTTGTTAACCTTTACATACTTAAGGTCAAATTTTGACCTGTTTTGACATTTGACAGATAGGAAACCACCCTAAAAGGAACTTAAATGTGTTAATTTTTCCTAAAGACACTTACAAACACTAAAATGTAATATTTATAAATGTCATTATTTTGTATAGGTGCTACAAAATTCAAAAGGGACCAGAGAACTGTCTGTGCTCCCACCACATTTGCACAGGGTGCCACAGACGCATGCAACTGTTCGTCTTTGAAGGTTCACGGGGGATCTCGAAAAAGTCCAAATCATGGAAATGTGCATTTTTATGCGACAGAGTGGACGGTGATTCCGGGGGACACCACACAGAGCTGTTAGTTAATTACAAATGTAATTGTAATTCATCGCATGATTTATATATATGTACATAAATATATACATATAGATGTACATATAGATAGATATATGTGTGTATTTATATGAGAAAGTGGGGATGACGTTGGTGGGAGAGTTTGAAATTGTCTAGAGAACTGTCTGTGTTTCCACCACATTTTCAAAGGTTTCTGCAGTCATTAATCCATTCATTCATATCAGAGTGGCTATTAATACAGTGTTAAACGATTTGGAGGTCATAATTTGATACAGACATTTATGAAGAGGATATATTCTTGGCTTGACTATGATATATGTGCATGGAAATGAACAGTATTTAAGGGTTAACAACAAATGTTCTGGTTGTTCCCAATTGTGGACTCTGCCTTCAAGTGAGTGTCCCTGAAATCCAACATTCAGTCTTCTTACAATCCCGCCACCATCTTCCTGTCCCCTCCTCCTCCTCCTCCTCCTCCTCCTCCTCCTCCTCCTCCTCCTGCTTGCACTCCGTCCAGTTCGTCTTCAGTGAAAGGGCTGTGGGGGCTGAAGCCCACATCGGCGCTGCGATGCAAGAAGTCCACGGATCTCGGCATCCCAACTCGGTTCCCCATAACCACAGAAAAACTGTGCTGTGGTTCTTCGTCTTCTTCCTCCTCCTCCTCTTCTTCTTCCTCCTCTTCTTCATCACCGTCCTCCAAAAGTAGATCCACGCCGCAGTCCTCTGGATTCCCATGCCGAGGCCTTTTCTCACCGGGTTTGTTACTGGATGTTTTTCCACCGGCTTCAGACTGGCCAGAAGCACTGGCCTGCTCCTTGGCCTTCCGACTCCTCTTCCACTTCATTCTCCGATTTTGAAACCAGATCTTGACCTGACCACCAAGCCCACAGATGATACGAGTTTATACACTTCAAATATTGCACATTTTGTGTGTAAAGACATTCACACAATTCTGTAAATGACATTTTCCCCTTCAGGGATTATAATCAGTGTAGTAAATAAAACTACACTTTGCGGTTTCTGAAGAAATTGTGAGTGAATGCTGAAAAGGTGACCCTGAACTAAATATGCTGCAGAATTAACGAAAATGTTGAAACATAGAGGGTGAGCCTTGAAATGGTTTGAATCAGTCAAGAAATGTGGAAAAGGGAGGAATAATGTAAACATTTTAATTTGGGAATTTTACTGTGAACATTCAGAAATTTGGACAATGGGAATAAGTTCCAAAGATTTGGTGAAGGAGCTGAATATTTTGAAGTTAGAATGTTTGAAACAGTTAAGAAATGTGGAAGGACAAGGTAAACTTGAAAAGTACCTCCAAAACGTGGGAATTTTACTGAGAAATGTGTGGAGTTTGGGAAATGTTGAGAGTCTTGGATTGTGAAAAACAGATGCCAAGACTGAATTTTGTTAGTCTTTTTGATTTCAAATGATTTGAATCAGTTGATAAATGTAGAATGAGGAGGGAAATCATTGAAACATCTAATTTTGGAATTTTATTGTCAACATTTGGGAACGGGTATATGGTAGTTTCCGATATTCCCTGATAAAGCTGAATATTGCTTTGAATCTGTCAAAAAATGTGGGAAGACAGGTGCAAAAAAAAAAATGGTGTCACGAATAACTAATTCTAATGATGATAAAAATGTTTGGTGTCGACTGCTCTTCAGGAGCCATACAATGAAAATGCTGACTTCAGGACAGGTTGTGTGTTACCTGCGTTTCTGTCAGCATAAGAGAGGTGGCCACTTCGAAGCGTTTGGGTCTGGACAGGTACTTGTTGAGTTTGAATTGGTTCTCCAGCTCCAGCAGCTGCTGACTGGTGAAGGCCGTGCGAGGCCTTCGGCACTTTCCCAACAGACCAGACTGGGGGCCTGCTGATGGAACACACCTACAGTCACAATTACGGCCGTGTGCACTCCAATAAGGTGACATACAGCACAATTCATGACAGTGATAATTTCCTCATTCTTTTTTACATCATGTTATATTTGATATTAACCTATAATAGGGGTGTCCACACTTTTTCCTACGGTGGCTGAATACAGAAAAATCAAAGAAACGTGTTGCCTTTCTTCAACACGCTTATATCAATCCATTAAGCAAGTACAGTATTGCTT
Source organism: Filicampus tigris (assembly GCF_054856515.1). Taxonomy (NCBI): domain Eukaryota; kingdom Metazoa; phylum Chordata; class Actinopteri; order Syngnathiformes; family Syngnathidae; genus Filicampus; species Filicampus tigris. Next base: position 21,520,420 of record NC_141219.1, on the reverse strand, counting down.
TAATATACATTGCAGTTAATTTGGGAAAAAGTGCTCCAACGTAGCAGTCTGTTAAAGGTGATGAGGCAAGACGTTTAGGATTTTTCATCGTTTGAGGGTGGTCCATGGCCCTGTATCCCACTAGAGCCAACCCTGCACTGGAGAGACCTCCACATTTAGGACCAAAACAAGAATATCTGTAGTAGGTTGCCAGTCATTCAAGTAGTGTTTACTTGTACCACCTAAAAAAATACTTAGCTCTCCTACTACCACCGTCATACCAACATTTAAATACAGCAACATTATAGTGGTGTTAACAAGTGCCCATCAAAAACGAGAGCCACAGTATAGAAAAATAAAAAACTGATATGTCGCACATTTAAGTTAAATTAAAACAAATGTCCCTAAAAATGTGTATATACTAACAGGGATTGAGGATTAAATGTAACTACATGAACTTAAAAGTTAAGCAGAACTGAACAGAACTTGGGTATTGATTCTTTCCCAAACAACTAGTGGGAGCCCGCATACCACACTTTGACAATCACTGCAATTCTGGGCAAAAAATGGACCAATCCACTAGTTGGGTCAATAAACCCTAACACTCCAAGTTTCATGGTTGTTTTTGCAGATAACAGCCCCCAAAAAATGGTAGTTTTGTACAAAACAAGCTCTAAAATTGGGCTGTTTTGTACAAAAACAATGCAAGAAAGTGGGTCAAATTGACCCAATTAGTGGATCGGTCAATTTTTGACCCAAAATTGTGTTATTTTTAACCCAACTGTTTTTACACTAGGCGGTCGACAGGTTAGCACGTCCGCCTCACAGTTCAGAGGTTGTGGGTTCGATCCCGGCTCCGGCCTCCCTGTGTGGAGTTTGCATGTTCTCCCCGTGCCTGCGTGGGTTTTCTCCGGGTACTCTGGTTTCCTCCCACATTCCAAAAACATGCATGGTGAGTTGATTGGACACTCTAAATTGCCCCTAAGTGTGATTGTGAGTGCGGATGTTTGTCTCTGTGTGCCCCGCGATTGGCTGGCAACCAATTCAGGGTGTCCCCCGCCTACTGCCCAAAGACTGCTGGGATAGGCTCCAGCACGCCCCGCGACCCTTGTGAGGATAAGCGCTATCGATAATGGATGGATGGATGGATGTTTTCACACTCTATACATTTAGGTTGAAAATAGCTAAATTTTTTAGTTTTTTGGGACAAAACTATCAATTTTTGTATTGTTTTCTGAAAAAACTACCCAGAAAGTTGGGTCAAATTGACCCAAGTAGTGGATCAGTCATTTTTTGACCCCAAATTGTGTTATTTTTAACGTAACTGTTTTTAGAGTGGCGGCACGGTGGTCGACTGGTTAGCACGTCCGCCTCACAGTTCAGAGGTCGCGGGTTCGATCCCGGCTCCGGCCTCCCTGTGTGGAGTTTGCATGTTCTCCCCGTGCCTGCGTGGGTTTTCTCCGGGCACTCCGGTTTCCTCCCACATTCCAAAAACATGCATGGTAAGTTGATTGGATACTCTAAATTGCCCCTAGGTGTGATTGTGAGTGCGGATGTTTGTCTCTGTGTGCCCTGCGATTGGCTGGCAACCAGTTCAGGGTGTCCCCCGCCTACTGCCCAAAGACAGCTGGGATAGGCTCCAGCACGCCCCGCGACCCTTGTGAGGAGAAGCGGTACAGATAATGGATGGATGGATGGATGTTTTTAGAGTGTAGAGTGTACACTCAATTGTCTCTTCATTTCTTGCATTGTTTTAGTATAGTACATTTCCACACTCAATTGATCTCCCGGTTCAGTGACGTTTTACAATCTTGGGCCAAATGCTGACACCAAGAGAAGTTGAATGTCGTTTTTTTAGGTAGGAGCAGACACATAATGGCAACACTCTGCGGCCGTCATTAACCGTAAGGCTTTACTCCAGTTTATTGTTGACGGCCAACACAGCAGAAGCTGGCACATGGGCCATAAAATCACAAGCATGCCATTAACTTAATGAAAATTCAATGACGGCTTTGGGATTTTATTGATGAACTACAAAACATTTTAGCCATTTGTTTATTAGTTTCTTTGTCACACAGAGACAGTTTTCATCCGTTTGCGCTTTATAGAGACATAGAAAGGGCAAAAGGAAAATATCAGACCTTCTAGTAAAGTAGAGAACGAATGGATATAGTGCTAACGTTAACAGAAAAGTACAAATGAAACATACAAGTACAAAAATAAAAAGCGAGCTAGCGCTGGCCTGACTTTATCCATACAATATGTTGCCATAGCTTTGCTAACGTTGCAATCTGAGTAACCCAAAAAATCTCAGTTAGGCAATGATGACAAAAATACACACTCCTTGCATTGCTTTGAGTGGGCCGGTAAGCGCAGCGGTACGGAGTACCAGCACTTCTCAGTTTTTGCCTCTAGAGCAGGGATGGGCAATTCCGGCCCTCAAGGCCCAGTATCTTCAATGTTATATATGTCACCCTGGTGCAACCCACCTGATTCAAATGATCACGATCGTTATCCAGCTTCCGCCGAACTTGCTGATTATATGATCATTTGAATCAGGTGTGTTGCAGCAGGGACACATGAAAAGAGGCAGGATACCGGTCCTCGAGGGCCGGAATTGCCCACCTATGCTTCAGAGTATCGGGACTTTTCTCGTGAGCCCACTGTTTCTCTTTTGCACTTTGCGATATTCATACGACTCCTTCAGTAATTCGGGTATGTACAAAAAAAACAAAAAAAGTAATTAAAAGTAAAAGTAAATAAAATTTTGCCTCCAGAGACAGTTTATTTGGTATGTGTGCTGTAATTTAGACATGTCAAGGAAGCTACAAACATATTCGAAACGTAACATGCCGTCAACACAAAGACTAACTTCAAAATAAAAGCAAACCAAATAATACTGTACACTGAAGCCAATGCAATAGCCTTGGTAAGCTTTTATTTTGAAGTTGGCCTTCATGGTGGCATGACGACTATAGTTTTACTTGTCTTCTTGACAGTTTGTCTTGCCTTATCACAGTTTTTCTTGTTATTGGATGAAAACAGTTGAACTCATAAATGTTGCCATAGATCCAAAAGATCCCAAAGATAACTCGGACCGATGATGAAGCGGGTGATACACGTTAATCTTGCAAGTGTAGAGCAACCAGCTAACAGTAATTTTAGCACTTCTGATTCACCTGTTGCTAGAAATGTCAACAATAATTACACAGAACAAGAAAGGTCTAACGACCAAATGGGTATTAATTGATTATTGTACTGGTCTGTTTGTCCATTAATCCATAAAAAGACCTTTTTGTCCCTTATCAAATTTTGACATTTTGAGAGGGAAGCAAGATTTTCCAGATGATGAAATTTTTTCTTAATCCAAGGCAGAAAATGTGTTAATTTCAGTTCAGTTATGTAAAACATTTAAGACAAATGCATTGTATCTTTTACAACACCTTGTTTTCAAAGACTTGTTCATAGAATCATTTTTATTTAAATTTTATGCACAATACATTTTAATTGAAACATTATTTAAGTACAGTCCTTTATTTTCCTGGTAGTTACCGTGGTTTAATAACAACTTTTTAGTAATAAAAAACTATTCCCTTTTTATGAACACTACAGCTACTGTATCGTAATGTTGGTCCTACACTTGGAGAGTTTTGTACTTTTTTGGGGTGGGGGTGGAGGCACTTACTACTTACTTAGCGTACAAAGTTTGAGATTTGAGATTAAAAAAAAAAAATGCAATTTACAAAGACTCACCGCTGTAATCTGGCAGCCTTGGCATCATAATCCCTGCCCGGATCCAGTGCTCCAGGGGCACCGAGCCCGCCATGGCCGCGGCCGCCTTCAGGTGCTCCGGGTAGGCGTGAGTCAGATGCGTAAAGCCGGTGTAGGCAAAGGCAGGGTGCTGGCCACCCAGAGCCGACAACGGGTACATGGGTGCTGGGTACATGCCGGGGATGGCAGCCTGGGGCATGGACGCCAGTCCCGGGTGCGTGAGATTGAGAACACTCGCTTTTGGGATCATTCCTGACGTGTGGAGCTGCGCGGCGGCCCGAGGGGACGGCGTGTCCCCGCGGCGGCAGGACGCGGGACTCCCAGTCGGACTGTCGCCGCTCAGGCCCGGGGACACGTCTCGGCCGGCCCGGTTGGGCTCGTCCGCGAGCAGGGCGTCGATGCGAAAGTTTTTCGATTTCTCCATGAAGAATTGGAAAGAAGTCACCAAGTTTGGAGGGTGCACACCTGCGGAGCGCATTTACCTATACCCGACATTAAATGCAATTTAACGCACGCATATGCCACGTTGCACTAACTCCTGTTTGCAGATTATCGTTTGTCCTCTACGGTCTTGCAGATTGAGTTTATTAAGTGTGTCGACTGGGATGCTCCGTCTTCAACCTAAACTCCACAGTACACATGCACACTTTCTCCCTCCCTCCATCCAGCCATCCGTCAATCCGACCATCCAGCCTTGCAGGCCGGGTGGGGGCCGGTCGGGATTGGCTCTGACTGGCCTCTAATCAGCTAATTACCCGCTCGTTTCAACCCCTTCCGGCCCCGCTCTACCCCCCGCGAATGAGGTAATGTCCAACCCTTGTCCCGCCTGCAAACACCTTCAACTGCGTCAACGCTTGGAGGGCTACGTTAGAAGAGTACAGTATATAATTTGGGTGTCAGATCTCCATCATTAGATTGCATGCTAACTGGCCACAACGTCATTAAAGGCATTAAACCCCATGATGCAGCACATTCTGCCTTCATAAAGATAATAACGCTTAGTTTTGAGTGACATTGACAGTATGTTATTCTTCCAGCTTCAAAGTATTATGACCATTCAGCATGGAACTATTCATCATATTTCCTATATTCCCAAATGATCACAGTAGAATTTCCAAATAAAGAGATATTTATCATATTCACCTCCTCCTTCCTTTCTCTGCTGGTTCGAACCAACCATTCCAACATCAAAATATTCAGCTCATTCAGAAAATCTTGGGAGCTGTATTTCTCATCCCGAAATGTAACACATTTTCACAGTATAATTCCCAAATTTGAGAGATATTCTACGTATATACACCTCCTTACACAGATCTCAAATAATTCCAACCATTTCAATCTCAAGTCTCACTGTCTACATTTCAACAATTAATTCTATACAATTTCAATTTGGCTTCACCACTTCAGCATTCGCACAACATTTCTACAGAAACGACATCCATATTTACTATTGTGGTTAAACGGTGTTTTGCAATGATGTAGCATTGCATTCCATTAAAATGAGAACTGAAGAATAATTTGAATATATTTAACCCCATGGTAGCCTATCTGAAATGGGATCCAAATCCAAAATGTATTTAAAAAGTGATTCTAAATTTGCACGGGCAGTATGGTGTGGACATTTCTTGAATTCGTCCAATGAATTGTTACAGTCAGTATGGAGTGCCTAGCAAAGACATCAAATTTACTTTTGGTATCAAATGGTGACGCAAACACCCTGAGCCTCAAAATATTGCTGATTGGAGGACGCAGCAAAGAAAGTATACAGTGTGCAGTATTTAAACCATTTATATTAAACGGCTCGCTTCATTCTCACGGCCATCCAAGATGCCATTAAAGTTTATGACCTAGAATTGCACACAAGCCATATAAAAGCATAATAACTCCACGCAAGAGGCTCTAAGTTAATTAGCTCTCTACTTAATGTGAACTAATGCAACTTTAAAAAGAAAAAAGGAGCAGGGGCATCTGTTAAAAATGAATTTTGGAACTAGCAAGAAGTGTTTGCTGTAAACGGCCATATCTTCTGCCAGACACAAAATGGCTTTCCATTATTTAAAAGTAACCCAAACATCAAGTGTATGTCAAGGTCCTCTAAAGTTGCCACATTCTGCCGGGTTTGTTTCGCGTAACTTTGTCATGGTTCTCATGGCGGGCTACAGCGTGTGGTAGCCATTTCGTCCTGTTCAATAACAACTAACCCAGGCGCGTCACAATTTATGGGCCTGGCGAGATACAACTTGTGGAATTCTTATACAATCGGACACATGGCGCATGGTCTCGGAGGTCCCACACGCGCTGCCTACAACTCTGTGTTTGATTGACTTTGCAATGCTTACCTGCATGCTTGTCTTACCTGCCTATATAACATTTAATTTTTAATGTGTGTGAGTGAGAGAATGCGAGGGAGAAACAGACAGACAGGTATATGGACGCAGGCTCAGAGCACACACTCACATTTTCTGCCAATGCATGTCCACTTTGCAGCGTGTATGTGAATAACTGTCAATCCCAGTAATGGATTTTAAAAAGATCTGTTTTTCTTAATTTGATATTGACATTTATTGTGAGGATATTCTTGGCTCGGGTCAAAATTGACCCTTACTATGTGTGCATGGAAAATGAACAGTGTTGAAGTCAACTGTTTTGAGATTCATTGTTTCTTCGGTCTATCAAGTGGAGTTGACCTCCAGAAAATTGAATCTTGGAGCAGGTCCGCCCCCTTCCCCTGTCCATCTTCCCACCCCCTTTTTGCCATTGTAGCCTCCCTTCTCTCACCCTCTGCTCTCTATCAGCAGATTATCTCCTTGCTGTTCAAACATGCGTTATTTGCCCGAAAGAATTTAGTGCGCCTCGGAACGTCTTCTTCCCCAAAGACTCATTGGCTTGCTTTTACGATTGGAGCAGCGTCATTTGAATGGCCAGCGTAGGGTGACATCCTTCACCCGGCGGGCCTGTCAACAGCAGCCCCCAAATTAAATTGAATCAGAGGGTGTGAAGGCAGGCACCTCTTCTTCCAGTGTCAATTGTATTTCCCAACAACGAGTGGACCCAATGGCTGATCAGGGTTGCAAATGTGATAAATCAGTGGTTCCCAAACTTTTTACACTAATTACCACATAATGACCAATATTAAAATACAGTATCATACTAGGCCGATGTGCATCTAAGTATATTTAATGTAAGCCACTATAACATTTGCAGAGTTTGAACATGAACACTGCACTTAATTATAGGGAAAAATAGAACTTGAATAATAATTCAAATAGCCTGTATTGCACATAGTTTTAGATTAAAAAGTGGCACTTCAATAAATGTTTTAAAATAAGCAGTTCTTAAGAATTAAATGCAAACATTCCGAACTCCAAACATTAAGTGCAATTTAACTGTACTGAGGCAGTGATTCTTTGCGCAGCACACTTTGAGAATCACTGCTATAAATATTTCGGAATTTTGGGGTACTGTATACAAGGCCAAGAAAAAATGTGTCCATGTATGGTCCATGCAAATGGCCACACCTTTACATCAAAGTTACAGAGGACTATGGAAAGCTGCTAGAGCGTTAATTCCATATCCTTGACATCCAGCTTTAAGGTCCATGTCCTTGTACGCTATTTGTCCTCATTAGAAAGCCATTTTGTATTGGCCTGTGTCTTACTGTTTGCAATGTTTTTGCACAAGTAGCACCAAAATGCCCACTTGTACTGTACTTTAGGAATGTTGTCTTACTTGTGAGTAAATGTTACACAATAGTGGAAAAACCTTGACTAATAAGATACAGTTGTTCTACTTGTGTACCCTAGTTGTTCTGCTGGTGCGTTGATTTGTCTTACTAGCAAGGACAAGGAGCATACTAGTACTGTACGTGGACCTAAGATGGATATTAAGGATATTGAATAAAGGCTCAAACGTCTTTCCACATCCTGGAATTGCTATTGGCTAACATTCCCCGCAATGATTGCCATCAGCCTATCTACAAAAACATTGAACTCGACTGAAGATAGTGGATGAGCAAGTCCAGTGGTTATATGGCCTGGACGCCTCTCAAGATCTCGGGTTCAAAATCTTCTGTCATTGCTGTGCGACCTTTAATACAAGGCTTTTCTCAAGTTTTGTTCAGGTTACTTGGAGATTTCACATTGTTAATGACACTACTAACCACTACAATACCAGTGTGCAGCCTTCCTACAACTATAAGAAGATTTTAGGTTCAGTCTCTGTCCTTTATTCTTTTTCTCTTGCTTAGATTAGTTTTACATTTGTTTAGCTGTGTGCATCTTTCCACAAGACAATTTGATACGATTTGATAGGGTAGGATACGATTCAAGGATGTAACGATTTTAAAATGTAAATATTAGATTCGGCTCGATACACTGGGATTACAATTCGATTCAATATGGTACATCTGTAGCTTTTGTCATGCTTGGTAACAGAGGTGTGCATTCCGTCAGTCGCTCACTGAAGGACGCCCGTTTTGCTGATGACTGTCGAATGACGGGACATCTTTTGGAATGGAATTTTGGATGGAAGGGGGTTTTCATCCGTCAGTGTCATCATCACTAACCTCGTCTGTCAGTGATGGTTCGTCAGCCCATCGCAGGCAGAATGTTAGTCCGTCACTGGCGGACGCCCGTTTTCTGATGTTTTTTTGGGGGACCGACTGACGGGCCAGCGGACTTCTGACGGACTAACTGATGGATTTATGTAACTGAATGCCGGATTGACAGACTGACAATTACGATTCAGTTTGTCACCAAAAACGACGACGTGACGAATGACAGACTAATGCCCTGGCCGATGACAGATGACGAATGACGGACCAGCAAAATTTGATCAAATGTCCACCGCTGCTTATTAATATGCAGAGCTGGGCACTTGACCCTTTTTGGCCGGTTTATGGTAAAATTATCACCCTCCCGGCCCATTACGCCCCCCGGCCCCAAAAAAAAAAGTGTCCGTGATTGACGCCGCTCCGGGAGAGATGCTAACGGCAGAGGCTTTTTAAGGATCACTACCTGGCTAATTTACTATTCAAACCCGCTGTGCACACGCTTCAAACTAGTACTTTACCACCCAACTGCGTGTGCTTATTTCCATTGCGAGACCCGGGGTTGGTTTTGTCAAATTGTATAATTATTTGGGTCCTACAGACGGACAGAAGTCGCATTCAACAAGTTACTTATTTATTTTCCACACTTCCCTTCGTTCACGGCCTTCAAAATAAAAGCATACCAGCAAACCACTATACACAGCAGGTTTGCTACGGCGTATTTCCGGAAGAAAGGAAAGGAAAGACGCCAGAAGAAGTGCATGAACTCCACCTTGATGTGACAGCGTCATACTTGAGTGCTGCGTGCAGCTTAATATACTCCCGGACACAAGTTGTTTTGAAACAGTTACGTTCCAAGTCAGGGGGCGTCGCTTCAAAAAGACAGCGACAACAATGGATATCGTGCCTGCTACAACCATGAAGGGACCGAGATGACTAGAGACCTGTCGTCAACAGCACAATGTGTCGGTCACATGAATCAATGCGACAGTTGTCGCTCGCGCCGATGCGGGAGTAGAAGGAAGCCTAAAAAGAAGCCTTTCACTGAGTAGGCTGAGATGAAATTTGGCCGCCTCGCGACCACGTCAAACGCATGAGGGCCGATTAATGGGCCGGTCTAAAATCCACTTCCGGCCATGCTAAGTCCAGCCATTTTTAAAAATTTGTCAGCCCCCACCCCTCACCCCAAAAATGGGCTTAGCGACGGACTGCCCAGCTCTGTTAATATGCAACAAAATGTAAAATCTCAACATAGCCCAAACTATCCATGTTATCAGTAATTAAATTCAAAGACATAATAAATCGACATCAAACTGCATTGTATCTGGTGCCCATTGCTCATAAAAGACGATTTGATATCTCGATACATGGGGTGTACAATTCGGCTGACCTGTTTTCTGAATCGCGTGATTGGTCGTTGTGAGCAGTTGTGATGTCATTTCAGTCGACAGAAGACAAAATGTCAGCCACCAGAGATCGCTAAAAAAAAGAGGCCATTTTGCTGCTTAACTTATATTCCACAAACGCAAAATTAATCAGAATGCCATGTTTCAACTGGTGGGCCTGCTGGGAACATATTCTTGAAAAAAATATGTTTGGGTTAACTTCCGATTTAAGGAGCGTGTGAGTATGTCTGCCACCTCTGCTTGAATCTCGTGTCAAAAAACTAAAATAGTCCAACTGGTTCTAAATGATAGTAAAGTGATTTAGTAGTGATCCCTCTCAGAGGTCAGTCAGCCACCATGCATTAAGAAACATTCATCATCATCATCATCAAACATGGCTTTGCATCTTTTCACCGGGAGCTTCATTTTGACAGCCTAAATCCGTCATTACATCCTTTTGTTCCACTTTCACACATGCCCTCTTGAACTCTACACACAACTCCGTCTACTCGCACACACCCTCCACACCGTGAGAACTCGATCAGTTCAAAGAGACACGCCGGCCCTACAAAGCGGTTTATCGAAGAGTTATGTGTCAGTAAACCTTGCCGCCAACAGAAGTTTACTGAAACATTATAGAGCCTATCAGCAATTACAGGCTGATTTTTCAATCATTACCGCGGCAAAGAGATAATGTGACATGCCCTTGTGCTGATCTTGCTTTGCTCTCTGACTGTCTGACTTCCAGCCGCAGGCCTTGTCAGCACATTATTGATCACAATTGCTAGTTTATTCATATGATCCATTTAATAGGAAGATAAATGCCACTGGAGGATGAATAAAGACACAAATTCGAGTGAATACTGCTATATTGAATATTATGTACCTAAATAATGTGACAATGACGCCTATAAATGTTAGCTATGTACCTTTATTTATACCCCTTCACCAGAGAAACTTCTGTTTTCATTTACAAATTTAATTTAAACGGGGAGTTTGCAAAAAGAAAAACAACAACATTTTACCTGACAACCCCCCATACCTGACATCATCAGGTAACGAAGTCAATTATCCCATGTCACATGTCTAAATGACTACAGGCCTGTGTCACTCACCTCTATCCCTGCCAAATGCCCGGAGAGGCTGGTCATTAAATACATTAGAGCTGCCATCCCACCATCACACCATCCATATCAGTTTTCTTTCAGGGAGAACCGGTCAACTGAGGATGCCATCGCCATTGTGCTACACACACTATTGGAGCACTTCAAAACACCTTTATGGACTATAGGTCGGCTTTTAACCTCATCCGGCCTTCTGCTCCAAACGCCACCAACTGGGGTTTAATAACACCTTGGGCAACTGAATCATGGATTTTCTAACATATCGCACACAGATGTTCGAGTGGACAACAAAACCTCCTCCACCCTTGTCATCAATACTGCCCCCCCCCCCCCCCCCACCCCAAGGGTGTGTGCTGAGCCCCCTCCTCTCCACTCTTCACCCATGACTGCTCCGCCTCTTCGCCTTCCAACCTCATTGGCAAGTCTGCAGACATTATCACGGTTCTCGGACTTATCACCAACAACGATGAGACGGATTACAGGAATGAGGTGCAACATCTAGCGGTACGGTGTGACAACAATAACCTGGTTTTAAACATAAAAAAAGACCAAGGAAATCACTGTGGACTTCCACAGGAATACACTAAACAGCCATAGACCTCTCTTCATTGGCTCAGAGATGGTGGGAAGGGTGACCAGTTTGACATTTTTAGGGGTGACGGAGAACCTTTGCTGGGGTGGTCACACTGCCTCTGCTGTGGGGAAGGTGCAACAATGCCTGAAAAGAGTGTGGAACATCCTGCGGGACTGCCACCACCCTGCTCATCAGAGGTGGGTAATCCAGGTCCAGAAAGTAAAAACCCTGCCACAGTTCGGCTTTAGCCACAGGTGCTTCTAATCAATTGAGCTCGTTTACCTGACACCATCTTCATGAATCTTACAATATGTCCTTGCCCAGCACTTTATTTTGACTTTTGACTTTGACTGTTACTGTTCCTATAATGATGCAATCATGTCATAACTAAATAGATGTTTACATTGGGTTACTTAAAGTCAACACATTTTTTTTCAAGAATATGTTCTATGCAAGCCCACTAGTTGGACACTCTGATAAATATTGCATTTGTGGAATAAGTGTTAATCCACTCGTTTTTAGCCATCTCCGGGGGCGGCCATTTTGTCTTCTGTCGACTGAAAATGACATCATAACTGCTCACAACGACCAATCACGGCTCAGATTGAGAAAACAGGTCAGCCGTGATTGATCGTTGTGAGCAGTTCTGATGTCATTTTCAGTCGACAGAAGACAAAATGGCCGCCCCCAGAGATGGCTAAAAACGAGTGCATTTTGCTGCTTAATTTATATTCCACAAATGCAAAATTAATCAGACTGCCATGTTTCAATTAGTGGGTCTGCATAGAACAGATTCTTGAAAAAAATATCTTTGGGTTGACTTCCGCTTCAAGGGGTTTTGTGGTCTATGCACTTTACATCAATGAGTGTTGATGGCTCCAAACATAATTTTGCTGTTCCTGTTACAATGACAATAATTCTTGAAATCTGAATCTAATGGAATTGAAGGAGCGCAACTCCCAAGAAACTCTGCTGTGTGTCATTCAATACACACACAACATACACAATTCAGAGTCAAAAATCACTGGTTACATAGTACATATAACTTTGTTGTATTGTAAACTCTGTTATTTGTTGCTGCTCCGTGCGTTTTAAAGTGACAGTTGTTTGAAGGCTGTAGAGTTGCCATAACATCTATGCTAAATTCAGTTTCAGTTTTTGTTGCTTAACTATACAATTTGTAATTATCTTGTCGTTCCATGTGTCTTTTTTTTTTTTTTATAGAAAACCTCAACTAGAAGTGACAAACAGTTTGAGGCAAGCACACATTGCTAGCGCTAAGGAATACTTTGAAAAGTGTGTTTTAATAAGTTTGATAAGTTAATAAGTTTAATAAGCATGTTGGAAGGGTACAATTAATTTAAAACAATTCTTAAATGGTCTCTCTATATCGCTAATTTTCACCAAACATGGGTGGGGAATGACCTGCGATAAACGGAGCTCCACTGTATATTATCCACTGAGGAATTTCATTCAGTCAAAGCAGTTGTAACAATGGAACATTCAACACACCATTGAATGATTCAGCCTGCAGCTTTCCCCCAGAAGGCCTGCAGCACATCATCCAGTCATCTGGACCTCGGGTGTGATAAATGAAGCTGCCGCACAATGGGCTTGCTGTGCTGCGACAAGCAGCTCGCCGTCCTCGGGGTAATTAGACTAATTTCAGGGAAGTTAAAGGCAGGCCATAAATCAGCTTGTTTTTTGCCAGACCTTGAGTTCAAAATTAATGTTGTCTCATTACAGAGATAAAGATAATATACTTCTTTTCCTATTCGTTGTACCCTTTAGCCATTATTTATTAACCAGTATTGAGCTTTGCCATATGACATCCAGCCCTGCTTCACAGTCACATCCTTGAGGCAGACCTCAGCAGTTTCAAGAGCTGCTGAATGGAAAAGGGTGGGAAAATCTCACATGGGATTTCTCCACATTCTGGGAAAGGATTCATGCAAATAATTCACACTATACTAAATTAAGTACAGGGGTACCCTGATTTGCCTTAATTTATGACTGGTTCACATGGCAGGATTTTAAAATTGTCAGCCGACTTCCTAACTCTGAAAAATCCCACACTTGACGAGAAAAAAATCACGGGTATAAATAACAGTTTTGAATGTACCGTGTGCGGTGTGCAGCCACACGGCAAGATCAACACGCCACACATGAACAGATGCATTCACGGATACGCTCACGTCAAACGGAAAGTCTCGCTAAATCGGTTAAGATTAAACGTGATTTCCAAGTAACAAACATGGCGGACGAAGAGGCAGCAGGGGTCTCAAATCCGCGCTAGTATGTGGATTATTTTTAGTGGATAAAAAGCGACACAAAAAGAAAAGACGTCGGGCTGTTGCGCCATGACTGTTTTGATTTTGGATTCTCAACGTGCTTCTTCGTCGCCTTATCACCTCGCTTTCTGATTGGCTGTACGTCACTGTCAACCGGCTGCGTGCTCGTTTGTCCTCGGGGCACAGCACACACGGTGCCAAGTCGGCCCAAAACAATCCAACATGTTGAATATCCCCGATTTGTCGACGTCCTTCCAATTATTATCTGTTAAGATTATCTTTGGAGCCATTACGAGAATCGGGGCCGACCTACGATTGTTGGGAGGGAAGGTTAGGGGCTAAAATCGGGCTGATTATCCTGCCGTGTGAATTGGGCTTTACGAGTTATCAAGTTAAGAGCCGTCGCTAGGTCGCTTTTTCACCTTGTATTGATCGCAAAAATTTGACGTTAATGCGAGCTCGAGTGAAGTGAAAAAAATGGAGCAATAAAGTGAAGGCAAACTGGCAACCGGACAGTCAAACTCACGAATAAAAAATGAAAACACTCACAAGGAGCTGAAGTAGGCAAAAAGTCAAACTTCAAGCATTCACCCCCCCCAAAAAACAATTGTTGTAATGTGTACTTTAACAAAGAGAAATAGCACTCCGCAGTATTGTATTTTATAAAAGCATAGAATAATTACATAATTAAATAGAATTTTAAAAAAATTAAACAGTTTTTGTCATACTGCATCTGAATCACCATTGGGATGCTCTTTCTGGTGTGCCCACCTTGGCCACCTGCATGGGAACAGTATTAGACAGGCGGATATACTATTCATTGAGAAGTGTCAACTCCTCTGAGATCATAAGAATGACACTAAACCGTTCTACCCAGAAGATAAAGAAAATATGACTGAGTACTTTTAAATTGCCTATCTACATGTGTTGCTGCACCGTTTGTTCAATCCATTGCTTAAAGGCTTATCGCACTGCAACGTATATGCCATTTAGCAACAGCGTTAAGATAGCAGACAAAGGCTCTACGTTTTAAATACACAAGATGTACTTGAGTGTTTTGCATTTACTTTGACAGTAAACTTCATCTGGGAATGGCAGTTAGCAGCTTGAAGCCTCTTTTTGAAAGAATTGTTTACTTGTTGCAAATGAGAGTTGAGTTGAATTTGTATCTCAAGTTGGTAAGAAAGAAAATTGATTCAAATTCATGCCAAAAATGTATTATGGGGTTGAGGTCAGGACTCTCAAGTTTTTTCTTCCACGCCAAATTTCACCAAAATTCCAAACCAATTCCCCCAAGTAGGTTCTTGAAATGAATACAATTCTTCTTCTCATTTGGATGTTAGCTTGTGCGTCCATAATTGTTAGTTAATGTAACAATAGGTGACATGAGCCTTAAAAAATTTTAAATAAATGACACAAGTGGCAAAACAAATAGATTACCCCAGGTTCCCATCTTATCTCAATTGGGGAATTCCAACTATGCGGATTTTATTTTTAAACACAACTCACCGGTTTATTTTTTTCACCTTGAAAACAAAAGCTTCCTTTCAACTGAATCCAATATAGTGTGTGTTTATGACAATTTAATGGGCCCTTCCATCTAACTGCCCTGCTTTACTACGGCGCTCACAAGGGCCCCATTGTGCATTGATGCGGGAGATAGCTTATCGGTTACAACCAAACATCATTACTTTCACCCTGCTATCTCTTCCATTGTATTTACAGAGCATTATCTGGCCACTTACAAGAATATTCAGCACCATCAAGCGCTTTGAAAATCTCCGCCAGGTGGAAAGGTGCGCTTTGCAGAGCAACTTATTTTCAACTGTATCTGGTTCATTTTAGAATCTTCTGCCCACCCAATGAAATTTCAAATAATCAATGCAGAAAATACAGAAACATGCACCTGTTGTGTAAATGATTGTTGTTCCGGGACAAAATCTAACTGAAGCAAAAGCAGGATTCCCACGGATCCTTAAAAAGTCTTAAAAAGCATTGAGTCTATGAATCTAAAAACAAGGTCTTAATTGGCATTAAAATGTCTTACTCAGGTGTGTCAAATTCATTTTTGTTGCGGGCCACATCATAGTTATGGTTTGACTGTGAACCGAAATAAATGTGATCGCCTCGTACATAACAAATTGATGAATAACTTTAAAAATAATATAAAGTGTGATTGGCAAACAAAAATTGCGTGCAATGTCTCAACGTTTTTAAAAGTGAAGATCATTTGCAATCTTGGTATTTTAGCAAGAAACTTGAAGTTGATACACACAATTTGCTTTCACGGGCCACATTAAATAATTAGGCCCCTCTGCCTTGAGTTTGACACCATGTCTTTCAAAAGTCTTAAAAAATGTTCACTTATGATAAGTAGGATTTTATGATTGTAAATAGTCTCAAATCCCAAAATAATTCAACATTAGATCAAATGTGAATGTGAAATCAGAGCTGGGCATCAATCTAACACCATAATAAACAAGCACTGTCTACCTTATCAAAGCCAAACCGGGACAGTTACGATTTTTCTTTCACTAACTTTTAATCAGAAGGGTTCACTCTCTCGTGTGTGCTTGTTTGAAGTCGATACGACAAATGCCCTCGCCTCAGAGGAAATAATATTTAAAAACAGGTGACTTTTTTGACCCAACTTTTACTTTGAAGGGGGAATTGCAAACCCCCTGTTGAAATTAGCTGGGAATTGTCAATGTATGAAAAGTAAATGTAGATCTTATTTATTTCGACCTACATTTAGGTATTTGCAGAGCTGGGCATTTTACAAAAATTTCCCGGTCCATTTATCGCCTTCCGTCTGCATCCTGGGTACCCTTCAGCCGTCCGTCTATCCGTCTTTTTGTCAAACCGGACCAAATAGTAAATCGTCTATAGGCCGGTCCGTCTAGATTCGCGTGCAATGTCGGGCCCCTTTGACCTCAGAACTAATTTGGAATAAAGCCCAGCTACGCCACTGGTGCCTAGATCATGTCCTCCAATTCTGGAATAATCCATGTCGTGCTACAAATACAGAATCTTTCTGACCACAATGAATTATGCATTTGTTAACCCAAGAACATTTTCACCCACACAATTTTTCAAGCGATATTTTGTGGTGGGAAATTAAAGAAGACAACTTCCAATTTGGCATACAGTGTTGTACTTTTACATAAATTGATGAAAACTGTATTCTAGCCGCGATATCGGTTTAAATGTACCCAACGTTAGTGATGGTGGTAATAATTTTAATGTTAGTGTTCTAGGGTTAATTACTACTTGTTTCGACTGAATATACTTTCTATCATAAAGGAAAGTAGGTGTATTGAGTAGAGAAAAGTTTTTTTTTTTTTTTTTTTTTTAATCAATTCAGTTTTTACACTAACCAAGTGCTATTTATTAGAGGCAAGTATGTAAACTCTCAGGAGGTAACTTTGGATTGGAAACAAGTATGGAATCTTATTGTAAAACATCAAATGTCAAGAGTTATGCTTTGTGAGAATAGTTTGATGCCAAGTGCGTGAAGGGCCATACTGACGAGGAAACAAATTCAATTACGTCAAAGGCAAATCTTTTAGGCAAATTAATCTGTTTTTATGTTCAGTGAAGTGCCACCTGCCATCTCGTAATTTCTATTTGGAAGGAGTCAATATTCCCAAACTGTGTAGGAATGGATTTGTCACTTGACATTGTCAATAGATTGATGGAGCCCCATTTAGATTTGTAAATTTAGGACATTGTGGCAGATGTAAATCACAGCCCTGTGGTGTATTGTAATGCTTCTCAATTGATCAAAATGTCGCCAGGGGTGTGACAAAGTGTGTTGGGCCCTCTCCGACACGGCTCGGGTGCCCTTGAAATCACACAGGAAGAGTGACAAAAGACACATCTTGAGCAAATTTTAGTGACACGATAAACAATGCCGCACAAATCAGTGAAAAGCATTCAGCCCTTGGTGACTTTAATGCATCCTAGGAGTGCACATATCAAAGTAGATATCGTCTTTTAGCTTTACTCAAAAGTAACATGGACTTTGAGTTCAAAAAAAGTCCGTCATGGTTTCACTAAAACTTCTCTTCCTTATTCCCCCGTGTTTTTTTCACTCTTTGTTTATTATATTTGCTCTATTTACGGCTGCAAGGGTAAGCGAGGTCAGAGACGGCATCTCTCTGTGTCAGTGTGCTAATTGGTTGGAAGAAACGGACCCTCCTCCTGATAAACAACCACTTCAGTTCTAGTCAGCCTGTGATGTAAAAGGTTCATTTTCGTATACTTTGAAAAATAACGGTAGGGACACGTGAGGAAAAAAAATACAGTATATACCTCTAATTTAGCTGCCTTGGTTTTACATGGGTAAATGTCTCCCATATTGTAAAAGTTATGCTTAAAAATCACTGCCAGCCATTTTGAGAACCTCCTTTATAAAAACGTACCTGAAATTGAATGCTTGTATTCTTTATTAAAGACAAAATATAAATAAGGTATTTCTATGTCACAGATTTCACTTATTGTGGGGGTGGTCAGAAACGTAACCCCACAACGGAGGGAGGGATTAACTGCATACCTGAAAACTAAACTGAAAACTCAATCTGAAAGTCAGTTAAAGCACATCTTTTTCATTTTATTTTAAATCCGTTGTAGTGGTGTTTAGAGCCAAAAAGATGACAATTGTGTCCATGTACCAGTAACATAACAAAAGGCTATTTCTAACAAAATTATGATCACAACAACCTTTTTTTTTAACATGCATATTCATGGCTATGGATTTAATGTTTGGCTCATTTACTCAGTGGTATGCTTCAATACGCCAGTGTTGGATTTAAGGCCAGAGCTACTTTGGCAATGCGAATAATGATAGTTTACATTCTACGTGTACACATTGTTTGCTTCTACAATTCAAATGATCAAAATGAAGTGAATGTTAATGGCAATATTGGAAAACCTCATTCAATTTACCGTAGAGTTAATGTCCTTCGGCGTCCTCCCTTTGTGTTTCCCCCTCCTTGGGCCGGTGCCCGTGTCACAGGCCTGACAAAGCAGCATTATGGAAATAAATTGTTCCGTTAGATGCAGTGTGTTTTGTCATCAGGCCAACTACGCTGCGTTATTAATGGACATGGCCTTCGCTTTGATTAAGTCACAAGATTTATGTAAAAATTTTCTTCATTGAGATAAACTTGCATGCGGCGACCTTATGAATGTCACTAAACACTAACGCATTTTGATCAAATTGGCTGTGTAATGGATATTCTCAATGTGCTTACATCAACTCGTGTAGACGTGCTAGACGTGAACGCAGCAAAACAGTATAAAGTGAGCACCTGCTATATAGTGTTTTTAATCGTTTGTGCCCCCGCTTTATCACAGATTTTTAAGCAATTGTTTTTTTTTTTTTTTTTTGGGTTTACGCGGGATACAGACAAGTCAAATTTAGAGTTGTGCGCCTTCAGTGTAGTACAACGCTGTGCCAGAAACATGCCCAGCAGCACCGAGTTCAACTGGAAGAGATTCCACTGTAATTAACATCAAGAAGAGGAGGCAGAGAAGGTCCCCAACTAATCTGCAGTCATATTGCTTGTTTCAACAGAACATGTTTGTGAGTACTGTTGTGTGCTCTGTTTGTATGTGTTTCTGCTCCATGTGTTTTAAAGTTGCAGTTGTATGATATCTCAACTAAATTACCTTAAATTCCCTTGAGCCCATCTATGGGGTTTCGCATTATATGTTAGCATTAACCTGGTAGACTTCTGAGAACAGGCGCCATAGTAATACTATGAAAAGTGTGTTTTAACACGTTTAAAACACGTGGGAGGGGTAAAACTATTAAAGAAAACATTTTTTTCTATGGTCTTCATCACAGATATTCATCTTTGTAGGAGGGAATGGAATGAATCATAACCCATGAGATAATCAAGGGTTCATTGTAGGATTATTTGATATGAAAACCATCAATTTCATAAGGTGTGAAACATTTCCATGGAGTTACAGATTCAGAATCTGACCATAAAACAATTCTAACGAACGGAAGTGTCAAAGCAAACATAGGTGCCATTGTTTGCACTAGATTATAGAGGGACAAGGGTTGAGAGTATTTTGAAATATATTGACAGGTCAAAAGCTGCTGTGAAGGCATTGATAATTCTCCCAAAAACAATAATTGTAGTACGTGCACTTGTGTTGCTGTGGACCGTGCAGGCGAACTAATGAATTCGATAAGTGCAATCTGCCGATCGGCCAAAAAAAACAAAACTTGGAAGCAGACTTTCAATGCCATGCGAAACTTGTCTCGGCAGTAAAGCCCTTAAAGCGGAAGTCAACCCATACATATTTTTTTCAAGAATATGTTCCCAGCAGGCCCACTAGTTGAAACAGGGCATTTTGATAAATATTGCGTTTGTGGAATAAGTGTTAATCCACTCATTTTTAGCCATCTCAGGGGGCGGCCGTTTTGTCTTCTGTCGACTGACAATGACATCACAACTGCTCACAACGACCAATCAAGGCTGACCTGTTCTCTGAACCTGTGCCGTGATTGGTCGTTGTGAGCACTTGTGATGTCATTTTCAGTCGACGCCAAGACAAAATGGTCGTCCCCAGAGATGGCTAAAAACAAGTGCATTTTGCTGCTTAACTTATATCCTACAAACGCAAAATTAATCAGAATGCCGTGTATCAACTAGTGGGCCTGCTGGGAACATATTCATGAAAAAAATATGTTTGGGTTGACTTCCGCTTTAAGTTTCTTCATCAGAACATTGGACTGCACAAGTTCTTTCAATATAACATCCATGTCAGTCTTTGGTTTCTCTGTACTCTACAACACAAGCATGTGTGTGTGTGTGTATGCATGCAAAAGTGTCACATATCCCATTTATCAGGCCGTTAACCTCTGGCAGCAAGTAGTAATCCTCTGCAGGTGACCAGAGGGGGGATATAGGCACTTGCTCTAATTAAATCTCCCCCTCCACCAACCCACCCTTGCCTGCACAAACACAGCCCATTCCACGGGCAACAGAGACACACAGACCTTGCAACTAATTTGGTCATTTGCCAGATGGATCGGTTGAAGGTGGGATGCCGCTACCACAAAAAGGGCAAAAACAATATATTTTTATATTATTATTATTATTGCTGACTCATTATGACAAAAGGAGAAGAACAAAACGCATTGAGGCACCTCACATTCAAACAGAGTATGTATCGTAAATATATGTCGCAGTATTTAGTAGAAAGTGTGGCTTGCGATGGTGGGAAAAGATGACAGAGTTCATGGAGTGAGTGTCTGGACTCGAGAGTAAATCTATTCATTTAACAGAACCAGAGCCCGGAAATAGATTTTGTTCCATTAGTGTGTATGTCAGCCAACCTATATGAAATAAATATTTAGAATATCAGTCATTTTATTTGTCCGTTTTAACAAAAGTCTTGAGCTTTGATTTTGACTTTTAGGATTTGCACAACAAATGTTCTCAAAATTATATTACAGTAAATCAATTGAGCTTTACTAAAACTCCATACAACCCATTCATAAAAACTAAGTTTAAACTGAAATGTATATTTGGGTTTGACATTGCCCCACTGAAAATGTTTCGAGACAAGAAAATAGTTTGCTGCTATAGACATACATTTATGAAATAAAAATAGTTGATTATATTAAAAAAGAAAACCAATTATTCTTTCATTATTTTGTCACATTTTTATTGTTTAATAATACCCTTGCTTCACGTCCCTGGGTTTAATGTGCAAAAAAAGTGCTCCTTTTACTAGTGGCACGCAGTTGCCAACCTGTGTTTTGTTGCTTTGCTGTGTGTTTGGTTTTAATAGTTACCGTTAGCATACCTTCTCACGGTTAATGAAATCCCTAAATAGTTCAAGCCTCTTACAAGATTGAACTCTGACTAAAACATTAACACTGTAAGTACAAGGGTAAAAAACAAAAAACACAAACAATACCAGTTCTGGAACAGAAAGATGACAATAATCTTGTAATCGCCTTCCTGGAATGGATTCACTTTGAGTTAATGGTGCTTTAAGTATTTGCTTTTCCAGGACTGTTTAAGTAAACAACATACAGCATGATGATGGTTATCTTTCAAACGTGAACTTTTGAGCTGTTGACCTTCTGCAATCCAAACTATTTGCACTGGTTGACCTGCCGTCTTAATGCTGACTCAAAATAAATGTGTCATAGCTTCACCTGAGAAGTAATGACTCGCAGTGAATTAAGTGGCATTAATGTGGATAGAGTGTATGTTTGCTGTGGTGGAAAGGTGTGTGGTTGATTTTTGTGCGGCACTCCGGGTTCAAAAGAGGGTTAAGAGTGGGGCAATCTGTCTACCTGCCATCATCAAAGCCCATTGCGTCATCAATAAAAGGTCAAACTAGAGTGGCTCCATTCACTGTGAGGATTGTACACCACCTCGCATGTAAGCACAGGTACCTGAAAAACTGTATTGTATATTTTCAATGGAGACCACGGGGTTAACATCCAAGTTCAAAATTAAATCTTCCATCCACCCTAACACGTAAGGAAAATGTAGAGTAACCTAATTTGGGAAGAAACTGGAGTACCATGCAAATTCAACATAGGAGGGCCTGAGCTGAGATTCGAACGTGTGGGTAAGCTTGCTAACCAGTAATACGCTGAAAATCAATAATTTCCCGTTTAAAAATGTACAATGTTCCTTTTTTGCCCTTTTTATTCTAAAAGATTTGGACTTTATATCCTACAGACAGCAGCAGGTGCTAAATAAGGAGGAAGGTGTTTATAAGAACAGAGATACAGTATGCGGTAGTTGTTACTCTGTATCACAA
Source organism: Filicampus tigris (assembly GCF_054856515.1). Classification (NCBI taxonomy): domain Eukaryota; kingdom Metazoa; phylum Chordata; class Actinopteri; order Syngnathiformes; family Syngnathidae; genus Filicampus; species Filicampus tigris. The sequence goes on along the minus strand of NC_141219.1, from coordinate 21,497,942 downwards.
CAGCAGATGTAACAAAGCCCATTTTCAGAAAATACAATCAGTTTTTTGACAAACATTGCCAAAAACCAATGCTTGACATGTTCAGGAAGGCATGTGGTTTCCAGAGGCGGGCATTCTGTCTGGCTGACGGACGCCCGTTTTACTGACATGAGACGATAGACGGGAAACATGGAAGATGGCCTCCGTTCCATCGTAAGAGTGCCCACAAAGGAGACATTTTGTCAGCAGATAGGTTAACAATCGGGTGGTTTTGGTATGCAGGGCGGTCATTCGCCAACAACAACCCTACTATGAGATGCCACATGTAAAATTTTGAACTGAAGAAGCCGTTTGGATTAAAGCCGATACGTCTTCAACAAAAAAAGAATCCAGTTGCCTCCATTCAACCTTTGCGTGTTTCATTTTACTGGCCTCACAACCTCAGTGTCACTGCATCCAATTGGCATAATTGAGCTGGGTCACATGACAAAGGGACCCATAATAATCAGTGCAGGTGAAATAAAAAACAGCTCCCAGTTATTACTTTTGTCCTTCTCCGCCGTCAATCCCAAACCACCCGGCCCCTCCCCCCTGCACATCATTTTAAGAGACTGGGAGTGCTGTTTATTTGAAGAAAATGTTTGACACCTCGAGACGTGTGGAGGTGAAGGCAGGGGGAGGAGCTTGGGCTGACTACGAGCCGAGATAGATGAGATGTGACAGGCCCGCCACTCTTGTCATCAGCATGACACAGCTGTCACAGCCCTATTTCAGGAAAATTAAACGGCCTTACGGTAAACTGTCCCGCCGGTTGGCGGGGGAGGGGCAGCGCGCCCCCGAACGCGTGCGTGAGAATGAGAACCCCGCCCCATCGCGTTGCCCTCCCTCAAGCGCCATCCTCTCTTATTGACATGGTAATAGATCCAAATTGATGAAGACACTTCACTCATTCAGTGACAAGTCTACTGGCGAGCTCCATAAACACGCCTCCTCATCCATCACTCGTGAAGCACCTCCCTCCGGCGTCTGCTTGCCACTTGTCGGCCGGGGACATGTTTAATCAGCTAATTTGCTCTTCTTTGGTCGCCATTAATGAGCGTGCCACTACAGGATTAGCGTGTCATCTGATGCTCTTAATCAGTGCTGATGAACTGCTCATCAAACTATTAGCCTCCTTTCGCCTTTGCCACGCTTAGCAAAAGGTTAGAGACCTGCATTAAAAAACAATCTGCCGGGTCAAGCTTCGCGTGTTAATTGGAAAGACTTTGCCGCTCAACCTTGACATGAACAAAATTACAAAATGCAATCTTGAACGAAAATGGGGCAATTCAACGATGGCATCTTGTTCCGCCGGGTGGCAAAAGGTGAAATGTTCTCTGAAAAGCTTCCAGGTCATTTGAACAAGGCAAAGTGTTTGAGAACACAGGGTAAGTGGCTTGAATAAATGCCCAAAGAAGTCCTCTCTACGGCCAAGCGTCAGTTGAAAAGAAGATGCTACGTGAGGTGAACTGCTTGAAAAAAGGAAACTGAACGGTGGCCATAATTTACATTACAACAGGTAAATTGATTCAAAAACCAAAGTGGTGGAAACTCAGACATAGTTCCACAGAGGTCTACACACAGTACCTTTGACTTCATCCCCGGTTGTCGTTTCCAAATAATGTCTAATCCACTGAATTTCAGGTGGACTGCAATGAAGCAGTAGAAACACGTCAAGGATGATTAGTGGAAACGGGGCCTCTTCCAATTCTCTTTTTTCCGTTTTCTTCGCCATCCGAGCGAGATGAACAACAACTTAGAGGAAAAATTGTTTGAATTCTAAAAATCATTGAGAGAGGTGCTTTGATGCAACTTTAAACCCACCTTTAGCATACTAACGGACGGGACAAATTTGTTTTCCATAATCTTTCACGGCAGTAATATTGAAAAGCAACAGGCCACCAACGATAGTTACTGCGTTTTCACGCTAGAGACTTCCCTCATCTCGTGGCAACGCTTGCACCGAATTCATTTTAAACTGTGCTGTCTTTTCTTATCTTCAAAAGGAAGCATCTTGTCATCTCACCTTGACCTGACGACGTTTCCTACAAAGGTTAAGGAAAGCGGTAAGATGTGACTTTGCGGAGAGGCCCAGGTCGTACCTGAGCTCAAGCTTCTCAGCTTCATGGCAAAGGCTCGGAATTAGGGCAAGACAAGACCAATGATTGGCTGAGCCAATTATCAGCATTTTGGCAAACGTCGGCATTAGCTGTAGATCAATTTCAAACTGTGTTAACATCTGGGAAATATTTATTTAAATGTTCTATCGACTTTATAAGAAACGCTGCTGACCCTGGGCACTCTCTGTACCTTTTGTTTTTGTTGAAATTAAACAAAGAAAAGTGGAAAATTGAACATTCGATTTATTTTGAAATTTTGGAAAACTTTACCTGTTTAAGTTTTCATTGAACTTTAACTTAAGACATGCTGATGATCCTGGGAGCTCCCTGAACTTTTTGTTCGAATTTTTAAACAAAGATGTCCGTTGTCTAAGATGCTTAAAGATATTTGAACAAGGTTATGAGTTGGAATTTGTAGTTTGTTTATTTATTTTTTTAAGCCAATGTTTTCCCTTTGGCTGAAAATGAAGACGGGCTCCAAATATCGCCCTCTTTGACTACTGATAACCGTTATCGGCCCTGAAAAAAATCGTCTCGGTCGATCTCTACTATGAGTACTTACGTACATTTAATTTGCACGGTTTTTTTTGAAGTATTTATTACATTTTAAAAGAATGATTTTGCACATCATCATTGTGGCTTTTTGTGGATACAATTTTGAGGAGAAAGTGAAGCACTGTGAATAGTTTCCGGATGCACTACCGGTGTATGTTAAGGTAAAACATTGTTTTGGAATTAGCAACACGTCATAGATCGACTTTGAAGATTCCACGGTATTAAGTTACTCAATGAAATTCATTAAAGTCATCAGTGTTGTTTGAATGCAGTAATAAGTAAGTAATGAATTGCTCTACTGTTGAGATTACTTAACCATCAAGATCTACATCCACTTCAACAACTAAATAAATATTTTAATCTCCATTTGAAGATGAGGTTGTTGCTGTTTCCACACAAACACACAGTTAAGAGTCCAAGTAAAAGAATTGTCGTACCTTCAAAAGAATTGACAATGTCCGACTCTGTTCCGACTCTATACAGCAAAAAAAAGTTATGGATCCATCCAGCCCAACTACCACTTTAGAAGACTTATTGTTGAGGTCCATTCCGTCTAATCACTTGGCAAAAGAGTCTGGCGTCTAAATAAAGAAAGGAAGAATAAATAAATAAAACCCTTTCTGGGCCAGCGTGTTGCTCTCACCTTTGCAGATGAAATTACCCGAAAAGCTGTTACAAATCAATATAATCAATGCAATCAGCTAACTGACACAGGCAATCTCCTGCCAGTAAGTAAAATACCCCCGGTGGAGATATTTCAGTCTCCGGTGCCATAATTGCACCCAAGGGTGACGTTAGGGTGCAGCATTTTGTACACTTAATTAAATTAGTGAGCTCAGTGGACAGGGTGGCTTGACGATCTCGCCGAGAATGGATCGCTCTGGCCCTCAGCCAGTAATTAAGGCAATACCTTTCCTGATTACGCCAATCCCCCTTAATGAACTCATTATGCATTTTAACCCAAACACACCCATGAATTAATGAGTGAGTGAGAGCGGTCTGCATGAAGGGGAAAAAAAAACACATTGTAAATCACCCACTCAGCGGTGTAAACGTAATGCCCATATTTCTCCCTCTTTCAGCCGCAGCCAAGGGTAATTTGGACGCGAGTGACAGCGCAAGTTCTGGGTCCTTGCAAATAAAACATTAAATAAATAGGATCTTTTATTTGGAGGAAACTTTTAAGAGGTCTCGACAACATTTCTTTGTGAACTGAATGGACTGGGAAGCTGCAACACACCCCAACATACGTGTCATGATTTAAAGAGGCTGGCTCGGAGCGGTTCAGCGCTGACCCATAATGCTTTGCTCATTAAATATCTCACTAATTGATTCATGGCAAATCAATAAAGCCCGTGGATTGTTTATGTTGCACAAATGAAACGCAAACTCAGATTAACTATATAATGTGAAAAATCCCATTGAAAGCGGCACTCAAATGAGGGTTGACCTTGGTCTTGTGTTGTATGACATCATTTCTGCCGGCGGTTGATAGGGAATATAAATGTGTGTGTGTGTGGGATAAAGTGTGGCCCAGGGGAGTCTGGGGTCCGTGGGGGCACCTGGGGAAGGTATCATCTGTGATATGATTATTTCAAGTGTAATGAATTCTAATGTTTGTAAATAAAAAATGCACAGGCACCGTAAATACAAGTTAGGTTTTTTTAAAAAAATTTTTTTTACGGCTGGTCATTTGTGTGTGTGCGCTTTGGAATGTAATTGGGGCAGCAGTATGAATGTGACATCTGACTGATCTGGGTGGGTGTGAGGGTCATAAATCCAGCCGGGGGATCAGTTTCATTTTTGTTGTCAGGGAATGGGCACACCAAAACAAATATAACTGAGGTGAGTAATAAAAGGGCACTATTCATTCAAGACCGAAGCAATATGACAAAAACCCTACAAGAAGATTTATCCTATACGCTACCAATTTGGAATTTGCTAAACTCGCATTTTTTTTCCATTTACTTTTAACTTAATTGATTCCACCATATGTTAGGTGGACATTTGCCATATTGTTGGTTCAATGTTTCTTATATGCAGACGCAGAATTGAATGGGCGGTGTGTCTCACACAAACATGCTGATGTTGTCATGTGATAATTGATCAGTTTGGTTTCTCGTGTTGAATCGAGTCAAGAACAGTACTGCATTTTCATCTGAGGGGTGCTCGGAATTATTTGGTCAACTTAATTAACTTTGCAAGAGGGCTCAATATTCTAAACACCTCTTTGTGTGATGCAATATCAGAAAAACTATAATCATATAAATTATTGACATCTTACTATTATAGCATTATCTTGGTGGATGTGCATATTTTAAATTGTAAATTTAATGTAATTTAAATGTTTTTTTTTGTAAATGGTCATCTTAAAAAGTCATTTGAGTTTCATTTTTATTGTTGAACACCAATAAAACTGTTCAGATCAAATTTTCTACTGCCTTCCAGGTAAGATATTTCAAATACATTTTGTGTGCGTGTATCAAATTGCTTTTGTATGTGAACAAAAGTTACTATAAAACATTTGTTGGAAAAAAAAAATACCTGTACATTATCAGTATGTATTTACACACAGGCAAAATTGTTGGCACTCATCCATTAAAGGTCATTGGAAAACGTTGAAACTGAAGAGTGGATTCGCTTTTTTGGCAAGTGACATCAGCTCAATCTTTGCAGATGCAAACATGAAGCATACAGTGAAAAGAACACTGTAATTGCTGTGAAACATGGAGGAGGTTCAGTTTTGTCCCAGGACCCGAGTGTCTTGAATTTGTACAGGGCACCACAAAACCTGAAGACTACCAAGGTAATCTGGAGAGAAATGTGCTGGCCAGTGTCAGAAAGCAGGTCATGACCCAAAGCACACAGCTAAAAATAGCCAGGAATGTCTGAGCTCAAAACACTGCACAATTTGAAAGAGCGCTGATCTAAATCTTATTGAACATCTTTGGAAGAACCCGAACATGGCATCTGCAGAAGGCACCATTGAAACCTGGAAAGCTGGAAGTTTGTTTATGGGGACTGGGCCAAAACACTTGTGGATGGGTGAAAAGAAATCCACTGATTGATTGCAGCGTTCACCTCAAACGTTTGGGCAGCAAAGTATTAAGTTCAGTGGACAAGCCGAAAGGAAAACAAGAAGTATCATACTTGGCCAATATTTATTTCTAAAATAATGCAGTTAGACCATAAAAATAAAGCAATGCCTGAAATTCATTAGATAAATAAGTAAGTAAATGTTTGTTGATAACCTCTGTCAATTTCAAGCTATTTTAATGACAACTGCGGATATTTCTTTCTTTGATGAACTGCTACAAAGTGTTTTGCTTGCATGTGTACTCATGTATCGGATGTCATTCAAATGTGTCATGTTTTTCTACATGTACACTGACTAAACAGCAGAGCTTTCATCATTACTTTTAATGATACAGAACAAAATGTACAATTGATAGCATTAGTCTGACATAATTTCCCAGAAACAGTGACCACTATTCAAGGTTATCATTACAGGAATATTAAACATTCACTTTCAAACACTTAGTGAACCAGAGTGTTACTCATCATTGAAATAAAACACAAAATTGTCATTTACAGAGCAGGTCAAGCTGTCACTGCAAAATATTATGTAATCAGGAAATTGTAACAACCGCAAAAAAAGTACCATTAAAGTCTAGTAAGAGTGTCTAAGAGACCCATTGAGGGCATGCCCTGAGAGAACAAAAAAGTGTATAAAAGTCACACATGAATGCAAGCGTACACTTGGCAAGAACACATTGTGGGGGGAAATGTTGTTGTATGATGTTGAAATTACAGTTAAAACGTCTCAAGTAATTATTAAAATGATTAAAAGCTTCGTTTGTGATCTGTGGAACACGGCGAACGCGATTTGTGATGATGCAGTGCCACCGTGTGGCCACAAGCGGCATTGCAATAAGGCGCTGCTACTTACGGTACTTCAGTGTAGTTATAAAGATGACTGAAACAGTTGTACTTATTATAGTACACATGTGCAAACAACACTACGTTACACACCATAACCAAGAAATGTGAATATTACTAAGTGATAACGACAACATTAAAAAGGTGATCCAATCTAACCTCTTTCTTTTGGCACGGAATGTCAATCTCAGCTCTTTCATCCACATGAACATTTGACAAACATTATAATCCATTACAAAGTAATTTCCAATTTGTCGTGTTGGGAAATTACATTTTCTGCTCAGCAATTATCAAGCTTTCTGATTTAATCAGGATTTAACACAGGACTATAACATCAATAATGCAAAAACCTGATTATTGTTGAGCTATTAGGTGCCTGCAAATAGATTCTGATAATTTGAGGAAAATTTCTAGCATTATGTTGAGTTTCTATCTTGTAACTACCTCATTTGAGCACATAAGGCACATAAGAACCATTTCGAAAACGCAAGACTACAATGGCAAGCAAAAGCGGGGAATGGCGATTCTATTTAATGCATATCGATAATATTCTAAGATGATCTGCGCCGCACAAGTTGTGTGTGAAGCAGCAAATGGTTCAAAAGTTAAAATGCCTAACTTACCAGACCAAAAGTCAATCTGTCTTTTCACCTTTACAATCGTTAATAATTTAAGGATTTCCGTTTCTGAGTGTAAAATAAGAGTCGCTCCTCAATGTGAGCAAAAGTCCTTTCAGACCGAATTGGTTTGCATATTTGGGCTGCAACTCTGCAGGTCCTGTACCTGCTCAAGTACCCAGCTGATGTTCGGCCTCTCCTGGGCATTGGACACCATTATGGAGCTCAGCAGCAACTGCAGCCCCTCGGAGTAACTGGGGGAAAGACACACAAACAGGTTGGCTGAGGAAATGTTGACGACACTAAATATTGCACCACAGGGGAGCCTTGAGATAAGTGTTACCCGACTTACGACTTTCTCGGGCTACGAGCTGTCATTCGGCCAATTTTTTGTTTTGGGCTCCAGCTTGAGATGTGACAGCCACATGGTGGCAGTGAAATCAGTTCAACTCACTTCACAATAAACTGCACTTCGGCAAATCGTGAATAAACTGTCAAACAAAAGGCTTCAAGGAAGTTCTTTTACTGACACTTCCAGTTCAAGTTTACTCTGAAAGTAAATACAAAACAAATAATTTAGCTTAATGCTTAACATGTCTGGAAAACACCATTTACATGCTTGCAAACAGATACTTGAACACAGATGTCAAAGCAACACATTTAAACAGATCATATAACTGACAATAATCACATTCTTTGTCCTCTAGTAAAAATGACTAAAATTACAGCATTTAACTGAGATAATCACAGTAGTCAAAAAAAAAGCTGCTTCTTTGTTTGTTTCTGCTTGACTATTATACTGTACTGCCTCCTAGTGGCCAAGGTTGACTCAGCACATAGAATTGGATTGCAGCATTAATTCGTAATGCAAACTGTTGAATTTTTTACATTCTATTTAGTTATGTTATTACAATGGAACCTTGCATATCACTTTCTTTTCCTGTAAGTCAGTTGGCAGATGACTCAACCTTGTTTTTGAAAAATGAGGATCAAATTCCTGTAGTACTTGAAAACAATGTATTCTCAAAGGCTTCTGGGTTGAAACTCAGGCTACCTTCACACTTCAGCTCAGTTCAGATTTTTTTTTGCCAATATGAGACAAGTATCAGATTTTTTCTTGCAGTGTGAACAATACAATTCAGATTTTTTTTTAAATCCGACCTGGGCGTCTTTCACATGTGGATATAAATCTGATATGTATGTGATGCGTCTGCAGTCTGAAGGCTCATCTGCACGCATGTGACCTATACATCATCAAAAGCACAGCATGCATGGTCGGGAGACTACTGACATCGACCGTGAATCTGCGGTTGCTTTGAGTAACAGTGTTGTCTTTATAATTTACTTTAATTGAATCCCGCATGAAGCATTAATTTGAGATATGTGGTTATAGTAGCAATTTATCTATCTATCTATCTATCCATCCGTTTTTTCCAGAGTTCCAACCTCCAGGAAAACTGCAACATGGAATAGTGACATAATTTAACGTGCCTTTTTTGTACAGAGTAATGGAATCATTGTATTATTACAACCCCGGTGTTAATTGCAATGACAACTCACCTGCAGGGCTGTGGGATGATCAGAGGGTTCTGGACTGCCAAGGCGACACTGTCGCCTCTCTGAAACACAAGGTCGTAGGGTCCCTCCAGCACCATCATGCAGTATAAAACACAGCCCAGTGACTGGATGAGTGCAACGAGAAGCAAAATAAGAGATAGGGAGCTTTGACAATATCATTCACTACGGTAAATAAGCTTCACCAATCAAAAGTGACATATCAGGATTTACCCAAATATCTGTGCGCTCATCAATAACACAGTAGCTCTCCACATTGAAGAGCTCAGGTGCGCGGTAGGAAATGGTGCATCGCTGGGCAGCCCAATCCTGTAAAGTCATTGCTTCTCTGGATCCCCGCACCTGGAATTGAGTTCCAAATGTGGAAATAAACTGTTTGCGGGATATTTGGACATTCATCCCCAAAGAGCGAAGACAACTCGATCTTTGGCCACGGTCTTTTATTGGCCTGATTTTACTCAAGTCTCGTGGCGCAAAAACGAACAAGTCTTTCATCAAACTCCCTTCTGTGCAAACAAACCGATGTGGAAGTTGATCTACTAACCAGGCAGACCAGGGATTGCATTTGCAAAACAGTCAAAATAGTTGTTTCAATCTGAATGCCCCAAAATACTGGGACAGTAGATGGAATACCACGTCTGGAAGGCACGTGTAAACCAGCACTGCTTTGCGCAACGAAAACTGTGGTTGCTGCGGTGAGGAGGGGGTGTCGGCAAAATGAGAGGCGACGGAAAGAAGCGATCTTTTCCGCATTTTTTAAACATGTTTGAAATGCCAGAAACAACAATTATCAAGACATTCAGCAATACAAGCTTTTGAATGACCGAAGGGTTGACTTGGAGCAAGTCGCAAGAAGGAGTCATGCCATAACACGTAATGTGGCACCATGAATACTTTAGTTGAATAGGCCTGTCGTAGAGCAATTCTTCAGGTCTGCTGTCACAAGTTTGACAGCAACATAACAACAACAACATAATCTTACCCAGGACGGGAAAATAAATGTACATCGAGACGAGTTCAATCAAATAGAGCATTGCTTTTATGGAATTGCTACTAGACTTTACACCGATTTGATTGACTGGCTCAAAATCCGTCAATATTTTGCATTTAATGCAAAATCGCTGATCAACTGTAATAATTTATGCATCTTCTTCATTGCAAGGCAGAGGTATTGGATTGGGACTCCGTATCGGCAGATACTCAAAATCAAGGGTCTTGGACTCGGGTGCAAAAAAAATGTGATCGGGACATCCCTTGTCATTTGCAAAAACCATTAGAAATACTGTAGCTAAAGTGAAAACCCCACATTTAAGTAAGGCACTGTCCACCACTTTTACACTTGCTGCCAATTGCGCCGCAAACTTAGTTGATCATGCAACACGCTCACTCCAACGGCGCACATTTCTATTAGAGTGAAGATGCAATTTAGACAATCTCGCCATTTAAGATCTTAGTAAATCAGGCCATATATGAATGCTTCTCATAACTTTCATTCCACTTTCATGCCACTTATTGTGAGTGGATCCAGTCACATTTAAAACACACAACACACATTTCTCAGTAAACACTATTAAGCAAGTTACCTAATCCAACCAGTCTGTCAGGATGGCTCACAAACAAGCCAGCAGCATCTTAAATTACACACTTGAGGGAAATTAAGTGTGCTTTGGGATGTGTTAATCAATTATTCCCATAACATTCTAAATGCTAAAAGACTCTTACCTCAACACGGGCTCTGCTCATAGAGCCCAGATCCATCAGGACTGGGCTGTCATCCTCATTCAGAAGCACATTTGTAGGTTTAAGATCTCTGACCAAACACATTGAGACGATCAGTCTTCATGTCATATTCATTTTGAGACGCAAATAAGATTCCAGTGGTCAGGGTTCAAAAAGCTCAGGAAAAGTTCAATTCAAGACTTTTTTTTCCCATTTGAAATGACATTTAAGACTAACTTCATAATGTTCACAATATCCCAAGTTGTGTAATGCTGCCACAATCCTACATAGAACATATTATTATTATAAATTGAGTTGAGAGCTTGGTCCCCCACAAAAATGTAATTCTTAAGTCAATGTACCACTGTATTTGGTCGCATGGTTGTATGAAAACTTCTTACCGGTGAGCATAACCTTTGTCATGGATGGCCTTGAGTCCTGAACAGATCCCACGAAAGATTTTTAAAATCTGTCTTTCAGGCATGTAGCTCCCATTTTCTCGAAGCTTCTCCAGAACTGACCACAGACTTCCCTTCTGTTTTTTTTTTTTTTTTCACAGACAGACAGTATGAGCATCACGGTGTTTGGCGGATGGTTGTTGCTTTGCAAAAAAATGTAGAAGCAACTTACTCTTATGTAAGGCAGAAGCAGCCATGCTTCACTCTTCCCATTCCGCTCAACAAAAGTGTGCGCCACAAGGCTTAGTATATTGGGGTGATTAAACATCTGATGCATCTCCACTTCAGTCTGGGCCTCCTGGCGGCCTTCTCGATCGTGACACAGGATCCTCTTCAAGGCATAGAAGCGACCATCTTTTACCCCCTCAACAAGGTCCACATAACTGAAGCCACTGGAGAGAGGAATTAAGAATAATTCTGCATTTTGCTGAAAGGCAATTTTTGTATTAAAAAATACAATACCATTGCAGACTTATGTATATTTGTGTCTAAAATGTACCATACGTGTTATCTTACCCTTCATCAAGTTTCTGCAAGAAGTAGTATTTTTTGCTATCAATGGTGATGGAGCCACGGGAGCAGATGCACATAGTCTGCCCCATCTTGACTGGAACATTATATTATTTAAAATCTAGCCTGTGGAAATAAATATAAAACTCATTAGAGCAATGGAAATGAACACCATTTATTCATCAACATTTTTCACAAGGATAGCAATGGCATTTTGCAGTGGCGGGCAGTGCATTTAGGACCTGGGTCTCCAGATTTAATAATCCAACTCTTAATACCATCACTACAGATGGGTTTTAGTCATCAAACTTGACTTTCTATGACTAACAAATCAGAGGACGGAAAGAAACCTGTCGTTATTGCTAGGCCAGCTAGTTGGCCCTATAAAGTGAATTTGAAATCAGATTGGTTTACGAAACAAGTCCATTGCTAGCATAGTTAAAATGACATCGTCCAACACTACTGATTCTGAAGGCCCTAGACAGATTAGATAAAGGATGGGGAACTGGCGACCCGCGGCCCCACTCTGAGTGGTCCCTTGCTTAATTTTTTTTTTTAAATTTTGGGGAGGGAAATTACAAACATTCCTCTGCTACAGTGGACCCCCGCAAACTCACAGCATGGCACCCGCGGATTCACCTAAATTTTTTTCACAATATTTTTTTTCTTTGTTGGAGGAGAGGAGAGGAGGAGAGGAGCAAACTCCTGTTTTTCTCAGAAAATGTATATTGGAGGTTGGTCAGCACCTTTGAAGAATTTGAGTGGTTTACAAATTTCTCTCTCCCCCCCAGAGCATTTTAACATCACCGGTCCGGTATTGTACCGGTAGATGACTAGTATACTATATACATGAATAGTTTTAAGTTGTAACATCACCATGCACCACTATATGGCAGACATTGCTTTGTTGCGCTTGCACCGGAAATTATACTGCGCTACACTACTGTACAAAGTGAGTAGGCCTAATTTTTTTTTTTAAAGCCAGATTTGGAATGACATTTATGACAAACAGTATTTGAATAATATTATTCTGAAAGACTTGATTTTTGTGAGAAAAAAAAAATCACAAAATGAGTTCTTCTGTTGTTCAGCAGTTTTGTGCCTTTGTACTTGAATGGTATTGTTTATAATAGGAAAAAATAAATAAAAACTAACAATATGTTAGTTATTTTTTGATTGTTCAAACCCTTTGCTGTTGACGGCTGGTTCTTTTATACATGCACTGAGAAATGTACCGGTATTATTCATTTATTCATCATCCATACCGCTTATCCTCGCATGGGTCGCGAGGGGTGCCGGAGCCTATCCCAGCTGTCTTCGGGCAGAAGGCGGGGGACACCCTGAATTGGTTGCCAGCCAATCGCAGGGTACACAGAGACAAACAAACATCCATGCTCACACTCACATCTAGGGGCAATTTAGAGTGTCCAATTAACTTACCATGCATGTTTTTGGAATGTGAGAGGAAACCGGACTACCCGGAGAAAACTCACTCAGGCACGGGGAGAACATGCAAACTCCACACAGGGAGGCCGGAGCCAGGATCGAACCCACGACCACTGAACTGTGAGGCGGACGTGCTAACCAGCCGACCGGTATTATGAAAAAAATAAATAATTTAATATACTGTAATCTACATTGGGGTCCCCCTATTTAAAATGGCAATTTTGTCAGACTAGTTAGGAAGTGTGTGGTCCTCCTATGTGTCCCCCCCAGTAACGCTGATGAAAAACTGTGGCCACCTCCATCATTTAAATTGCCTATCCCTGCATTAGATTGACATTTGCAACACATGGAGGTTGACATCTGATTAGATAGATAGATAGATAGATAGATAGATAGATAGATAGATAGATAGATAGATAGATAGATAGATAGAAAAACAGCCTCATGTGAATACTGGAGGCAGTGCAGCAAAGAGAAATGCAACGAAATATGAAGAAAATTGAAAGTTGGGTTATAAAAATTATACAATTTAGTGAGAGAAATACGAATTTAGGTTGGAAATGTATGCAGTGGTTTCTGATGTGTTTAGGCCAACAGAGAACGACTTCCTGGCCCACCAGGTGTTTTTTAAGTGAAGAACACAATTAAACATTTTCATTATTGCGTTAACATAATTTGCCTTGGGAGTCTACCAAACGTAACCTAACGCGACTAAGCGTGTTTGAAGATGTGCACTGCATCACGCGGAAAGGGTAATACTTTGACCTTTTATTGCAGTTTCATAGGTAAACAAAACATATTACGGGGTCGGCCGCTAGGTATATAGTTCTAGGTCTAAAAATTGTAATTACAGAACTGGGGACAAAATTCTCTCCGCATGATACCCTCACCTGATGTAAACATTGAGCAACCTTCACAATACGCCAGCATTGTGAATGTAAGAGGTTTTTAGTTATTTGTTAGCTGATAATTGCGTAAAATGATGCACAAATATGAAGCGATGGAAGCTTACCTGGTGGTTAACATCACCGGTCTTCCCCCGTTCCGGTTTTCTGACGTCACGGACTGGCATTCTTCTTCTGTAGTAAATAGGGGAGTAAACCCATGTACGAGCGCCAATATGACAGCCGATGTCCAAATTCTGTAATTGCACCTGGGGCGTGTTGAGTTTCAAGTTTATGTAAAGCTGTCCTTACATACCAGTTGTACCTAGTGTTTAATAATAATACGCATGAAACACCAGGAACAAAATCATACAGAGGTCAGAGGGTGAGATCTGCACCTGCAAACTCAAGTAGAATGACAAAAAAATACACTTTCACCTTATTCTGAAACATCATTCAAGTACTGATGTCAGACAGGAAATAATTTAATCTATTTTGAGTTCATAAAGTATGGCAAGGTACAAAAGTAAGGGTACTTTTGTACTACTTTTGTAATTATGAGTATTGCGTATTTTTGATCACTTCTGATTGAATAAACTTGTTCGCCAAACAATGGATTATTTTTTGTTTTAAAATTACATTTCTTCTTCTTCGTTGGTGGTGCTAAAACGCACGGAATCCAAATTAAAGCGAAGAAGAAGACGAAGCGACTGCAGCCCATTCAGTCAAAATGGCGAACCTCGAACGCAACTGGAGGGACCACCGCGACGACGGAGGTGATATCTGTGCTGTTTTAATCGCTTTAATTTATTTTAAACGCGCTTTTCAATTTAGTTTGTGTCTGCATTGCTTCTCATATTCCCAAATTAGGAAGAAAACACGTCACTTGTAGAGCCCTTTCTAAAATGTAACGAGCCAAAAAAGTAGGTGTTGTTTAGCAAAGATACCATTGTCGTAGGTTGAAATTACGTTGGAAAAATACAGCTATTCAACAACGTATTATTGTGCTTACGTGCTATGTTTACAAGAGGTAATGATGTAATGTAATGATTTGGACTGATAGCTTTGCTCAAATTCGTATCAATTGTGAACATATCTCAAGATGGGCAGTGCACGCATGAACTAAATTTGAGCGTTTCATGTGTCACATTTGGTGTCTACAAACATAGGCGTGCAGGTAATGTTGTTATTTAGTTCTTTGTAACAAACCCGTTGTTCACCTTGGTGAGTTGTCTTGCCTCAAGCAGGGCCGCTGGAGGAGGGAGGCAGAGTGAAAACTAAGCCTGTCTCTTGTAGCACGGTGGGCGGAGGAGCGAGCAAACTCAAACGCACATCCCAGCATCTTTCATCTGAGGATGACGACGAAACCTCGACAGAGCCACCAGCGCCCCGCAAAGCCTCCAAAATAGGCTTTGGCATGAGCAGCAACACGGGGAAAAAGTCCAATCCCATATTGATCAAGCTTGGAGCAAGTGTGAGTCGGTTTGGTCTTTGATTGGGTTATTTGTTGAGCTGGTTGTGATGGGCAGCCTCAGCTTCTGGGGGACCTTCTGAAATTTGTGGTTTAAATCTGGGCTCCAGCATTCCTGTGTGGAATTTGCATGTTTTCTTTGGGTACTCTGGTTTCCTCCAAAATCCTAAAAACATGCATGTTAGTGCAATTGACTCAGATTTGTCCTTAGGTGTGACTATAAGTGTGACTCTTTGTTTGTCAAAGGATATATGGCAAAAGTAGTTGCAAACCGTACTTAGGTAGATGTACACATACCTAAATAAACAATAAAACATAGACTATTGCATATATGTGTATGTATATTATGTATATGTATATGTTTTATATATATATGTGTATATGTTTTATATATATATATATGTATATATGTATACGTTTTATATATATATATATGTATATGTTTTATATATATGTATATGCTTTATGGGTTTTTTTTCCCCACCACTGGGTTTAAGGGAGGGTAAAGACAAGCCTTCAACGTTACTAAAGCAAAGCGAGAATCTTTTGAATGTTTTTCTTGGCCTTGAGAGATAAGCAGCAGCTCAGCTTGCGTAAGCTTTGCTCACTTGCGACCTGAATAAGGGCAAGTAATATGGAGTTGAGGAAACATGTTGAAGCCCAAAATGCTGTAATATTTAATTTCCTTCTGGACTCACTGTGTTGCCTTAGAAACCCAAAGAGCCTGTACCAACAGCCCCTCCAAAAAAGGTTGGACTGGCATCCGTTTTCAACGAGGATGATGATGTAAGTACTAGAATAGATTGAAGCTGCCTATTATGCTCTGCAAAACATCAAAATAGCAAGGTCCTTCTTGATGTATGTTTTTATAATTGAGGTATTGTAAGGTCACAGCTTTGATATGACTCAGAGAAGCAAGGAGATGGGGCAGGTTATTAATTTTTTCTCTTAGTGCAGGGATAATAAATATTCTTAAAGACATGCCTGAATTCGATACTGTATTTCTTCATCTCACATGGACAACCACATTTCCACAACGGTACACACATTCAAACACATGACCATTCCTGTTGACATGTTTGTATACGAAACCAAAAGACATGTACAAGTGCGGCTCTCACTCGCCCAAAGACCACCGATGTAAATGAGCTGCTAAGTAAAGTCTTGTCACCTTGCAGAGCGAGCCGGAGGAGATGCCCCCAGAGGCAAAGATGAGGATGAAGAACATCGGCAGGTACGTACACAACTACATTGTTTTATTTCAGGATTTCAGCCAAATCCTGTCACTAGTGATTCCCCAACATAAAAGCATTGCTTTGGCGCTGTTTTTTGGCATCTTGGTGATGGAAGGGAGTTGAGGAGCTCCATTTAGATAAACGTTGTGCTTTGCCGCCATTTTGTTGTATCTTGATGCCAAGGACCTCCAGTGGGGCCAATAAGTATTGGGCAGCCTAAAAATGTGCAAGTTCACCCATTTGAAAAGATAAGAGAGGTTTGTCATTTTCATCATAGGTACACATCAAGCGTGAGAGACGATGTAAAAGAAAATCACATTGTATGATTTTTAAACTATTTATGAAAATGGATGGCCAATAACTTTTAATACTTTGTAATGTAGCCTTGGTTGACAATGACAGATATCAAACGCTTGGTGTTGTTCTTGACCAGGTCTTACACACGCTTTAGTTGGTATTTTGGCCCACTCCCCTGCACAGAGCTTGTCTGTGATGTTTAAGCGCTGTCGCTCGGCAACACAGAGTTTCCACTCCCACCACGGGTTTTCGATTGGGTTGAGGTCCGGAGACTGGCTAGGCCACTCCAGAACCTTGATGTGCTTTTTACGGAGCCACTCATTGGTTTTCCTGGCCGTGTGTTTTGGATCGTTATCATGCTGGAAGACCCAGCTACGTTTCATCTTCAATTCTCTGACCGAGGGAAGGAGGTTTTTACCCAAAATGTCACAATACATGGCCCCATTCATCTAGGCACTGATACGGGCCAATCTTCCTGTCCCTTTTGCAGAAAAGCATCACCAAAACGTGATGTTTCCACCCCTATGCTTCACAGTAGGTATGGTGTTCTTGGGATGCAACACAGCATTCTTCTTCGTCCAAACATGGCGAGTGACGTTGAAACCATCTCACCTGACTGCCTCACATTCTCCCAATCCTCCTCTTGATCATCCGGATGGTCTTTAGCAAATTTCAGACAGGCCCTTACATGATTTTTGCATAGTATGGGAACCTTATGGGCAATGCAGGATTTCACCCTATGATGACGTAGTGTGTTACTTATTGTCATCTTTGTGGTCTCAGCTGTCTTCAAATCATTGACTAGTTCCCGCCGTGTAGTTATGGGCTGAAGCTTCGCTGTTCTCAGGATCATTTGAACCCCACTCCACGTTGAGCTTTTCTCACAAAGTTGTTTACCAATTGCAGTTGGACACATCCCAAATTTGTGCACTTGCACAAATTTATCTCTGGTGTCTTTGAGTTGTTTGTTTTCTAGTTGCCCAATACTTATTGGCCATGCATTTTCATAAATCATACAATGTGATTTCCTGGACTTTTTAAAAATATATTTTTTTAATACATTCTGGTGTGTACCTATGATGTAATGAATGATGATTTACAAACCTCTTATCTTTTTAAATGAGTGAACTTATAGGCCGGTGATTCTCAATGTGTGGTATGCGGGCTCCCTCTAGTGCACAGGTGTCAAACTCAGGTTCTCGAGGGCATGTTTTAGATGTTTTCCTCCTCCAGCACACCTGATTGAAATGATCAACTCATCAGCAAGCTCTGCAGGAACCTGATAACGATCCTGATCATTTGAATGGGGAACATGTAAAACCTCCAGGATACCAGCCCTTGAGGACCGGAGTTTGACACTTGTGCTCAAGTAGCATGTGAAATTAAAAAAAAAAAATTATAGTCACAATCACAATTTTTATTTGTGTCAGTATTCAGGTAGAGTTCCCCCGCCCCCATATTTAAGTGCAGTGTTATAACCGTGCATTACTGGCAGTTTTTCACAATTAATGGCACATTTCAGTCCCTTTTTGGATTATTGTAAATTTCCCATTTAATATTCAACAATTTCTATTAAAAGTATTCATTTTAGGAAAAAAAGCTTCTCAAAATTAGGATTCATTTGTCCCCCCTTTTTTGTGTGTGTGTGTGTGTGTGAAATCCAATCAGCATTTAACATGTTGTTTTTCTGAAATCTTTTTAGGGAGACGCCGACTTCGGCTGGACCGAACTCCTTCAACAAGGGCAAGCAGGGCTTCTCTGATAATCAAAAGCTTTGGGAGAGGAAGCTGAAGGCACACACAGACAAATAGTGAAACAAAACATTTTCTTGCCACTCATGGCTTCTTAAGTCACAGTTAAATCACAGATGAGATCTCTACAAAGGCTTAAATAATTGGAGCCTCCACTTTGAGGATGCCCTACAATGGATATACTTTAAGCCTTTTTGTGATCTCGGTTATATGACCTTACAGCTGTGTGCTGAGCAATGAGAAACACAGCACTGTGTGATTAAGTCAAACGTGTGACATTTGCTGCACATTACATCTAATGGCCAATAAGAAAAGTTCACGGCTCTCTTTTCTTTCTGATTTTTCGTACGCGTAGCTGGCGAGGTGTACTTTACTTTTGAGCCGTTTTGTGCATACATGTAAATAGAAGTGTAATTGTCTTGTGTTTTTTTGCTTGTTTTATTCATAGTAGGATTGTAAAGGGGTGGAACATTTCCGGTGACTTTCCATGGGAAGTTGAAATGATGATTTTGGGAAATATTTTAAATTATGGATATTACCCAAGCAATGGCTTGTGACTGCAAAAGCTCGTTGATTGGGACACTCATAAGGCAAGGTGACACTGTTTTAGTCAGGATTCTGCTCAAATATAATTTGCCCAACTATAAATTCGTTAAGACTCAACCTTTAATTTTGTGAATTATTGGTTCATTATCATTCATTCCTATGGAAAGTTCCCAACATTGAAGATATCCAGATTTTTGCATCCCTTACACTTTTTTGTTGTTGTTGCATCATCAATTTAGTTTTTTGTTTGTTTTGCCAGCTGTGCCAGCTTATCCCATGCTCTGCCTATTGTTGTATTTTGGTGTTTTATCACTTTATGAAACTACATATGAACTGTCTCATTTTATTGGTCACCCAAAAAACTGAAATGTCATGTTTTAAGTGTGAAGCCATGCAAATATTTCCCCTTAAATAAAATAACATGGTAGTGGTAAGCCCTTGTCATAGACAAGGAGTACCAGAAAACAGCCCTTTAATTGATGCCTGATATTAAGGAAAAAATGATATACCTGGAGGGAGAACAACTGAAATCACTAAGATTTGAAGAATTCAAAGAATTGAAGAATTTTTTTTGCTTTAATCTTATTTCCATTGTGTTACCTGCAACTTTGAAATTAACAATATAACATTTGAATTTCAGAATTGGTAACCTGAACTCTATGACTACACACTATAGAACATTGTTTTAACAGTCCAATAAACATTTTGGAAGATATTTTTGTGTTATGTTGTTCTTGTTTGTCATAAAAAAAATGCGAATACCAGCACACATAAAACATTGAAGTTTCATTTCCAAGTTCAACTGTTTTTTCTGTTGCACATTATGTTGATCTGTGCATTTTGTTAGCCGATACTGCGCATCTGTACTCGTAGTCGCTTTAAAGCAGCAATGGGCAAGAATTCAACTTTATTAAAACGTTTTCACAACCCTTTTGATGAAACGTTGACTTACAAGTAGTTGAATGGACTTTTGTCATGCCCTCGGGGGGTCTGTATCGTTCTTACTGGCACTAAGCAATTTTGAGGAGGATGGAAGCAACCCTGGCACACCAAAAAATGCAAATGTCCCGAATTGCTTTATGGAATACTTCCTCCTTTCGCTATAAGGACGGAAGTTGATTCGAACATCTACGAGCTATTATTGGTGCCATGGCAGAAGTCCCAAAACAAACAAAAAACTAAAAGTATTGTTTAAACAAAATTAGATTCATTACCTCATCGCTATTCGTCTTTAACACAGCCACTGGAAATACAAATGTAATTCAGTCCAACTTACAGGCCAGCGAGAGCTCAGGATTTCACGACACTACGCGCTGGCGCGCATGGGAAATGTGGTTGACGTTTGTCAAAACACTACCGCTTCTTTTCCACATGGCGCCGCCATAATCAACAAAAACGGACATATGATACAGTGTCGCTTTAATACTATGATACTGATAAAAGTATGGCAGATGGAGATCATTTCTACAAAGACAGTCAACCATGCTTGTTTCAAACTGTTTATGAACACAACCAGTTTGTTTATTGTTACAAAATAAAGAGAATTACACATTGAACATTTAAAGCAAGGTCAAAAAGTATGATAACTCATAATTCCAAAATCCTGAAACCATCTTAACGAAATTAGCATTGCTGTTGTGGTGTAAACCTTAAAACAAAAATATACTCGAACACAGAAAGATGATATAACCCTGTGAGAAATTAGTAATACCAATGCAGCTTGCTTAGCCGCGGCTGTCTTTATGTCGTTATTATCACATATTATATGCATGTGTGAACCATAAAGCCCCCTGGAGGCCAAGATGTGCACAACAGAAGCAGTAGATATACAGTACCTTCTGGGCTGACAGAGTAAGAGCCATTTTAGCTTATGTGGCTATACTTAATAATAAACGTATAAAATTCAAGTATCCCTAAAATGCATTCAATCCCAGGGATGTATTTTTATGTCTTTTAAGAATCCAGAAATTCAATCAAAGGTATGTATTTATGTCTTTTACTGGTGCACTTTTATCGCGTTGGAACATAAAGAAGGGTCTGAAAATGGCTGCCCTTGACTAAGTTTTAAGTCTTGAATTTGAATTCGTATTATTGAACAAGATATATTTGAAATAAAACATTTCCATCATAATTGCAGGATATAATGGCATTGTTGAGTATAAGTACTTGACTACTTTGTATCGGCAAGTACTCAAATGTAATTACTTGTTACTCATGTTCGTTTTGGAAAAAAAGTGGCATCAATGCATCCCTTTTCCCAACTCTTGGCTTCTGTGATCGTTGTGTCCAAAATGAGCATGCGAAATGACTCTAGTGACATGTCCTATTCTTTGTTTGGGTAAGGCCTTCCTCAGCGACCTCCAGAATTTCCCATTCGCGCTTTCAGTTTGTCTCATATTCCAGTCCAGGCTGGGTAGCACCTTCAAGGCCCTTTGGACCACTGAGGGCAGAGGCGGCTCTGGCTCTATGAAATATGTGGACGTTCTACTTGTCTGTATCAGCAGAATTTTAAGAGTAGAGCTCTGCAACAAAACCTTAGAAGACAAAAGAGTAAGTTATTAGTGGGTTTTGCTGTGATAAATAAAAAATAAATGATTATCAAAAACAAATGTACTGGTAGCTCCCGAAGTATTTGGACAATGACAGAGTTTGATTCTTCCCTGCATAGACCACAGTAATTGTTTGGAAAGAAAACATGAACATGGCTTCACAAAATTGTGGGATTCACTATTTGGGAAATTACAACCCTTTTATGCAGACCACAGTTGACATTCACCCCAAAAATTTAAACTGTCATAGAATTAAAAGGCCTTTGCAGAGAGGTTTCTTTCTTGTGAACGTGGGTTCGTTTTTTGTTTTTTTTTGTCGAGGAGCATGTATACCACAAAATGTACATTATCACCTGAGCAGGAATATTCATCAGCCGAATGATGATTACCGGGCAAGTAATTTTATTTAATGTATGTGAGATTGTGCTGTCAATGATGCTAAGAACATAAGCGTCAGTTTCATGTGCAAAGCAGTGGAAAACAATGAATTTGCTGAAAATACAGCCAATGGGAAGGGAGTAGGCGGTGAAAAAAATAGGCTTGAGGATGGAGCCCTGGGGAACACCTGTGGTAACTGAGGATTGGATCACATATTTCTCGTGTGTGTGTGTGTGTGTGTGTGTGTGTGTGTGTGTGAGAGAGAGAGGTATTTTGGTTAGTGTAAGAGGAGTGGATGACAGCTAAAAAGTTCAATTTTTCTGTTATTAATGAATGCAAGAGGTTTTGACTTGCCCGAATTCCTGATTCCAGAACAAACACTGCATTGCTATTGGACAAATATTCCGCAGACACAACACAGATGAGGATTTGACTTCTTCGGATTGCATGCACCACATCGTTTGTGTAGGCTGCCAAGCAAAAATAGATGTCATTAGAAACCACGACCCCACTTGCCGAGAATTGATCCTCTGACCTCCACCAGGAAGCATGTCCCTCTCCAGCAAACAGAGGCGATACCCCCACATATCTTCCAAAACCATGGTAATCAGCACCTCAGGTGGCCTCAAGTCACCGATAACATGCTCCGAGTTGAATGGTTCAAGTGTGGAGGAATAATCTGCAAAATGGATATGTTCTTGTTTTGTTTTTTTTCCCCCTCCAACTTCAGTTGACCTGAAAACATGTCCCCCTACCATGTGATTCTGGTCGTGAGGAGAGCGTCAAACCTGCTTCCTTGTGTGGAGTTGTCCACACATAAGACAAAAACACGTCAAACTCTTTCTCATCTGACAGAGGGGGAAAAGACAGTCGTTGCTTGGATAAATAAAATGAGGCATTTTGAATACATTTCAATACACAGCTGCTGCCTAACCCTAAACAGTTGTACATATTTATGTTTAGTATGTACAGTATGATCATTCCTATGCTTTTTCAGTCTTTCACTCAAGATTGCCACATGAGGTACATGTTTTTGCTGGCAAATGTGATGGTCACATAGACGTTGGCGAACGCTGTCTCATAAATATATACATGTGAATATGTTTTGTGAGTTACACGTCACCCTTCAAAGACCAACACATGCGCGTGTCTGCTAAAAATTGACCTGGAGAGAAAGCGGCGGAGCCGATAAAATGACATGTTGCTGCTGTCAGGCGAAATCCTTGAACCTCCAAAATGATGACTTGACAAAAAAAAATTGTTCAACATGATTTAACATTGCATTAACATTTCCAACACTTCAGATTGGTATATAATAATTTGTAAAAAAATAAATAAAAAATAACACCCACATGTGTGGACTGACCAATAGTACAGATTTGGGTAAAAGGACTGTCACTAACATTTGATATAATTAGGTCCTATCTCGGTGGCGCTATCGACGGTACTTGAGACAGTTTTGAGAGCTCAACTTTCCTGTTGTGGTAGAATTTGGAGGTGCCGTGAAACCACATCCTGTGAAGCTGAACGTCTGCATGCATTTATGGTTGGCCGTTGAACATCTACTGATACGTCTCCCACTGCGTGTGTGTGCATGTGCATGTGCGTGCGTGTGAGCGTTGCATTCCCACCTTCATCAACTTTTCCACTTTGGAAGCGTAATTTGTAGATAAGTTGTAGTTCCAACCATTTCACACGCAAAACAATGCCCACCCCAACAACCAAAAGCAATGATGTAATTGGATAACCAACCAATGATGGCCATTTCTCTGTAAGTAAAACATATGGGTTATACTGTAGGTTGTCTATTAAAAGTGTAATACTTAATACTGTAATAGTATATTTGGCTTTTTCGGGGCAGCAGAATCAAGCTTGACCTGACATACTGGTAATGGCTCGCTGTACTTGGAACTTTATACTGTGTGTATTAGAAGTAATTGGATAACAATAAGTTATTGTAAGTGGATACTTGTTTGTACCGGTACTTCAATAAAGTGACAATAAAAAAAATTAAGAAGCATACTTTTGATTTTCCTTTTGAGCTTGACCGTGACACTGCTGTTGCCAAAAGAGTTTGAGGCCACGCAAGTGTATGTGTGATTCAGGTGAAGAGCCGTCACTTCCTGTATGATAGCCTCGTGTGTGACCATGAACTCTTTAAATGTCACCTTCTCCTGTCTGAAGCAAATGGACAATGGAAAATCATTTATGTTTCAAAATAAAACATTCCCTCAATTATTAGCAATGACCAAATATGTGACAAGAAAGCTTGATCTTTAAAGGGAATTAATTACACTGTGACAATGACTCACTCCCGGCTCTCTGTGTGTAGCAGAGTTCTGTTGTCCACATTGTTTCTGTAGTTTATGTACCATTGCACCTGTCGGGAAAAGTGGACCTCAAAAGGAAAATGTACCAGACACGTCAGAGTGTGGGGCTCCCCTAAAACGAGAGAAACAAACAAACAAACAAAAATATGAATAAAATCATCAAGACTTTCCAATGTAACAATTCATCTTGACGGTGGAAAGGAAGCACTACTGTACTCAATACTTTTTTAAACACTATTATATGCTATATATCTGGTCATTTGAGAGTTGGTGGTTTGTATAAATGTGATGTGACATTGGTGGAAGAGTTGAATTAAGTCTGGTAAATCCCCCCTGAAGGTCCAGGTATCAAAAAAGCACAGCCCATCGCTGGCTGGAATGCTACTTTAAAGAGGAATTCAACCCCAACATTTCCCTTACAATATTACGTTCTATGCAGGTGCACTAGTCGAAACACGGCAATCTGATTAATATTGGGTTTGTGGAATATGGGTTAAGCAGTAAAATCCACCCAGTTTTGCCTTGTACTGCCACTTTCTGTCGACTGAAAATGACATCACAGTTGTTCAGGGCTCAGATCATGACCAATCATGGCTCAGCTTCAGAAAACAAGTGAGCCGTGATTGGTCGTTATCTGAGCCCCGAGCAACTGTCGGCTGAACATTTTCAGTCGACGAAAGTGACAAAATGGCCGCTCCCTGAGATGGCAAGAAACTGCTGCTTAACTAGTTCTCTCCAAATGCAATATTAATCGGAATGCTGTGTTTCGACTAGTGAAGGCGCATAGAACATATTATTGCAAATAATTGTGTGGGGTTGACTTCCCCTTTAATGTATTTAAATTATTTCATTCGGTTGTACAGTGCTTACCGAACTCCACTTCCAGTGCTGTGCTGCCATCGGGTAATGTAATCCTTGGAGAGGCACCCACTTTAGAGGCTGATGAAAGGACATGTGTTCATTTATCTATTTTACAGAATGCCAACAGATAAAGTTAAGACGTTACCACATTGTACATTTACTGTATATGGATGGGGGGAAAAAAAACAAGCACAGTGAATCCCCACATATTCCCAGAAAAAAATTCTGATAATCACTTTTTTTTAACCCCTCCGCTGTCACGCGTTGAAAATCTCAGGCAATGCTTCTGTTGCCAAAGAAATTTAAGTATTGCTTAGGCACCATCTTGTGGAATCTTGGTGCCAAGGAATGACTTCAGAAGTTTCATTCAGACAAAAGTAGTGCTTTTGCCTCATCTCGGTGTCAAGGATGACTATGTTTAAGTCCGTTGACAAAAATATTGTTTGAGGCCATCTTGTGCCAGTTTGGTGCCAAGCAACTAAGTTGAAGTGAGTCGCGGAGCTTCATTTGGGCAAAAGTAGTGGTCTGGTACCATCTTGTGGCATCTTGGCACCAATGAACTATGCTAAGGTGAGTGGAGGAGCGTCATTTACTCACAAGCACTGCTTTACCACCATTTTGCGGCATCTTGGTGCCAAGGAACTATGTTGAAGTGACTTTAGGAACATTTAGACCTTGGTCGCCATTTTGTGGTAATTGTGGACAGTGTACTGTATTTTTAGGGGTCAGTCAAGGGCTCGGTCCCTGCCACCCCTATTAACTCATTCACCGCCAGACATTTCCAGACACTCTTTTGCCCTAACGTTAGGGAAAAAAAAGAAAAAAAATATAAACAAGTTCCTGGGACTGAATGGCTGGACTGTGAAACCACAAGTAAATCCGTTAATGGCAGTGAAAGAGTTAACAGGGGAACGCTGCGAAGCTAACAGGATAGAATTCTATCACACGCATGCGCACACACACAGGGAGGGCACTTACGTATGGCAGTTACGTTAACAGGTCTCCTGAAGGTCCATTCGACTCCTTGTTCTGTGAAGTGTTTATCACAAAAATATCGCCCTGTGTCGTATTGGCTAACTGTGCAGAGATGTAACTGGCCGTTCTCCACGCAGGAGGCACGATGCATTTCTGACATACTTCTGTTAGCCTGAGGCAAAGCACATCCGACCGAGTCCTTCTATTATCTTTAAGATCTGAGAATTGTGCATATGTCTGCCTATTTATCTCACCTTGTACCAGGTGACACCTGTGTTAATTGTACAGTTGAAACCGGGGCAGGGGATTATTCCTCCTTTACCCACATACAGTGTGACACCCCACTCAGGCTTGAAACATGGCAGGTGCTGTATTTCCAACACCTGGAGATAGAGGAACATTTTGCTGCCATTTGACAGCATAAGACATCCCAAAAATGTATTTAGGGGAAATTCAGAAGGAAATTGTGAGAAAACACAAAACAAAGCATTGTCTCTCTCTGTTTTTTTTTGGATTTTTTGATTTTAGAGAGAGAAGGGGAGAGAGAGAGAGAGAGAGAGAGAGAGAGAGAGAGAGAGACTGTACTGTGCAGCACTGGTTGTAGCAGAACTTTTTCAAAACCTACTTAGGCTCTGCAAGTACCGCCTAAATGTTCAAAATTGAAACGCATTGTAGGCTCACGTGTTTTCAAAAATTAGGCAGAAGTAAGAGTATTTTTCAAATTATTGTCAGCCACTGTAGCATTAGGCACGGTTTAACATGAATAAATGTAGGTACAAGAAAATGAATGACTCAAATACTCAAAAATTAATTGCACATAAAAGTTACATAAAAATACATTTTGGGGGAAAAAAAACTGTTCTACATGATTAAATGTAAATGTATTCTACATAAAAGTCAAATACATCTGAACTGTACCTAATAAATGTACTGTGATTAATGATAAAGATATGTTATTCAACTTCCGTCTTTTTTTTTTAACTAACACGAGCGCACACAAAAATAATAATCATTACCCAGTAAGCAAAGTGTAATTTCCTGAATGTTTGGCTTCTGTTAGGAACTCCCTTCCACAGTCAAAATGAAAGCCTCCATTTTCTCCTCCATTTATCTTGTACCATGTCACCTTGTTGTTGGTGCACGGCATCAGAAACATTTCACCCTCCACAAGTCGATAGTGCTGCTGTGGCGTGGTTATGCGATGACCTCGAGATAAAGCAGAGAAAACACATTAGGCGTAAACAAGTTCAATTTAAACAACAAACATTCTTTTGGCTCCAAAACAAATACCTGTTTTATAATGTTGATTGCTTTTCACACAGCATCCTTCCAAGAAAACGGGAAATATCCAAAACAGCAGAACATATCCAGTTTGCATCCTGTTGAAATGATCACAAACCAGCGCGCGCTTGAGTGGCGGAGCAGAATTTTTCATTCGAGGGGATGAAGATGGTGAAGAAGTTGTTTGTACGCAGCGGCTTCCTGTGTTGGTGCGTCGACAGTTCATGAGATCATGGAAATTGCCCCAGTGTTCGTGCTTGTTGAAAGCCGTACTACAAATATGTGAACTTCAAAAGAATTTCACAGTTGTAATGTGTGACACAAGCACATTGCCCCGTAAGAAACTGCGCATGCGGCATGTAATTAAAACAACACATTTATTAGTTCAAAGGCCAATACAATGCAATCTGTTTCAGTGTAGTAGCAGGTTATGCCAAAACTTGATGTGCTGTCGATGGAACACAATTAAGAGGAAGTCCTCTACGAACCAAAGGGGATACAGTATAATTATGGATGTCCAGTCCCGGCCCAGAAATTCACCGGCCAATGGACATATTTTCCCCAAATTCACGATGGCCACACCATCCCTGGTCACATCGCAAGCGAGCCCGATGGCATTTTGATGTCAGATCGCAAGATTAATAACTCTATTTTGGTCCAACTCTTGTTTATATTGGGTGTAATTCAACTGATGACTAGTAGACGGCAGCACATTTATTTAGTTTGGGATGGTATAAATTATTAAGCAGTAGAACGAAACAGGAAGTATTTCAGCACAGCCTAGTTTTTGTTGAAAATGTTTGAATGTGATCCGCTTTCATCCTGATTTTTACCGCCACCGAAAGCAACGGCTGTAGGTTCATTATATAATGTACATATATGTATATGTATATATTAGGGCTGTCAAAATTAAAGCATTAACTATGGAGATTTATTTTAATTTCATAACACACTAAGAAAAATTTACTCAGTTAACTCAATCACTGTCGCAAAGACGGACTTTTAGGTAGTTTTACTTTAAAAAGATGCACATTGGAGAGATCCAAAATAATTTTCACATTTTGAAAAGCCAAATTCAAATGCCATAATAGTTGTACGTCTTTGGTGTATCATTAAATTGTTGTGTTTTATACAATACAACATATTACAACTTTATTTTTATAGCGCATTTCATAACAGCTACAGCTGTAACAAAGTACTTTACATTTCAACAACAAAACAGCAATAATATAACAAGTGAAAGCAATAAATGACAACACAAAATACAATAGACTCCGGAAAACAGCAGAAAACCATCAGTCTCACGTTGGCTCAAAAGCTGGAAAAGAATCGTATTCAAGGATCAAAGAAAGCTATTAGAACAGTCTTTGAATCAAAATATAGTTTAAAATTTTTCCATATTAATTCCAAGATTTTACTGAAGTAAATATCGGTTTCAAGCTTTGTAAATAATTGTAGTTGAAAAATACGATTAATTATGGAAATGTATGCGATTAATTAGTTAAAATATTTTAATCGTTTGACAGCACTAATATATATATATATATATATATATATATATATATATATATATATATATATATATATATATATATATATATATATACACACACATATATATATATATATATATACACACATATATATATATACACACATATATATATATACACACACATATATATATATATACACATATATATATATACACACACACATATATATATATACACATATATATACACATATATATACACATATATATATATACACACACTGTATATATGTACTTGAGGTTGTCGAGGACAATTTAGCACGGAAGAGCTTCTAATGGAAAAGCTTTGTTTCCATTGCATGTTGCCGGCAGGTGATAGCGGAGCTTCTTCCAGAAGGCAGAAGAAGGTGGCAGGGAACTTAAGCCCTTCCATGTGACACAGTGGCCGGTCTTCTCAAGGAGTTGGAAAGCCTCTGGTACGGTATCCCATTTTGCTCCTTCTGTATTTTCAGGTTTGATGACAACCAAGCTCGTCTTGCGTTCCACTAGGGCTGTGTGGATGGCACTCAACATGCCAGTCTCCAGACTCTGAGTCACAGGGGAAGGTATCAGGACCACCGATTGACTTTGTTCTATGCAGTCTAGCAACGCCTCGGCTACAGCTGCGACAGACCAGCAGAACTGTACGTTAGCTGAGAGTGATTTGAATCAAATTATGAAAATGAAATAGAATACCTTTTCCTGGTTGTGCATCCCGATCAAAGACGCAGAGTTTATAACCAAAATTCTCTTCTAGAACATTTTCCAGCCACTTTGTATCACCTTGTTTTAGTCCTGTGACTTTGTCGCTCTTATAACACATCAGAAACACATCATAGGTCTTCCCATCTAAAAGTTAAAAAAAAAAAAAAAAAAATATTATTGTAGCTCAGTGGTGCCTTGAGTTATCAGTAACCCGATGAGTTTTTCCACATACAGTACGAACCAACGTTATGCTGATTTTTTTTTTTTTTAAACTTGAGATGCGAGCGC
This sequence comes from Filicampus tigris, assembly GCF_054856515.1. Lineage (NCBI taxonomy): Eukaryota > Metazoa > Chordata > Actinopteri > Syngnathiformes > Syngnathidae > Filicampus > Filicampus tigris. The sequence continues at coordinate 21,467,900 of NC_141219.1, read as the reverse complement.
TGTATGATGCCAGTGAACTCAACTAACTTCACAACAATCAGCAGCTTGGTAAATAGTGAACAATTCTTCAAAAAAGAGGCTTCAAGCAGATGTTTTTTGACACTTCCAGTTTCTGAAGTTCACTCTCAGACAAAACAATAACTGTTTTAAAATCTGCAAAAATCATTTCCTATGGTTGCGCAAACAGTGTAATGAAGAACAACAACATCAAGATAAGCCACCAAGGTGAGTGACTCTCACCTGAGGTTCTCCTATGGCAGCCCAGAGTATCTCGTAGGAAGAGAATGATTTCAACTTTAAATTTGACATAGACAATGACAATTGCAGCCATTACTGCCACAATAACCACTGGGCAGAGCACCACAGACATGTGGGAAGGTTGATCTGAAAGGAGAAATAAAACACCCAATACAGAGAACAGAAATGATCTATCAGACAGATAATAACATTAAACATTGGCGGCTGGTCAATAGAGGGCACTGAAGACCTAAAATAATCCAAGTTAACAGTTAACTGAATGAATGAACGGAACTATATTGCTCTTATTTTCATTCATTTTTTGGTTGTATATTGCAATACTGTGGTCAATTTTGCCTTGCCTTTTTGTGTATTGTTCTGGATGATGTTAAAAGACAGAAGGAAGTATTTAAACTGTTAAATTATTGATGAGAAATAGGGATGGGATTAAATACATTTTTCTTCTTCCCACTTCTTTTCGAGTGTTAATGATTTGATTTGAATATCGAACCTGTATATTTTCTGCTTTAAGTATTGCTCATGTCTTTTTTGTTTGTTGTTTGTAGGTAGGTCATATATGTTTCATTAGTCACTTTGCTCGAAACAAATGAAAAAAAAAAAGAAAGAAAGAAGAAAGATTGACAAAAAGTTTTTAAAAAACGCCATCCATCCATTATCTGAACCGCTTATCCTTGTGAAATAAAACTATTTTTAAATATATTTATGTCTATTATTGTATGTGCAGGGTAAATATCAGAAGTTGTTTTGTTCCGTTGTCTGATTTCATTTCTGGTCTGGGGCGCATAAATCTTCTGCATTTAAATGTTGGTCGTGAAAGTGGAACATGCAGCGCTATATATTTATTGAGGTGGAACTTGATGGAAAAAAGTTCACAAAACAATTGACTAGAGCATGCTAGTCAGTTGTACGTTTAGAACGCTGGATAGGTCCATTGGACATCATCAATCAGCTGTAGAGTAGGTTTTAAAATTTTGCTACTACTCGCTGAGGGTTTGGGTCCTGAAAACATTAAAGAAATGCTAATTGAATATAAACTCCACAAGCGCTCTGAGGTTGGCAGACTCGGGTCAATTCGTGGAGCCCAGAGTTCAAAGTAAACACGGTCAAGTGGCATTTAGCAGTTATGCTGCATGAAAACGGAATAAACTGACAACAGAAGTGTAGTCAGCCTCCAGTGTAAATGCGTTGAAAGCAACACTAAGGAACTTTTTAACGTTCATGAAATATTTTCGTAAGTCTTCTGAGGAAATAACTTTGAGGTGGAAAAACTAGATGCTTTTTTTTTTTCTTTTTTCTTTTTTTTTTCAACCCATGTATTTGATTTAGGTCTACAGCTATTAAAATTTTGTAAATGAATTTGGCCGTCCTTTAGGCTATTTTAGAAAGCTACTTTTTATTACTTTACTTCTAAATGTCTTCAAATGCTGTGTCACCCTTTAGATGTTTTGTTTGTAAATGCTTGTAGGTGTTGTGTCCTTGCTTGGGTGAAGCACATTGAGTTGCCTTGTGAAGGAAATGTGCTATATAAATTAAACTGCCTTGCCATCAAAATAATAGTCAAAATGTTCATAATTTAGACAGCAGTACTTCTTAAATCCTTACTGTATCTCCTCTGTATCACAATTCCTTAAACTCTTTAGCAACTTTCTTGTCACTTCTAGTGAAAACAAATTACTTTAATCTCAAAGGAAAGGTCGGGATTTTGTCCATGCAACGCAAAGTTTCAATGAGACTTGAGCAAACACTCCCAGCTCAGCTGCAAAGGTTGTCTAGATTTGTATAAACTATGCATGGAGGTTTTACAAGATGAGCCATTTAATTTGATATCCATCGATCAATCTTACCATTTTTGGCCAAGGTGATGGTGACAAAGCTAGGGTAGTCAGAGCTGGATTGCATTTTACAGGTGTAACTACTCGATAGATCGTCCTCTGTTACTCCTTTGAACACCAGGTTTACTGTTTTTTTTACTCCTTCAGTCATATTTTCCCTATATAATGAGATCAGAACAGTAAGATTAGGAGGCAAGTTGAAATCTGTTCATAAATTTTGCATGTCGATTGTTTACCATGTATAATTGTAGAATACTGGGAAGGAGTCATTCATTTCCACAAATGTGTCCTCCCTTAGCCAAAACAAAGAACTGGGGAATGAATAAAGCACAGCTTCACATTTAATCACAGCCGGTGAACCTGAAAAAGCAGTTTGAGGGGGGAAAAAAAAAAAAAGAGTTGGTAGACAAGAGTGAGGGTCACAGTATAGTGGTTCACATGTCTAGCTTGGGCGCAGCCAGTGTGGGATTGATTGAAAGCTCAAAGAGTGCACAGGTGTGATAGTGAGAGTGGATGGTCACCTATCTCTATGTGCTCTGCGATTGACTGAGACATTTTCAGTTGGCTTTCTGCCCAACGTTTATTGGGATAGAAATCATCTCCCTGTGGCTCTGAACAGGATAAGCAGTAGAAAATAGGTAGAAGGAATACAAGAGTGATGCTCACCTATATCCACATAAAAGGTTTCATTTGGCTTTGGGTATGAAATCACAGCATGTTTGTCCAAGTTTCCTATGAAAGTATAAAAGAAGAATTTCCACAGTGCCATGGAAACGTTTTTGTTCCGTGTCCTGATTTCTGGATGAACTGCTGAAGAGGTGTGTCTGGTGGAGGAACTTTAGCCATAGCAGACCACAGAATTCATTGTTTCATTAATCAGTACAAGTTGTTTAGGTCCTGAAGTAGGAAGGCAGCCATTACACTGTCCACCATCTGATGAGATGCATCAGAAAGTTCAACTTTGGTCTCGTCAGTCAAAAATAATATTTCTCCAAATGTTTTGCGGATCATCACGTTGAACAAACGTAAGATGACTTTTTGTGTTTTTATTTTTTGTTAACAGTGTTTTTTGGATGCCATTTTTGACCACTGTCTTTCTTAAAGTTGAGTAACCAATTTGGTGTGCAGTTCTTTAGATGTCGTTCTGGGTTCTTTTGTGATCTCCTTGTGGATGAGTCAGTGCACTCTTGGGAGTAACTTTGGAAAGGCTCAGCACTCTTCTCACTTTGCTCCATTTGTGGATTATGGCTCTAACCGTGGTTCGAAGGAGTTACAAAGTCTTTGAAAGAGCTTTTTAACCTTCTCCTGTCATGTCTGTGCTCTCAGGCTGTGGTTTTTTTTGTTTTGTTTTGTTGCAGCAACAGCCTGATTGATGAGGGCGGTTCCTTTGGGCTACACATCTGTTGGAGTTTTGTAATTATCTGCCTTTAAAAGTCAGCTGAAGCCATTAACCGGTGTCAGAGTATTGACTTGATCTCCTGCATAACCCAATGTTAGTCTAAACTCCTTGAACCTGCCATGTTTTTTGATCTTGTCTCGCCTCCTCGAGTTCTTGAAAAACTCGAGGTAAAAAAAAATGTTTTTGTAAGTGCATCTAGTCATTTTTGTTCATCCTTGCGTCCTTTCCGCAAGCTAGTCATTATCTTCACCGTCTTAGCGTGTGCGCTTTTTGTTATCATCCATTACTTGCCTTACTGTGTTGAACTTTGTAGTGTGTGCAGTTTTGTAATCTTTAGTTCAACCTCTTATCTGCTGCTGCGCTTTCTGGGATCCGCCCCCGAACACATTTCCAGACTGAAATGAATTTCAAGGACTTTGTCGTTGTTCTTGAATTCCTTTGGATTGCGACATGATTTCTCTTTGCGAGCATGTATCCTACTTCACTTTTTATGACAGGTACAAACAAATCAGACCTGGGTCAGAGAAGTTTTCTCATTTTTTCTTTCTTTTCTTTTGAGACCCCTAATAAAAATTTCATTTAGAAACTGCAATTCGTGTCAAGTTTGGGTGTCTTTTGTGAGCTATTAAAACTAGCTTGATGATCTGGAATGTTAAGACTGAAAATTTTGCAAAAAAAAAAAAGCCACATCTGCAATCATGAAGGGGGCAAATACTTTTCGGCTTACCCTGATTAGGCTCGACGTCCAACACCAACATATAGCTCATATTATAGATTTGACCATCAAACAGGTAAGGCCTGGTGCAGGTGTAGACGCCCTGGTCTGTGACTTCCACACTTGAGAAGTAGCTGTCAACTTCCTGCGCTAACATACCTTCCTACAGGGTAAATTAGAATATTCCATTCTTAATTCATTCAAATTATGAAAAATATTGAAAAATGATTTTAAATACCTTGTGCCATATAATGTCATAACTGGTGAAGTTGGGAATATTCGAGGGCGGGATATTGACATCCGGGCACTTCAAAGTGCAGGACTCCTCTGTGTAACATATCATCATATACTGAGTTCTGTCCTCCAGCTCTCTGGTCAATGTGGTGTACACAATCAGCCTTAACCAGAACTGCTCACTTTCATTTCTGTCATGTGCAGAAGGTTCGGAGTTAGATGTCTGCCTGTGGAAATTTTGTGCACCCAACCAGAAGAACACTTGTTGTTCACAGTCTCTGTTGGGGTTCATCCCAATAGGTGTGATTCCACTTTACCTTTGTGAGCATGAGTAGTTGCCCTGATGGTTTACTGAGGCAGCGAGAATAAAAAGGCTCCTGTCAAAAGACAGGAGACCCATCTGTCTCTGTTGAGCTGCTGACATGTTGCTCAGGTCCATCTGCAGCTTGTTCTCACTGGTCCATATCAGTGGACTGTGGTCAAGATCATTTCCTACCCGTTGACACTGCAGCACCACCATTTCACCCGCTTTGACATAAACTTCCTTGGGGGTCCTTGACACACACCTGCCTGTGGATTAGAGGTTTGTTCATTTTTAAGTGTAACCTTTCAATGGTTCATTTCAAAATTGGAGGATGGTTTCTGTGTTAGGTCTCAACATACATGTGGCCCTGTTACTAAAACCTTTGTAGCCGTTCTAGAGCACAGGTGTCAAATTCAAGACCCGGGGACCAGGGGTCCCACTTATCAACGCTGCGTACGCACAACACGGGGCCTGCGGATGCGTACACAATGTCCTGTACGCAATGTCCGGCGTTAAGTAGGTGACCCTCTCCCACAAAAATTGAGGGGGAAAAGTGTGCACATGAACGAAAATTCAGCGATGCAGTCGGTGAGGTGGTGAATTGAAGATCATGCCTCTGGAACACACGTCCGGTTTCACTTAGAATCAAACATTCGTCGTGCGGATTTATAGACTTTGCACTTTATGTGAAACTTTTGTTAACTGTTTTTATAAAGGCTTATGCTTTTTAAAGTGACCTTCTGGGTTAAATGAAGTGGAAACTCCAGAGGAATTAACAAAGGACACAAAACTACTCCATTCTTTTATCATCACTTTCTCACTTATTGTATATTGTCAATGAAAGACTGAACAGTGCTTCAATTTCCTGATCGTCTCAGGCGTTGATGACTCAATTTGCGACAATATGTCACACACAGACACAAAAAATAATCTTCCACAGCATCAAGGGGGGCGGGGTGGATTTACTTATTTCGGACGGTTGCACATGACAGATGACTGACGTAATTGTCTACTCTTAAAATGTATTAAATATAGTATAACAAATTGGGTTATCTGTGTTGTAGTGACATTTGTGTTTTGCTGAGTTGTTCCTTATGTTCACGATTGCTGAGCTAAAACATCCCAGCCACCAACGAAGCAGGCAGCTTTTTTTTTTTTTTTTTTTAGACTTTACTGAAAGATACGCAATTTTAATCACATTTTAATCATATGCGCAACCAATGTACAGAAATGACATACATTGAATAGGCTACTTTTGTCAGTGCAGCAACATTTGCATTCCCGAGTTGTATCCTCTGCGAGCGCACACCTGTGCCTGCTATCCATTGCTAGAGGAGCAGCTTTCTGTTTCTCCCTCCGTCCTGCCGCTTGTGTTTGTTGACCTTTTTTGTACGATGCCAACTTAGTAGGCCTTATCAAGGACTTAGGGAAAATGTCCTACAGATGCGTGTACTTACGCACGGTTTGATAGGTTGGATTTTTTTCGGATTTTGTGTTTACGTCCACTTTTAATTTGAATCTGATGCACTCTTTGATGAGTGAGGACCCAGATCCGGCCCGCCACACCATTCAATGTGACCTGCGAAAGCATGTGCGTCAATGTCCGTCCATGGTTCTTGCTAGAATCCGTACCAAAATTTAAAAATGTTATATGTATTAAATAATATTGATTGTATAATAATATTGACATTTTTTGTTACCAGAACCCTTTTTACAGTTACTTGAGCAACTATTAGACTTGACTTATGATTTCAAAACTAGTTAATCCATTAATATTTTATGCATATGAAATATGAGGGGATATTCCACATTTATATGGTTTCACAGTCATAACCGCCCTCCGAGGTAAACCAAAGTTGCACGGGACAAAAATGTATTTGACCTCAATGATCTCGAGGAAGGGAACAAAAAGCGAACTAAATAACTCAGCTGAAATGACATCAAGCTAACTACTCTGTACATGGGAAGACCTAAGGTAAGCCCTCTCTTACATTTTTTTTCCAGCCATAATGGAGTGTAACACAAACCCAAACCAACCCAACCATGCTTCTCATATTACCAGAAAAAGACATACCGGTAATCAGAGTTTTCCCTTTTTTTTTTCTTTTTGTTTTTTTGTACTACCTAGCTAAGTTTGTTTTGGACCAAGTAGCATAACAGCTAGCATGTATGCAAAAAGTCATGTCATCTGTCATGTCATCTTCCAAACCGCTTATCCTATACAGGGTCGCGGGGAGTTGCTGGAGCCTATCCCAGCCGTCAACGGGCGAAGGCAGACTACACCCCGAACTGGTCGCCAGCCAGTCGCAGGGCAGTATGCAAAAAGTCTAATTATATAATTAATTAACTTTCAAGTCATTATATTAGCATTGATTTGCAACCATGTTACTTTAACTTTAATGTTACTTTAATTAGAGCAATATTGGAAATAAACTGATTTATTAAATACCTTTATTTAATTGTAAAGGATTTATTCTGCATTTTTAAAAAAGTTTCTCAGGTACCCGAGTATGTGTTACAGTGTTTCCCCAAACACAGCAAAAATATATGATTTAGTAAATAATGTATCTCATAAAACGTATACAGTTGATGGTTATGCTGGCAAAATAAAATAAATGGTTCATTTTCCAAAAATATTGTTGCTTAAATTGCACTTCAGTTCTTGAATGACCCAAATGCATTTTTACATGTTGAAGCGAAATTTGTTGTTTTTTTTAAACCACATCCTCATTTGTGGGCATCAAAGAATCTCATGACTTAAAGAAAAAGGAACATTTCAGCAATATTCAATGTATTAATGTCACAAACAATAGGTCAATTTGTTGTTTCATCAACTATGCATGTCATGTCAGAGTTACAATACAATTAATAGTTCATAACAACTACAAAACATTCATAAATTCAAGTGCTTGATGCCACTAGTTAAACAGAAATCAACCTTTTGACAACTTCATTATGTGCATCAATCTGAATGAAATGCTGTATGCACATTTAACTGTTAAACAATAAATACACTACTCACAAAAAAGTATTGTGGATGTTGCTGTTCAGCCACAGAACATTAAGTTGATAAAAAGTACTGAAATATTAAATATTTGAACATATGAATTCAGAAGACTGGGGAAGTTAAAGTCACCTCTAAAAGTTACGGTGCATTTTAGGTTCATCTGGAAATGTTCAACATTTCATTAATTTTTTTTTTGTGAATGGTATATATGTGTATTTGTTTTCAATTACATCAAATAATAATCTTACTATTTATTCACTGACCTGTTAAAGATGCAAGTAGTAACAGCATTTGGAGCAGAGGCACTTTCATGATGATGATGGCTGTAGCAATTGTGAGCCCTAGAGACTTCCTTTCAAACACGTTCAGTGGTGTCTCGGTACATTTCTCTTAAAATGAAAGTGAAACTTCCAGAGAAAGCATCAAAAGCAGAAATCTTTGGAGTTTTTGAAATAAACAAATGTTTCTGACTCATGTGACTTATGAGGTTTCGGCCCAACGCCAGTGATATACAAAGTAATACACTCTAGAAACAGTTGGGTTATTACATTAAAGCAACACTGTGTCATATGTCAGTTTTTGTTGATTATGGCGACGCCATGTGGACAAAAGCGGTAGTGTTTTGACAAAAGTCAATCACATTTCCCATGCACGCCAGCGCTTAGTGAAAATCGTGAAATCCTGAGCTCTTGCTGGCCTGCAAGTTGGACTGAATTACATTTCTATTTCCAGTGGCTGTGTTAAAGACGAATAGCGATGAGGTAATGAATGTAATTTTGTTTAAACAATACTTTTAGGTTTTTGTTTTGGGACTTCTGCCATGGCACCAGTAATAGGCCATTTTGTCTTCTGTCGATTGAAAATGACATCACAACTGCTCACAACGACCAATCATGGCTCAGAATCAGAAAAGAGGTCAGCCGTGATTGAAATAAGAGGGAAAGCAAAGAATCTACTAGCTTCATGCTAGCATATAATACAAAATGGCATAGACACGGGCTAATGGAAATTATCATAGATGTTATGGTATTATTAAACCTTCAAACACAGCTGCTACTTCAACATGCACAGAGAAGCAAACGACTAATCGCAGCTGACCTGTTTTCTGAATTGAGCCGTGATTGGTCATTACCTGAGCCCTGAGTAGTTGTTATGTCATTTTCAGTCGACAGAAGACAAAATGGCCGCCCCCAGAGATGGCTAAAAACAAGTGCATTTTGCTGCTTAATTTACATTCCACAAACGCAAAATTAATCAGAATGCCGTATTTCAACTAGTGGGCCTGCTGGGAACATATTCTTGAAAAAAATATGTTTGGGTTGACGTCTCCTTTAAATAAAGCAGCTACATTACAACTCTTGACTCACTTCTTAGCCAGCTAATGACCTTTAAATAAACCTTTGCCGGTAGCATCTCTCCCGCCGCATCATGCTCGGACGCTTTTACTTTTTTTTGCTGGGTGGGGGCGGACGTAAGGACGGAACCGCTTTAAAAGAACGGGACGAAGGATGATAATTTTTATGAATAAGGACGGAGGGACAAGGACGGAGGACGAAAAAGGGCAAAAAAGGGTAAAGTGCCCAGCTCTGGTTTACTGTATTTATCCTGTTTTATTTTCCTTTCTTTTAGGCACAAACACAATTATTGGCTGCATGTAAATGTAGCCATTGACCTAAATTTCTTGGTAAAATGAAGAATGCAGACCTTGTCCACATAACGTTTTTTAGCCAATACGGTATATAATATTACTTTTTTTTCAGTCTTCTCAATATTCAGGGAAATTGACTGAGTGTGTCGCAAATGAAACAAAAAGGACCTTCAGAAAAAGAGCAATGAGTAAATTGCTGCCTTGACAAGAACTCAAAATTCTTCACGTGCGCTGTCACGTACAATGAAAAGCAAGCCATCAAAATTTCTTGGCCTACTTCGAATACTGTTTTCATTAATGCGTTTTGGTTGTTTTACTCTACTTTACAAGCTGTTATGATTCAGTCATGTGTTTTCATTGTGTGCTCCATAACGGTCTTTAAGTTGCCTCTGTGGGATGTGTAGTGTTGTACTTTTCCCAAGACAAGCTACATGCATGCTTTATAATCCTAAAAGGTATACATAGGATGTGTTGACATTCTAAGGGAGGTAAAACTGTGGTACTTTCATTTGGACTCTGAAGTGTGACTGTCCTCTGGATGACCCGAACGCACCACGATGGAACATGATCATGCCCCTGTCCATTACCGTGGGACGGACGTTAAACAAGAGCGCCTCGGCTGGGCCCCCGGGCAGCTCGGGAAGGATGGAGGCAGGAAAACAAAACAACACAAATCACTGGGAGTTCAAATCGTGTCAGTGTAGGTAATTAAATGAATTGAAAGTTAAGACAAAAGAAGCAGAAAAGAAGAAAATTACTTTTGTGGGAGGATTGATTCATTTAGTGAGTAATATTTATTGAATGGATTGCTTGTCATAGCATTGTCAGTGGTGTTGAAGTAACCAAGTAGAAATACTTAGTTACTGTACTGTACTTGAAGCGGCCCTGATGATCTGTGATGTCATTTCAGTAGACAGAAGTGACAAAATGGCCGCCCCCTGAGATGGGTAAAAACGGGTGGATTTTGTTGCTTAACTCATATTTCATGTGAATCATATTGTTTTGTTTCAACTAGTGGGCCTGCATAGAACATATTCTTGAAAAATATATATTTGCGTTCACTTCCCCTTGAAGCAGATTTTTCAGGTATCTGGACTTGAGCTTACTTTTCTGATAACTTTTTACATGTGAAAACATATCTGTAATTGTTATTACAATTTTTTTTTTAATTCTTACTTTCCTCAGTCTCCACTGATGACACAGCAAAATATTCCCCATCCATGAGAGAGAATTTTTGGATGTTTTGGCTACAAGAAAGATTTGAGGTAAACCTGTTGTGTCTTATGTCACTTGGAAAAGTTGCTGTTTTATGTGAAAATTGCTGTTGTAGCTAATTCAGCATTTTTTGTTACTCAGAATTGTTTGTCAGTAAAAATGATTTCTTTTCTTTGTAAATTTTGTACATTTAAGAGTCTCTCTTTTCTTACTTTTACTTAAATTAAAGAGTTGAATCAGTACTTCCCATACCTGTCAACCAAAGGCTGTGCTGAATCTTACAAAAGTTCTAATTTGCCTGTACATTCTTACACAGTAGCTATTTTTAATCTTACACAGTATTTATCGCTCAGCGGGAGAGGTGGGGTAAACGGAACGGATATTTCTATACAGAATCGTACACAGTGTTTATCGCTCAACGAGGTGGGGGTGTGGGAAGGGTGTACTTTGCTCGCGAAAGTTTGCGGTCGGAATCGCTAACGGACGCTCTGGATTAGAGCTGAAATGGGCAAGACGAGATCGGTCTAACAAAAAACTAGTTTTTTATTTATTTTTTTCCCCCGTACAAAAATTGTTATATGGCGTACACAAAATTGAAAAAACATTTGAAAAACAAAAAACGTTTGAAATGATCAAAAAACGTATAAAATACGGGGAAAACGTACAAGCTGACAGGTATGACTTCCACTTTCTTTAATGTGTACTTTCACTTAATTACATAGTTTGAGTGCCAGTACTTGCACTACCTCAGGTTAACGTGTTTGTTTGTGTGTGTGTGTGTGCGCGTGCATGTGAGTCTTTCGCCTGACCTTGGTCATTTTCTAAACACTTTGATGGCACTGAAATCAAAACCAAATATTTTAGGAATGAGAAATGTCCTCCAAAAGAGAAAATTTCTATGAGTAATGCAATTTGGGTTTCCATCCATCCATTATCTATGCCGCTTAACCTCACAAGGGTCGCGGGGCGTGCTGGAGCCTATCCCAGCTGTCTTCGGGCAGTAGGCGGGGGACACCCTGAATTGGTTCCCAATTTGGGGTTATTTTAGTTAAAAACATAGGTACAGATTTGAGTTGTTTATTTGGCTGTAAGAATGATGGAATGTTGACGTGTGCAACCTTGAATCTTTTTGTTGGAGCATTGGAAAAGCGGTGCGGGACGTGGTAACAATTGAAATAGCATGAAACAATTGTCAAATTTAAAAACTATTTAAGCTTTATAAGAGTTGTTCCACCGAGCCAGCACTGATTCATTGTGTAAGTATGCTGTTGAGTTCAAGTAAACACCACTTTTTGCCAAAAATCCTCACGATTTGGCTAGAAATTAAGATTAGCATAACAGAAGAGATCATTTATAATTATAGAGAATCCAGGGAAAACATGTCTGTAAGGAAGGCTTGTGAATAACGCCCATTGTTTTTAACTACTTAACCTGTCAGTGACAATAATCATTTTCAGTGCATCGGAAGGAAAAAAAAAAAAAAAAAACTCCCCCCCCCCGTGATAAAAACACAAAGATCAGGCCAAAAAGTCCAGAAAGAGCCACGCCTGCTCCCTCGATCCCATAAGAGCAAGTCGGATATTTGAACATTAGAGTGTGCGCACAGCCTCGTTCCCTCACATGTACACACACAGAAAGCACCTCGTGTCACACATAAAATATAGCCTCCACCTATCCTGTTCCTCTTCCTGATCATAAGCTACATCCTGATGTCTCTGCATCGGTTCTTTAATGCAACATACATAGGCATAGCAAAAAATAGGTGTCCTGTGGAAGGCCAGACATCCAGCTCAATTTCTTTTGAGAGGCGGGTCCACTTTGTTTAGTCTTCTCATTGGGAAGAAACGAAATAGAATTCAACTAAATATGCCAAATACTTGTTTGCTGCTCCCTGTGTGTTAATGTAGCAGCTGTTCGAACGGTTACAGTGGGTTTTGCATTATATGTTAGCAGTAGGCCAAAAGACTTTTAGAAGATGAAATGTTATGGTTTGGTTGAATATGGTTTCCTGTTTATGAATAAATGGATGGAAAGTAAAACTTGTTTTTAATCCAATTCATCAATTCATCAAAATGAAAATTGACAGATTACTCAATTAATAAGATCATCATTAGTTGCAGCCCTATGTTAGCATTACGCAAGCAGATTTTTGTTAGACAAAATGATATGGTTTAGTCGAACAGTTTCCTGTTTAAAAATGCAAGGTTTAAGATTTTAGACAGGTTGAACAAAGCACACTTTGCTTCTTATTCGGAGAACTGTGCGAACGAGAGACTCTTCATTTTGTTTCCTCAAAGTGATGTTATACGATAGTCCCCCATTTCTTGACAGCAAGAGAGTGTGAGAACAAGTGCTAAGAAATCGGAATACGTGTTTTGAGACAAGTTCCAATTTGTTGTAGGTGAAAGGATGGATATTGTTAAATTATCACACACAAAAATGTATACAGCTTCTTTGTCTTACATATTTTCACCTATCGCAGAAGTCCACTGTACATGCTACAAAGTAAAAGTCTCATTAATATATCCAAAAATGTAAATAGGTATGAGCCTCATTATGGGTAAAAAAAAAAAAAAAAAAAAAAAAAAAAAAAGTGTTCTTGTGGGTTTCAGAGCACTGAACGTGTTCTGGACACACTAGTGATGTTCATTTTATGTGCGCAGTTAAAACACAATTTCCAGTGCTGCAAAAATGTCTACTTGCAAAAAGGCTGTTTATGAAGTATCAAACCTCAATTTCAGTCTCAATGGCACATGTGCTCGCCAGGCAAACACGCACACACTTCCCGGCGAATCCTCGTCATGGACTCACAGTTTGCTGCAATTCAGTATCGCCATTCCCTGTGCACTTGTTCAGTGCGCTTTACTGTAGGATGAGGTAAGAGAGACAAAGGGGCTTTTCACGCAATCTATCCACAGTTTGCTCACACTTAATGTGGGTGGGGACGGGGTGGGGGTTCAATGCTAACCGGCTGTTAGGGGATTAAGGTAAATGTTTTACAATTGGGTCAATGTGTGTGGAAAAGCCATTTGAGCATTAAGTCGCTATCCCTGATATCCAGTTCAAGACAAGACAACTCAGTGTACGAGCACAACGAATCTCTTACAAGACTAATTGAGTGAGGGCCTCTGTGCGAGTGTGTGTAACTTGATAAATGACAGTGACTAACCTACAATCAGCGCAATTCAAAAACCAGATGGATGTAAATTCCAAATGTTTACCACTCCCTAAGCACGGTCCATGTAAAAATCCAATCTTTTGTCATTGCCAGTTACTTAAAGCTGACCTTTTGGCAAATACAGGGCACCCCCATTTTACATAAACTTTTACCCCGCCCCTCACAAAAAAAACACATCTTGTTAAAACACATTTTAAAGTACAACTCAGTGCCTGTTTTCGCTCTTTCACTGTCAAGAAATGGCATAGAACATCACTTGGCGGAAATGAAAAGATTACACGGTTCTCGAAATAAGAGGGAAAGCAAAGAATCTACTAGCTTCATGCTAGCATATAATACAAAATGGCATAGATGGGCTAATGGAAATGATCATAGATGTTATGGTATTATTAAACCTTCAAACACAGATGCTACTTAAACATGCACAGAGAAGCAAACGACTAATCACAGCTGACCTGTTTTCTGAAGCTGAGCCGTGATTGGTCATTACCTGAGCCCTGAGTAGTTGTGATGTCATTTTTAGTCGACAGAAATGACAAAATGGCCGCCCCATTAGATGGCTAAAAAGGGGTGGATTTTGCCGCTTAACTCATATTCCACAAACACAATATTACGCAGAATGCCGTGTTTCAAATAGTGGGCCTGCTGGGAACTTATTCTTGGAAAAAAAATGTTTGAGTTGATTTCCCTTTTAAAACATAGTTCCTTAGTTCCAAGATGTAGCAAGTAAAAACGTGAATCCATGAGTAGCAATTTGCAAATATGGGGAACACAGTATACTGTTTAAAAATTTTTTTTTTTTAAAAAGCGATCACTTTAAAAATCTGCAATATGGCGATGGTGCGAATGATGAACCGCAAAATGGCACTGGCATATTAGGTGATATTCCATCCAAAATCAGACCTGACCTGAAAAATGAACTCTTATTAAATGGCCTAATGGAGTGATACTGAGCTAACTATCAGAACAAACATCCCAATCTAATAAAAACATGGAAAACCCCTTTGTCTGCATGACACACAGGTCTCCCTCCTACCGAGAGTGCAGCCCGGTACACCATTTCCCACACGGAAACTCTAATTAACCCAAAAAGCTCCACATTTCCTGCTGGTCGGCAATTATGCCTTTGTACGACTAGGGGTTACTACGGTAACTGTTATTTCATGTGTGAGGAAGGGTGTCTGGGTGAGAGAGGTGGAATAATAGCAGACACAAAGGCAGACTACGGCAGGAAGTCTTCAATTAGTTTGTACATCGGATCTGTTACCTCATAAAGGCGTCACGGCCACCTGGGGGCCATTGGAAACAGATGCTTTTGTCATACAGCCAAACTCTGAGGTACATTGTTTTCTCGAGGTGGCAAATACTCACACGCTTCACTTAAAGACACTGAAAAATGAATTCATTGATTTGCTTTTAAATACAGTACATTATAGGGGGCGTGGCTGAAACGGTTAGCTACACATAACTGAAAAACGACGTTTTTTTTTTAAGATTTGATTGGTTTTTTGTAGGCTTGCACAAGACACAACACGTTCACCACTGATTATTCTTGGAGCTCATTACATAAAAAAAAAAATCTTGATTATGGAATATCTTGCTTCTCCAAATTTGTTACATAATCATCGTTCAAGTCAAGTTCTTCCATGTTGCTACTGTTTCTGTTTTTTTCTCCTTTTGAAGACCACAATCTCCCAATTTATCAAGATCTCAACCGCAGTTGACTTTACATATCTCTGTTTACATCTTTTTGAAAATGTTTTTTTTTTTTTATCTAACTTAAAGTAAAGATAAGAAGTATAGATAACTTCACAAAAATGTCAGGAGCAAGAATAAAGAAGTCATCAGAAAAATAAACACTCAAGTAAAGTTCAGGTATCTGAATAAGCATTTTTATACTTACTTCCACCGCTGTCATTCTGATTTTGCCTGACGTTAAAGCCTATTAGGACAGCTGAACTTTATTTGGGGTTAATCAGCGGCACTAACTGGTTGCAGGTGTGTGCTGAGTGCTGACTCCCTTTTAAAAGAGTTTGAATGTGATGTGAGGGTGTACACACTTGTGCAACCCCTTTATGTGATTCTTTGCAGTTTGGATGATTTTTTTTTTTTTCAGTTGAGTTTTTCAGGTTATAGGTCAAAGTAATTTTAGAAAACATTCCGAAATACTGTACCTTGTACTTATTTATTTATTTTTTTAAATATCACAAAAACCTGGCATTCGAGCAGGGGTGTGTAGACGTTACTGTAGGTGCCTTGGCTGAAGAAAAGTTGGCACTGCTATGCACGACACTACTGCATTCCTGAGAATAGATATACATAATAGCGAGTGTCATGCAGACACCATCAAAGCTTTAGCTTGCAGCTCGATGACCTCAAAATCAAAATTCCCGACTCTCATCATCACATTCCGATGATGCGCAGCGTACAAACACAAAAACTTGGCTGTGGATAAGACAAATAGAGATGATGGTGAAAACTAAAGCGCTGATGGTGTTATCTTCCTAGTTAGCATGCTGACACTTCATGTTCAACATGTCGCCACCATCTCTACCAGGATGGAAAAGTTGGACCTTTGAGCTGCTCACATGGCGAAACAAGCACAGTGGAAAACTAAGTTCCATAACAGGAAATGTGTAGGCCAATAGCAGGTATTGTTCTGGTTTGTGTGAGTCATGTGGTGTCATTGTGGAAGGAACACACACAGGTGACATAAACTTAATCGCTTCTGTGGATGCTCTTTTTCGGAGCTGGGCGTCGCCTATTTCCCGTCTGCATATTTAATCGACCCACGTGGTCCCAGTCGGTCCGAGTCAGCCAAACGACGCCGAGAACGGACTCAAGCTGTACCACGTCACACGACGCAGGTGCCGCACTCCTGACGCGGTTGGCCGAGTAAGACAAAATTAAAAAATAAAACAGTGTTGTGTACCTTGCGGTCCCACAGACGCAATGACATGTTGTTTTTGTTGTTGTTTTGATTTGACCGATCACCACGCCGTATGTGCGTGTGTTGTTTTTGTTTGATATTTTTTCCTTTGTTTAGCGGCGTGTCTGCTGGTGCGGCGCCTGCGTGTGACGTGAGGGATGAACCGGTTATGCAGGACGGAACTCGGTGGTGGTTAGGCGATATCCAGCTCTGTGTCTTTTTTTCCGTGACACAACACCACTATGAGGGCTTTTCTCGATGAAAGGTTCGCCCATCTAAGCTTTGTGCTAATATCCCCTCACCTTCAACTGGACGCAGATATTCTCAACTACTGCCGATACCGCACTATAATTACCTGTAGATGGCAGCAAAGCACTACTTTGGTCTAAATGAAACTCCTCAACTGACTTCACTTCAGCGCCAAGATGCCACCAATGTAGTGCTGTTGTTTCTTTGGCCTGCACACAAAAACAGCAAAGGGGAGTTCTTCAGCAAATTAGGAGGGTCTTTTGAAAAAAAATAAAAATAGTCAGTGAAGAGGCGAATTAGTGCATGCCGAAACTCGAATATACGGGGGTCGCTCTACATAGTGTACACTGTATTTATGCTACAATGTCCATCTTCAATTCCCAGGTCAGCCCCATAATTCCCTTTAAAAAGTTTCCATTGAGGACAATTTCCAAAATTCCCTATGTAAACGTCCCACGGAAATTAACCAGAAACTTTGAAGTTTACCGTTAACTACATTTTGCAAGAGGGCATCATGTTCAAGTGCTCGCCCCGGGCATCCACTGTGCTTCGCACGCCACTGGACTTGATCCGCCGCAATTACCGCCATCTAATTCTGTCTGGCAGATAGACTGTACTTGACTCACCGTCACCAAGAGGCTTTCTCTCAAGGATGGCTGGAAGCTTCGGCGCTAGAGATCAGATTAGATGAAGACAGAAGCAACCGCAGTCACTGAGTCACAGCTCCTTGCAGCAAACAAGCCTTTTGAAATACAAAAGGCAAAATTCGAGAAATTCGGATGATACATGCAACATGCTTCAACTTGGATTACTGTGTGTAGACTGCTGAAATAATCATCTATCCACTGTGGCCGATGCAAGATCCAACTGGGAATAAATAATAGTGTTTCATTCTGCCTTACACACTTTATTTAGTTAGAAATATGACATGGAATTCCCTCTTGTCACACACACACACACACCAATCAATCAAATGTTGCCGCACAACATGTGCCGCATAATCAAGCTCACAACCTGGACAGTCTCCATCCATCTGGTGAGCTCAAGTCTAGCCCAGCTGACACTCCGTTTTGGCCACGTCTTGGCCAGTCCATCACCCAGGCAAAGGGCCAAGTAATCATCATTCATGCATCCATCCATCCATTTACAAAGTACGATTGTAAAACAATAACTCATGACTAGAGGAGGATAAAAAAAAAAAGACAGTCAACTTGTGCTACAGCCTTTGTGGTCCCGCTATATCGAAGTCCGAATTTATAGATTTGTCCACCTTCAGTTTAGTCTACGTTTTGCGATAACATGCCCGGCAGCACTGCGGTCTCATGAAGATATCCAATGTCATGAACAAGAATGGGCAGAGAAGGTCCCCCACTCCGCTCCCGTAATAGTCGTCATTCTTACAGAGTAGAAAGACTCAATGCCTGAGTATTGTTATTACTCTTTATATGTTGCTGCTACGCGTGTGTTACAGTAGCAGTTGTTCAAAGGTTTATAATTACTTTAACCTCTCTGCTAATTTCCATTAGCCTGTTTATGGTGTTTCACATGTTAGCATTACACTAGCAAATATTGGGGTTGGTTGGTGCTTAAATATGTTTATACACTTTCATTTTGTGTGTCAGTTTTACAGTAAACTTGAACCAGAAGTGACAAATAAACAGCTTAAAGCAAGCATGCTTTGCCTATTTAGAGAACTGTGAGAGCAATTCTTTTTTCCATTTCCTCAAAGTGATGTCATATGATTTGACGGTGAAAGTGAGAACAGGTGCTACGGAATACTTTAAAAAGTGTATTGTAACGAGTTTAAATGTGTTTACAGCATGTGAGATCGTTAAACCGTCTTATTTTTTCATCTGTGGGCTATCAATATGCTGGATTTTCACTTATCGCAGGCGCGTCTAGAACGGATCCTGTCACGGAATGCGTGGAGGAGGACACAAAAGCCTGAGGCAAAAATTAAGTGCAATCAAAGGCACTTCATTAAAAGTAAAGTCAAACAAGGTTCTGGGGTGTTCAAAAATTATACAGTCCAGAAACAACAATGAAACAAAACAAATACTTGGACTTGACTTCGACAACAGACCGTTAACAAATGACAACAAACCAACCGGGACTGAAGGAAAGCGGCGAACTAAATACAGACAAGTTGACGATACAACGAGGAACACCTGGACAAGACGCAGAGATTAGGAGGGAGCTGATTTGCTAACACCAGGGACCAGGTTGACAAGCACAGGTGCACTCAATAACCTAAAAAGAGACAGACAAAGTAAGACAAGGAAAAACATGAAACTAAAGTCAAAAACCAAACTCAAAAGACTATGACAGGATCCCATGCCATAGATGGGGTTTTACTATCTAATAAATATTCATGAAGGAGTAACTGATGCTGGAGTGGTTACCTCATCTGATTTCCATGCAGGCGGGGTGGGTTCAGTTTCAAACCTTCTCACGTAGTACTTTGTATGTGTCAGCCGAAGTCAACTGGGACAGGCTCCAGCTCACTAGTTGTCGCAAAAAAGGTTGATGTATGGAAATATTTATGACAATGACACAGCAAAAAATTTACACAACGATAGACCAGGCGCTCCATGGTAGGGTTGTTCGATTTTGCCTAACAAGAAAATCCCGACTATTTTCTCTCAAACACGATTTTAGGATTACGATTACGATTTCTTTGTAAAATAAAAAACTAATGAAAAATGAAGTATTTTGAATGTCTTTTATTTAAACTTAATTTTTCTTTCTTTGAACTCAAAATGCCAGTCAATTTAACTTAATACAGAACAATCCATTGGGATTAACAGCATTTTACTTACACAATATATTTCAGATCTGTTCTTAATCAAACCAATAATGAAAGAAGAAAGTGCATATACCATCTGAAACGAAATCATCAACATGAGAGAAGGTAGACAGTCAAGTCTGTCAACCAAACAGTCTGTCAGCAAGAGATTTTGCCAACCAGCTCGTGACTAGCCTTTCACCTTTCTCCCTGGTCTTACTTAAACATAAATCAATGATTAGTGCAAAATTGCCACTCAATAATACAATGCACTGTCAAGCTTAAGTACAGATGCGTACAGTACGATTTGAACGTTTTTAACATCGTTTTAGAAAATTCGGTTCAAAACCGCTTAATCGAGCAACCCTACTCCATGGTAACAACAATTGTACAACTGACAGTATTCCTCAATATTCAGTTATACAAGGGCGTCATTGTACAAAATACTTTGAACGGTGACGCTCAAGTTCAAATAACTCATTTGTTGTTGCTCTGAGTGATGATGTGCATCTTTCACCAGTCGTGAGTCATTTTCCAAAGGGGCAGGAAGTCACATGCTGAGCCGTGCCAAGTGTTTTACTCATGCACATAGTCAGTCCAAAGGCCAAGTTCCAGGGGAGGTTTAAAATCAACCAATTAACAAGTGATCATGTGTGGGATGAGAGACAAATACATCAGTAAATGGGAAAACCCCAAGAACTCTTGCTGGCGCGAGGATCAAAATGTGGTACACCTCAAACATGAAAATGCACCTACCCCAAAAGACACCGATGGAAAAGAACACCCACGGGCAACAAAACAAAACAAACTGAGGTCAGTTAAACAATGAAGAGACTGAACCAAGTCTCCCGGTGCTATTTTCCCCTTTCATACTTGTTTCACATGAAACATCTAGCAGTGATATTGCAAATTGAGAGTGAATGAATGACCTTGTCTGCCAAGGAAATTCTCGACATTATTCTGTAACAGATCTGCTTGAGAGAACACAAATGCTGCCCTTCAAATACCATTCATAACACTAAATGTAAACAACAGAGCATATCGTCACTAGCAAATGATCTCCAAATAACACTAGGGAAAGAAAATCGTTTTCTGTTTCAGAAGAAAACAACACAAAATGGCTGCTCACACTCGTCATGGGAAAACACTGAACCTTTGCTACAATGTGGCAACAAAAGTGAGTACACCCCAAACTAAAACGCATTTTTTCAAGATTCAATCCTGAGCCATTGTAACATTTATGACATCAGAGAATTAAAATAATTGGGCCCGGTTTGAAAAGGTTTCACTTCAGAGTGTACTCACTTTTGTTGCCAGTGGCTTAGACAAGTAATGGCTGAAATGTGAGTGGTGTACTCACTTTTGTTGCCTGTGGTTTAGACATGGTTGTGTGTTGAATTATTTGGGAGGGCATGGTAAATTTACACTGTTATACAAGCTGTATACTTCCTGCTTTACAATGCAACAATGTGTCACCAAGCAGGGTGAATGTCTAATTGGGCCAATATGGACATTTTCACTTAGGGGTGTACTCGCTTTTGTTGCCAGTGGTTACCACGTAATTAATGGCTGTGTGTTGCGTTTTTTGGAGGGGACAGTACATTTCTCTTGTCATACAAGCTGTACACTGACAACTTCACACTGTAGCAATGACATTTCTTCAATGTTGTCCCATAAAAAAGATACAATACAAGTATTTGCAGAAATGAGAGGTATGTACTCGCTTTTCTAAGATACTGAGCATGCTTTTCAGTGGACAAAGAGGTTTATATATTGTATTAGTAAAGGAAAACAATACAGTACACCAAGTTTCCACAATGACCAAACAAAGCTATAAATTAGCATCATTCCTTGGTTGTGTTTAGTATCAGCTGACAGTGTTTACTTTGCGTCATGGAGGAATTAAAAGTTGTATATGAAGGGACTTTGGGGTGTATGTTCCTTTTGGACTCGCCCTGAGACTTGGCCCAAGTTCCTAAACATTTCACAGCAAAGAACTTCTTAAGGCCCTTTGTGGTGATTTGCTAGAGCCAAGCAGCTGTTTTGTGGCCTTGAGGGACAAGAAAGCGAGAAAAAAATGAGAATGTGAGAGGCACAAAAACGGGAAAACAAAAAGCAGTGGAGAAGGAAGTAGAGACAGCGAACTGAAATACAGTACACGAGGATGTCCATACTTGTTTGATTGTGTCAGGGGCCAGAAACATGAGAGTGGGCGGAATTTAACAATTAACATAGACAGTAGCCCAGGGAATGCGGGTCTCCGTGACAACAGTGGGCACAGCCAAACACACGGGTTCTTTCATAACCATCTCAAGCACAAACATCTTTCTCACAGGCACCGAGCAATACATGTTTATGAAAAGCTACTTCCCTTCCATGTCAAAAATGCTAAAATATATCTTGCGCACAGGATGTCTAAAGGTTACAGCTGATGAGAGGATGAGGAGTTGGCAGAACCTCCTGCCCCAAATTCACTTTCAGAAGTGTGTGTGTGTGTGTGTGTGTTAATTGGGTTGTGGGATGGGAGGGGTTGCGAGTTATTGAGGGCAGTGTTTGAGCCAGAAGGTCCACCCTACAAAGGAGATGTAATCTCTGACATGCTTACCATAAAACACATCAAATGACTCAATTGGATGACAAAATCAATGCAACATGCATTCTTTTTGCACAACTCCCTGTTCAGCCACAGAACTTGCAGATACATGGGTCATTACAATAGTGGGGGGAAATTAAGGTACCAACACCAATTAAAAAAAAACAAAAAAAAAAAACAATGGGCAATTTATTTCACAATTTAAAAATGTCTAATAACCGAACATCTAATTTGATGTGTACAGCTCCACTATGAACAGTTCATTTATTTGTTTGTCATTTTACTGTGTTTGGTGCAACCTTGTTAGAGATACTTAGGCACCTGAAAACATATAGGCCGACATATATTGTTGAAAAAAATTCTCAAATTACGGAAACGATTTTAATTTTGGTATTACTCTCATTACAGTAGCAGGGTTGCAAGTGACAGTTTTTTTTTCTAACGAAAAGTAGGCTACACGCTATCTGTACTAGCTACTATGCTAACTGGTCAAGAATAGACTTAATTTTATATGATTCAAAAAGAAAAATGTCGGCATTAAATATATTTTTCTGTTATGACTAATGAGATTGCATTGTTTTTTAGTGACACTCCAAGCTACTGCTGAAAACATTGAAAAGGTATGAAAAAAACATAATGGACTTAGCTCGCAGAGCAATTAGCTTCATGGCGTTTTATGGAGTCATATTTTTTGTTTTTTATTTGTTCAAATCTTTAGATGACTAAAATGTTTTAGACAAAACCACATCCCAAAAAGCAGTTTTAGAACTTAGTTCAATTTGAGAACGTGATATCTAGGTTGTAATCAATCAAGACTCAACAAGTTCCTGTTTTTGTGTTTTGTGCATGGAAATGACCTGCAATTGCAACGATGACCCACATGCATTGGATCAAACAACGGCACGTTTGTGTGCGGGGCGCCGCGTCGACTCGTTGTGTCACGTGACTGACCTGCACAGTTTCCTTCTGCAGATGTGACAGGCGGCAGACACGCATGCTGGGGACCTCCTCCGTCCTCCTCCTCCTGTATGCACCGACGCAATGTTGCAGCCCACAGGACATCCGTGCGCAGTCATGGGACAACTCGATGTATCGGTTTGGGTTTAGTACAGCGACGTCGTGTTCCACTCCCGCCACTCAATAGTCCATGATATAAATTACAAAACCTCAGTTTGGACTGTCTGCGTTTATCTTAAATGAAAGATGTGCTCCAACACTGGACCATCACGGTAAGTAGCCTATTGTGCGTGTGCGTGTGCGTGTGCGTGTCCAAAGCAAGTGTATTTGACATCTGCTTTGAGGTAAAATATTAAAAGACAAGAGGACCTTGCATGCAACGTTTAAAATTTAAATAAGCGCATTATTTGGAAGTAAAAGTTACGTGTCAAAAGTTGCATAAGATTGCACTGGACTACAGAAGCGGTTAAAAGTACTGTACTTAAACTCTATAAGTAGAGGTACATATTGATCTGATCAGATCAGACAGACAGAGAGACACTCATCCTCAAGGCCAATTCACTTTTTCTAATCAAAAAGAAAAAAGTACTGATTCAACTCACATAAAAAACAAAAAACAAAAACAAATGGAAATGCACTTATTGATAGATATCATATCAGTGATCACTTATGAAAAGAAAACCAGATCAACTCATATATTTAAGTACCAGTTAATAAAAGTAAAGACTCCAAAAAGCAATTGTGCACAAAAGTAAAAATATATTTAACTGTCAATTATAGAGGAAACCCATTTTTGATAACTTGACAAAACAGGAAAATAAACCAATGCGCACAAAATCATGCACACAAAATACTCTCTAACTTAACTTCCAAGTGTCATTGTCAGACTACTAAAAATGACTTTGTTCAGTTTTAACACCAACACTGAAAAAAAGTACTTGATTTTCAGTTGCGCATGAATAAAATGTGTTAAACCAATATATCATTTGATTATTTCTGAGGAAAACATGGGAAACTTTAGAGGAGCTATAGCTAGTGTTGAAATATGTATGGGAATATCTTGCCTCTCCATATATGTTGCATCTTTGTTGTCTAATGCTCCCCAGTTCATGTTTTTTTTCCACCTTATAAGACCCCAGATCTCAAATCAATATCAACGGTAGTTGACCTCACATCTCTCCACTTACATATTTTCTTTTACCTCATGTCGTCATCCACCGAGGTTGAAAAAAATTAAACCGCCTATTTTGACTGAGTAAGGCTTAGAACGTACAGATATCTGTTTCAAAGTTAGGGAGTAAAAGTAAGGTCAGCAGAAAAATACATTCTCAAGTACAGATGCCTGAAAAATCTATTCAAGTATTTCCCAACACAAAGCTACGAAATGAATAAGTTAGTTAATAATTGTTATATGACTTATAACATATTTACAAAATGTCCAGAAGGGAAAACAAATGACATTGAGAAGCTCAGCTTTTTAAATAGGATCCAAAACACAAGTGGAAGTTATTAAAAGTGTTATGTTAAAAAGTGGCCAAAAATGTGAATTCAAGATGATGTAATTAGATGAATAATTTTCTAAACCCCATTCCTTATGACAACATTGCAGAATATATATTAGTCACAAGTCAAGAAGGGGGTGGCAGGCGAGTGACCAAGTGTGGAGGACGTGTGATTCAAACCTGGCTCGATCTATGCATCCTAAATACTGTATACTCAGCCCATGAAAATATGACTTTTTTTCAGTTTTGTAGACTTAAGCCCATTCCCTAAAGGACACTTTGGGGATTTTCCATGCGAGTCTCTTAAGGCTTGAACTTTGCCCTGTCTGACATATTTGCTCATTAAATACAGTGCATGTCTGCAGCTGCTAAATTCCGATGCAGATGAAACGCTCTCCCTCAGTTCCCATGAGGTTAATTTTAAATCTATGATGCTGGTTTTGGGAATGTGGACGTTTTCCATGCACGCACTCAGAGGGGCTCAAACATTGCCCGTTTGGCATTCACAGGGAATCTCGCTATATCACGCTTCAGATTTACAAGCGTCATTTTTTTCAAATGAATTTTTACACAGGGCTGAACAATTCATGGAATTCAAATCGACATCACAATGTAGTAGAATGCTATTTTCAAATAGCAAAGGCTGCAATTTGGGAAGCAACAAAAATGACTGCTTCATTTTAGTTGGTTGCTAGGCTTTTACATACATAAATTTGCTTGAATTTATATAGTGTAAATAAGTAGAGTGCTTACCAAGTGCAGTCCGTGTTTACATTGTTTTATGAGACTTGAGAAGTTTTAAGTCATAAATCTATTTTGTTTTTTTGTTTTGTTATTTTGTTTCTATTATTGACTTATGTTTACACCACGTGTGTTTACTCGAATTTTTCAACTCTAATAGAAGTAGATAAAAAGTCTCTCATATTGATTCATGATACATTTGCTTTCATTTTAGCGCCATAAGCCTAACCCAAAAGACCAAAACATTTATGTATAATAAATCAATATTATTTATTGTAATATAGATTAATTTTTACTTGTGTTTGTTCAAAATTACATGGGAATAGGACCTTGAAAAAAAAAAAAGTTCAATCGCAATATTGAGGGAATGTTTTATTTTTTGTCAAATTGGTTGAACTTTTTGGTTTAAAAATACAAACTTTATAATTCCCTAGGTGCATCTCTGGTGTCGGTTTTACACTAAGTTCAACTGCAAGTGACACACGGCTTGAAGCAAGCACGCTTGGCCTCTTATTTGTGCGATAGTCTCTCTCTGTGATGTTATACATTAGTTTCCCATTTTTTGATAGCAAGACAGTGAAAGGAGGGAGTAAAGAATACGTTCATGTGTGCTTTTATTAGTTTAAGACAAAGGTGTCAAACTAAAGGCAGATCTGACCCGCGACATCAATTTACGTGGCCCGCGAAGGCAAATCATGTGTTGACTTGACATGTTTTTTTAAAAAATTGTCTTCACTGTTAACACAACGTATTCGATATGTCAAGCATTTGTTACCAATCCTTCCTTTAAAATACATTGAAAAATAGTTAAACAAACAATTTACTGGCTTCTGATTTCAAAACTCGTGATTGTTTGCCGTCAATGTTGTACATTAATGGCCACATTATGCCGCCGCCCCTGTGTGACCTATATCTTTGCTACTGTAACAATGAAAATTTCCCCACTGTGGGATCAATAAAGGCATTCTTATCTTATCTTATCATCTAGATGTGTATAAAGCGATCACACATTTACGCGGGTTAACGGTCGTAACGGCCCTCCAAGTGAAAGCAGGACTACGATGCGGCCCGCGGCAAAAATGAGTTTGACACCCGTGGGTTAGGGTGAGCTTTAAGTTAAACTATGTTTAAATCACGGATTCAAAGTATACCATCTGATGTGCTCTGCCCCATCCACAGGTTCCCCTCCATCCACATCCTTCTCCTCCTCGTCATCCTTCCCGTGGTTTTCTCCTTCTCACGACCTCGTTGGATTCTTCAGCGTGTCCCAGTGGTCCTCCCACAGCAAAGCGAGAGTCGCCCGGCCCCGCGCTTCCTGTCTCGAGCCCGCCTTAACGTCACCTCCCCGTGTGACCCAGAATGCCACAAACAGGCGCCTCTGCCCAGCTACTGGGACCTGCGGCAATTTCTGGCCTACGAGACTCTCCACTCAAACGGTCGACTCACCGAGACCGCCGTGGGGATCTACGGTTCTAATCTAGGGTCCAACAAAAGCCCCGCGTACTCCTTGGCACCCTCTGAGAAAGGTCAACGGTCACATACCAGGCGGAAGCGTCAGATCTTTGGTCACGACGGGCGATACAGCATTGCGGGCCAGAACTTTGTGCTTAAATATCCTTTCTCGGTGGCGGTCAAACTGTCCACCGGATGTTCTGGCACTCTCGTCGGCGACCGGCATGTCCTAACGGCTGCCCATTGTGTTCATGATGGTAAAAACTACGTGAAGGGTGCTCAGAGGCTCAGAGTGGGCTTTCTAAAACCCAGACAGCGAGACCTGCAGTCTCCACTTTCCAATTTGACCAACCACGTTGAAAGCGGTCCAGAGGTCGGCCCAATCGTGTCTGAGAAAATGAAGTTCCAGTGGATCCGAGCCAAACGCACGCATGTGCCCAAAGGATGGATTAAAGGCAATGCCAATGACATTGGGATGGACTACGACTACGCGCTTTTAGAACTCAAGAAAGCCCACAAACGGCGTCACATGAAGTTGGGTGTGAGCCCTCCTTCTCGGAACCTTCCCGGGCGACGGGTTCACTTCTCAGGGTTCGACAATGACCGTCCGGGACAGCTGGTCTATCGTTTCTGCCGGGCCGGGGAGGAGACGTCAGACCTGCTCTACCAGCACTGCGACGCCCAGCCCGGGGCCAGCGGGTCGGGGGTCTACGCCCGAATGTGGGAGGGGCGGCGTCGGCGATGGGAGAGGAAAGTGATAGGCGTGTTTTCTGGGCACCAGTGGGTGGAGCGTCAAGGGACGTCTCAGGAATTTAATGTAGCCGTGAGAATCACACCTCTCAAGTATGCTCAAATCTGTTACTGGATAAAAGGCAACTTTGTGGACTGTCGAGAAGGTTGAGGAAGGACGGTGGCGTGTCTGCATCGTTCACAGCACTGAAGAAAAATGATCTCCAAAAATCACTGCGGCAACAAAAGTCGCTCATGCTAAATTATTACAGTGAACCCCCGCGAATAGCAAACATCTGTCAGTAATGGATGCCCACTCAAAAGGGTTTGTACTTGTCTATAAATGCCACAATATGGCAGCAAAACACATTTCTTCTCCTACCCAGCAAGGCTATTGAAGGCCTTGAAGTTTGAACAGATTAAGACCCCCCCCCCCCCCCCCCCCCCCCCACACACACACACACAGAAAGATAAGCGAATTTGCGAATGCCGAATTGCATATATTTGGGAGTTCACTATATTACCATTATAATATGTAACCAAGGCAAGTCTATTTACTTCCTTGCACACAACAGAGGTAAGCAAGTGCATTTGCTTTCAGGGGAAATGACAGTATGTTCCAACTGGCATGAAACCTATATAATCTGGAGCATTGATCACAATTATGTATTGATAGCAAATTTATAGATATCATCCCTGTCAGGCAGAAACCTGGTCATTTTCATATTTTCTCACATATCAATACTATTTACCAGTCCCCACTTTACACTTGTCAAGAGCATTTTAAATCAGGCTGGCTGAATGGATTTTTGACGCTGATTTAAAAAAAAAAAAAAAATCTACTTTTCTATCTTTTTGCTAGCACATCCGGTTTTTGAGTGAGGTATTTGCATGTTTTTTTTTATTTTTTACTTTTTTTGAGTTTGACTTATCAAAGCTTGGGCAGTATGCATTGTAATTTATAGTTATGACGTTTCAGAAAAAAGACAATTCCAACCGTTGTTACACCTAACCATTAATTATCTCATTCACCGCCATTGACGAATTTACTTGTCTTTTCACATTCAATCCCAGGATCTCTTTTATATTTTTCTCAATGTTTTTCAAAATTTAGGGTAAAAGAGGCTCTGATGTCTGGCAGTGAATGAGTTAATAAATATTATTTCACTTTATTATATTATAATTATGAAAATATGATGTGCTTAAGAAAAAACAAGGGCGGATTCATAATCAGCATTGTTATAAATAGGTAGTTCTAATGCTTGAGTGCAAAAGGAACTGGTCAGACACAAAGTTAAATGCTTATTGATTAATTTCCACCTGTAACATTGCTGAGTCAGCTTTAGTTAATGAAATCCCTTGTGCCTCTAAGACTTTTATTGAGGAAGAAGATGTCATGACAGAAGTTTGCTTTTAAAATATTTTTTTGTCTGGTCAGGCGGTCGACGTGAACGCAGACTTAAAATGTGGACGGAAATAGATGTCATTTTTCATTATGGTCAATTAGTGATTGAACATGATGTTGGGATGGTGTTGTGATCATAAAATATAATCGCAACATAAAGGTATAACAACTACTTTAAAACAAGCGAGATGGCTTTTATTTCCTTCTTCCTCAAAGTGATTTTGGAGATCCAATGCCCGACAGTGACGATATAACAACTGAATAGCAGGACTGGGACGATTACTTTAAGTATGATTGCACTGTTTGAACTTTTTTCTACTGATCTACTTATATTTTTGATGAATGTACAAGTGAGCTACCAAAGGTGCCATTTGATTGTGTCTTTGCTAATTGCATTCTTTTCAATGGGCAAAGCAGTTCTTTACGTACAAACATGTCTGCTAAATCAAATGTTTGGAACATTGCTGGGTTGCTATTGTGCAGAATCATCTTTCCAAAGCTCAGCTTCAGGTGAATATTGTTACTTGTTGTCCCCAAAAAGTATTTGTGTCCATTTTCTTGGGACATATTGGAAATACAGGACATGCTTTTTGTTGGACAACGTCATTGAATGTTTTGTTTTTCTCACTGTTGAGGGATTAGCAACACATTACAAGTACTGTTGTTGTTGTTTTTGTAAACACTTTGCTTCAATAACCTTTGTTAAATGACATTACTTTTAAGAAATGTATAACTGGCAATCAAACGAAATAAATGCTTTGGATATCTTTCTTCATCTTCGCATATGGTCAGTCACTTAAACAAACACACACAACGTTCATTTCAACGCCATGTTTTATTTCAGATGCCAAAAAATATGCTCAGGGTGAAATGAATACTGTAAAAAGCCGAAATATGAGGACCAGCTCCTTAAAGTTCTGCAACCTTGACGTGATCCACAAAACGTTCAACAACTGCATGCTGGGATATGTTACACAGAACATAACTGAAATTGAAGTTTCATCGACAGCGGCATCTGTTTTACTCTCACCCCTTCTGGTTAACTCAATCGAAAGACCCAAAGAGCATGGAATTGAAAAGCAAACTCATTACTAATGCTTTCCGAAGCTCAAAACTTCAACTCGTCTTTATTCGGAGGGACTTTCAGCAAACCAACAAAAGCAGGCACAATGTGCTGTTTGAGCAAGCACTTAAGTGGGATGAACAAATCAAAAGGCAAAGGGTGTTTCCCCATTACGGTTTACTCAATAATGGCAGGTGTTTACCATGAGGAAGGTCATTCATATCAACAGCGCCACCTTCAGGAGAGTTGCTACATTCAAGTTGACCCACAGCCAACTGCACATGGAGCAAAAACAAAACTACAAGACACAAAGAGGCTCTTCCTCCTGAGCCTCGCTCATCCTCAACCTTGACTGCTTATATCAGATGCCATGTGCTTGATGGATGCGTTTAATGGTTCAGGCGATGGCAAACTATTTAAATGAAGCACGAAAAGAAATGCTTTGTCAGCGGATTTGAGTGTGCACAAGTCAACCTAAGGCATGAGGGTGCATGAGGAGCTTGACTTGAAGACAAAAGGCAGCATGCAAGGTGACTCTGTAAGAAGCGAAGTGCCAAGAATACATGAACTGGTAATGAGAGGCGGGTGTGGATGACGACTCGGGGTTAAGCACCCGTGTCATTAAACATCCTTTGAAAATGACATTCAAAACGTAAAGTGAGGTTCCGTCTTCGTTGGCCACGTCAGTCTGGCTCTACGAACAAACGCGGGCCCCATTTGGACAGCAACTCAGAAGCCGACGGTGGGTGAACTTAAGGAGGCCAACAAGGACTTCATGCCAAAACAAAAAGCAACAGGGCTGACTACCTTGTATGTTTCCATGGCCGGAGCTGTGAGAGTCGACGCCAAGGGTCGCAGCCCATGGCGCCCAAATGAATTCGCAACACAGGAGCAAATTAAATGAGCAGGTTTTGTCGACGCAGTGAAGTACCAAAAAGTATCGCGGAGATGGAAAAGTTCAATTCCACTCTTGATGGCCGTTGAAACTAAAGCTCGCGGCTTAGCATACACCACTCACAAAATGTTCAGGATCAACCTAAAATGCACTTTAACCTTTACAGGTGAACTTAAACTCTAAACTTTTGAATGCACATTTTCATTTGTTCAATGTATACTCTAATACAATGAGAGGAAACGATCAAACAATAAAAGGCGCTTGTGTGGATATTGTGAGCGTTATAGCAATAAAAGCACCGTTAATGGCATTTGTGCATTTTGGCGACAGCCTCTCCACACATTACTTTTTGGCCACAGGTCCATTTTAAATTGTAAATATCGTTAAGTCTTACTGTATTTTAAAACACAATTCATTCATCGTCACAAAGCCGTCCAAACATGGTCAATTTCATATTTTTTACCAAATCGATCCTAATGGTGACTCTCCACCTGGGTCTGTTATTTTTAAACATAACTGACGGGTCGGAGGTGTTGAAAGTTCTGACTCTCTGAAAATGCAATGTTAAAGGCTCAGCTGTTTTTTGTTTTCCTGAAAAGTGACAGTTTTGGAGAACCTGCTTGATGCCAGTGAGACTGCATACACTGCACTGGTACGGCCTGGCCTCGGCTGGCTGGATGTCGGTACGTGGAAGCGCAAGTTTTGTTGTCAAAGTTCTTGTGGTGCGATATGGCATTTCTGATTGGCTGTTACATCTACAACGTTGCTACATCATTCACCTAGGATTCAAATTTCAAATCGCAAGGAAACTAGTGGCCTTCTGACGGCCACTCGTGAAAGCTAGTTGTAAAAATCCGCACAGTTCAGTCGCAAAGCAAGATGCTGAATGGAAAAATTCACATCAGGTGTTTGATCCATGAATTGATTTCCTGGTTCAGTTTGAATTGCTAGATAGATAAAATGCAGTTTACATTTTGACATCAATACAAGACTACCGTAGTTGGCCACTGACCTGAGCGTGTCAGTTAGCATGTTGAAACGGCTCAAGAGAAACTTCGGAGGCATAGAAGTAGATGTCTTTGGAAAAACACGGAGCAAATTTTGCTGTTCGGCTCGCGTTAGCACACAGCAAGATGTGCAAAAAGTATTGAAACTTAAACAGTTAAACGTGAATTCAAAATTAAGAGCAGGTCAAAAATTCACCGGATTAAGTTATAGTGCATTTTGAGTTAATCCTAACCTTTTACCCAGAAGATCAACTTTTCGTGAGTAATGCAAGTTGGCACCAACACTGTCTATAAACACTTCCGACTAAAGATAAACTCTCTGCTGGTTGCCTAGCAACTGCCTGTACCATTCCAAATGCGCTGGTGCTGACTGCAGCTGAATATTTGATGACAATTTGAAGCAACTTGCTTGCCTTAATTATCGTCGGAAAACAACAATGTCTTGACTTTTCCTAGAAAACAGCTGCATTGTTTGTCTTCCAATTTAGTTTGTGGTTTGAGGGTTACAAGTTGCGGCCAATCAGGGGCAGAATGTATAACACTTGACTGATGTGTGATGTGTGTTTTTTGTTGTTGTTTTTTTTTTTTTTTTTTGCATCTTTGGTGAAACTCCTCCCTCTTCTAGGAACAACACAACGCGGCATGCTAAAGTCGTCAGCGTAGTAATGCCCGGCGTAACTTGAAATAGTATACAAAATAAAATATTCTTTTAAATAGGCTTATATAAACATTGCATTAAAAATATAACCGTATCAAAAGACGATTAGGAGTTCGTATTCCTGTCCCTTACCCTCCGATTGTGAGCGCCGAACACCCGTCTGGTCTCCCAATTTGAACACTACTGCACGGCCCCGACCTCCAGCACACACGCGGTGGGTGTCGACGATGTCTTTACTGCGACTTTAAGCCCAAACTACTGGACAGAGGGTAGGAGTAGGCTTTGCCCAGCACTATGCGGTCTCTGAGCAGCTTGAAAAGGACATAGTAGTTGCAGAAAAGAATAAGGCCCAGAGAGAGAGTGTGGTTCCAGCGCTCGGAGAGGAACAGCGAGTACAACTGATACAGAACCACGCTGGTCTCGATCCAGATCAACAGGTTCAGGATCCGCAATGGCTTGTGGAAGAGGAACTGCAAAACCAAAAGAGAGGACAAGGTCAGAAAACTTCAAGCGCATACTGGATGTCGGCTGAAAGGTCCTCGGGGGCCAAAAGGCGCAAATTGAGATATTCAAATTGCTAACGTCGGGCCAAAATCTCATGAGGCACATTCTGGTGAATTTCATTTTTTCAAAAATCTTTAAAATAGTTCAGTTACACACGCGTGGATGTTATTTTTACACATTATTTACAAAGTTAAAGTGTTGAAAATAGCTTGCTCTCTTTCGCGATGCAATGCTAATGGATGAACAAACTTGCCAAGTGACCGTTTTGGAGGTACAAGGTTGCGGCCTGGCGCCAGTGATATATTCTAAATCTACACTTAATTCCCTTTAAAATGATGTGTAATAAATGGAAGCACCTTATACATTGATAAATCTACAGCAATTTTAATGTTGCGGGTTGCTATCATTAGTTTTGAGAAAAACACATTTAAAGTTTTGGCACATACATCTTTGAAAGGTCCACAGCAACCAGTCCCTTAGGAAAAATATATTGACACAAAACCCTCAGGAAAAATATATTGACACAAAACCTTCAGGAAGTGTTGAAAGACCACTGGAAAGTATATTCCAATAGCAGGTAAGAACATCATTGAGATTTTAATTAAAACCTGAGGACGTCTGACCTCACAACCGATGAAATGGGTCAAAAATGGTGATTCAGCCGCAACCAAAACACAATTTTGAAGTTCCAATTCAGGTGACAAATCATCCCCTGATTCATCATCAGCCAAAGTTTGGCTGTTTTATTTTGGCTACTTTACGCCCTGCGGCCTTTTTGGATGAGGTGAAATTATCGCAAAGGGAAATTGGATTGAAGAATTTTGTCAATTGAAAGGGTTATTGGCCATTACAGTACTGAGACGTACCCAGTTCCCACACAGACGTTTTAGGAGTTGGTTTTGCACGGTTAGAAAAT
Source organism: Filicampus tigris (assembly GCF_054856515.1). NCBI lineage: Eukaryota > Metazoa > Chordata > Actinopteri > Syngnathiformes > Syngnathidae > Filicampus > Filicampus tigris. Next base: position 21,433,725 of record NC_141219.1, on the reverse strand, counting down.
GCAACGATAGAACGTCTGCTAGTAGGTGTGACTTACTTTTTTGTTTTTTTTGTCTACACGGCGGTTTTTGTTTTTTGTGATTGAACTCATCAGTTTCACTACTAGCTCTGCTGCAACCCTTGATCAGTCACGTGAATCATTAACAAGTTACTATGATTTAAGAGTGCACATACTCACATGAAATCTCGCATGCGAAACATCAGAGGGCAAAGCAACATTATATGGCCCAATCGCTTTATACAGACAGCGGCTGTGTCGTACCAACACCCCTTGAGGCCAAACCGTCTGTTCTGACCATCTGGGGGGAAGAAAACCAAACATTTTTGCATGAACGGTGACACTTAAGAACCGCGGGACACAGGGCCTCACTTACAAATGCTGAGGTGCGTTGCTGTATGATCCGTGCTCCAGCTTCTGCCAACGGCCCAGGTGGGCGGCCGAGCGATGAAGCAGGTCGCAGTAGTTCGGGGGCAGCAGCTGGCTCATCAGCATCACAAAGGCGTTGATCCACACCATGATCAGATGCTCGCATGACCAGCGCATGTCATAGTATTGGGTGCTCTGGAAAAACAAACGTGTCTTTTGTCATTTTGAAACATACAGTCAGACACGAAGATGAACTCAAACAAAGCAGAAGAGCGAACCTACCCTCACAAAGCATAAAGGCAAGAAGGCAACATAATAAGCACTGAACAATGAGTTGAACAGCACTTCCTTAATCCGCCGATTAAAGTCGCTCTTGAGCTCCTCCACCTCTGATCGAATCAGCTCAGGCGTGTGAATGTGCGTGTGCGGCGGGCAGGTGTGCGTGGGCACGTGCTGCGGTGCGGAAAACTGTTCTCTGAGGTTCTCTCGTAACAAGAAGAGGAAATCCCGCGGTCGAAAGAGGGGAGCGTCCGACAGGTCCGTTTGCTGGTGATCGGCCGAGTAGTCGCAGTCGGCTGTTGACGTTTGGCTCTTCGGTCCTTCCTGGTGGAAACAGCAGAGTGGGACATACACACCAAACCTAAAAACAAGAAAGGGGGCACAAGGTCATAGTTCGATACATCCAAATGAGACGTATGCGAAAGACTCAACAACAGGCTACGGTCGTAGCGGTCACGGATTAGCACAGAGAAAAATAGATTTGAGTGTGTATATAATGAAATAATGAAATGATTATGAGGAATCTGCCCTGTTATTATTATTACTTATTTAAAGCGCCTTTCAGGACATTCAAGGTCGTGTCCAAAAAAAATATCAAAACAGAGACAAATAAAAATCTGCAAAACTAAGTAAAAATAAATAGATCATGTGAACAGAATGGTTTACTTAAAGGGGAAGTCAATCCAAACATATTTTTTTCAAGAATATGTTCCATGCACGCCCACTAGTTGAAACAAGGCGTTCTGATAAATGGCTAAAAAAGGGGGAGATTCTGCTGCTTAACTCATAGTCCACAAAAGCAATATTAGTCAGAACGCCGTGTTTCAATTTGTGGGCCTGCTGGGAACATATTCTTGAAAAAAAATGTGTTTGGGTTGATTTCCTCTTTAAGGTTTAATTGAGTCAAGAGTGAGGGGGGTTTTGAAGTGGCTTTCAGTCGAAAATGAAAACAGGTTGAGAGCCAAATCCTTGTTGAGAGTGACATCAGGGTGTGCAACTAGAGCAGGCATAGAAATTAGTCATCCGTGAAGTTCTTCATGCAAACATTAATAAAAACATATTTCTCATGTTTAACGAGATGCACTTGAATTCAACAGCGACGACCTGTTAAAAGTTGGAAATGATTAACAGTCATAATCAGTGGGCTAGGAGAACTAGGACAACTTTAGCATTAGTTGGACAACCATCTGTTACTAGTGAGGCAAATCTATGCGCTAGTTCAGTTGCTCTCAAACCTTTTTACCTCCAGCACCATCGAAAAACTACTTCAGGCTCTTTTTTTTTCTTTTTTCTTTTTAGAATTTACGACACTTAATTTCCAACTCTGTAACGTTGAAGTCAACCTAAACATTTTTTTCAATAACATGTTCTATGCAGGCCCACTAGTTGAAACACGGCATTCTGATTAATATTGTGTTTGTGGAATAAGAGTTAAGCAGCAAAATCCACTCGTTTTTAGTCATTTTAGGGGTTGGCCATTTTGTCACTACTGTCCACTGAAAATGACATCCGAAACGCTCAGGGAACGGCCAATCACGGCTCAGCTTCAGAAAACAGGTCAGCCGTGATTAGTCGTTACCTGAGAACCGAGCAGTTGTGATGTCATTTTCAGTTTACAGAAATGACAAAATGGCCGTCCCCAGAGATGGCTAAAAGGGGTGGATTAACTCTAATTCCACAAACACAATATTTATCGGAATGTCTTGTTTTAACTCGTGAGCCTGATTCCTCTTTAAACACACAAATAATATAAACACATCTAAAATCACAGTTTATTGATAGAGAGCATGAGAAAGGAATAATAAAAAAATATATATTGTACAGTAGATTGTACACATATACCTCTGTGTACAGCATTGTAAACCCGTTTTTTTTTTTAAACTAACACATTTATTTAGCATATCACAATATACAGTACAATTATGCATAAAGATGTACATTTTAAAATGAACACACTGCTGTCGCTTTCTATAGCTTTTAAAAGCAGAATTAAGGAGGACGACATTCAATTATGAAGAAAAAAAAAACCCAAAACCCTTAACTGTGCCGACTATTTCCGCAGTTTCATTCTAGTACTACGCTTTGAGATCACTGCGCTAGCTAGATAGCGTATTTGTGCGCTATTAGTACTACTAGTGAAGCACTAGATGCTAACTAGTAGAATTTTAGAATGTCCCTTGTAGCACAAGTAGCACACAGTTGACAACTAATGCAGTTTTGCCTCACTAACATGTAAATGTCCTACTACTATGCCAAAATTGAGCATACAGGTACAGGGACCGCAAGTGCACAAAAACAGGTTCTCGAAAACCCATTTCAGAATTTATTGGACATAGCGTTACTAGTTAACTCATTCACTGCCAGTTATTCTCAGACCCTCTTTTATCCTAACGTTTGAAGAAATATACAAATACATTCCTGGGATTGAATGGCAGGCAGGACTGTGAAAAGAACTACATTTGTCAATAGCAGCGAACGAGTTAAACAAAGTGGTTCTACTAAGGTGTTTCAGTCATTCCACTAATGCACTGAATTGTCTTCCTGATGAGGACAAAGAGCGTACTAGTACATGGACCTTTCACATTTGCCAACACGCCATCTCTGAGTGTGCTCTCATCAAAAGTTGTAAGATCTTGTCAAGACTAAACACTTACGGGTATCCCAAGAAGAGGAGGTTGAGAACAGAGTGGTTCTTGCAAAGGTTGACCAGCGTCCAGCAGAGCACCCAACAACACATGGTGAGCAGACACAGTCTTGCTGCAATCAAAACCAAATAGCAGACCAGCGAACCCCTGCTGCTCTGAGACAGCTGGACAAAAGCAGGAAAGACATCTTATTGGTGAGATGACACAGATCCATTAACTCCAAATGTCAGATTATAGTAGTACCTTGCCTTGCAAGTGCCACAACTGTTAATTTTTTTTTCTTTCTTTTTTTGCTGTGGTGCAAGTGACTTTAATTTACGAGTGCACTTCTGACACTCGAGTGAATGTCACCACAGTCGGCCATCATCGATTCACATAACGTCGAGGTAAAAGTGATTTGTAATCATATTTTCCATATCTTTGGTGAATGTTTTTTTTTTTTTTTTTTTAACCCATACGTCCAAAGAAGCACTAAATGAAACACGTACTGAATTAATGCTTAAAATCACTAAAAGACATGAGTGAGGTGCGCGTTCAAAGCATTATGAGCGTCGTACTTCTATGATCGATCCTACCGGTAGGTGCCGCTCACTTGACACGCAGCCAAATACAGAAATAATTTTTAAAAATGTGTGTTTTATACCTTTTAGTCCCACACACCTCAATGACATTTATTTTCTTTATATGGCTGCCTATTGTGCTTGTGCGGAGACATCAAAATGTGCAGTGAATGTAAACATAAAAGGTAACATAACATAAACATAAACATAAAAAAACAGCTCGTAACGCGGGTCTAGTACTTTAAACCCCTCGTTTTCCACTGTTTTAATGGGTATCATGTCTTCAGCAAGGTAATAAGTCACTGCCTCAGTTACTTCTTTACACCGCTTGCTTGTTTTTTCATATGGAGTGCCCCTGTTAAATGACTGTGTTACCGTGGGTTGCGTTAGCTTGGAGCTAGCGGCTGCCTCTGGCTACCCTGTGTCTGATCTCCGTTTGCTTTGACTGTCGGCGTAATTTTTTGGGTGCCGTCTGTCCCCGCAAGTGATTAAACTGGTTTGTCGTGTTGCCATCTGACATCCGAACAGAGTCTGCAAACTTTGCAAATAACTGGGTTGCCCTTTCTTCTCAGAGGAAAAGCCAAACCAAATCGACACTGTGGATGTGGAGTTTTTGGAGGGGCCAAACTGGATGAATGGCTTTCCCATTCACTTCATTGTGGGTAGTTGATTTGAGATAAAAGCGATTTAGGTTACGAGTACGATCACGGAACAAATGACACTTGTTAGTCAAGGTACTACTGCATTTCAAGTACCGGCTCTGGGGGTAAAAAAGTGAGTGAGTTCACCTCTGAAACTATTGTCCAAACAAGCCTCCTGGCCAGCATGACTGTGATGAAGATAGCCAGGTGGTAGTCCATTAGATGGAAGCTCTGCCCGTTAACAAGAAACAGACAAAGGAGAGACAAGAATCGTTATATATTGCATACTCTTCATTCTCTTTCATTGCAAAGTCATACTGAAATCGAGCAAATACAGACTTGATCATAAAAAGTTGGCGTTTTAATAGTTTAATTCTTGTTTGATTCATGTGTCAGTTTTACAATAAGTTGATAAACACAAGCTATTAATTATGCACAATTTCTAAAGCAGTTATTACACATAATATATATATATATTTTTTATCTTAGTCACTAAGCTAAGCACTAAGCCTTAGTGCTTATCTGTAACAGCTAAATTGAAGTAGGCATGGGCGAGCAAGTACCAATATTTACTGAGTCACGAAGGCTGCCGATAAAAGTCACCAATACCAGTCAATGGCGCCCCAAGTAAATGGTATGCATGGCTGACCTAATGTTCTTCTTAGTGAAATGCAACCATTTGAGTTCTCTCAAATGAACATTAAGATGCAATTTCTGTATGTTTATCAAATTTTAGTAATGCTTAGCGTGCATTTCATAATTAGTGTGTTTAAGGGCTGCCAAAATTAGTCGACTAGTCACGAGTATATTGACGATCAAAATCGCCAACATTTAAGAGTCAACAAGTCGTTTATTTGTGGATTTATTCACTAGGCACTTTGGTTATCTCTCAAAACTGCCTCATGTCCTGCTTCTCCACCTGGATGTCGGCCTGTCTGTAATGCGGATGCTCAGTAGTGGTAATCTGGGTCAGCCATGACACAAACAGAAGCATTGTGGGTAATACAGTGTCTGTCACGAACAAGTCAAGCCAGCAGCAGCAACAATTGTCCATGACAGTCACACACCACCAACGCGTTGAGAAGGCCAACATTACATAAACCTTGCCCTAGCAAATAATACATGGACATTAATGCCTATGAAGGCTTTTATTTTGAAGTTTCTCCAAGGAGTGTGTTGCGGCATAACTGACTCGTCTTCCTGAGCGTAGTTGGGGCGTTTATATTGCCCCTCTCAAACTGTTGCCACCGGTGTCAACAACACAACACCATCTTTGAATCAAGTTTAATCGCTAATTAAGGATGCTAAACTATTTAATTTTGTTGACATTGTATGATATGGCACCTGTTGCAGCAGTTTTTCCTGTTGAATGCAGTACAGGAAACATTGGACTTTTACTTACTCCTGTGTATCATACAGAGTCCTAGTTGTACATTTACACCCGTTGCTTTCATTTTTCTATTTGAATGTACCCATATTTTGTAATATGAATGATACTATTTTTCCTCTGGATCATATTTTATACTTGATCAATTTACCGTATTTTCGCGGACTATAAGCCGCACCCCGCTCTATTTTTAAAAAATAATGAAAAAATATATATATATATAAGCCACACCTATCCATGTTGAAATATAAGAGATTTACTGCATTTGCAGAATGATTTTGAACTGTAAATGTACATGTATGCACCTGAACAGATTCTTTCCTAACAATTCCTATCACGGCAGTAACTTTGCTGATTAAAATGGAACAGAACCAAGAGAGAATAAAGTACTTATCTTCATTTCACTGCTCGCTGCCACTCCAGTTTGTCAGTTACTAACGTCCACCTTTCATTGCACTACTTCCGCATACTACCTAATTCATAACCTAGTGCATAGCGCCCTCGCCTGTTCATCTCCCCCACCTGCAGTCACATCCTGTTAATTGCAATTGTGTTGTATTGTATTGTAATTCCGGTTAGAGCGCCATTAGCTGTGGAAGAAAAATCCACAGAATAGCCGCAGCACCTTTATATAAGCCGCGTGGTTCAAAACCTAGGAAAAAAGGAGCGGCTTATAGGCCAGGAAATAGTTGTTGTTTTTTAATAGAAACTAACAAATAAATATAATATATATACAATTTCTGCTGTTATTAAATACTTACACTGTGATATTGTGATACATTTTTCAGCCCAGCCCCATTTTCCACCTTCATAGTGTCATTTTTAACAGTTTTTACAGTTGACTTTGTATGATTATACACTTCAATTTATTTTGAACAATTATTTTGACTAAAACTCCAGAAGTAGTCAGTTTCATTTTACACTTTTGTTAATTTATTACAAACGAATCCTAAATCAGAGCGAGTTGCTTGTGTTTTATTTTGAACTTAAGTTCTGTATTCTTCTGCCTTTTGTTAGAAATAAACACAAGGTCTTTCTTTGAAATGATCAATCATTGGTTTAATAGAATTTTTTAATGTTAAATGTACTAATGGTATCGGGTACTTAGTAAGTAATCAAGAGTTGTGTCCTCGTACTGGTATGGGTCTGGAAAAAAGTGGTATGGAATATCCCCAGAAAAAAGGAATTACAAGTGCAAAATAAATCATTAACAATCAATAACTCATTGGGCAGACAATCAAGTTTAGTTTTTACTTTTAAGTTAATATGGTATAGTTGCTTCCAAAAGTGCTTGTGTTCTTACGAGTGAGGTAGAGGTGGGTGGCTGGCTGTATGGGTACCACCAAACTGTCCTGTAGATGTTGACATACTGGACAAACAAAGCCACCAGTAGATAAAGAAAGAGCAGGAACTCAAACAGCAGGCTGCTGTCCAACGGCAGCAGAGGAATCTTTGAGTGGCGGACGGGCTCTGGTGTTATGACGGCCGAAATAGGTGGTGCAGACAGACCCAAGGAGCTACTGTTCCTAAAGGACCCGGCACACACACACACACACACATACCAGTGATGAAAAGTCCACCAAAAAACCTACGCATCAGAGTATATTCTTTTTTTGACCAAACAATTGTACAGAACAAAGGCTGCAAGAAACATCAAACAAACTCATGATGTGCTCAGCAGAACAGATCACACCTGAATAGCTTATCACATCCTGCTGTTTATTGCGTATTGTGCGTGAAATTTGTACCTAATTAACGTAGGTAAACAGTGAGTAAATTGTGAGCACACAGACGTCACAAACAAACATGAGAAGATTGAGAAGCGCAAAGCATAAATGAGCATGTGTTTGGTTTTTCAGCAGGAAATCATCCGTAAGTGAGCTGCCATGTAGACGGTATGTTAACGCTACCAGGGAATGACACACACAAGTCTGAGCGTAAAATGCTGTGTTAGCCCACCCGCTACATCCCGGTTTATTCTTTGTGCCCTCCGCTATGACGCAGATTTGTATTGCTACTTACGGACACTCACCCTTCAGTTTTACATACATATATATTTTTTTTTCGCAAATCAAATTGTTTTCTTCAAGTCCTCAAATCTTGAAGTTGCTCACAGCCAGGGTGCCGTGAGAGCTCATCAGGGGAGCTGCGGTATATTGTACAATTTCACTCCATTTGTCCAAATTATTTATTCATTACAAATACAGTGAACCCCCGCATAATCACGGTTCAGCATTCACGAATTAACCTATTTAAGGATTAAAAAAACAACAACAATAATATATCCCCCGTTTTCCACGGAAACCCTCGCTTATTCACATTCCTCTGTCCTGACCTTTCGTTTATTTGAGGTTTTTTTGGGGGGTGGTGGGTGACAATTAACTACGAATTGTGGGGGTCCAATTCAAGTCTTTGTTAATTATCTATGCCAGCAATGTTTAGTGATTAAATACTGAATTAAATTAAACACTCTTCCAATAGATAGCAGTAATGTGCTTAGTAGGGCTGGTGAATCACGCATGTACACACGTATGTATGTATTTCATGTCAGTGACAGTCTTTCGATAATTATTGCCTTTTTTTTTTTTTTACCTATTAAATTGATTACGAAAAAAAAAAAGATTATCGAGAGGAAAAATAACATTAAAAATATCTGGTAGTGAAAGACGCGTTTGTGGTCCACATTTTCTTAGGTGACCTGTAAATGTGACTATTATATTATTAAATCTATTGTCATACTTTAGCCTCTGACTGCAGAACACGGAATGACTGGGTTGGGGTTTGCTTCCAGATTTTTTTTTCAATTTAATCAATATTATATTCAGTGTATATTCAGTTATTGTCCAGCCCTACTTAGACAATAGACATTTGTTTTAAAATTCAAACGAAATGTGCAGGGAGCACCGAGGCTCAGCAGCGGTTCACATTGCGCCCCCAAGCGACGGCCCCCGCAGGTCAGGCAGGCTTTCATTGCTCATTGGCTGTTAACTGTTTCATTAACCAATGAGATGCTACTGTGTGTGGGACGATACTGGAGACAGAGTAGTTACAGAAGTGCAGCTGCATCACAGCCAACGAACGGTTCTGCAATAACCACTGATGCAACGCGGGTGTCAATCTACACTGCCCAGCCTGTAGAAAACATTTCTTAACCTCACCAAACCTGAATGACCAGCAGGGCAACCAACCATGTTGGATAAGGTGACCAATAACTCGCCACCCCCACATAAAAGGCACGCCCATCTAGATGCTCGATCAGTGGACTAAAGAGGCATTTATGGTTATGTGCCAATACAGTAAACACATGTGAAACACAGGCAGTGCTGCTAAGCACAGATATCCAGATGACTTGTTTATGTCTTTATCTTTATTTAACCTTTATTTATCTAGGTAAAGCAATTAAGAACATATCGCTGGTGTCGGGCCAAAACCTCCGAAATGGTCACTTTTCAGGAGACCCCAAAAGGTTTGTTCAACCATTGGCATTGCCTCGTGAAAGAGAGCAAGCCTTTTTGGACACTTTAGAGTGGTCAATAATGTGTAAAAATAAATCCCACGTGTGTGGACTGACCGATAGCAAAGATTTTTTTTACACATGAAATTCACCAAAATGTGCCTAATGAGGTTTTGGCCCGACGATATTCTTATTTGCAATGCGTACTTGGCAGAATCAGGTACATTTACTAGAACTCACTTTTTCCTCACTAGTAGGACAATTCAGCACATGATTAGGAAGACTAAGGTGATCTTTAGAGTAATGTTTTTTTCCACTAGTGTTTGACATTTCTAGGGCCCGACTAATATGATTTTACACTGGAGCAGATTTTTTGCGGAAAAAAATGCACACATTACCAATTAATCGGCCGATTGCACAAAAGAGTTCAAAGCGAACATAGTGCATCAGTATTTAGCTCTTGAACTTAGCTTTTCTCCCCCCGTACATTTCATGAAGTATAGGT